>NC_041405.2:101097098-101732723 GCF_900747795.2 Erpetoichthys calabaricus | reverse complement strand
TCCGTCTTGAAAAAATGTTGTTTATTGATGAATGTTCAATGGCATGAAGTCACTTACTCAACACCATTCATAAACTTCTACAAACGTTTATGAATAATAATATTCGATTTGGAGGAAAGGTACTTTTATGAGGAGGAGATTTTAGACAGTGATTAGCTATTCTTCCAGATGCCATGCACTCAGCTATTGTTCAGTGCACCTTAAAATACACAGACAATTGGCATTGCTTTCAAAAGATACAGTTAGTAAAAAAGATACGATGTCCAGAACCAGATCATAACAATTGCTTATTACAACTGAGAGATGGTACACTCACCAATACAGCTGGACTTCAGGCACATATTATTACAATTCCTCAAGCCGTTATCTGCGACAACTTAGTTACAGAGACATTTGGAACAGCAATCTCATTAGACCAAATGCCCCTTTTAACACAACGCACTATATTATGTCCAAAAAATATTAATATGGAAAACATTAATACCCAAGTCATTCCATTACTTCCTGGAGAGACACAACTCTTTCTAAGCTCTGACAAACTTGACTCTGATCACAACAATAACCATCTTAAATGACCTTACAAGTTCTGAGCTGGAATTACCTTTTACACTTAAACGGCGTGTACAAAGAAATTTTCAAATAAACCTTTACACTGTGCCACACACTTTATTGTTTGCTTTCTATTTGCATCATCTACACCGTCACACTATTCTATATCTTATTCATACATCACGCTCTTTGTCATTCCCAACACCAGGGGTTGGCGAGCGAAGCGAGCAGGGGGCAGAGCCCCCTAGTATTATATAAATATTCAATACCAGATGTTCTTCAAACCTGTTTGAATGAATATTGCCTAGGCTAGGTGATTTATTCATTTTTAGTCTTCTTAGTGTTGAAAACATTTACCTGTACTTTACAATAATGTAAAATTTGTTATCATTTCCTAAAAGAATTACTGTCAATACAAGCATGTTAATGAAATTTTACAGGTAGAAAATATGCATCAGAATATTTACTTTTTTTGTTTATTATTTCTTCTTTACTAGATTGTAACTGGAAATGTTTAATTACTTCTAATATACTAAAAAAATAAGGTCTTTGGGTTATATTTGCATTATCAGAAACATTCATCTTAAACTTCCATCTGTTGCTTACATGTGCTTACAAGCTCTACAGTTAGCACTGAGTTAATCCTCTTTCTTTCTTAACTCCTTACCCATCCACACAGTTGATAACATTTACAACTGCTTCTTATTTCTGTAATAACTTGTCCTGCATTGCACATAAAATACTTTTAGATGTAGCACTGGTTTATTACTTTAGTGCTTTGTGGCCATGTTAATAATTTGTCAATATGAAATTAAATATAGTATTTTTTTCTTTTTTTGAATTCAGTCTGCCAATATTGTGTAACCTATTATATTTTGTTAGCTTGATTCCAAAATAACATCTATTTTCTGAACTGGCTTGATTATTAAAGACTACCATGAACAGACATTTTCTTCTCTAGTTATTCACATACCTACGAGTGTTAACCCCTTATGCAGTAAAGGGTTTCTGTCGTTACTATGCCTAAATTAAATATCCAAAAATAAACAATTATTACTCTGCTTATGCCATAAAGGAGCTGCAAATGGCTGAAGGGTAGCGAGTGCAACATTTTCAATTTTTTAAAAGAAAGTATTTACAAGATTAAAAACCTTTGTTTACAATAATATCAACTTTACAAAAATGGTGCTTTAGGGATCAAAACAGTGTCAGGTATATCAGGTTTAAGTGAGCTCTCCGTAAAACACAAAATGCCACAGTACCTGTATGCGCCTTGACCCACTGTAAGAGCAGACAGTCACCCATCTTGTTCGATTGCTGTCAAATACTGCCCATTACAATGGAGGGCAGACCAGTTCTAATCATTTCTATCTTGCTTTTACACTCACGCAAGCATGTCATCCTCTCCGTGTTTGGACAAGCAACTCTTATGGTACAGTGAAATTGAGCTGTTTAGGAGCTCACAATTGTAGTGCAAGTAGCTGATTACTGGAGTATTTAATACAATCCCACTTTTATTGTTTCAGTATTCCTTACATTTCCAGGTGTTGCAGACATAAGGCAGCCTTTAGTTCCACTTCATGACTCCTTCTATGTTTGTAGCCTGTATGAAGTATACTAGAAACAACCAGACTCCTGGGTTTGTGCGAACTGAAAATCATTGCTAAATTTAAAATCCATTGATCCGATTTCTAGTGGCTACCATCATTGACAAACCAGAAGCCACGTCACCTTAGCTATTTTCTTCTCACTACAGTGCCCTTCTCCTCCACACCAAGCCTCTCTCATCTTGCCATTTGTATTCTGTTCACTCTGTGACAATCTAAACATGATTACAAATGACCATTCTCTTTTCTTTCCTATTCAGCTTCATGTTCCAACTTCATTGGCTGCTTTAATTTTCATACCACATATCTCTCATAGAGCTTTGATATTTTTATTTTCCTTCAATGCCAGGAATTCTGCTGTAGATATAAGAATTGAGGACAGCTCCCAGAATTTCTTCCAAGCACCTTTTACCATTGCTATCACTTCCATGTCTGGATTCAACATTTCTCCTATATAACAGCAGTTGCCTACTTTCTCCTAAACAACTTAATTATTGATACCTAAATTCACACTTACTGCATTAGACTCCTGCATCCCATTCACATACTTTCTATAAATGCCCACAGACTATTCTTCACATCAATAATAAACATTTTTAACAATTTGGGAGTGGCTCTTAGGGGGCTAGAAAACAGTCAAATAGCAAAAATATTATCATATTCATGATCAGTAGCCTTAAAGTAGCATAAAACAACACTCCACATGCCTATATTACCGATCCCCAGTTTTTTTTTTGTGAAATTTAAAATACGGATTTGCCTGAAGAAGGGGCCTGAGTTGCCTCAAAAGCTTCCATATTGTAATCTTACTAGTTAGGCAATAAAAAGTGTCATTTTGCTTAACTAAGGTATAAAAAATAAACATCCAAGTGTTTTCAAAGCAGGTGTAAAACATATACAGTGTGCTCAAGTTCACTGAACAAACGAGCAAGCAGCAAATATTTAAATAGGCACATATTCATAAAATACTGCCAATTAATAACATCAAATCATGCCAAAGAGCTATGTTACATGCATTAAGACCTTTCAGAAATCATAATAATGGATTGAATATACAGTGCATCCGGAAAGTATTCACAGCGCATCACTTTTTCCACATTTTGTTATGTTACAGCCTTATTCCAAAATGGATTCAATTCATTTTTTTCCTCAGAATTCTACACACAACACCCCATAATGACAACGTGAAAAAAGTTTACTTGAAATTTTTGTAAATTTATTAAAAATAAAAAAATTGAGAAAGCACATGTACATAAGTATTCACAGCCTTTGCTATGAAGCTCAAAATTGAGCTCAGGTGCACCCTGTTTCCCCTGATCATCCTTGAGATGTTTCTGCAGCTTAACTGGAGTCCACCTGTGGTAAATTCAGTTGATTGGACATGATTTGGAAAGGCACACACCTGTCTATATAAGGTCAGAATGGTCACAGTTGACTGTTCATGTCAGAGCAGAAACCAAGCATGAAGTCAAAGGAATTGTCTGTAGACCTCTGAGACAGGATTGTCTCGAGGCACAAGTCTGGGGAAGGAGTGGCTTCAGGACAACTCTGTGAATGTCCTTGAGTGGCCCAGCCAGAGCCCAGACTTCGATTGAACATCTCTGGAGAGATCTTAAAATGGCTGGGCACCGACACTTCCCATCCAACCTGCTTGAGAGGTGCTGCAAAGAGGAAAGGGCAAAACTGGCCAAGGATAGGTGTGCCAAGCTTGTGGCATCATATTCAAAAAGACTTGAGGCTGTAATTGCTGCCAAAGGTGCATCGACAAAGTATTGAGCAAAGGCTGTGAATACTTATGTACATGTGATTTCGTAGTTTTTTTATTTTTAATAAATTTGCAAAAACCTCAAGTAAACTTTTTTCATGTTGTCATTATGGGGTGTTGTGTGTAGAATTTGAGGAAAAAAATGAATTGAATCCATTTTGGAATAAGGCTGTAACATAACAAAATGTGGAAAAAGTGATGCGCTGTGAATACTTTCCGGATGCACTGTATCCATTCATATCCATATCAGTAACTTTCTGGTTCAGTTTTATGGCAACTGTGTGTGTGTGTAAAACATTTACATGTTTCTTATGGCATAAATTATAAATTTTCATTTTTAGTAATATATCTTAGGATCCATTCAATTCTTAATAACTACAGTCTATTCCTTTATGTCATTAAAACAGTGTTTTCAGAAATACATCACTTTTAGAGGTAAAACAAAAAGCCTCTCCCAGTTAATTCTCATAAATATACAGTAAGCAACTCCTTATTTAGGCACGAAAACAAAAAAAATGCTCAACTGCCTTATTATTACTGATGACTTGCTGAATACTTGTCAAATGACTATCAATATATAGAGCATCTTAATCAAATTAAGTTAAATGCACAAATGTGCACAAACATGAAAAACACTTTAATGTTTGTGTGAATATTAATTCACAAACAATATATGCTGCACATCTAGGTTTTCAGTTCTTCAGTGCACAGAATGGAAACGTTTTGATCTTACCCATCAGAATATATAATTATTAGCCATTCTCCATCCAACGTCTTTGATTTATTTCCAATTAGTTGTGACAGATCATTTAGTCAGAAAGGTTTCATAGAAGTAATGCATGGTGAGCGGCCAATTAGTTAGAAAACCCTTTCTTCACTTTGGCAAATGTTTTCTTAAATGCAGGCCTTGTAGATTCAGGGAAGAATACAAACAACTTGACAACAGTGTAGTTGAAAAGTAAAATAATGTTTAGACAAAGAGCACACAAAAAATAATAAAGGAAAAAGAAAAAAATTCAAACAATCTTAAACACATTTCAAAATTTAATTTGTTCCAAGGTAAATGAAAAATATGTAAAAAAAACATCTATTTGCAGAAAAAAATGACAGTTTGTCTTCCAAATTAAGATGAAATTTAGGAATGATTCCCAACTTATGAGTTACTTATGAGTAAATTAAAATGTGCAATTGAAAAATAAATTCATTTGAAAACATAATGCTAAAAGAATATTAACTGTGAAAACCTATTATTGTTTTGCTTGTTAGTTTCTTATTTACATTTTTGCTTTGTACTTTAAAATAGCTTGCTGGTGTTACTTCATTAACAGAAAAATATTTACATTCAGAGAAAACTAAAGTGTAAAATTCTGTGAATATATACTGCATTTCAAAGAACAGAACATTTATGTTAGTAAATCGGTTGTTGGAGCTTCACTTCATTGAAGAAAATGCAGATTCAACTGTTGGCTTAGTCACTGTCTTGTGCAGAGTTTTAATTTTCTCCAAATGCCTCCAAGAGACTTTACTGCACACTTTGTTTAACTCGCCATCATACAGATCAGTGACTGGTGTTATTAGTGTGTTAGCATGTGTCCCGCAATGAACTAGCACACATTCAAAAGCTGTTGCATCCATTGGGCAGGATGCTATCAAAATGGGCCCTATAGTCCTTCATAACTTTGGAGTGGAAAAAAGAGCTATTGTAAACTTTATGGACAGATGGGCATAAAATTTTATCAAAACCTGTCCATATTAAAAAATATATCATCTTTAATTATTATTTGTATTTTAAGTACAATACATACTGTATACTGTATGAGTATACTGAATGTCTACATACCTTTATTGAAACAGTAGGCTTTGCTGACAAATGTAGTATTAAGGCTAAAATCAGGGCAAAAAATTTCAAATCAAACCTGGACACATGTTATTAAGGGAAATTAATCTTTTAGTCTATATATATCACCACCATTAAAAACAGTTTTATATCTCTAATGGTGCATCTCTTTAATGGTTGTTCCTACCTACAAGTAAGTAGAGTATTGGAAAAGAAACACTCTAATAAGAAAAAAATACTTCAAAGAGATTATAGGATGTAGAATGGGCTTACTGTTTTAAAGATATACCTAAAAATGATTCTAGATCAGCTGTCTAACAGTCATGCATCAATCCCCATGAACTGATATTTACTGTCCGAGATCACAAGCCGATTATCTTCTTATTTTTAAATATAATACTTACAATAAATATAGCACATTGCATTACAGTATAGCAAAACACTAACCTCTTACAGCTTAATCACTGTGGGCAAATTTAATTTTAAGGCATGAATATATTGGCGGTTTAGAGGCTCACATCTCTGAAAAGTCTTGTTTAAATTAAAGTCTACAGTAAATGTTGTTTCAAAGGATTCCAGGCTTGGGGATCTTGGGTGATGTAATGCTGTCAGCCCATACTAAACAAGGGGGCTGACTATCCCTATTCAAAAATCTGAGTAAAAATGAAATCTGTACATGGATCTGGTATTTCCTCATAAACATAGAATGTACACTTTCAATAAACATACAGCAACACCTATTTAGGACTATAAATGTTTGTGTAAGTTAATGACAGACAGAATGGATAATTAATATTAATGATAAGTTTATTGGAATCTAAACTAAGCAAGCAAGACTTTAGAAGGTTTGAAAACGTGTACAAAGTTATAAAAGCAAGAACAAATAATGTATTGTGTTTAATACTGTATAGCATAGTATATTTCTACACTAGTAACAAAACTATTATAGTAATACTGTGGTACTACACTTCTAACTTTTATCAGTCTTCTAGTGCCTTTAATGTAAGGCTGCGCGGCAGGTGATTTCCCATTTCTTGTGCTAATTTATAAACATTCTTTACTCAAATTTAATTCTTGACAATAAATACAAAACAGGTGATCAGTGTATGTTCTCAGGGATATGTAAGAAATGACACATGATTTTAATTAAAAACTAATGAAGTAATCATGTGCATTTCATTCTCTACTATAGGATTTGTGGTCACTTGATGCAAAAAACAATATTACCAATGAATAATTTCATCCAGACTTCAACTATTATCATTGTTAATTCTAAACCAATATGTTAAAAAATGGAATTGACCTTTTGTTTAAAAAAAAAAAAATCAGTGACAAAGAGTAATATGAAGATCACATTGAATACATAACAATGGACAATTTAGTGAGGTGATTTTTTTCCGACCTTTGATTTTACATAGCGGTTTATAGCAGTAATTAAACAGCACTCTCCTATGCACATCATTAAATCTATTTTGATTTATAACAGTTACATTTGACTGTGTGCTATATTAGCAGCCTTTTCACATTTTACAGTTCCTAGCTGAATTTAACTTTCAGAAGCTTAGTGTAATTTCAACACAGCAGTTTCCAATTACATTACTTGCAAGTAAAGGCAGACATGAAAGTGACAGGCTTACCTGTAAATAGGAGGCGACTTCTAGAGAGAGGAGTGCAGCTCAGTTCTTTTGCTGTTTCTTACAGAACATACAGGACAATCAATACACTACAAATACAAAAACATCCGCAGATTAATAACAAAAATTGTGAAAGTCATTTTTTTTTCTATTACCTCTTAAATATTTATGGATTATATACATACCACAAGAGGACAAACTGTATATGTTAAATTTCACGCATTTCCATTTTACTGTTTTGCAATGGGATTGCTGACATCACTACGTTTTGTGAGTCACCTGTGTCTATGTCATATTTTTATAGTGTATAGACAGCAACCTCAAAATTTAACAACAAACAATAAACTACTGAAGCCTGAACACCTTCTGATTCCATGGAGTGCAAATATTGTACAAATGATTCACCAAAAGAGATATACACTGCTTAGCTCCAAACATTTTAAACATTAGACACTTTAACATGGAGCCTAGACTAGACAGCCAACACTGTCCATGGCTTTTTACCGGTTTGCACACAAAGGATTCAGGCAAAAATGATGATGAAAGGCATTAACAAGGTCTGAAAATGTTATGCTTCTTAAACATTCACAGTTTTTAAATTATAAATTATATTAAAAGTGGCTAACGCCGTCTGTTAATAAGGATAGCTTTTACAGCTCAATCCTATTATTTTCTCTCATTCTCCTTATATCATCTTTAACAAATGAGTCAAGGCTATACTTAACACAGCAAGTCCTGAGAAATGGAGTCCTGGCCTGTTTGAAATACCATAATTCTCTGGACAAAGTAAAAAGTATTTGATGAAGTTTAATGGGAATATTTGTTTGTTGCAAACCAATAATGTTGGTTTATATAAATAATATAAACTGGCTATCTTAAATTATAGAGCAGAAGCAGACAAGGGTGCCAATTACCGCCAATGCAACTGCCATTGAACACTCAGCTATTTATCTTTGGAATAGTTGGAAGAATCATAAAGGCAGAGCTACATTTCAGGACCATGCTTATCATTGCCATTCACGTTAAACCTGTTATCTGAATTTCAAGTTAGATCAAAATAAAAGTGAGCATGTCTTCTGATTTTATACTATAGTTTACAAAAACATGCATCCATCTGTAAAATAAAAAGAATTCAAAAGACAAGCCCTTTTGAAATTAAGCAGTTTCAGACATTTTACATTTTCTTCGAATCTTCTTTGCTTAGCTCATGTACAGTAGTTGGCAATGCTCAGTCATATTAGTGTTGCTAGGGTCGACATGAAAAGTCCTTGATTGTCTACCTTTACAAATGCCTCTCATTTATTTAATCCTAGACCACAGTGGGTTCTTCTTCTGGCTAAACAGTAAAACAGACACACATGAACTTTCATTAATAATTATAATTTGAAATTATTTAAAGATACTTATAGAGACTTAGATTTTACACCATGGTCCTCCTGAAATTTTTATATCTGTATAGCAAGAGAGGAAGATGCTGGAGAAACAAAAAATCAACACAAAATTTATGTTCTCTTATGTCAGAGCAACATGAATACATACAAACACTAGTGAAGATACTTCACACATCATTTTCCTCTGCATAGTTTTATTACATTAGCATCTCTGAGAGTCTCAGCACCGCAATATGTAATCTTGGCTGAGGATATTGTGGCAGACGGCCGGGTCCCATGACTGGCCAGGACAACCCTTCGACATATGTTCCGGGGGAGCAACTATGGGCTGCTCAATACCTCCCCCGGGACGCTTGGTGGCAGCCACCCTGGCTGACAGTGGTGCCTCAGCTTCCCACAGGGCTCCATGGGAGAAGGAGTTCTCCACAGCCCTGTTGGGATCTGGGGTGGCCGCCAGGGGGCGCTGCATGGGTCCCTGAGCCCGGCTGGACAAATCTTCAGCCCCACCCAGAAGTGCAACCGGAAACAGGTGATCAAGCACCTGGAGCACTTCCGGGTGGGCTATAAATGGTCCAGCAACCAACACTCAGTGGCCAGAGTCGGGAGGAGGAGGATGAAGCTTGACGGGAGGAGTGGTGGTGACCGAGAGGAATGTGTTTTTGTGCTTGTGATACTTTGGACTGTGTTGTGCCTGTAAGGTTCACAGACGTGTCCCACAGGTGAAGAAAATAAAGGTTTTTGTTTGGTTTTTACACGTGCCTCCATGCGAGCGCCTTAGTACAATATTCACTTACTATTAAAACTAAAGAAGTGTCAATTGCACCTGAAGATCAGATGCATGGTGAACACAGAGACAACATGTTATCAGTGTAATTTATTCATAATGGATAACACAGTTAATAACATTTTCTAACTCCTCACATCAGTATGCAATGAAGATCTTTTCCAACCTGCTGAACATAAAAAAAAAATATGTGCAGGCAATCTTTCATACAAGATGATTTTAATTAGCAGAGCTAATCTCAATGCACCTGTGCTTTAGTTAATATAAAAAACAGGGAAAAATAAAAATATCTCCCGAGACAAACAGAGTCTTCATATAAGCAGGATACCTCCATTAATACTAATTCCTAAGTCTGTGTTTTATTTAATTAAGTTATAATATTTGTTCAGATACAACATAATCAGCATTGAAATAAAACATTCATTTTAACAAATTATAAAAGAAACAGTTTAGTAACACAATCTTTTTTGGACTTTCACAGTAGACAGACTCACCACTGAGAGACGCCAAAAGTGCCATACTCCTACATCTCGATACTGATAGCATTAAATTTCTTTCCACAAGGTTTCTGTGATTCATATCTACCTGTTGAAACAGACCCAAATTTCCATTCTTGTTGTTAAATGTACAAACAAGCAGATTAACATATTCGGTGGTTGGGGTAAATGTGGTTTGGGATTATGATGAATACTTTACTATCTGTTACAAAAATGCCTTATAAAATAACAAGCTTTGACATAAGACTTAAGGCAAATACATTCTACCAGATCCATATCCAACAAAAATTCATTACAGAATATCAAAATACAAAAACAGACTGCTGAAGTCCTGTGTAAATCAATATTAGTGCTTTTTGATTTCTGGGAATAAACAGTATTATTTGTTGAAAAGTTTCATTTAAGGAAATAATGTGGTCAGTGGTAATCTTTTATGTCACCCTAAACAAAATCAAGAACATAAACAAGAATGTTCATTGAACTCAAATGTAATTGTGATTTTTGGATTTGCATATCACTACTAACAATGTATTCTGCCTATGATCTGAGATTTTTCAGGTAAGGAAAACAGAGGTTTCTAGTCATGCTCACTATTCATTTTACCAGAGAAGTAACATGTTACATGTTGATTGACACATGATGCAAGTAATAATTTTATTATAATCTCTTCACATGACACTAACAATAACAACCCTCTAATTGTTTTTATATTAAAAAAAAAAAAAAAAAAAAAAAAAAGATTACTAAGCAAAACAAAAAAGGGTGGACTGATCAAATTTAGAGCACACACCAAGCAAATATGAGTGTAATAAAAAAACCTATCTGCTCCACTGGGCATAATTTCACATTGTCTGGTTCCTAGCTATCAGATGGGGAGACTTGTCTACTAGTACACCTAACACAGTGGTTCAAACACCAATAAATATTTGCCTTCTACTGTATTTTTCTCAGGCCCACTTATGCCTCTGCCAATATAGCCTTTTCCCCGCCCTGCATACCAATGCCAAGCTCAACTGAGTCAATCCTTGTGTTAGATCAGATGTAATCCCCAGAACATTATTTAGAATCAGAAACACGTTTATTCACCAGCACTTAATGTACAAGAATTTGGCTGCATAGTTTTGGAGCTACTTATCACAGAACACAACATTTTATACAAATAACACAAATAACATGAGCAAGGCAACATACATTATAAGCAGTTGAAGAATAGTGCAATTATAAAGGAGAGGTGCAAACGATGTGAAATGATACAGCAAGTTTATATATTGTGTATACACACACACAGAGATATACACATACATATATTATACATAAACATACCTCTTCATATAGTATATGAAAGAACACACAAACAAGCAAGGAGGAAAGGCTAAATTACTGTTTTGTGAGAGCTATGGCTCTGTTTAGGTGTCAGTTAGATTTAGTTTTAATTGACCTAAAGCATTTACCCAAGAGAAAGTTTTAGAACAAGTGATGACCTAGAAAGATGAGTCAGTGGCGATCCTTTTGACAGGGTTTATGACGCTAGATGCATACAGGTCGGCAACAGATGGAAGAGCACAGCCAACGATTTTCTCAGCAGACCTCACAACACACTGTAACTTATTTTTGGAGCAGGCCATTGCTGAACTAAACCAGACAACAATGAAGATTGTTTTCAAACTGAAAAATTCCTGCCATCAGTAGCACTTATTTAATAATTCACAAAAATACAATAAACATGACAGTAAACTACACCCAGGAACATCAGCTTTAAAATTAAGTACTAAAGGTTTAAACTGCATCACTCCTACTCTACATTTTCTTAGTACTTTTAACATTTAACACTTCACTTGAACTACCTAAGAAAGGCATTAATCGCTTACAGTTAATACAGAATGAAACAGCAAGAATCATAACTAGAAAAAGAAAATCTGGAATACTTTACCCTTAGAGATGCACCAGGCATCTGCGGCACTGCAATTTAACATTTCAGTTACATTTTAGTTGTACTCTTAATAGGCGATTGATTCATAGAATTATCATATTGTTCAGGGGTTGGTGGTAGGATTGGCACTCCAGCCACTAGGAAAAAACTTCACATTGTTCTTGCAATTTTTACTAATCTCTGCTTTCATTTTCTCTTCACACCATCACTACCACCTGACAGAGGCACTCTGTAGTCACCTGATTCTCAAATGAAGATGGGTGCCACAAGACCAACTGCATCGAATCCTCTGGGATAAAGACAGGAAACAATGGCAAATGACTTAAGAATATTTGTGTGAGGTAAACTGTCCACAGGGGGCTGGGTGGCCTTTTGGCATTGAAACCCCTGCAGATTTTGTTTTTTCCTCCAGCTTACCGGGGGGTTTTCTTGGTTTTCTCTGTCCTCTCTCACATCTTCCCTTATCATCATACTCAACATTAGTGAGTTACAATGCAATATTATATATAAGGACTCTACCTTTCTGCTAATTACAGTATATAGCTATATTATGTACGCTTATATTGGATTTATTTTTATTACTTATTCATTATTATTTTTGCCTGATTTAATTTGTTTATTAAGCACACTATTTCTTTCTAAATTCTTTCAGAAAACAAGTCATTCAGTTTTATTCTTATCTGAAACCTTCCAAGCTCTCTACACACTTCAAACCACTTTTTGCATCAGTCCCTCCTGTTACACTGCTTTAAGTCATCTTACCAATTAAATTCTAATATCTTCTGATAAAGGAAATATTACATTTATTAATTAAGCAGTGAAATCACTGTTCTGTTTCAGGTTTAAAAACTATACTAGGCTATGAGATGTTATTAAACAGATTAGTTCATATTTATTAAATTGGTTTTAAAATGTATACAAACATAAGGATACTACATAATTGTTAATTTTGAAGTTAGGTATCTTGTCCCTCAGGGCTCAATAATGGGATCATTACTGTTTTGCTTTATATAATATCATTCAAATTCACTCTCACTCTAAATGCTGATGATACCTAGCTATTAGAGATGCACCAATACAATTTTTTGATTTTCATACTGATACAAATTACTTCATGAATGCTGTAGGCTAATACCATGTACAAACAGGAGTGCTGATATTAGAAAGAAAAAGAATTATGCTACATTTTCAACAATAAACATATTATAACAACACAATTTTAGCTAATAAGCCATTGTGAATGAAAAATGTTTTTGTTTAAGAAAGAACAAACATGCATTACTTTAATCATATTAAAATTAATAACTCTTATAAATGTTTTTAATATTTAGCTGACAATAGACAGAAACTCTTTTGCAAGATAAAAACAGCTGTAGCCTAATTGAAATTCTTGGCAAATTTCAGACGTAACTGTTTTCAATTGTTAGAGGCAAGTTCTTTTTAACAAATAGTAATATTTCAGCTCTATTACAGATCAGTCATTTTCTTCTCTTATGTATAATTCTTGACACTGTAATAAAAAGCCCTCCACTGACAACACTGGCACACACTGCTGACAGGGGCTTTCATGCTAAAGTAGTAAAAGAAGAGAATCAGACTGTATTGCTTGCCCAGAACTTGAGAACACTGTTTGATCCCAGGACATAAGGATCATGGAAGTATACCTGCACTTCATATTCAAGTTTGTCATTTGTGCATAGAAGAATAAAATTCTTCTCAGTCTAGTGAGTGTAACCAAGAACCAACAAAAACACACATTTGTACTGTATGTGTTTTTTATATTATGAATATTTTACTTTTTTTTTTTTGCTTGCAGAGTCTCTGTAAATAATGATAAACGTATAACTTATGAACTTAGAACTCAAACTGCTACTTGATGACAATACATGCAGCCCCTGACAAAAACTGGAATCTTTGCCACAGAAAATGATTTAATCAATGGAAAAAGATCTCTGAAAATTAATCTAACATTATAAGCTCATCCAACTGACAGAAACAGATTTATACCGGTAAAAGCATTATTAGTCATAAAGTAGAAACAAATGCACAGGCATCTGTAGTGTTGCAAATGCTGAGAAAGGTTATTCCACTAAAGTCAATGTCACATTACACAACTTTTTGTTTTGGGGAATGTTATATTTGTTATATTTGCAAAATCCCTGTTAAACACATTCCGCTTGCATACCAGTCAAATTTTATTTTATTTGCTGTTTATGTTCATGCAGGGTTATTTTAAATATAAAGTTTACTTCAACTAGAACTGCCACATATATATTTTAAACTATAATATATGTGACTTTATTTTAGAAACCAGTTTTAAAATTTGAAAATAATGTAAAGTTTCAAATCTCTCCTCTTGGCACTGTGTTACTGTGGTCGAGGAGCTTTGTCATTTGCTACAGGACCAACCTGTGCTGCAAGATGCATGATTAAGTTTGGGCTGGAGGGAGATTTTATGTGGAGATGCCACTATAGGCAAACCCACTACTAGAGGTGAAGCCACCACTACACTACATTACACTAAACTACAAGATTTATGCTAAAATAAATTAAAAAAACTTAATCACTACAATAAAATCACACAGGTATCATTTTGTCAGAGAGGTGGACTGTGTGTAAAAAAAAAGGGCTGACAATCAATTAATGTTAATCTGGAAGTATAATACATAGAATGTAGCAACTAGGAATAAGGAACACCTTTTTTATTTTGATATACTTTGTTAATCCCCAAGGGGCAATTGTCTTTTTGCATGATCTTTGACAATCAGAGTAAAGGGTCATCTTTGAATCTCACAAATAGAAGACAAATTCATCTGTCTGACATCTCATGTTTTATGTACAAAGACAGAATGGAAAAAAAGAAAAAAAGAACAGACTGTGACCGAACTCACTGCAGTTATTAATCCTTTGTAAGGACTGGCTTAGTCAGGCAGCGCAGGATCTGTGGACCTCACAAACAGAAGAGAACCTTATATGTCTGATGTCTTGTTTTTTACATAACATATCATAATGGGAGAAAAAGAAATAATGAACTAAGACTGTTGCTAAACTAGCAACAAATTTTAACCCTTCACACAGCCCTGGCTCTGTCCGGCAGCATGCTACTGGCTGCCAGAAAAAGGGGTGTGCAGGACTGCACTGGAAGACCGACACTCAGTTGGTAAATGTGACATGGGCTATGATTTTTATTTGTGTAATTTGACGACTTCTACAGTTCTACGAGAGAAGCTGGAGCCTATTGCCATGTAAATTAAAGTCTTTCCTTTGCTAAAGTTGTTAACCACCATGACTCTTAATAAAACAAGTATATGGAAAGTGAGTGAAATGTGAGGTCATCCAAAACAACTTCATTGTAAAGCAGTTATATGTTAAAATATAACTATTATTACATAGAAATAAACTAATGCAGGATGATCAAAAAATTAATAATTTAAGAAGAAAGGCTATATTATAGTGGCACTAGACTATTACTCTTATAGTTTTCAACACATTGGTTAACTTTTATTTCTTCTCACCAAAGGTACTGTAATTGATATTCATTATTTTATTAGGCTTCAATATTACATACTGATCAGTCTCTGTTTCAATGATAGAACTTAATACCTAATCAGAATCAACATCAGTCTTAAAAAAAAAAAAAAAAAAAAAAAAACTTCTACTGTTTTTAGAAGACTGCATTTGGTGGAAGAAGTATCAACCAGAGTAGACATTACAAATTTAACTGTCAAACAGATTTATTTTAAACCTTAAATTACAACATCAGTAGTAAATATAACTTTCCTAGCGAGACCTTGTCTTATGTTAAAGACTAGGTAAATCGAAGTACACATATTCCTTGGGATTTAATAGCTTTGAGGCGTTCTTAGTATTTCAATTAAAAAATTCCTATAACCTATGCACCTTAAACAGGAAGAAAACAAACTATTTAGCACTGAAGCGATTTGTCAGTATTTAGACATCTTGCTTTCATGGCAAAAACACAACATATCTTTAATGTTTTCTTCTTGCAAGAGAATTTATTTTGTAATAAATAAGCTTTACTCTAGTAACTATAAAAAAATTTCTGTGGGCATGCACTTTCATAGAGTAGAAAGATCAATGAATGTTCTAGCAGTTAAAAGTTAGTCAGATTAAAATGATGTTTCCTTTTGGAAATGCATTTACAATATACCTCGCTTTTGCTACGTATTTCACTACTTTTTTTTCTTGTGTTGGTCAGGTTGCAGAGAGTCTATTCAAAAAGCACTGCAAATAATAAACCAGTGCTGGGGAAATTTTTATTTGATCAATTTTAACCATCACCCCGAGGGTGATTTGGCTCACAGGATCCTCATTGTTGAGAATCGAGTGGCTGGGCCAGGCCAAGGGTACACTCACATAACACCTGGCTCTGGCAGATAGAGAGATGATCATTTCCAGAGGGTGGTACAGGAATGTGTGTCTGCCTGGGGGGGGGGGGAGTTGCCAACCAGGATCCCAAGCTGTTTTGTCAAATGGATGGTGCATGCTCCTCCAAAATTTAAGCCAGCATTTCCATAACAGAATACTATAAAACATTGAAAAAGCTAACTTACACTTTAATACAAGATGAAAAAAATTATACAAATGTCTGTAGTAATTTACAAGGACATACAAATACTTTAATACTGTAATGCATTTGTAAGATGTCCTATTCATTTGTAAATAGAAAATATTAGGTCTGTGCAGTGTCAGATTAATGTATGTCACACTAATAAAAGAAACCTTTAGTGACCTGCAGTTTGAATAGTAACCCTTTTTAATTGATTTTGCAAGATTTTGGAAGAATGTTTACTAAAGACAAAATACTCTCACTTTTTGCTTTGCCTGACAAGTGAATGGTAAAAAGAACGATTACAAGGACTTTGTTAAGTTTTTCTGGTAACAATAAAAAGATGTACAGTACTCCTTCTATAGTCTTGCTTCTATAATGTTAAAGCATTGTAAATATACTCAATACAAAAAGCTATAGTGTTAATAGAATAAATATAGGTAAAATATTCACAGAAATATTTTGTTCTATAGGCAGCAATCATGCCAATATCCTTTGCAGTACTGATAAAATGTTCAATCATTTTGGAATATGAAACTTACCAACTTTATCCAATAACTGCAGCACAGTATAAGATAATACAAAATATAAATGATCACACATAATTTCAAAAACCATATCACAATTATATATATTTTACTCTCTAATCAAATTTCACTGGTGTACAGATTTCTAGCTTCAAGTGCTAAGGCAAGGTTATTACTGCAATAATATATCAACTACCTTTATACAGTTATTGATCTTTTCTTAGCAAAGTCACCATTTAAATGTCCTCAAAGCAATCAATGTGGTGGTACAATGAATCTATTATGCAAGTAGAAATCACTAAAATCTTAATTTCTCTGTTGAATCAATGGAAACTCAAGTCAAGAAAAGACTTTGAGAAATTTTAATTTACAAAATGCAAATCTGAAGAAAAAAAATATTCCAAAGGTAGCAGCTTTCATGGGAAGATAGTGCCATGGAGAAACATATGACATTTAAATTAATTTTACCTAAATTGCCCAGTCTGTAAAGTTTTAGTCCTTTACAGGAGATACAGTTGCCCAGTAATTTCAGTAATAAAATGTAAAATACTGTATCTATTCTTTCTCAAACTGAAATATTTTATTAAGCAACCTCACTTACTGTTAATTGGTAATTATTTGTTAGTTGTGGTAATTACAACTCAAAGACACATGCTATCCTATATGGTGTTCTAAAGGCTCTATCCTGGGTCCACTGCTTTTCTCAATCTACATGCTTCTGTTAGGTCAGATTATCTCAGGGCACAACGTGAGCTACCACAGCTATGCTGATGACACACAGCTGTATTTATCAATAGCACCTGATGACCCCGATTCTCTTGATTCACTAACACAATGTCTGACTTGTATTTCTGAATGGATGAATAGTAACTTTCTCAAGCTAAATAAAGAGAAAACTGAAATCTTAGTGATTGGCAATAATGGATACAATGAGGCTATTAGAAATAAACTGGATACATTAGGATTAAAAGTCAAGACAGAGGTAAAAAGCTTAGGGGTAACCGTTGACTAATCTGAATTTTAAATCGCATATTAATCAGATCACTAGGACAGCATTTTTTCACTTAAGAAACATAGCAAAAGTTAGACCTCTTATATCATTGAAAGATGCTGAGAAATTAGTTCACGCTTTTATTTTCAGTCGACTAGATTACTGTAACGCAATCCTCTCAGGAATACCTAAAAAAGACATAAATCGTTTGCAACTAGTGCAGAATGCAGCTGCTAGAATCCTAACCAGGAAAAGAAAATCCAAGCACATCTCTCCAGTTTTGATGTCACTACACTGGTTACCTGTGTCATTCAGGATTGACTTTAAAATTCTGCTTATGGTTTATAAAGCCTTAAATAATCTCACCCCATCTTATATATCGGAATGTCTGACATCTTATATTCAAAATTGTAACCTCAGATCCTCAAATGAGTGTCTCCTTAGAATTCCAAGAGCAAAACTTAAAAGAAGAGGTGAGGCGGCCTTCTGCTGTTATGCACCTAAAATCTGGAGTAGCCTGCCAATAGGAATTTGCCAGGCTAATACAGTGGAGCACTTCAAAAAAACCTGCTGAAAACACATTATTTTAACATGGCCTTCTTATAACTTCACTGTAATTTAATCCTGATACTCTGTATATTCCAATTCATTATAATAACTATTCATGGTGGCTCTAAAATCTGTACTAACCCCTACTCCCTCTTCTGTTTCCTTTTCCGGTGTCCTTTTGGTGGAGGCTTGTGCCACCACCATCTACTCAAGAGCACCATGATGTTCCAACAGTGATGAATTAAAAGCCAGAAGTCTGCATGACCATCATCATCAAGTCCTTCCATGAGAACCCTAAATACAAAGAGGACTATTTCATTTATGTTAGGTAGAATGCTCAGAGGAGACTGGGTGGTCTCGTGGCCTGGAACCCCTGCAGATTTTATTTTTTTCTCCAGCCGTCTGGAGTTTTTTTTTTTGTTTTTTTTGTCCCCCCTGGCCATTGGACCTTACTCTTTTTTCTATGTTAACCAATGTTGTCTTATTTTAATTTCTTATTTTGTCTTTTATTTTCTTTTCTTCATTATGTAAAGCACTTTGAGCTACTTTTTTGTAAGAAAATGTGCTATATAAATAAATGTTGTTGTTGTTGTTGTTAATAAAAGCGTAAACACCTACAGCATGTGCTTTTGTAATGTAGCTGGTCTAGTCAGAACTGATCGTACAGTAATGGCCAGAGGATAAGTACTTAAGAGTATTAACTTGTACAGAACAACCTACAACAAAAAAATATACCTTTATATTATTACCTACAAAAGCAAAAGTTATAAAATACAAACATGCAACATCATGGATTTACTCCCACATTTTTCCATTTTAAAATTTTACAAATGTGGCATATGAAAAAACAGATTTCCTTTTAGTTTGGGAAGACTTAAGTTCTTTCTGTTAAAAAAGCAGCAATTTTTTGTATTAAATTTTAAATATTCTAACTTCTGATTATTTACACCTACCTATTTAATTAAGATCAGCAGCAGAGTGTGCATGTAACAGGACAAGGAAAAAACAAATCTATGGACTCTGACTTTTAACTGCAAATGACATCTGTAATTTGTTGATGCCTTTTTATACACTATTATGCCAGAGCAGTCTTTATGATTGTTAGTCTTTCAAATTTTTAAGGTCACGTTTCCTTTTATCAATTTTAAGTGTGTGAACACTCTTCACATAATCTTCCACATCCCTTATTTTCAGGATGGCAATATACTACTTTCTTAAATCAGTTACTGAAATACTATGAAAATGATTCACTTGGTGTCAACCTTTTTTTCTGTAAAAAGACCATGACCTTAAGAGTTGGACACTCAAACTCTCATCCCAAATGCATTATACTCACGCATTACACTCTAGAGGGGTCCCAATTTCTGGATAATCTTAGTAGACATTTCTTTCCATAGGTTTCAGGAGATGTGACAATCCTTCATCGTTGGGAAGTGCAATTAATAACAATACCTGGAAATATTTTACTTATAATTAACTGAGTAAATTTTATGAAGAATTTTATATAGAATTTTCTTAGCAATTAACCAAGCTTTCTGTCAATTCATTTTAATGTTAAAATGGACCTCCATAAGCTATATGCTTTTGGATTAATCTGATTTAACCAAGTTATATGAACCCTGACACATTTATTATTAAATTTTTGTTCCAACATATACAGAGTGCCAATAAATAGGGTTTGGGAAAAATGAATCATGACGCTTATGTTAAAATAAGTTCACTAAAATAGTATTATAACTAAAATAACTTCCAGAAAATCTGTGGTAATCTAAAATACTGTCAAATAAATGCAAAATAACATTGTTATTAAGTCAAGCACCTAAAACAGACTTATTTATACAAAATGCATATATTATTCCAAATTTATTTGGTGAAAAATTATGTGAAATTTTCGTGGATTTAGTGCTTCAGCATAAAAAAATCTGACTAAAAACCTGGGAGTTTCTTACATTCAAAGTCACACCAAAGAAGAAAATTAAGGCCATCCATATTGTATCTCTCAAAGATTTATTCTTGGAAATGGGTCCAAATTGACACATTATACAACAAAATCTTCTTGATCCTCTTAATTTGAAATGCACTCACCAAACTACTAAAACTTGTAGCTTATATTCTGTAAAATACATCTGAGTGTCTAGCAGAAAATATTAAGGTTAAGCAAAAGTAAAAAGCAGTCTAGCATTTTATTTACCGTGATAGAGCAAATTGTCTATGTGTTGCTTTTTAATAAGCACATGCCTGCACGACTTATTCAAACTGGCTTCTAATTACATTTTTTTGATCTTTTGGTTGTTGGGTTAAACTGAACGATCCTGTAAGCTGTACGGAGGACTGACAAATATTAATAAACTGACCTTTCCCTTAGAAAAACTGAGCGACCAACTGTTGCCCTCCCTTCTCTCATTAAAGTTTATCTTGTCTTTCTTTTCTGAAATCCATAATTTGGCTTCAGCATTTTAATTTAAGATAAACAAAACACATTTAAAGTTGACTAGAAACTATGTGGATTTTACCACTACAATCCAAGTACGTGAGAACTGGGTTTAAACACTCTGGCTAAAAGAGAGATGGAAAATGCAATATAAAGCCTACCTGAATTATCACTTTTGACAAGAAAACATTACTTTCTAAATTGTAAAGAAATTATTATTTTAAATGTATTTTCAATAACGAGGTCAAAACCATAAAATTTTGTTCCATTATTGTTGAGAGTCCCTGTCAGTCATGGGTTCTTGGAATTGAGCACAACTATCAGATAGTTCTGATTATTGATATTTAATTCCTCCATTTACTAATCATTACTTCTGCTTTTTTCTTGCCCAAATTACTCTTTAGCCAGACTTCAGTTTTGAAAATAATGAGGGTTACAACAACTAAGATGATGCCTACTGCATCTAATTTTCAAAACTCATTAAATTTGTCTTGATATTATTCCTTTGAGACCTATACCCGAAAAAATCTGCCTGTGAATACCTTTGGTACTTTTGTCTACAAAGTAGCCATATTTCACCCTATCATCAAGTGCTTTATCAACTGTGATTCAGTCTATATCATGCCATTTACACACAGTACTACACAAATCAACATATACAAATTGTTAGGAAACTGGAAACAATACAAAAAAAAGAGCACTTGTTTGTATCTTTATTAGAAAAACAACCAGAACATACTGAGTAAAATAAACCAAATAACTGAATTAATAAATAACCCATAAAACCTTTTCTGATAAACGTTACTGCAAATATTGTGTTTCTGAAGAAATCTGGGCCAGCTTTTATATAAAACAGAGAAATAAAAAAAATGAAATTGCATATCATTATAAATAAAATACAATTCCGCTGTTAAGCAATATTTAGATAGCCATTAGGAATATTATGGGGACCGAACCCTCAAAGAAAGCACACACAGCAATGTTCTCCTAGAAACTGCAAGATCACAAAAGAGTTTCCCCATACAAAATAAGACTGACATTCATCAAGACTACTCTGGCATAATGGCACATAAAAAGGCATCTCCAATTACAGATGCCATTTGCAGATCAAATTCAGGCACTGTAGATGTGTGTTTTCTTCCTGTTAACATGTACACTCTGCTAGTGACTAGCAGATCTGCTCCATTACTAAAGACCAGACTGCTTTGTTTTATTTTTTTTTAATTTTAATTTCAGGCATGATGTGGCTGAAGTTCATGGCATTTACAGCAGCAGTAACATGTTGTCAACGTATTTGCGCTTGTTGCTGACACCCCCACTTAGGCCACCAAAATAAAGGTTCTTTGCATGCCTCTAATTTAGGGATGAGAACGTCTATCTCACATTACTGGATGAATCATGTGGCTGCACTACCAGCCAATGAAGGTCTATAGGATCATGATTGCATATTTATGAGGCTGATTAGCATGTTTCATATATGGTTGTTTCAGGGTGGAAATGGGCAGGTTTTGCAGCGAGTTCATTAAAGCATATTTAAAAGATGATTATGATTTATAAAGCAAAAATCACATAGAAATGTGGGTACGGCAGGTTTTTTTTTGCGCCATATGCATTTCCAGTCTTGTGGCCTATGCATATTTTCACACTCAATAATCACACAAAGTTTTATAAAGGAGGCCCCTGGTGATCATAACAGCAAGACTGACACACTCTCCCACACGCACAAGACAAATTTTGTTATATCTGAAACTGAACCTACAATTTTACCCTTTAAGTTTGTGGCAGTTCTCAGTTTTTTACATGATTCCTTGCATATGGTTTGGACCTCTTTTCTCCTCCACAAGAGGAACCATAAGAGAAGCTCTTTGTCCCTTATTCTGAAGCATATTTCAGTCACTTTATCACTGACCTTCCTGCCTACAAAGGTCAAATTGTTATTTCGGTGACTGTCGACCGATGTTCTAAGCCTGCCCTTTTATTCTGTTGAAATCATTGCCCTCAGCTAATGCTTTGATTGAGGTTTTGGTGAAACACTATTTTTGTTATCGTGGCCTGCATAGGTCCATTCTTTCCTTTCATGGACCACAGTTTATTTCTTAATTTTCGAGTAATGGCCTATTTGAAAGGGTGAACCTTGACCTGAAAAAGTTTTTGTGGTGCACCATTTTAGTGAGACTGAGTTGATGTCTTGCTTATGGCCAAATTTTTGCATAATGTGCTGCTTAATTCTTCATTAAAAATGTCACCATTTGAATGCCAATTTGGTGTTAAACCACCAATTTTGAGCTGTAGCAAACCAACTTTTTTGACTTCACTGCATTACAACTGGCCAGTTTTAAGGACAAAGCTGTTGCAGGCTAATATGGATTCTAAGTCCTATGCAAACAGGGAGTGGGATGTAATAAGTATATAAGTTTAATATGTCACTGTGCTCTGTACAAAAATATTTTATAAATCCACTTTTCTTTCTACTCACATGAACAGCTAACACAAGGCCAGATTTAGCACACAGGAGATCACCATAAGAACTGCTAGGCAAGCAATAGAGGACAAGACAGGGACAACTGCAAAATGGGCATTTCTGTGCATCAAAGTCAGCATGAAACTGTATCCTCTGTACCTTGTTTGGGAATGGCATGATTCATCAAAGTGGGAGGCCTGCACATGAAGGAAGAGTGTAAAGCCTTGGACCATTTCCCAGCACACCTTTGATGCCAACGGACAGATGGGAGATAACGTCATCCAATCCGGAAAATCCTTCCAACGCAGCAACAAAAATGGCAGACACTATACATTGGGCTCCCACTCCCAAAGGTCTTATCATGGCTTCCTTCGGCTGTTATGCCGTGAAAACCATCATTAAAGAAAGCTAAGTTATTTCTCCTATGTGATTCCTTACCACCATATCACTAAGGGAGGGGTATCGCCTTTTTATATTATATCTATATAGTTTTGGGTTATGTAACATGCTGCAATTACAGAAGAACTTATTCCAACAAGGGAGCTAGTGTCCCCTGCTGGATACATGGGGTCATTGTCCATCCTGTATTTCAGATGGGATCTGTCTGTCTGAAACATCTGTCTGAAATTGCCATCTTGTAAGTTAGGTCAAAGGTTTACTGGGCCATATTAAAATTCTCCAGAGAGTGACTCCAGTCACATATAAACTATCTATTCCCTCTCATCTAAGAACACACTCTTCCTTTCCTTTATCCCAGCCATAAACATTCTCTCCTCCATCTACCAGTTGTTGTAGATGGTCATCAGGAAGTCAGGATCCATAAAATTTTAGAATCAAGAAAGCATTGTTTCGGGGTCGTCTTGTCAACGACGGAGCAGTTGCCATACCACACCTTAATGCATTTTGCCAATATGCTGTCAACAGTGCAGAGATAAAAGCTCATTAGATTTGAAGCTGGAAACACACTCCACCTCAGCCCCATTTATATGGATGGTGGCATATCTGCTGCCTTTAGTTTTCTGGTAATCCACAATGAACTCCTTAGTCTTCTTGGTGTTGAGGGCTCGGATACTGTCACCACACCATGATGCTGCTGAACCTCCTCTTTATAGGCTTGTCATTGTCACTGATCAGGCCTATTACTGTGGTGTTTTCTGCAAACTTTATGATGGAGCTGGAGCAAAATAAAAGGGAGCAGTCATGGGTGAAGAGGGAGTAGAGGAGTGGGCCAAGTACACAGCCCTGCGGAACACCAGTATTCATAATAAAGGCAGAGGATGCATGGTTGTTTAACCTGAGAGACTGGGGTCTGCTGGTTAGAAAGTCCAGTGTCCAATTACAAAGAGAGGTGCTGATGCTGAGGTTGCAGAGTTTATTTACCAGATTGGAGAGGATGATGGTGTTAAAAGCGGAGCTAAAACCAACAAACATCCTCCTGATGTTGGAGATGTTGTTATCCAGGTGTGTGAGGGTAGAGTGAAGAGCCGAGAATATGGCATCCACCGTTGACCTATTGTGACGATAGGCAGAATGGTAGAGATCTAGTGTGGAAGGTAAACTGGATTTGAGATGGGCTGGAACCAGTCTCTCAAAGCATCTGGTGATGATGGGGGTGAGTGCAACAGGGCAGTAGTCATTCAGGCTCCCTGGAGAGGATAGTTTAGGCACCGGTACAATTGTTGTGGACTTAAGACATGCAAGGACAACAGCCTGGCCCAAAGACAGATTGAAACTGTTACGGAAGACATTAGACAGCTGACCAGCACGGGCCTTATTCACATGCCCAGGTATGCCATCATGACTGGCAGCCCTCCATTCATTCATTGCCTAGGAGAATGCTCGTGGATCCATACCTGCAACATTCACACCCCAAGGTTGCTTTTTAACTTATCTAGGTTTTATTGCTTAAAACTCATTTGGGAATGATTGATTTGTATTTACTTCATTTTTGCCATTTAATATTTACTTAATGCAATTCACAGGTCACAAGACCACAGTTGTCATATTAGTAATGTCACTAGTGCCCCCAAGGTAATATGGCAAAGGTGTGAATAAACATTTTCCTTCAGGTGGATAAGAAAACAAAAAAAAGAACAACCTAAGTAGGCCAAGTGCTAGGTTCATTTCAATTTCAATCTAACTTTCACTCTGATTTTGTGGTCATTATACTTTTTGATTGCCATATTTTAACCCTTACCTAGCACAGATTACAGTTCTTGTTCATGTGTCTATCTCCTGGGCCTTCATCACTAACAATAAATTCAGAAACACTGTTTCACCACAGATCCATTGTTTCTTTAGATCAAGAGGAGCGAAATGAGAAGAAATGTAGTTAGAATGCCCCCTTTATGTCTTTCAATAGAGGTGTACAAGTCCCATAGTCACCTAAGGACACACTGAAAAGATTACATCTATCAGCCTGCCTAAGAATTCCGCCAAAGGTGCCGAAAGAGGCTGCTGAGAAGAGGATCATGTGGTCAAGCCAGCTGAGCATGTTTGTTTCCATGACCCTCATAATAAGAATGTACAAGAACAGCAAAAAATGTGACAATGTTGTTTTTTGAAGTGGTGGTGTTTTCAGTAAATCAATCTTGCATTTATTTCAGCTAAGAAAGAGTAGTACTGGGTATTAAGCACAATTCAATACTGATTCAGGAAACTCTGGTCTCTTGCATAATGCTCCAGATTAATAATATGTGGCTTTATATATGGCTCTTTATAATAAAATAAAAATTAAAAAAAAATAGATTACTGGAGCTGATTCTCTCTATCTGACAACTGCCAAGCGCACACCCACTAATTGTTGTAAAGTTGTGGTGAGCTTGAGATTCTAAATTACTAGCTTTAAACCAGCAACACTGCAACTTTACAATTAAACTTTTGAAATTCATTTACACTCATTTTGTCATTAAATTTTCAGATGCAAGGTTTAAGGGAAGAATGGAAGATACAAGTTAATGGAGTATTTCCTTTCAAAAAGAGGAATCAGAAGAAGGTATGCCACACTATCTAAAGAAAATAAACCCAATGGGCAATACAATATCATAGTAATTAAATGAAGTATTAGACTAATAAAAAACAGGGAACCAAACAATGAATTGACTACAATAAACAGAAAAGGCCATTTTTCCTAGAAATCTTAATAAATAAACAAGAAGCAGACGCTAAACAAACTGCAATATAATCTTTTATAGCATGCCCGCTATAACATCTCAAGCTATGCTGTAAGTACATGTGTAATAGCAACAACAACCACTGTAATTCACAATGAAGAATAGCAAGGTTTTTCAAAAATATTTTCGTTGACATTATTAAATGTTACAGGTTCGCAATTATCCAATCAACATAAATTACTTGAGACCTCCAATATTCTAAAAAACAAAAAAATCTTCAAAACAAAGTTTAAAAACACAGGCATAGGGCATTAGAAGTGTGACTTTGTTTCTGATGGTAACTTTTTCTGATATACAGTAACTAACTGTAGACCCAACAAGAGCCTGATTTTCTCTAGGAATGTTATTATTGGAATTTTGTTTTCCTTCATTTCTCTGTCATCTTGCCATATATTAGTTACAGTATAGTGTTACTAAACTTTACATCATCATGCCATCTATTAGTCACTGAAACTACCATCTTTTACAGTGTGTTCAGTCTAATTTGTGTATTTATCTTTATACATGGTACTTGATTTGTTATTTACTGTTTATAAACTACAAACCCCATTTTCAAAAAAGTTGGGACACTAAAAAAATTTCAATAAAAACTAAAATCTGTAATTTGGCAATTCACTTGAACCTTTTATGTAACAAGCAAAAGGACAAAGAAAAGATTTTCAGTGTTTTCACCAACACGCTTAATTCTATTTGTTAAAATTAACAAATTACAAATTGATCCCTACAACACACTCCAAAAAAATTAGGATAGAGGAAAGTTTACCACTGGGTCACATCCGCTTTTCTTTAATTACACTTCTTAATCGTTTGAGAAATGAAGAAACTAATTGTTGCAGTTTTTCAAGTGGAATTTTTGCCCATTCTTGCTGTATACAAGACTTGAGCTGTTCAACTGTCCATGGTCATGGTTGTCTGATTCTCCTCTTCATGATGTGCCAGACATTTTCAATAGGATCTGGACTGCAGGTAGGCCAGTCAAGCACACTGATTCTGAATCTACAAAGCCACGCTTTAGGAATTGGTGCAGAATAAGGCCCAGCATTGTCCTGCTGAAATATACATGGAGTTCCTGGGAAAAGACGTTGTCTTGATGGGAGCATAAAATTCCAATGAAAGTCTTACATCAATAATGCCTTCACATAAATACAAATCCCCCATGCCACAAACACTAATGCAACTCCCACACCATCACACATGCTGTTTTTTGCACCTTTTGTTGATTTCAGTCTGTATGGTCTTTTTCATCTTTGATACGTAGAATCCGACATCAGTTTTTCCCAAAAACAAACTAAAATGTGGACTCATCTTACCACAGAACAAGTTTCCATTACCTTTTGGTCCATCTCACATGAGCTTGGGCCCAGAAAACTCACCGACGTTTCTGCACAAAATTGATGTGTGGCTTCCTCTTTGCATAATACAGTTTCAGGGACCATTTCTGCAGCGGCAGAATGTGTTAAGCAACAATGGATTTCCCAAAGTACTCCCAAGCCTATGTGGCAATGTCCATCACGGTAGCACGACGGTTTTTAATGTAATACCACCTAAAGGCATGAAGGTCATGCACATTCAGCAGTGATTTCCACTCTTGGCCTTTACGTACAGAGATTTCTCCTGAATCCCTGAATATTTTCACAATGTAATTAACTGTAGATGGTGACAGAACTAAATTTTTTGGTATCCTGTGCTGAGAAACATTGTTTTAAAATTGACTGATAGTTCTCTCTTGAAGTTCAGCACAAAGTGGTGTGCCATGACCCATCTTCGCTTGCAAAGACTGATTCTTTTATATCCAAACTTGATACCCACACCTGTTACCAGTTAACCTGCTAATTGAGGAACCTTACAGTATATTACTTGTATAACCTTTATGGTCTTACTTTGACTCTGTCCCATCTTTTTGGAGTGTGTTAACAGGTATCAATTTCAAAATTTGTTTATGTTTAATAAACAGAAGAAAGATTGTCGGTGAAAACACGGTGCCCTTTTGCCTGTTAAATAAATGTTCAAGTAAATTACCAATTACAGATTTTAGTTCTTATTGCACTTTTCTGGAAATGGGGTTTGTGTTATGTACCAGAGTCCTTACTCAATCAATTAAGAAAAATATGAAAAATATAAATTAAATCTAATTCAAACTGCAAAATTATGGAATTAAATCTGGGATTAATGCAGTCTTTTTTTAGACATACTCTTTTATCATTAAACCTTATTGATATACAAATCTGTGTAAATTAATTATGGCAATAGAAAAGAAGGGGACATGTCTTTTTTCTGTACCATGTCAGCTGGATAAAAATGCATGAATAATCCCAGCATTCAAGTAATATGAAAATTGTAAATGTGTACTTATTTATATATCCATCCAATTTCAAACTTGAATTTTCCTCTTTATTTGTGGAAAAACCAGAGCATAGCCTGATAAGAACTGATGCAAATGAAAAAGCTGATCTAGCTGGGATCCCAATTTGCCTCACGCTAATTCGCACACACACACACACACATTTATTCATTCATCAGACCAAATAAGAGTAACTAATAAACCATGACAGCATGTGATTAAACTGTGGGAGAAAATGGAGTAACAGGAGGAAACCAATGGAAAAACTGAAGAGTGTGAAAGGCAACCCACCTGGGGACAAAGTTATGTAAGGTGACTATATTACATACTGTGCCACCTGATTAATTTGTCTTTCTTTAAAAAAAAATTATTCTTTTGAGTATGTATTTCAGATTATCACATTTTTCTAGTAATTTCACTTTTTGCTTTCTGCAAATAACCATGAACTCAATTTATCAGCCACCCATCCCAAGAACACTTCTTCAAGTGGACTCCAGTCGGTTCATTTATCAGCTGAGCTTTGCCACTCACTCTGGTCTCCAAATGAAGCAAACAACACTGAGTTAGAAAAATAACCCTACTGAGAAGCATTTGCACGCAAAGAAGGATGTCTGTATTCACATTCAGGTGCACAGGGGAGAAACACATTTTCCAGAAGTTTAATGAAGTAGAAAGCAATTTTGATAGTAGCATGGAGAAGAATAACAAGGGTTTCTTCCAAAGAACAGCTGGATAATACATTATACATAACCGATAAAAGAAATATAAATCAATATGTGGAGGGTGAAGGGCCCAGCAAGAATAACATCAAACATTAAACTGAGTTGCTCTTTCAGAAGTGTGGCCACTGTTTTAAAGTTAACAATTATGTTATTCAGTAAACTAGTATCTTCATAAAGTATAGTATAGAACAAAAAACAAGCAAAATTCACAAAGAGGGCATCCAAGCCCTCTGTAAGGTGGCAATATTAAAAACAGCACAACTGCACTATCACCTCAGATACAGTGCTTACAAAAAATTTTCACCCCTTTAGAAGTGGACTGTGTATTTAATTTGCTTTTTATACATTGACCAACAGAAAAGCAAAAAAAAGTCTAATGTCAAAGTGAAAACAGATCTCTGCGAAATGGTCAAAATACGTGGTGTCAATTGACTACTGCGTAGGAGGTGCAGGCATTGTATGCATGCCTACAATTACTCTAATACTCCAGATATGTGTCTTAATGGTTACCTGCACTCATAATTTGCAGAATATACAGTATGTGTAGCTCAAAATCTATGGGACTGCATGGCGCTATTGAGTCAGTATGACCAAACGCAAAGAATTCAGGCTGTAAATATTAAAGTGACCACCTGTACATTTTAAATATGGTAAATACAATTTTAAATACATTAAAATGTATAAATCAGGTGAAATATCGGCATATTCAATAAAATGATGATAAAAATATTTGCTTGCTTTTGATCCTTGTGTCATCTCCAAACCTTTCTCCAGTTCCTAAGGAAAAGATACTTAAAATACAATGATTAAAAGAAATTACTTAGCTTTGTGTAAAACAAACTTTTTAGACTTCATGACAAAAATCTTCCTTCAGGAACTCTGAATTAAGTTCTCTGCTATTAATTTCAATTGAGTATTTCATTAACTAAATTTTGGTAATGCTCTGTAGATTGTGCATTCAAAAGATCTAAAGATGCTTTTGTCTCCTTAATAATACATTTAGTAGGTTTTTTTAGGGCTGCACTTTTAAGAAGAAAAACAAAAAAAAAAGTTAAACTAAAATGTATACCATTTATACAGAAAGACGCACTTGCTTAAGTGGCCTACTTCATTTTTTAACATAAAAAATTGGTAAAGGCAACAGAGATGGAATTGTTATAGGTATTTATATATCACTTCTGAAGAAATTCTAACAAAATTCTTTCACTGATTACGTTCTAGGAAATTGGGCCAATTTGAAACAAATTTTAGGAAAAGGTCAAATATACCCTAAGTTCTTGTCTATAAGCTGCGGCTTATCTAAGGAAAAAAGTTGTGAAAATGAAAAAATAGAATATCGGCTTATACATAACTCCGGCTTATACATCCATCGCGGGGGTTGCGTTCCAGAGCCACCCGCGAAATAAGAATATCCGCGAAGTAGAAACCATATGTTTATATGGTTATTTTTATATTGTCATGCTTGGGTCACAGATTTGCGCAGAAACACAGGAGGTTGTAGAGAGACAGGAACGTTATTCAAACACTGCAAACAAACATTTGTCTCTTTTTCAAAAGTTTAAACTGTGCTCCATGACAAGACAGAGATGACAGTTCCGTCTCACAATTAAAAGAATGCAAACATATCTTCCTCTTCAAAGGAGTGAAGCAAACAAATCAATATGTCTGTTTGGCTTTTAAGTATGCGAAGCACCGCGGCACAAAGCTGTTGAAGGCGGCAGCTCACACCCCCTCCGTCAGGAGCAGACAAAGAGAGAGAGAGGGAGAGTTTGTTTTTCAGTCAAAAATCAATACGTACCCTTCGAGCTTTTAAGTATGCGAAGCACTGTGCAGCATGTCTTTTCAGGAATCAGCTTTACAAAAGATAGCAACGTGAAGATAATCTTTCAGCATTTTTAGACGAGCGTCCGTATCGTCTAGGTGTGCAAACAGCCCCCCTGCTCAATCCCCATACGTCAGGATCACAGATAGTCAGCGCAAGAGAGACAGAAAAGTAAGCCGGGTAGCTTCTCAGCCATCTGCCAATAGCGTCCCTTGTATGAAATCAACTGGGCAAACCAACTGAGGAAGCATGTACCAGAAATTAAAAGACCCATTGTCCGCAGAAATCCGCGATATATATTTAAATATGCTTACATATAAAATCACAATTTAAATGACCGCTACGCGCTCGTGTTGACTCGGCGACGCCCAGAGCAGAAAGAACGCGCTCCGGCCGCTCCAACCGCGCCATGCGGGGAGTGAGAGAGACGCCAATATCTCACACTCTCTCCCCCCTTAAAGAAATTAAATGGGCGCGAGTGAGACCACTGACCTCCCTCCCTTCTATTAGTTATAGGTTATAGTACGTTCGGCTTATCCATGAGTCCGGCTTATCTATGATACGATTTTATTTTAAAAATTCGTATGATTTTTGGTCTCCGGCTAATACATGAGTCCGGCTTATAGACAAGAACTTAGGGTAGAATCTTTTTAGATGGCTTAAAACATGTGGCAAAACATTAGTGTACATTAGTGCAGGCTTGAAAAAGCAGAGGGTAAAATTCCATTTTTTTTTTTTTTTTAATTTTTGTTCTTTATTTCGTCTTATACGATTTCTTGTATTAGAAATGTGTTAGTTTTCGCATACCCCTTGGGGTCAGAGCACAGGGTCAGCCATTGTACAGCGCCCCTGGAGCAATTACAGGTTAAGGGTCTTGCTCAAGGGCCCAGCATAGTAGGATCTCTTTTGGCAGTGACGGGGATTCGAACCGGCAACCTTCAGGATACCAGCGCAGATCCTTAGCCTCAGAGCCACCACTCCACCCTTAATTTGAACAATGTTAAAAAATTAACCATCACGTTTAAAAAATGTATTATTATAAATCTATTCTAAAAAAATCCTACAAGGATAAAAGTGCAGCTGGACATACAAGTCACAAGGTGACAGTTAAACATTACACAGGATAAAGGGTAAAATTGGTTTAATAGAATCATACTTCTGGTAAACTCACCATAAAGCACTGCCAATGAAGCATAGAAGTATAGTACCATCCATTTCAAATAAAGCTTATTACGGTAAAATTAAAAATACAAATAATTGTCCTGTGGATCATCTAAGAATTCATAAACCCATATTGAATTTGTCGATAAAAAATGTATAAAAATCCTCTTTAAAATGATGTATTTTTTTCTATTTTAGCATGGATTAGGATTTAAAAAAATGAACTATGGATTTCAAGAACACTCCTCAAGTCTCTTCAGGATATTCCGGACAACACAGGTTAACAAAGAATGAGAAAACCAATGATTATTAAATTTCAGGTCAAATAAACCTCTGTAGATTTAATATGCTGTTTGTAATATAACTTAACACTCTCAAACTTCTTTAACCCAATGCAGAGTCACAAGGGACTAATGCATCTCTTAGCATTCCTGTGTACAAAGGAAAAAAGCAGCCTTGAATGGTATGCTAGCCCACTGCAGTGACCATGCTCAAACAAACCTACATACATATTTAATAATAATATTTTACACTTAAAATCAATGTTCTTTGCCAGGTGATGATTGTACTTCATAATAAAGTAAGGATGTCACAAGAACCAATACTTTGCTACTATGTTACTAAAATGCCGAAAACATAATGGTACTAGCTTTTTAACAGCATCTGGATCACCACACTGACAGTAAGTAAATGTATTACTTCAGAAAATTCAATAATCCATAATAAAAGTAAACACTACACAATAAGATGGCTTACAGTGCTACACCACCACAATACTTCACATAAAAAAGATAAACCACAGAAGTCATGCCTGGAAATGCTTTCTGTTGGAGGCAGGAGAATGTTTATCATTAAATAAAAGAAAAAATAAAATATGATAAAACTCACAAAGGTTTTCATTATTGCCACTTTTATCCCATTATGGAGTTAGCTCAGATATACAGTAGATTGGTGAGTGTTTCAGCACAATGGCAGGTTAAAATACATATGTTTGTACTTACCATATCTTTGTTTGCCTCATTATTATTATTAATATTTTTGCTTTTTAGCTCACTTTGCATCTGCAATGCATGCAGCACTTATGATTCATGCTGTTATTCAGACTCACTTGGAAAACACAACCCTTTAGAAAAAGTTTTCACTACATAGAAAGTGATTAGGTCAAAGAGAAAAGTTGAACCAGGATAATTAACATCTCTGTAATGTATATATGAAGCTCGCTCATGATTAGTTAAGCATGTTAAAAGCACTCATTATTTTGGTCCTTCTGCCGTCCACCCTGCTATATGCCTCTCTAATCTTTGGGTGCAAAGTCAGAGCCCAACTATATTTATACAAGTCAAGACATGGTGAATCTATTTGTGTTTCACAAATGGAGTTACTGAATGTACTATATGTTGCTTTGTAATCATATTTAAGTTCTTCTACCTCATTGTATTTTTTATTTGGCAAACACTTTTACTAAAAGCACAGTCTAACACCAAGTCAATTAAGCTTTAGGGATATCAGTCTGTCCAATTAGGAAGCATAAATGATTTTGAATCAACTTCACCTGCTTTGGTGCAAATGAAAGTGACGACAGGTGCACTGGAGGGAATGGTTTTACAGGTGGTGGGCACTGACAATTGCTCTTTTCTTACCCTTCTTGATTAATTCTTCTCTTGTTTTGCATTTTGCTATTTTCCTTCTCACTTCTTGTAGCATGAGGTGGTACCTTCAGCCAATTCTGTTGTACAGGTAGGCCAGCTCGTCCAAGATGGCACATCCATATATGTCGTCACAAGAAGGTTTGCTGCGTCTCCCAGCACAGTCTCAAGAGTATGGAGTAGATACCAGGAAACGGGCAGAAGAAGGTCATCAACTCAGCAGTAGGACCAGTATCTGCTCCTCTGTGCATCAACCCAGCCGCAGGTACCGCCTCAAAAACAAATCAAGAATGAGAGTTTTGGTTGGCAACAATGAGTATGATCAGGCAATTAAGGTGGTGCAAAGGACAGGAGGCTTGGCGGTTTATATATCTTATATACTATTACATTCTACAGAAGAATACACACTATTATCTAATTGCATAATTGAGGTACTTTTAATTTAAAAGCTGGGGAAAAGGATTTCTGTTTTTGCCGTGGTATTGAATATATATTGAGCATCATAAAATTTCACTGGTATTGGTTGTTGAATACAAAAATTCTGGTATTGCGGCATCCCTATTCTAGAGTATTTAATTATTTTTTTGTCATGCAACATACTCTTGATAGATTGCATTAATATATATGGTCCACCTGTATTATTCAATTGCATGTAGTATAAAAGGAAGTACAGTAAATGATCCGATACTCCTTCGTGCTCAGGAAAATCATTAGCGGTAACTACATACCAAGTTCAGGAGGTAGTCATCAAGACTTAAAGTGAGTTGCAGAATACTGTAATTAGCGAAGAATATTAGCTTAAATGTTTATGAATAAGCAAATCTTCAGATGCATATGTTATGTTTCCTCATATCTAGAAAATAAGCATAATAGAATCTAGAAAACAACTGCAAGAATATTGCCAGTTTTCAGTGTATTTGCTGCCTTCTATAAAGCCACTTAGCATAATAGCCTCGCCATATTCACAATTTAAGAAAATAAATTATTACCATTTTCAAATTTCCTAAAATACTAAGAACTGTAACTGCTATAGCTGTGATCCATACCCAGATAAAACAGTAGAAAATGTATATGTGCCAGCTAAAGTGGTGTCACTTAAATCCATCATAAGGTATTTATTTCAAGCAGCACATTGCTTTAATAACGGAGGTCACTGGTGTGTAACATTAACCATTTGTCTACTGGAAAGCAACAATTTCAAATGAGAAATTACTTAGTGCTGTTTAAGTAATTCATTATTTACATCAGGCAGAAGATAAATAAAAGGCAGTGTTTTGCATGCTGAATTGCAAAAATAAATTAAGCAAGTGTTAAAAAAAAGAACTTTATTCATAACATTATAAATGAAGTAGTAAAATATTATAGTCAGCAAATTTCACTTACTATCATTTAAAAACCAGTTTAGCAGCTGCTTCATCTTACAGTTGTTGACAGCGGCTGTAACTCAACTATAAAGTGGTCTTAAGACAATGATGAATAGCTACACAGTGGTTTCTTACTCCATGTAACCGTTTATTTTCAGTTTAAAATACATCACCTTTGATATTGTTCTTGTGCAATTAAAAAAAAAAAAAAAACACAACCTGTACCTGGTTGTCATTTTCTTTAGTTATAACTAGCTGCTGAAAAATGGAAGAAACAATCCTCTAGAATATGACTGGATTTTTGCAAGTTCAAGTAAATTAATAAAATCAACCTTTTTTCTTAACAAGTATCTGTAATTATTTCATGCATATATTGGATTTAAATAATATCAAGGTACTATTCAAAGCAATGCAACAGTACTATACAAATGATAAAATATTCTGCCAAACGTAAGACATTCTCTTAATCCAAAAAAATGTTTACCTAAGCAATAGCATATTTTGTGATGTTTCTCACCCATATATGATTTTTTTTTACAGGAGGTGGAGGCAGAGATCACTTATATGAAGAGGGAATAACACTGAAATAGAATTACAAAATGCATTCTACTCAAGTAAAATACATGAACGAAAAAGGAAAACTGTGTACTAGAGCATGTGAGGCTAGAATTTTTTGCTTACAAATTCAGCATAAAAATTTAGATTACAAATACACCAGTTTAACAATGCTAGCATGATCAGGAAATATTCTTAAAAAAATGTACGTTACTGCCCAATTTGTCTCTTGCTATTGTAAAAGCAATAGTCTTATAAGAGCATCTACAAATGAGAGGAGATGATTAAGTCCATCTAGCTTGTTCTTGTGGTTACTACACACTACTCACAGTACATCCTGCTCATTCATTTATTATGTAAAAAACAGCTGATTATATAATTCATCTACAAAAATTGGCAGATTGCTTCAGCTGTCTGCTGCCCTCTTTATAACAGTTCACTTCTTGAAATTAATTTTGATTTTTTTTCTCATTTTTAACGTCAGGATTAGGTCACTAAGAAGATGTATTCATCTAAGACTGAACAGACAACGTCTCCTTAGCCTGTCACATATCACTCACTCCCTGAACCAGAAATGCAATACTTTCCTCATCACAATAAAACGTCTTTTTCTTAATGACCACAGATGCATACAATACTGCAATTGAATCCTGAAGAATTCGCTACAGATTTTTTAAAAAAAAATTATTTATATTTTGCATTTTTATTAAAATAGTTCAGCTAATAGCTGCAGTAATCTTCTATTTTTTCCATTATCCCTGGGTAACCTGCAGTATTTGTGTAAGTGAATCCCTAAATTTCTGTCCCAATTAATTTCTTGTAACTTTCACTTGGTATTTATAATTAAAGTTTTTGTTTCCCTGTTTTAGCACTTAACTATACTGAATTGCGTTAAGATGAATTAGGCTCTTTCAATTACTTTAATGACCTTGTTGGTTAATGTAATCTATCTATCTAAAAATAGACACATTTACTATTGCGAACACAACATGGATCAATAATATAAAAAAGAAAGGTGATGGTTAGTTACACATGTACTGAAGATATATTCATTGTACTGATTTTGTACTGAAGATATGTTCATGGTCTCTTAATAATCAATGGCTGTTAAAATGTTGAATATTATAAACACACTTTCTAAAGTAGGTACACAATATAAAAAAAAAATTTTAAATACATAGACATAGTCATGCACGCAAGCATGAGGAGTGTCTCATGGCTTGATGTCAGGGAAAACAAAGGGGAACGATTAAAAAAATTACACCAGCACTAACTTTTCTTCCATCTCCTGTCATACAATGGAGGAGCTCTCATAGGGACAACCTTGATGTCACCTCACAAAGGATCGTCAGTAACCCCGCCGCCTGTACCATTTAAAGATTGTGCTGACCGGAAGTCAGTGCTCATTACAGAACCAGCTACCAAGGAGATCAGACCACAACTCAGATGCTAAAAATATTTGGTTGCAAAGCCATATTCTGAAATTGTGCTGTTTCCTTTCTTTTTTTTCTCTTTATGATCTTATCCTTCTCATTATATTACAATATGTTTACATACTAGAGAGGTCAACAGATATAGTTGGGCTTCAGTAAAATGTATCCTAGATTGGCCTCTGTAAAACAGCATTGCGCAAATTGTAGATTTCCAGAAAGGCCAGTACAACAACTACTTGGCTAAAACGTGCAAAGCTGGTTCTGGCCAAAAGTCCAACAATCCTAATCTGGGAGTAGGCAAAAACAGAAGCAAGGTCAGGGGACCAAGCTCCTAATAAAGTCTGAGGCAGAGGTGAAGCAGGACCTGGACAAGTAATGCAAGGACAAGTTAGAATAAATAATGATCAGGGAAATAAGAAGAAATGACCAGAGGCACAACACAGTTAAAGTGAAAAATAGAGGAAGCAGAAGTTGGACATGGCACTAGTTCCAAAACACTGGATTTTCCTTTGTCAAAAGTTGATCGCTATTGTGACCACATCCTGGATGAGTTCTAAACAAGAAAAATGTGCATAGGAAAGGGAAATCTGACATGAGAGGCAGATGCAGGAAGCAAGTTTGGGTTTTCAGTAATCTACCAATTAATGCAGTTGCGACTGACTGAATAAAAGTAGCTGTTTCCAGCAGATTTCTTAGTCCTGAATTCTAAATGTTTCCCTCTGGATAAAACTCCAAAGGCCAAAGCAAAGATCCAATGCTGCTCAACCAGAAACTCCTAGACAGACACCATGCCCCACCCAGTCTACCCAGACAATTTACTTTTACCATGACCATCACCGTCTACTGTTTGTTCTATGGACTTGAACTGGATTAATATACTGAATGTCTACATACTGTATCTGCTCTTTACTCTGTCTTTGTATTTAGCACAATATTACCATGTCAGCACTATGTTATATATTGGGGGCAAAATACAAACATTATAAAACAAATTCCTTTACTTGACAAGTACCATTGAGCAAAGATGGTTCTGATTACCATTGTTAGTCAATATCCACAATAGCGATTGCTTTTGATGTGTCTTTGACTAACTGTCATGCCTAAATCACTCAGTAGCATATATTATTAGCAATATTATTAGCAGTAATATGTTGGTTTATCAGAGTTGCAGTGGAACGGCATAACTTTCATTATACAGCTAAGGTCAGTTAGCCCAAGGGTGTAGGCATCAGACTCTGTACAAAGGCACATAATTATCTATCTTTGTCCAAATGTTTGTTTAAAAACATTCTAACTTCACTGAATCTCATTTTCATTGACAATAAAGCACTAAGTAATGCAGTGGCTAATCATCTATTTTAATATTAAGAATTACATGGCTGTACTTCAGCAGAGAAAATGCAAAACATGTTATCCAACAGATACAATCATATTTAGAAAAGAACTTCAATAAGACAATAATTAAATAAGGCACAGGTGATATGAGCATAGCAAGGAATTCATAATGCGCATGTTCAGAAAGAGCTTCATAAATGTTTCACATATCATCATCATCATACAGCGACTTACAAAATTTAGACCTCTCAAAGTTTTCAGATGTTGCTAGATTAAAAATAACACATACTGTATTTTCCCATCGGGATTAATAAAGTATCTATCTATCTATCTATCTATCTATCTATCTATCTATCTATCTATCTATCTATCTATCTATCTATCTTAAAAGATTGACTTATCTGAGTGCATATGACATTCCTTCATTCCCATATCTTTAGTTAGCTGGTGGGGTGATTTCTTACAAATAAAAGCTTTCTTTTACTCATTTGAATTTTTGGTCTCACTGGCCTTCTCATTGTTTTTAATCTTCTCTTTTTCATGATTCCTTTTTATTACATCCCAATTCTAATAAGACAACAGTTCTTGTAACATTCCCAACTATTAAGATCCCACTTCTTTAAACACACACAATGCTTTTGATGGACTTTTATAAACTGTCTCATTTATTTCAGATGTACAGATAAAAACTGAGCTCAGATTATGTGACACAAAGTAAATATACTAATAAAACAATTTTCATAACTTAAATATTTGAACTTCCATACTTCAGTTATATTATATTTTCAGAATAAATGAATACATAGAATACATGGACATCACAGAAAATAAAATCTAGCCTAAAAAAGATATTTGGTTCCTAGTATTAGACTTCATTTATTTTTTGGTACCATAGAAGCCTGCCTTCATCACTTTGTAATACAATTTGAATATTCAATCGAACGCTTAATTAATATAACCGATTTGTTTTCTGCCGAGATGTGCTGCAGCCTATTATGTGCATCTGTTAATTAGCTCTGCTTTACTTGCTAGTTTTGTCATCAATACCATTCTTTCCTGTCCGTATTAAGATAGTCTGGAGTTTTTACTATATAGACGAATACGTGTGAAGACTATTTAAACCCCTTGCTTTGGGAAAATGGTTTATAAACAAAGTGGATTACATGGTGGTGGCAGCTTTTAAAAAAATATTTTTGTGGCACCTGGCAGTTAAAAGCGTATGTTTAAAACTAGAGGCAAACAGGAGGCAGTAGGCAAGGGCCAATGGTGTATGATTACCAGCAAAAAAAAAATATTGCCATACTGCCAACCGTGAAACTTCACAGAGAACAAGACAAACTGTCCTTCAAGAAAACTTGTTTTCACTCTACTATCTGTATATGGAAGACAAACCAAAATATCTCTGCTGTTTAATATGAGAAGCTCTGATGTATATTCATGCAATTCTTTAATGCAAAAGATAATTAGAAATGCATCATTCATTATTTTTCCACTGGTCTAGTGCATTTAAACAGAATGGTTAATTGTAACAAGCAAAAATGATTTGAGCATATGACTATGCAAAGCATATCAAAAATAAAGGAAAAATTGAACTAAAATCTTCATACCATCTAATTAATGACAAAGTAAGAGTTACATTCTTTACATTATAAATGCTGCATTTTTAAATATAGAGTAATTTCCTGCCTAACATGCAATGGAATAGGTAATTATACATCAGGTATTGAATAAGAAGAAATCTGTACTCATCTTTAATATAATTTAAGTTACTTAGCAAGTACAGAGAAACAATGCTTGCCGACACTGAAATTAGTGGAGCAATTACAGTGTAGCTACATTATAATTGGAGACACAATGTAAAATGTTGCCGTTTTCATTAATGAAAATTCTTCCTTCAATTTTCTGCATTATTCCTACATTTTTTCTTCTCTACAAAATTTGCACTTCAAGATACCTATGTAATGTTTTGTTGACTTTCAAATAAAGAACACTTTGGGATTTAAGAAGATGTACTGTTTCCCTCTGCAATCTCATAAAGCAAGCAGAGAGAACATTAGGTAATAATTGCAGAACATCTGAAATATTTCTTTTATTTGTCAAACCTTTTTAACTAAAGTTTACTTACAGGATTTCCCTAGATACATAATGATTAGAGAAAGACAAAGAAGAACATCAGCATAAAATCTCTCTTCAATGAATGAATTCAAGGGAGTTTAAGAAAGAAATAGAATAAACTTGTATCTGCCAATATATACATGTGCCAATTAATCAATGCAACAATCTATTGTAACATGCTTCACATTTTTATACAATAATATCAGAAAACACTTTAAATAAATGAATACAAGTGTTTCCCCTATTACATTTTTCTCATGCCTATGAGTTCTTTACTGTGAAACTGAGACAATGCTGTTTATTAAACACATTACTAAGCACATCTTTATGAATGTTAACATGTTAATGAAATGTGGCATTATATACCGTGATAAACTGGTATAAAATTACTTTATAGAATTAAAATATATAAATAAAATCATGTACTTTATTTTAGTTCTTACATGTTCTATAATTTGGTTCACATTTAAAATTCAGATTTTCTTAGGTATTTGAAATTATATTTATGATTTTTCAGTACATTTACAGTACATATTAAATACGTTGATGGCAATCCCTATTTTAATCTGTATTTTATTGGCTTAATGTTTGGAGAAAAATGTTTTAGTTAATAAAATAATTGTGACAAATACTAGAAGCTTATTATATAAAAAATTACATACAAAATTATTTTAAATATAAAATGACATGCTTCTTTTCACTTACATTATAACAAAATGCACCTTTCTGTCCCACCATGAGCTAGGATAAAAACAACAAATGAAAAAGGTACATTTACTAACAAAAGTACAATTATCGGAATAAGAATCACATTTATTGGCCAAATATAATTGCATAGAAGGAATCTGACTCTATAATGTTTTTTTTTTTTACATTGACTCTCCAAGTATAATTATATGACCAATGTTCATAGAATTGATAAGTACACACCTGAGATAAAAACAAGACAAAATAATTTAAACATATGCAATACCAAGTGAAAGTCATTACAGCAGATACTGAAATAAAAGATGAATTAAGCATTAGCTATGCGTAGTAAAATTGCAAGATATTAAGCATGGGGTTCCCAAACAGAGCAAGGACAGTCAAATGAACCATTTGTGAGCTTGATGAATTAAGTATGTTTTGAAAAGGACTGTTGATTAAATGTTTGTAAAATGCAGATCTAAGGATGCAATAATATATTAGACCGAGAGAGAGAGGCAGTTAGAAAGAAAGGTGATTTATGTTAGTGTGAAAAAGTAAGGATGTATTAACATCAGTAATTTGTAGTGCCTGTGAACTGAAAACTCCAGGAGCAGAAGTGTAACTAGGAGAAATAGCATCATGCTAAATGGACACATGCAACATTTTTCTAAGATAATAGAGAGCAGACAACTCAACAAATGCACAAGGTTACACTTCTGCTAGTACAAAGAAAGGTCAAGTACAGCATGGTAATAAGCCCTCTTTACCAAGATGAGGCAGTACATGGACTTCAACTTTGCGGTCTTTTTTTAGGATTTGCCAGATAGACTAGTACTCACTTGCCCAAGCACTACAGGATCAGGATCCTAGTTCCACATTATAAAATTGGTAGCTGACATGAAGACCTGGCCTTTTACAAATTGTACAGGATTACAGTGTATGACTCAACACAGTTCTAGCCTGGTGGACCTTGTGGCTAGGAGCTCAGGAAAGGCAACACCAACCGGGTCATCCCGAAACCAAAAAAATCATGCCCCAGGCACAGACAACAAAGGGTTAAGCTCTACGGCTTTTAAGGAAAAGGTAATTCTTTGGAGCTCCTGCCGGCGGTTCGCTCTCAGTGTATACTGACGCCTCCTTATGGGCAGCCAGCTTATTTATAGAGTGTGAACCGGAAGGAGCAGGCTATGTGCCCTCACTGGGCATCTTCTTGGTGCTGCAGGAAGACAAGGAGAAGAGAACTTTAGCAACAGTGCCCCCTCTCACTCAGGCAGGTTAACATATACCTTGATTGAGCCAGTGAGGAAATCCTCCAATGTGCGTGTGTGACAGCCTGCCTCAGTTCGGAGGTCCCTTTTTAGTCTAGAGACAGCCCTCACTGAAAGAAGACTGGGCCAGTTCATCTTAGAAACAGTGAGAGGAACGTACAAACAAGTAGCATGTTTTTTTTTTATGATCTTCTTAAACTCTTCTCTTAATTTTTCTACTATGAACCTTAAAAAATTAAAAAGTACATGTTGATAGAACTATTTACTAGGGTAAATTGTGCAAGCAAGGTGTATCCACGATTTAATTATTTTTACGTGTGGGGCATCAAATGGAAATGACTTACAACAATGTTTATCTGCTACAAATGCATCTAAATTAATTTTAAAATTTGATATGGTAAAGAGGTAATATTTCGAAATTGTTTACTTGAGCTGCCTCGCTAGTTCTATGTTTTATTGTCTGAATATTAATAAACTTATTTGTTGAGCACGTAAATGTTTCTTAAAAATGAACCGTTTAAGCTTTGCTGCCTGCCTGTTCCATTCCATGTGTTCTATGCTGTAAGTTGCCACCTCAGTCCCAATCACACACTTAGTAAATGACCATGACAAGCAGGGAAATTATTGGGATTAGAAATGAATTGCCAGTGCAACTCCTTAAACCATTAAAACATATATAAACAGAATTATATAAAGGTTTAGCTTAAGGTCTCCTGAAAGTTGTTCAATTAATTTAATGAAAGTTTTATAAAAGGTTCCTAGATAGCAGGAAACAAGAATTGTAAGGTAATTTAATTAATGGTGCTAAGGACTGAATTCTGAGTACACCACTTATTCATTGTAAGAAAAAGAAAAACAAAAAAACTACTTATACAACCTAATGCATGTACATGATACATGTATTAAGGAAAAATGCTTACTCTACAGTTAAAAGTTTAACATTTCAATTTCTCAAACTTTGATCTTCCAAAAGATATGAAGAGAATATTTGACAAAATGACATATACAGTATGATAATTTGGGGTAACATTTAAGTACATGTATCAGAAAGTACTGAAGAAATGCAGATAAGTATCTTAGGAAGAAAGCAATATACCAGTTTAATCTCTCCATCTGAAAAAAAAGCAAAAATAGCAAGTGTGCTGTTCAGGCTTAAAAGGAGAACTGAAGAATACAATCAACTGTATTTGTGATAACACTGTTTATCATGTAAACTAAATAAAGGCATCTAACACTGACAAAAATTGATAATCTTGCAGATGCACGCTGACACTGTAACAAAGATATTTATATTTCCTAAAGACAGCAAAGAATTATTTTTGAAAAAGCTATAAAACTTATTATTGGTGTTGCTTTCACTTTCATCATTTTCATTTCCTCCCGACCCCTAATATTTTCCATATATTGGAGCAGAAAGCAATTTTTTGCTGATGTACATCTGTGTTTGCTGCTAGACATCCTCGCAATTAATTTTTGTAGAGAGAAGCATTTTTATTTTTAAACAAATGTTTCTTTTTTTCCTAATATAGCACCATGTGTTAATAATAAATCCATAATTACAATCATACTCAAGTATAACTTAACAATATCTGATACGATTAGGAAACAAAATATTACTTAAGTAAAATGTGTAATTAATCACATGTGAAGATTGGCAAGCTAGCTATCTTGAGGACCAGAACAGAAAAAGACGACATCCATTGTTTACTATATACAGATTATCCAAATAGCGTCTACAGTTAGACTCCGATGCACTGGAATACAATAATTATTTCAAATTTGTTTCTAGCCAAGACAGACTAACCTTGAAGTTCACCAAGATACCTACACTACAATAAAACATACACAATTGATCAAAACAAAATTTATGAGGGGCATCTAGACCTCTATTACATTGCAAGTAATTAAGAAATTCATGCTTCACATTCTTCTACTGCATCAAGTTTTCCAAATTAACAAAATAAAAAAAGTATCAAAATTAGATGACAGAAAGCCAATTAATGTCACTTATTTATTAAAATAACATAGGTAACCTGTGCCATTGTAAAATTCTCAGTGTTCCACAGCATTAGACACAACAAGAAAGTCAGCTGTTATTTTTTCCCCACACATTCTTTGACTCAATTGCTACATTACTATACAAATAAATTGTTGGTTTAATCTCTTTTATCAGGTCAGCCTAAACATTTTTTATTGTAGATATTATTTACTCATTACTGTATTATTAATGCATTTCTAAATAGCTGTGGCACTTATCAAAGACAGGTAACAGAGTAATTAAAAAAATTATTTGTTGTTTCTTGCCCTACATGTACCTTCAGCGCCTTTCCCCTGTATTCGCGTGTGTGTGTATATATAAACGTCTATTCACCAGCGCTCAATCTCACAAGTGTGTTCCTCTAAAGCCTGCTTCTCAGACTCTGTCATTATTTTTGAGTAGTCTTTTCTATCCTCCTTTCCAATTTTATTCTTTCATTTTTGAACTTGACTCTCTCAGCATACTCCTGTACTTCTCCTTGTATATCTCACATTCACACTTCATCTTTTATTGTGCCATCAAAGCCAAACTGAACAATCACACCAAAGTCTGGTTCATTGCTCTGTGTAAATTTTTATTCCACATTGATACAGTCTTAATGTCTTGAAATCAAGGACCTGACTTCAGTCTCAGGTTGCGGAAGAATAATAGTAAGTGTTAAGAGTAAATGCAATTTTGTTGATAATATTTTTCATTAATATCATAGAGATAAAAATACTCTTGGTCACACTGCTACATTAGTAAATTTAATCAGGATTATTTGTAATCACATACGTCAGCTTGTTAATTTAACTGCTCAAGTTCCCCTGGCCTTGGCTGTCTTGTTTTCATGTGATTAGGTTACTTTACTCCCTGCTTTTTGTGTATGCATGCTTTTAAACATTTTCAGAATATTTCTTTTTTTCCCCCCACACTCTCTGTACCCGTTAGTTTTTCTTTACTGTCTACATAATTTATCAATCTACCAACTACCTCACATATGTGGCTGCATTAACTTGAAATGTAAATAGAGTTCCCATTACGTTTGAAACTGGAAAATTTTGAGGCTAGCAGTGAACAAATTTTCTCTTATCAGCTTTGCTTTTACAATTTTAATAGCCTATCAATTTCAACAAATGAATTAGTGAATCTAAAGGACACATCTCAAATAATGAAAAAGCAAGATTATTAAAAATAAGTGTTGGTAAAAAAAAGAGAAAAACGTAACTTTTACAAAGAAAATTGTTAACTAGCACTACATGAACTGCCTCAAAAACATCTGTTAACTACCATGTGCAAAAACAATTCTTGAATACACTTTTTAAATTCCAAAACACTTCCTAAAATACGAAGAAACCAGAACTATTCATCCTAATTAACATATTCATAAAACACATACAGTAGTTGCTTATAGCCAGACACATCGTTTCATTAGGTATTTAATCTAAAAAAAAAAAAAAAAAAAATAGGAAATAAAGGAGAATGATAGAAGGTGCACTAATCTCATTTGATTCCATTAAATATTCTGGTAATCCGCACTGATTAATGTAGCAAAATGAGAGCTGGAATAAAGCCTGTTAGTAAGTAACAAATTTCATTAAAAGCTATAAAGAGGGCATGCCCAGGACCTGACTTTGAAACCCCTACGGTCATACCATAAGCTGCTTTCCTGTAACAGTACTTACTTTATCATTCATTTCTTTATTTTCTTCCTTTTTTTCCATTTAATATTTCCTATATTAGGTTGCTGCATCAGCTGTACATCATTTCAATTACATTTAAGCTGGGCCAGCTTGAATAACATATAAATTAATGTCTGTAACTTATAAGCTAATAAGATGTTATATAAAGTACTAGTCATTTAGCCCGTTACAGTAACGGGCGCTAGAACAGTCGTGCATAAACATTAGTAGGAACAGTCTATATTAAATGGCAAGGAACTTTGACCTCATTCTTTTTGTTGGTCGTATTTTCCTTTCTTTCAGCCTTTCTTTTGTTGATGTTTACTTGCTGAGCTGACCGTTCTTCGTGGGCTGCCGCCGTGTAGTGTGTGTCTTTAATTTTCTGTGACAGTAATACTGTCTTGTACGGCTCTATTCAATAAGGGCGCGTAGATAATTTAGTTCAAATGGCTCTGGAATATGTGAAGAGCAACAGGTGCAGATCTTTATTTACGTGCGCCTTTATTCGCTGCGCCCAATTGAGGTCGTCCTTTTGAGGCTCGCCTTTTTGTGCCCGCCCTTATCGAAGGATGCCTGTGCGCGCCCTTATTGAAGGATACCGTCTTGTACGTCCGCTGGCTTGTACGTCCGTAATATACGTCCGTACGTCCGTAATATACCTTTAATTTTCTCTGGCGGTAATACAGGCGTGCGCGTCGGTAATATGCCTTTAATCTCCTCTGACAGTAATACTGGCTTGTATGTGGCTGTAATATGCGTCACTGTATTGTGCACCTTTAATTTCCTCTCGCAGTAATACTGGTTTGTATTTCCGTAAAACGCCTCTACCTTTCTCTGACAGTAATATCGCGCATAGCACCGTGCCCCGCACATGCGCACTTCACCAGAAGACACCCACACACGGACACCTGGACGCACATAGGGATTTTATATATATAGATAACACACCTTGTGAAGTATAATTTAAGGGAGGTTGTACTTAAATCATTTAATGTACTAGTGAGGACTCAGCAGCAGTACTGTGGCCAGTTTTGTCCTACATATAAAAAAAAAAAAAAAACACACAACACCTAATGGCCCAAGAGAATGTCCAGAGATGAGTGATTGCAATGATTCTGGGATTAAAGAGGTATAACTTAAGAGGAGAGATTGATGGCCTTGAATCTTTTCAGTTTAAGCAAACAGATATATGTACCATGCAGCATTTCTATAATCCATACATATGTATGTATGAGAGTGTGTGTGTATGAAATGTATTTATTTTTATCTATCGATAGATATTAGTTATAGATAGATCTATATATCTATATCTACCTATATATCTGTATAGCTATATATAGATTCTCTAAAGAGAGAGCGAGAGCAAGAGCGAGAAAGAGAGAGAGAGAGCGAGCGAGAGCAGGGACAGGCATTCCTGCCGGATTGGACTCCCTTCCCATACCTAGCCAGGAAGCACAGGAAGGAAACGGACTTGAAAAGAGACAAGAGATCGGAGCACATAAGATATAGGGAATGGGTACACTGGCATCTTGGCAGGAATAAAGTATCAATGGAGGAATATTACCGGCCCGCTTAAAGGATGGATGGGGGGTTTATCATTACATGTTCCCCCGAATTGCTAGATGGCAGAATACCTGGGACCTGGTACATCCATGAACATCTGCAGGGCATGTTGGGAGTTGTAATGCTGTAGATCAACATTCTGGGGGTCCCCAGGTTCCACCAGGGGGTGCTATTAAGAGCTGTGCTCCATTGTCTTTGGAACTTCTGAACGACCTGGAAGTGCTTCCATCAGGCTATGCCTTGCCACAAGAAGCACTCCTGGGTCAGAGATAAAAGGAATCGCCCTGTCACATCCGGGCAAGTCAGAGTTGGGAGGAAGGAGGACAATGCTCACCTGGCGGTATGCAAAAGAGGAAGAGAGGTACTGTGTGTGCACTGGAAGACCATTGTGAAGAATTTGTGTAAATAAATCACTTATTCTCACCCTAGGACTTGTGTTTTGTGTGGAGGTGTCTGAGGTTTGGCAGCAACCTCTACTGTCCAATAAATATAATAAATTATATATATTAGCAAAATACCCACGCTTCGCAACAGAGAAGTAGTGTGTTAAAGAAGTTATGAAAAAGAAAACATTTTAAAAATAATGTAACATGATTGTCAATGTAATTGGCGTAAGCTTATTTTAGTATTGAGAGTGAATTTGATGATTGTAAAGAGTTTAATTTGATTGTAAATGTTGTGTATGAGAAATGCACATTTTTAGGATACAAGGATCTCTTTGTAAACAACGTTTGCAGTTCTGCCCTCAGGCTGTAAAATTACCAAGCTGTCTGCTGAGCTTACTTTTGAGCATGCAATGTACAGTTGGCCATGTGAGAAGCAATCTTGTGTCAAGTCAATGCCGATCTTTTTTTAGAGTCTGGCCCAGTGACTTACTTGTCATAGCGAAGCAGACCCTTACTGCAAATTGGAGGCATTTGAATTGGAATGGGAGGTCAGAGGGTATGAGAGGGATGCGAGGAATAAATACAGTCTCCCCTGAGCCAGTTCCATTGAAGACAGTTGCCTCAATGAGGTTCTTGTGCAGAGATTTGATCTGAAGCCTGGTGCCATTACAAAGTTTTGGTGGTTGTAAGTTTCATAGTAACATAATTGTTGCAGTGACCTTCAAAAGCAGAGTATGCAGAGGCATGCCCGGAGGATTAAGAGTGTGAAGAAACTCTACCGGATAGTGCACCGCGTCCTCTATTTCTACAACAAAGTCGACATACTTATATGTTTTTGTTTCAGAAGTTAGTTGGTGATTTTTGGTGTTAGAATAGCTCTCTCTCTCAACTGTGAGACGTACTTTTCATGCAGATTTCATAGTCTGGGGTAAACATTTTCAATAAGGGTTTGTAAGGTGTTCACCAGAGACAGAGATTGTTAGGAACATTGATTTTACAGTTCTGTTCAATTAAATTGCCATCACCTATTTTGATGAGGAGAACAGCAAACTCTCTGGCTTTTTTGTCATAGTTCAAGTAAACCCTCATGTTTATTCTTAAGGTAAGAACGTTGGTCCACGGCCATAGGTATGAAGACTTCAGACATGCTTTAACTTCGTTGGCACGTGTTCCTCCTGGGACAACTGGTAAGGTCTGCTGGAAGTCTCCAGCCAGCAAGACATCATTTTTGTTGTATTTCTGATGTCTTGTAGGGTCCTGTCTAAAGTCTCAACACCTGCTCTGTGTGCCATAGTGCCTTCATCCCATACAATGAGCTTACAATCGCGTAGCACTTGCGCCATGGTGCTCTGCTTGGATATGTAAATCGCCTGTTAACAGAAATAAGGAATGAAACCGCCAAAAGGAGAGGTCAGTTCCGAAAGTCGTTACAGCATAATGGTGAGAAGCCCCAAAAAGAAGACGTTAATTTATGAAAGTTCGTTACAGCGCAAAATGAAACATACTTAACGTTTGTAAGTACAGTGTAAAGGATCAGCATAGGAAATTTGGGCTTCCTACATATATTGGAAGTCGTAGAAATAGTGAGGAGGGGTTTCCCCTATCTATATATAAAGTTTAGGTAGTACACCCGTTTCCCACCCTTGGGTGTTGCAATAGGACATGAAACATACCTAACTTTTGTAAGTACACTGCAAGGAATGAACACACAAAATTTCAGCTTCCCACCTATATGGAAAGTGGGAGAATTAGTGATGAGTCAGGGAGGGCTTTGCCTTTAATATGTACTAGGGGGCTCTGCCCCCTGCTCGATTTGCTTGCCAACCCCCGGGTTTGGTCCTGTGGAAATACAATTTAAAGTGTTTTTTTCATGGGAATTGTTACATATGCATTATGTTCACTTTTTATTTTAGAACTTCAGTAAAAACAACATTTGAAATGAACTGTTCTTGAAGATGGCATTGAATTTTGATTCCTTTTTGTTCTTGCAGCATGATAATGCAACGTATAACTGGCCGTGAGTGGATATCATTTCTTTGTCTCTTGTAAATAAACCGACTTTTTCAAATGTTTGTCCTTGTGATTTGTTAATTGTCATTGCAAAAGCTATTCTCACGGGAAACTGTAAACATTTTAATACGAATGGCATATTCACGTTTCAAGTTCATTCAATAAAAATAAGACTTTCTGATAAAACAATCTACTTACGAAAGTGGGAATATCCAGACCCGATGTAGCCGGTGGCACTGTTCTCAAGAAGCTGCGGATTTCTGGCAATTGTGAATTGCACGTCATTGTAATAAAGAAATCTGGCTGACTGATAGATCTGGTTACATCATGATATAACTGTTACAATGCTCTTGGACTACCCTGATATGATAATGGTAATATTACTGCTTTACCTATTTTGATATTTGAATTGTGAACGTGATCAATGAGACCTTGCATATGTTCCGTTCTAAGTTTAGCGTGATTCAATTTAATAAAGAAGAGACGATTAGTTGCGACTTTTACCCGAAATATTGTGTGGGTTGTGGGAGATGGCCGGCTGTTTATCCCGGCCAGCACCCCCAGGCCGCTAGATGGAGCCCTCTCTGTAGCATGGGAGTGCCCCAAAGACCAGCAGGGAATTATGGACAGTGGAGTTTTTATTCCCAACCCTGTTGGACACCGTGGGACACCGTGGGGCCCACCAGAGGACGCTGCAGGGAGGCTCAAGGACTCATATGTGCCCTTTAACCTGGAAGTACGTCCTGGTCACGGGAACAGGAGAAATGGCGTACTTCCAGGTTGAAGAAAAGGACTGTTACCCTGACCCGGAAGTAATAAGGACTTATGGACTGTTGGGCAGGAACACCTCCGGGTCAGGGAGTATAAAAGGACTCTGGGAAAGCCCAGACACTGAGCTGAGCTGTGAGGTAGGGTGGCGAAGTGTCTAGGAGTGGAGGATTGTTAGTGATTATTGTACTTGTATGTGTAGTGTGGAGTGGAGGGTGCTTTATGCACAGTATTATCATAAAATAAATAATACTTATAGTTTTACCTGGTGTTTGGAGTGGTACCTGAGGGTTCAAGGGAGTACTAATACGCTAAACTGCTACAGGGTGTTATTTCTTTTTTTAGAATGCTTTTGTTTCATATTGTATGACCATCCTGTTTTGCCATCTGGGAAAGGCAAAGGAAAAAGTACAGGGTCGGCATGTGACGATGTATTTGACATACATGATGAATCATGCTTTGCCTTTGGATATACACGAATATCTACTCTGTCTTTGATATCTCTGTTTTTCTAAAGTATTATCGCTGACAATTCCTCACATGTGGGTTTATTATAAATGCAACTGTCATCTTTCAGATTCATATAGACATCCAAGGTAATTTCTTTGTCCGTGTTTTGCACGTATGGATTTGTATCCATTATTGGCTGTATAATTTCTATTACGTCGGATCATTTAACTCTTTCAATTCTATGTTGCATCACTTCTCCGTGATCATAAATATACACCTGACCAAATTGTGTTTTTTTTCGAAATTAAACTTGTCATAGCTGTAATTGTGGCAGGAGCACATATTCTCATAGCGTATGGTATTTTTCCCTGATGGCAACACGAATTAGAAGATCTACAAGTCTCCGATGTAACCTGTACAGCCTTACACTATCTACATACTTCCGACATATCACCTATGTCCATATATTCGATCTCTTTTTGCTGTTCCGTTATTTCACCTAGTAATAATTTCCATTTGTTTGCGTGAATGCAATCTGTACTCTCTGTTGTTTGAAACCTTTGAATTGTAGTCCTGTCATATTTTTTTAACTTGCTCTGTGTGTGTATCACGCCAAGGTTATTTTGAGCCTTTCATTTCGAATTCCACTGCTGTCATAATGTGTAATCTGCTCTGCATGTGTATGTTTGGACGTACCTTTGTCTTTTTTTTCTGACCCCGTTATTTCACCTAGTAATAATTTCCATTTGTTTGCGCGAATGTGATCTGTACTCTGTTGTTTGACACCTTCGAATTGTAGTCCTGTCATATTTTTAATTTGCTCTGCGTGTGTATCGCACCAAGGTTTGTTTTGAGCATTTCGAATTCCACTGCTGTCATAATGTGTAACCTGCTCTGCATGTGTATGTTTGGACCTGCCTTTCTTTGTCTTTTATTTCTGAGACCGTTTGGACCTGCAAGGTTTTCAACTCCACTTGTTCCAGACTGATTATTAATTTTCTTGCCTAGGTCACCGTCTCACAGGAACATGCTTCCAATGGATGTCAGTATGACGTGACTTGACCGTGTTGTGGGAAGTGAAAGTGTCCCTGCCTCTCTGAAGTGTCTCTCTGTCTCTCTTCCAGATCATGTCTCGTCGCAAGATTGTTTTTTATAATAGAGATATCTATATCTATCTATGTAATATACTGTATATATCTATGCCTATCTATCTATATATATTATATATATATATATATATATATATATATATATATATATATATATATATTTGCAGTTGGAGATCCACAAAGGGAGAAAAAACGAATCACGTATCATAAAATAGTTTTATTCCTGAGCTTTCAACCCCTGTCAGGGGTCTTCATCAGAGGATAATGCTTAGACTTACAAGAATCAAAGGCAATATATAGCAACACATTCAGTGGGGGGGTGGGTGGAGGTGACTAAGTCAGTATGATCAAAGGGGGGGGGGGGTGTATCGTTAAATTAAAGTGCATATGTCCTTCTTAAGTTGGCATATGCTGGGTTTATGTCCAAGTGTCTGTTGATGGCATTTTCATCTGATAGCCAAGACTCGGCCAACTCTCTGGCGCTTTTTGTACTGGCCTTAAATTTTACTTTTACGTTGTCCCAGTTGAATGTGTGTCCTGTCGATTTAGCATGTGCATATATCAAAGATAGTGCGTCCTTTCTTCTGACGGCGTTGCGATGTTCCTGTACACGTGTTGAGATTTTTTTTTTTTTTTTTTTATATATATATATATATATATATATATATATATATAAATTATATATTGCCTTTGATTCTTGTAAGTCTAAGCATTATCCTCTGATGAAGACCCCTGACAGGGGTTGAAAGCTCAGGAATAAAACTATTTTATGATACGTGATTCGTTTTTTCTCCCTTTGTGGATCTCCAACTGCAAATATGCAAACCATATCACAGACCTTCTCTTCCATATATATATATATATATAGGGGCTTTGCCCCCTACTCCCTTCCCTCGCCCATCCCCCAACCCCTTTCTCTGGGGACGCGCTTCACGCTCGGCACTTCACGTGGGGTTAGACTGAGCGCACAGTAAGGAGATGCGGATGAATCAGCTGCTGGCTTGCAGCTGCTGCTACCAAGCTGCGTGATCTGCATGTCGCACTGCGCGACGATCATTTAAAAGCCTGCACAGCAGCTGCTGCTACCGAGTTGTGCTATTATATAAAACAATTTTGGGTCGTGACATGATCATCTAGGGGAGACACTCTGAAGTCCCGCGAGATTTATTCCCCTAGTGTGTGTATGTGTATGTGTGTGTATATATATATATATATATATATATATATATATATACTGATGGTATTGGTTACAGATGTATTTCTAAACTTCTGAATATTCCAGTGAGCATTGTTGGGGCCATAATCCGGAAGTGCAAAGAACATCATTTCAACATGACTAGATGCTCCCCACAAGATTTCTGACAGAGGAGTCAAAACAATAATCAGAAGAGTTGTCCAAGAGGCAAGGACCACTCGCAGAGAGCTTCAGAATGACCTGGAATTAGCAGATACATTACTTATTGTTTTCTTTGAAACAACTGTATTTAACCGCCATGACCGCCATGCATGCTCACCACGTAAGACTCCACTGCTGAAGAAAAAGCATGTTGAGGCTCATTTAAAGTTTGCTGCACAACATTTGGACACTACATATCACCCCAAAAATACTATACCTCCGTGAAGTTTGGAGGTGGGAACATCATGGAGTGCAGCTGTTTTTCAGCATATGGTACTGGCAGACTTCATATAATTGAAGGAAGGATGAATGGAGAAATGTACCGGGACATTCTTGATAAGAATCTGCTGCCATCTACCAGGATGCTGAAGAAAATGAAACAAGGGTGGACATTTCAGCAAGACAATGATCCCAAACACACAGCCAAGAAAACTCTCAATTTGTTTCAAAGAAAAAAAATAAAGCTGCTAGAACAGCCCAGTCAATCACCCGATTTGAATCCAATTGAAAATCTATGGAAAGAACTGAAGATCAAAGTTCATAGAAGAGGACCCCCAGAACCTTCAAGATCTAAAGAAAGTTTGTGTGGAAGAATGGGCCAAAATCACACCTGAGCAATGCATTGCACTAGTTTCTCAATACAGGAGGAGTCTTGAAGCTATCATTACCAACAATGGCTTTTCTACTAAGTATTAAATAAATTTCAGTAAGCGTGTTCAATACGTATTCTCTATGTCAAATGGATCCACAATTACACATCTAGGATGGTATGATGTGGGAGGTAACTGCATACTGAAAATTCAAACACTAGTTGTAGTGAGTTAAAATTGAGGCATGTTTTTATTGAAGTGGCCACATGGCTTGTCTACACCAGCAATGAAATGATCTACTTCATTTGTTAATACCAAAATAAAATTGTGTTTCAATGCTTTAAATCACAAAGCACATCTCCTTATTAATATGACACGTAAGGAATTAACATAAACGCATTAACGCCAATATGGCGAAACAGCATGCTTCATTGCTGAAAGCAAATATGCAAATGCTAAATTTGTATCATTCATTTGTTTTTGAAGTAAACTAATGTTAATGAGTATAGCCCCTGAAATGTGACAAGTGTAGTAAAACCACATTCCATATATTTGAATTGCTAAGATTAATCGACTAAAAGTAACATCAGTCCAGTTTGTACACAGCCTAACCAATAACAAAGTCTAATCATTCACATAAGATACTCTGAAAACAGCACTGCAAAGGCTGTATTACAAGAGATCTGAAATATTGGATTAATGTAAAATATAAAAGATTCATTTCACAGGAAGTCTTAAAGAAAGAGGATCAAATTTCGACATTTAGAGCACCAGAGGTTTGTGACATTTGAAACTGAAATCAATTTGACAAACTGAAGAATCTGTAAGATGTATAAAATAATGGTTCTCAGGCCAAAAACCTGCAATAAATGTAATATGAGGACTGATATCCAAGATACCATTTAGTTGGACTACATATGTAATAACTGTGTGAAAATAGCAAACCTCACTGCAAAGGTATGTGCTCTTTAAAAGCAGCTTCAGAGGCTAACCGATCTTCACAAGAGTGAAGACCCTGGAGAACCAACAGAGAAAAGCAGCAATTACAAACTGCAATAGATCAAACTTAGACTCAAGCAGTCAAAAGAGAAATAAGACACCATAGTATCCCATCAGCAATAAAAACTGAACTAACCAACAGATATAATTTTGCTTCAAAAAGCAGAAAAGACTGAATATAAGCTAAATTAAAATAAATAGTGGTCAGAAATATGGTTAGCTTGATATGGAGTACAGATTGTGAGGCTACAATATTTAAGCTGCTTACCAGGAGCGAGTGTTTCCCCACACATCCCAACGAGTGGACCAGTTATTGGCAAGGGCAGGTAAAGATCTTATAGTTGTAGTTTATGTTGGATCAAATGAAATTGGAAAGACAAGCACATATTATTTGAGGATAAAATTCAGGGACCTTGGAAACAAATTAAAGGCCTAAGCCAAATCAGTTACATTGTCTGAAATCTCTCCAGCAACAAGGAAAAATATACATAAACAGACCTTTACATCCAGTCATAATGCATGGATGAAGGCATGCAGCAAACAAGAACATTTTATTTTTGTCAGCCACTGGAATGCTAGAGAAAGGTAGAAATATTCTAAGAGCTAAAATCATTGGGAACATCAACAAAAATTTAAAGTAGATTGTGTGGTGTAAAACTGACTGACAATACGAAAACTTGACAAAAAATACAATATGTAGCTTTCCTTCTTTATAATGTTTTCTCATTAACATGAGGAGCATTAGAAAGAAAATGCATAAACTAGAGGTGAACGTTTTGACTTGGGACTATGATATTAAGAAATTATGTAGTCATGGCTAAATGCGAGTGATGGTGAGGAATAGGATATTAGTGGCTTTACATGCTTCAGGAAAGATAAATAAAAAGGAAAAGAGGAGATGAGGTGCTATATGGGAAAAATAATATTCAAGCCCATAAATTGAAGATGAAAGAAGGGAGCACGTCAGAATCATAGTAGATTAAGCTAATAAGGAAGGAAGACAAAGATTTGGTGTTTCAAGTTTGCTACAGGCCACCAAATTCAATAAAGAGGAAGAAGTGATCTTGGGTGACTTTAACTTTCCAAACATTAACTGGAAAGGCACTATATTTGTATAATTTGTATATAAATGGAAAGCCACAAAAAAATAAATAAATAAATGGTGGTAATGGCAAATGATATTTTCTTTTTTTTTTAAATATTTTTATTTTATTAATTTTCATTGTAATCATTCCATACAAACAGATCAATTTATAACCCAACAAATTTGAAGACAAATCAAACCCCACCCCTGAGAAGGAGAGCTTAGCTAAAGGAAAATTGCTTTAAGCTTTTTAATAAGGCAACATTAAACAAAAGAAGGGGAGAAGTAAATATCTATATAAATAAGAGATGGAGAAGGGAGTTAAATGCAATAATAGTTAATTCTCTTATTCTAAAATAATATTGATTAAATCCTGCCAAGTTTTGAAAAAACTTTGTACAGATCCTCTAACTGAAAATTTGATTTTTTCCAATTTCAAATAATATAAAACATCAGTTTCCCACTGACTTATAAGAGGAGAATTAGGATTCTTCCAATTTAACAAAATAAGTCTGCGTGCCAAGAGTGTAGTGAATGCAATCACCGTTTGTTTGTCCTTCTCCAATTCAAGTCCATCTGGAAGGACACCAAACACAGCTGTTAGTGGGTTAGGAGGGATTGTGATACTAAGGCTGTCTGAGAGGCACTTAAAAATTTTTGTCCAAAATGATGTTAGTTTGGTGCAGGCCCAGAACATGTGACCCAGTGAGGCAGGAGCTTGGTTGCAGCGCTCGCAGGTTGGATCCTGGCCTGGAAACATTTTGGACAGTTTTAAGGGAGACAGATGAGCTCGATATATAATTTTTAGTTGAATAATTCTATGCTTTGCGCATATAGAACTCGAGTGAATTCTCTGCTTTGCTACCTTCCACTCCTTTTCTGATATATTGATTAAGAGATCTTCTTCCCAATGTCCTCTTGGATCTTTGAAAGGTAGGGACTCTAATAAGATTTTATATATTGCGGAAATAGTGTTTGTTTCCTCGGAATTGAGCAGTATTTTTTCCAGCATTGTGGAGGGTGCAAGGTGGGGGAAATCGGGCAATTTCTGTTTAACAAAATTTCTAATTTGAAGATAGTAAAAGAAATGTGTAGCTGGGAGGTTAAATTTTGAACGTAATTGTTCAAAAGATGTAAATATGTTGTCTATATAAAGATCTCTGAGCATTTTAATCCCAAAACTTTTCCAGGTATTAAAAACTGGATATACTTGCGAAGGTTGAAAGAGGTGGTTCCCTTGCAGAGGTGCCACTGATAAAAGATTTTCCATCTTAAAATGCTTCCTAATTTGGTTCCATATTCTGAGTGAGTAAAGCACAATTGGGTTATTAATATATTTGCGATAACTTTCATTTATTGGAGAGCAGAGCAGGGAATATAAAGAAGTACTACAGGATTTTACTTCTATTGCAGACCAAGCCTGTGTATGTGCATTTATTTGTGTCCAGGTTTTTATGGCTTGTATGTTTGCTGCCCAGTAATAAAACTGAAAATTAGGTAAAGCCATGCCACCTTCTGCCTGAGGTCTTTGTAGGGTCGCTCTTCGGATACGTGGGTGTTTTGAGTTCCAAATGAATGAGGTTATTATTGAATCTAACTGTTTAAAAAACGATTTATTGATATATATTGAAATGTTTTGAAATAAAAAGAGAAGTTTAGGAAGGATATTCATCTTAACGATGTTAATTCTTCTGGCTAGAGTGAGATGAAGGGTTGACCATCTATGCAAGTCTTGCTTAATTTTTTCCATACAGACGCCAAAATTTTGTTGATAAAGAGCTTTATGTTTACTTGTGATATTTACCCCTAGGTATTTAAACTGATCTGCTATGGTAAAAGGTAGGGTGTCTAATTTATTATTATATGCTTGTGAGTTCACTGGAAAGAGTATACTTTTATTCAGATTAATTCTAAGACCAGATATCTTTTGAAATTCTGTTAGTGCTGTTAAAACAGCAGGGACAGTGTTTTCTGGGTCCGATATATATAAGACCATATCATCTGCATATAAAGAAATTTTCTGTTCCAGTCCTTCTCTGACAATCCCCTTTATCTGATGAGAATTTCGGCAGTGAACCGCCAGTGGTTCAATAGCGAAATGATATTTTCTCACATATTTTGTTTCAAGCCCAACGTATGGTGATGCCTATATAGACTTCATCTTTTTGAACAATAAAGACAGAGAAATGAAACCAATAATTATTTATACTTTAAGCAACATGATCACAACATCGTAAAATTTGAGATCACATTTGAAAACACATAAATGTATACCAAAAAGAGACATTATTTGAAGAAATTTTAAGAGATCAAATGAGAAACTGAAAAAAATGCTGCTGAAGGCAAAACAAATGGTAAGCAATTTTTCTGAGTACTACTCCAGTAAAAAGATGATCAAACAGAATTTAAGAAACCTCAGGAACACAAAAGAAGAAATCACAGAAAATTAGAACGAAATTGCAAAATGAACTGAACAAATATTTCACCCAGTTATTTGTAAAGGAAGCAAACAATGGAATGATCCATGTAGAAGAGCTCAGAGTTCATAAATTTTAAAACAGAAGAGTCAGATGCGCTTCAAGAACCTGGATACGTTGAAGACTAATAAAACCCTGGACCTGATGGGACATGCAAAAATGTGATGTCAGTACTTAGTCATTATATTTAAGCATACTTGGACATTTACGGTTTATACTTCACATACTTCAGCTGGGAAATATCCTTAGAAAACATAACATCCTCTTTCACTCCCTTTCTGATTTAATGTGACAAAAATAAACAGAAGTGCAAATAAACAGTATAATACTACAGCTTTCACTTCTGTTGAAAAGCCATATTGGATTTTTGAGGTTGGGGTTGATGAGGCTCTCCCGACTTTCCAAGTAGGAAGTCCAACTTCTGGGGGTGTTCCAGTTGAAACATTCTACTTCGAACTCAGAAGTTCCGACTTCCCAGTTCAAATGGAACATAGCAAAATTAATAACTATGCACTATTCTGTTACTCTTCTAAGTAACATGGTATGGCACTGGGTGCCTCTGCTCTACTCTCAAGGTGTTTTCTTGCCCATGGGAAAATAACTAGAGATGCCAAATAAAAGGATCTTGTTGTCTTATCAGAGTAATCAAATAACTTTGGTGATACTGCAGAACACTGAGAATGGGGTGGTTGGACCGTTGGCCTAGGCCTCCAGAACTGTGACTGTGTATGACTTTGCTTTGACTTATTTTGTTATAGCTAACCATGGACCTTCTATAAAGTATAATTTCTCCAGGAATGCTGATGACTGGAGTTTTGTTTCCGCTCCCTCGTTGTCAATTGGTCACATCTCAATGAACATGTACTGCTAGGATCCTTTTTTGTGTTATCAAACTGAAGTTGTAGTGTTTACCGTGTGTTTAAACAATCTGGATTTTTGTGTGTGTGCATTTTGTAATTGGTAATGTTTGTACTTTTATCTTATTGGTAAACTTATTACAACCCTCTTAGCCAAATGAATAACCAAACTTTGTCTTTTAAACCAGTGACATCTGGTACAGCTTGTTCCTGACATAATAGCTGTCATGTTGACTATCTAGCAACACTGGCTTTGTATATTTCTATGATGGTGTTTCATACACTGTTAGATATTTTCAGTGATTACTATTTTCCACATGATACACAGGCTCCCGTTATTAACCCTAAACTTGTTATTGTTATTTAATGCTAAAAATATTATAGAAGTGCATTTCTATATATATCTGCATATGCTATACAGATCTCCACTAGTCATGTCCCAGTAAAATGCTCTTTATAGTCTGAAGCAATGTGACTGATTTCAGGGTAATCAATCAAAACGATTCCTGAATCACATATATCGACACTCCAGGTCATCTGATTTATTACAGGTGTTATTTGTACAGTCCAATTCAAAACTGATTTGCCTTATTCTGGACAAATTACAGTACTAACCTTAAACATTTTTTCCTAACATAACACATACTACTCTCAAACCCATTTTTGTCTAATTTTCTTTAATACAAAAAATAAATCTGACATGCAGGTATAGTCATGCTGGAATGGTATTACTCAAATACTAAAAAATATGCTTATTATTTTTCATATTAAAGCAATATACTTTAAACTATTTTGCAGTCTATGTTTGTTTCATGATTTTTACTTCATTACATTCTTAAACTATAGAAAACTGTATAAATTAAACAAAGAGAAATACTGTAAACTCAGCACAATTTCTGGTATTATTAAGAAAAAGTAACTATCGTAACATTAATAGGTGATAACAACTATCTTAAAAGAAAAAAAAAGACTTATTTTTTTTTATTAATGTTAAAAATGTGTGACATGATGCCACCTCTGTTCACTTTATTTTTTTTAACTGTATTTATTCATTCTGAGAGGGGGTTTTGTTTAGGTATATAAAAGGGGCATACAAACGTAGGATACCTGAAGTGGAAAAACCTAAACCCAGGATCAGATTTATAAAAACTGAAAGCTCCATGGAACATTGCATATGTTTGTTATATCAAGGCACATTCTAACAACAGCTCGAGTATATGAATTATTATACATGATTGTCATTTAGCATTTCTCTACTTGATTAAGGGTGTTCCAAAGATATCTCAGGCATTATGGATTATGGATACTCAGGCTGTACTAAGAATGTTAAATCAATAATGAGTGAATAAAAGTTTGTTACTAGCTCCGCTTGCTTGCATTAGTATTTTCTCGATCTTGGTGTCTGGAGTACATCCTCTAATAGATGATGTGAAGCACAATAACAATCTGTGCTGGGTGCCATCGGATCTGGAGGCCTAGCTGCAAGTGTATTGTGACTGAGGGATGTGTCTCCTTCCAGACCAGGAGAAAGCAAGAACTACAGCAAAAGTGGAGGACATACAGTATATATGGATCTACATTAAAAAAAAACTTGGGAATAAAAGTATCTATGCTTTAGAATAGGGCCACCCCAAAAGTCTACCAAGGTAAAACACACTAATATTTTCTAGTGTTAAAATAATCAAATAAAGCGCTTTCTAATTTTCTTTACACCTGTTGAAAATAACATGTCTCTCTCTAGTATTTATATACAATGTGCAATATGCAAGTCTAATGTAGTACTGACAGAAATGACAATTGTACATCAGTTAGTACTCCAATATTAGTCACACACAGAACATTTTAATAAAAACAACAATCTTGCATATTGTTGTAACAACCAACTGTTTAAGTATTATAAGTAAAAAGACACTGTTCACAGGATATACAATAATTTAAACAAAAACATCCACTATTCTTGGAGGAAACTCACCCAACTTTTGCCAGTATTTTTTAAAGCATCGGCTAAAGTGACAAGAAACCACATCAAAGGACATTTCCTAGATTTCTTGATTAAACAGAATCTGCTTACATGTATTTTTAACTTACAGGTTAACAGATCAAATGAAGTAAGAGAGATAAGAATACAAAGGATTTTGTGTTTCACTGAATCAATTTTTATATTAGGCAGCACGGTGGCACAGTGGTGGCGCTGCTGCCTCACAGTTAGGAGACCTGGGTTCGCTTCCCGGGTCGTCCCTGCATGGAGTTTGCATGTTCTCCCCGTGTCTGCGTGGGTTTCCTCTGGGTGCTCCAGTTTCCTTCCACAGTCCAAAGACATTCAGGTTAGGTGCATTGGCAATCCGAAATTGTCCCTAGTGTGTGCTTGGTGTGTGTGTGTGTGTGTGTGTGTGTGTGTGTGTGTGTGTGCCCTGCGGTGGGCTGGCACCCTGCCTGGGGTGTGTTTCCTGCCTTGCGCCCTGTGTTGGCTGGGATTGGCTCCAGCAGACCCCCGTGGCCCTGTAGTTAGGATATAGCGGGTTGGATAATGATGGTTGGAAGATTTATATTATGCCCTGTATTAGTACAGAGTTGTATACAGAAAATGTTGATTAAGTGCTAGGATATCAGAAGAACTAGCTAAATGTTTTAAAATACCATTAAAGAACACCAACAGGAACTATTACAAATAATATACTGCATTCAGAAAACCACTCTTTTGTCTTGATATAAATTCTAAGGAACACAAAGTAATGGGTAGTAATGGGTAGTATTAATGAGTAAAATGATGAAGGGTTGAAGATAATGCAAGGTACAGTATGTGAGAAATTAAAAATCACAGCATAGAATATCTTCCTGTCATTGAATAACATAAATGGATCATTTCTTAATCACTAAAAAATCCAGTGACCTCTCCTATGAACTGCTTTAATCTCACAGTATTAGAAAAGGAAGAAAGGGGAGCAGTAAACATTTCCTTGTTTAATAACAGAAAGTATGACAGAATTAATCCAGTTTTAGCCCGTCTACTCTGTCATCTCATAAACACAGTGGTGTTAACGTAAAAACATGTGAAACTAAACCAGAACCTACTGTCCAATAGTGCACTCAATTTAAAAGACACCCATCAGAGCTCCATCTAACCTTGATATTTATTTTCAGAAAATAAAATCTTTCTAGGTGTCCTCCCTGTATCGGCACAGGTGTGATACAAACCAAGGAAGCTGAAATTAGAGCCATTGGTTCTGTTGCTGAGCCAAAGAAGGGCTCTGCCAGACAAAGGAAGAGTTGTCTGCTTAGCTTGTGACATTGTTTTCCTTGCACAGTGGGTCTGTTACACAGCCTAGCTGCATTTACCACCAGCTATATTCACCCCCTCTCCTGAATGATTTCGAATAAGCTGCCAATCACTAATGAGGAATTGGCAATGGCTGTCTGTATTTGTCATTCCTGAAGCAGCAGGGGTGAGACATGAGCCAAGGATCCTGGAATTAGAGCCACCAGTTCTACCACTCAGCGAAAGAAGATTTCCATTGGCTAACAGCAGATATGACCACAACAGTTTTCCTGTGCAGCCCCTCTCTCTGCCTCTCTCTCTCTCTCTGCTGTCAGTTGCACCTGACAAATACAATCTCCCCAGTGTACAACTTGAGAGACTATATTGATCTGAACTGTCATACCTGGGATGACACTGAGCAGGCAAGGGCAACAACTTTAAAAAAATAAAGATCTTGCATTTCCCAGTTTCTAGTAACTGTAAAGGTTGTTTTTTTCTGTAATGACTGACCTCCTAAGTATTCTTTGGGGTCATATCCTTTCTCTGTGATTGAGATAGGGTAGGGTTCTGGGGACCCAGAAAAGGTGACTGAAATATTAGGTTGAAGGCACAATATAGGTCTCATCTGAAGCTTGCAAGGTCTTGTTTTTCCTTCCACCACATAAAGAAATGCACTTTTATAAAATGTACCATAAACCAAAACAACAAGCTGACTTAATGCCTGAATGAAAAAGGGCAATTAACTTAAAAAAAACACACACACACACACCACACACACACACACACACACACACACACAACTGATACAAAGCAAACAATATAGTCATATGCCATACCACTTGACAATGCAGTTATACTTTGGACTCTGTGATTATTCCAACAAAAATACTAGAATTCTTGGCATCAAATGAACTGTCTATGGCAAACAAAATTAACATTTAGAGATACCTCAAAAATGTTCACATGCATTTCAAGATATCTTAAATACATTAAGATATTTCAAAATAATTTTCCTGTTCATTTCAATGATAAATGTATCTCATAATACCATACCATAACCTCCTAGACAACTGAAATGTATTTCATTATATCTTAAGATGACGAAAAGTGCAATTAAAAATAGGATATATTATAAGAGATCACTGGGAGATTGCATTACCTTTCAGATATCTCAATACACACAGTGTTAATTTAAGATATATCAGAATATATTTGAGAGATCTCACAATGTACTGGATTTATTTAATTTATCAAACATAAAAGCATAATACCCCTCTTACTGGAAACAATTTTAACAATACATAACAGACCAATTTGGATGTATTATTATCGCTTACCCATTTTTCTCTTTTATCCACAGCCAGAAAGACCCAAAAGAAGAGCAATGACCCTACCTTGCATTCTGAATCTGGTCCAGATCCAGGTGCTGTCGACAAAATAACTTCCCTTCATCCTTAATGTAGAATCAATCATTATGCCTCAAGTGCACTTTTTCACCCCTAGCCTGGCACAATTATAAACCACCAATGCCCAGAATGGCAACAAAAGAAATAATGTTAAAGCACGAATAAACAATATATACACTATTTATAAAGCTCTGCACTGCAGGGCACTCACTCTCACAACCTTGTCACAAATTATACAGCGGGTTCTGAAAAAAATGTCTATAGAAAATTACTCAGATATTAAGGAATGCACCAATCAACATCCAAAGCCAAAGAGACATGCTTTTTACCCAGTGTTTCTTCAGACCAGGATTGTCCTCTTCCACAAGTAAGAAACATTTTGTTTACTGTGCAGAAAATCACTATTTTCTTCTCATTACTTTAAGCTTTTACAAACTTTCCTCTCTTCCTTTCTCCTATCTTCCTTTTTCATTTTTCTCCATCCCACTCAGATTCCTCCTTTACTTGTGCCTGATTGGCCCCTACAAACAATGAAATCTCTAATGCCATTCTTATGTTTCTTTTCCTAAGTAAGAGAGACAATTTTTACATTTACCGTATATCTTCTAGTAGTGGCCGGCTCTTATTGACGCCCGTTTCCAATAAATGCCGGGTTTGAAGAGATGTCGTGACAAATAGATGCCAGTCTCCAATAGTAGCCGATCTCCTTTAAGCGCCGGTCTGTAGTAAACGCCAATCTCCAATGACCCACCGCCTTTTCCGTACGCTAATCCTCTTTTCGTACCACCTGGGCTACTGCCCTCCTGCAGTGAATCATACGGTAAGTACCTTTTCGTGTCAAAAATGTTTTGTCGTCGGATGCTATCGAGGAAGGGAGAAAGTCAAAACGAAATTTCTTTGTGTACATTTTGCCCTTTCGTCTCCACGTCAATCATAACCCCACAGGGAGGGCAGAGGTGGGTGGAAGGGGCGGCAAGAACATGAAAATGCCATCCTCTCCTTTGACCAGGGAAGAAGGGGCTGTATTGTGGCCGGACAGACAGTACATGATCACGTGAAAAACTCTGCGCCCTCTTCCTCGGTGACCTGTTAACCTTTATCTCCACTGACACTTCTGCCTTCGGAAGGGTCGTGCGGGTGTCTGTTCGTGTCACTGTGTTCTTGTGGGCCCGTGTTTGTAGTGTGAGCGATGGGAAGGAAACGGTCATTTGATTTACCATTCAAACTCCATGCGGTAACATACGCAAAAGAACATTCAGGCGAAGAAGCTGCACAACATTTTGGGGTGGATCCAAAACGTATCTGAGAATGGCGCAAGCAGATGACCGATATTGAGAAAACGGCGGCAAAAAAAGGTGGCAGAAGTAGACGATTGCCTGGTAAAGGAGCTAAGAAAGTGAGCAAAGAATTAGATGAACTGGTGTTAACATTATTGAACAAAGACTGGAAGGTGCGCGTGTCTCCAGGAAAATGGTCTGCACGAAAGCGAAGAGGATTTTTGATACGCAGATTGATGATGCTTCAAAAGGAAAAGAAACGTTCATAGCCAGTGCTGGCTGGCTTGACAAATTTATGAAACGCCATCATTTATCGCTCCGTCGGAAGACATCGCTGGCGCAGAAGGATCCAGAACAAGTTATTGACAAGCTTGTCTCTTTTGTGATGTGGGTTGCCAATCAACGAACTGCAGATGGAGTTAAGGACGGCTAAATCATTGGAATGGACGAGACATCTGCTTGGTTCGACGTGCCTGGTTCTACAACAGTCGAACCAACTGGCAATAAGAGTGTTACAATAAAAACTTCTGGTCATGAAAAATCTAATTTCACTGTCACAATGGCAGCGAAAGCAGATGGCACAAAATTGAAGCCGTTTATTGTATTTCGGGGCGCAAAGTGAGAAGTGGCAGGACTACAGGATGTCCAAGAAGCTGTGGTAGCGACCTCAACAAATGGATGGATGAATTAACAATAATGTGGTTACAGAAAGTTTGCGGTGTTTTCTGTTTCCGGAAGAGACCTCTTGTCTGGGACGCTTACCGCTGTCACATCAGTGAGGAAACGAAACAAGAACTGAAGAAATATAAAATGTCAACGGCAGTTATCCCTGGTGGTTGCACCAAGTACATCCAACCTGCTGATGTTGTTTGGAACAAGCCCCTCAAAGACAAGCTTCGAGAGTTGTATGATAATTGGATGGCAGGGGAAGAAGATAAGGGGTTTACAGCTGGCGGAAATTTGAAAGCGCCGGCACTACGTTTGTTAGTAACGTGGATAATATCAGCTTGGCAAGAAATCACCCCAGAAATGATAAGAAAATCCTTCAAGGATTGTGGAATCATCAATGCATGCGATGGATCTGAGGACGATCTTATCCACTGCTTTAAGGAGGGCCAGCCATGCCATGCTGGAAGTGCGAAACTGATTACTGCGTGACAACAAGCAATGGGAGTACCTGTATTGCCATCACAAGAAGAGGAAGATGAAGAAGAACTCGTAAATAACGAAGCAATCATTACCGATTCAGACGACGAGTAGATGGTAAGTACTGTACTTTATTGTATCTTATCCAATCTCATGTCGTAATGTATACGTATATGCGTGAGTTTGGAGCTTATTGCATTTCCTTATGTTCCGCAGGGGACTTGTCGGGCTGATGAGCGATTTCGTGCGAAATTCAGACTGGTGCAGGTCAGTGCTGGTGGAATCATTGGCAAGAAAGTTCAGTAGACGTCTACCGTACCTGTTTTTCATGCTTATGGTAATACCGTATACTGCTTTAATAATACCGTACTGCTGTACTGATAATTTCATTAAATCCTGAAATGTTCATCCAGTGTTGTTGCCTACATTTTGTGGCCGTAAATACGGTACAATACCATATTTTGCTGCCAAATGAACCCCGTTTACCCATCACCATTCCGTCTGCAAGGCGAATAATAGCCGGTCTCCAACAACTGCCGGTCTCTTTTAAACGCCGGGCCGTCCGAATAATTTTTTGAATAAACGCAGGGGCTACTATTGGAAGATATACGGTACCTGTAAGAGGTACAAACAGACACACAGATGCCACATAACAAATACAGAAAGAGGATAACCAAAGAGGAAGGTGCATCAGTGTTGACCAATTTACGACCAGTTTTTGCCTTCACCAACTGCCTACAGCAATTAAAAATTGGGTTAACTCTGGTAAGGCAACTCTTTTAACACTACCCTTTTATTTACAGTGGCATAGTCGGCACAATTAGCAAGAAAGATGATGGAGCCCATGATTCAACAGCTGGTACTGGATACACTCCAGGATATGGAGAAGCAAATGAAACAACATCAAGTCTCTGGGTCAGCAGATCATACTGGGAAAAGCAACAGCAGTGAGAGTGGCTGACGAGAAGTCTAGATGCAAATCAGAGGTTTTGGTCCAAGTGAGGACGAACTTGCCGATGTTACTCATATTGGTTATGATCATTTTGGTGGACAAGTACTGCAGATTCTGTGCATTTTTTGCAAGTTTGCAAGGTGGCAAAAATGAGCTGTTGTTTAACTGTACTACTGTAACTCTAAATTTGTGTTATTCTTTCATTTTAGTTGTAGATAGTAATGCTAATGAGGTTTACATGCATCTCACAGTGTGTAAGAATGGTTGTGTAATGTAATTTCACTATCACGGATAGTCTGTATAATTGTTATGCAGTCTGATTGCACTACTTGTGAAAGCAGTATGTTTTGGGGAATAGCACAAAAAAGTGATTTTGTAGGTTTTATGCACAAAGTGTTATATTTTAAACTACTAGGGGGCTCCGCCCCCTGCTCGCTTTGCTCGCCAACCCCTGGTGTTGGGAAATTACAAAGAGAGTGATGTATGAATGAGATATAGCATAGTGTGAAGGTGTAGATGACGCAGATAGGAAGCAAACAATAAAGTGTTTGGCACAGTGTAAAGGTTTATTGGAAAATTTCTTTGTAAACAATATTAGTAGTAAAGATGGTGTCTTGTCCTTGAATGAGTTTTCCTTGGCATGGAGCATTTATGACCTTAACTTTAACGTCAGATGAACGTCGAAGTTGTGAGAAGGCCACATAAAGTTGTCCATGTACAAAAACGGGCTCAGATAGGTAGATGCCAACCTTGTGCATGGTTTGTCCTTGTGATTTGTTGATGGTCATGGCAAAGGCAGGTTTAATGGGGAATTGTTTCCGTTTAAGTGTAAAAGGTAATTCCAGGTCAGAACTTGTAAGGTCAATTTTAGGAATTAGAACAGTATTGTTAGCATGTGATCCTGTAAGAACTGTTGCTTGAATAACATTGTGTGTTATGGTGTAGACGACTAAACGTGTACCATTGCATAAACCCTGTTTAGTGTTAAGGTTTCTTAATAGCATGAGTATTGTTCCGTTTTTAAGGCAAAGACTGTGTTGTGGTAATCCGGCTGGGTTAATAGTGTTCAAATATGCTAAAGGGAAATTAAGATGGTCATTGTCGTCATCAGAGTCAACTTTGTCAGAGCTTAGAAAGAGGTGTGACTCTCCAGGAAGTAATGAAATGACCTGGTTATTAATGTGATCAACAGTAATATTTTTGGACATAATATACTTTGTTGTGTTAAAAGGGGCATTTGGTCTAATGAGACCGCTGTTCCAAATATCTCTGTAAGTAAGTCGTCGCAGATGAAGGGTTGAGGAATTGTAATAATATCTGGGTGAAGTCCATCTGTATTGGTGAGTGTACAATGTTCTAGTTGTAATAACCAATTGTTATATTCGGGATCTGGAAATCGCATGTTTTGTACCAAGTGTATCTTTAGAAAGCAATGCCAATTGTTCACGTAACATTTTTTGTTCCGCGGTTTTAGAAGTGCCCCAAGGTCAATTTTTTTTTTTGATGCGGGTTCGTGTTTGTGGTCCCGTTACTCGAGCCGTCTAGTTTTGTATCCGTGATCGTGAATTGATGACTTGTTTGATCTTTATCGTTAGGAATATGGATAAGTAATAAGTAGGATCGAACTCACTGTTAATATGCGGACTGTTCGTTTCTTCGTATTATCACCAATCAGGTCTCGCGCCTGTATATGTATTGTAGTTCGGTCTCGTGTTGTTTATATGACGTCGTCGCGTATTTTAAGGTGGACTGAATAATAGCTGAGCGCATGGCATGTGGAGCAATAGGTAAGCACTGTCTAAAATCTACTCCTAATAAAAGTACCTTTCCTCCAAAGGGAATATTATTATTCATCAACGCAATGCCAATTGTCCGCGTATTTTAAGGTGGACTGAACAATAGCTGAGCGCATTGTAAGTGGAGTAATAGTTAAGCACTGTCTAAAATCTCCTCCTAATAAAAGTACCTTTCCCGCAAAGGGAATATTATTATTCATCAACGTTTGTAGAAGTTTATCAATGGTGTTGAGTAAGTGACTGGATGCCATTGTACATTCATCTATAATTAATAGTGTGGCAAGACAGATGTCACGTGTATTGTTACTGTGCATTGTCATAGTGGATACCGATGTTTCTGTGATTGGGACCGGTATTTGGAATAAGGAGTGACATGTGTTTTTGGAGCCGAGACATTTTTTCTTCCGCGGTTTCAGAAGCACTTTGTAGGTGCCGACGTGATTTGTGCATATTTGCGTTCTTGATTTGTTTCAGGGTGCACTGTTCCAATGCGATGTAATATTTGTCCACATACGCGAAAGCAGTATGGGTCATTGCCTTTTGGTGACCTGATATTTACTCCGGTAGATGCAAAATCAAATGAACTATTGTAGGATGTAATGCAGTTCATAAAGTTTTTACTTTCAGGTACTTCGTTAGTTAGAAGCTTCTGTAGATATGCAGGATATGAATGTAAAGGAGGCAGTGTAATTTGACCCTTTTGATAACAACGTGTAAATTCAGTACTTGTATTGCAAGTTGTTTCTTCAGGGAAGTTAAGTGAATGACAATGATTGCAAATGACATTCATTAATCCCAATGAATTTTCATGAAAAGTGGACTTATTATTGAACGCGCTGTCAGCTAACTAGCGCAATCGTTAGTGTGGTCGTGGGTCTGAATTGTCCTTTTTGTGTACGTTTCACGTGCTATGTCCGTAGTCTGTCCCGTTTCGTGTCCAATGGGCTTTGTGTGGCGCTCGCGGCTTGTTTTTTTTTGTGTGCTGGGGGCTTGTTGCCTGAGTTTTTATTTCTGTTAGTGGAGGGGGTGTTTGTGTGTAGTGGGGCTGAATCGTCCTTTTTGTGTGCGAATCGTTTCGTGTGCTATGTGTGCCTGCGTGTGACTCCTTTGTTTTTGGTGTCCTAGGGGCGTGTGGCCTCATTTCTTATTTCAGTTACTGGAGGGAGGCTTTGGGTGTCGTGGGTCTCAATCCTCTTCTTTGTGTGTGTCCCGTTTCGTGTGCAATGGCTTCGTGCGTTTACGTTGCATTCCATCCGGCCGGTTTCCGTTGCTTGGAGGAGGGGGGGGGGTTTGTAGGGCGCCTGCGCAGTACGTCTTTTGTGTCCACGGCCCATGGCCGGATGTCCCTGCGTCCATCCGGTTTAGCATTCTCAGTTAGTAGGCTTTGGGTGTCGTGGGTCTCAATCCTCTTCTTTGTGTGTGTCCCGTTTCGTGTGCAATGGCTTTGTGCGTTTATGTTGCATTCCATCCGGCCGGTTTCCGTTGCTTGGAGGGGGGGGGGGGGGGTTTGTGGAGCGCCTGCGCAGTACGTCTTTTGTGGCCACGGCCCATGGCCGGATGTCCCTGCGTCCATCCGGTTTAGCATTCTCAGTTAGTAATATGGATGGGAATCTTGAGGAGTTTGTGTGTGTGTGTGTGTGTGTGTGTGTAAATTACATTTTCTATTTATACTGATTGTGTGGGATTTCCAAAAAATGCAACAAAACACACAAAAAAAAATTTTACTCTTCTACTTTGCTCATTAAAAAAAGTGCACAGGGGTCGGCTCAAATGTAAATAGCTCATAAATATTCATTGCAGGCAGGCAATTGCTGAAAAAAAATCAGTGACATGATTAGGTTTTTAGACATTTATTTCTTTATCTGATGGAATCTGATGAATTATTTTGTCATCTTTACAAACTCAAGGCCTTGGTGAAAAAGTCACAGTAATCAAAACCGTTCTAACCATTGGTTAGTTTGTATTTTCACAATAATCCTGTAGATGAGAAAAATAAAACTACTTTTCTCAATTTATGCATTTTGGAACAAATAAAAAGCTGCATTGGAGCCTGACTTTCCTGTTACGTCCATATTATTTTAGCCGAGTTTGTACTGAAAACAATAATATGGAACACTTTGGAATCACTGCATGTGAAGTTAATGAATTCTAAAGAAATTTCAGAGAATGATATACCAATGTTCTTCAGGTTAGTCTGAGACCCGTAGGTGTTAATTATCAAGGCAAACAGTGCTGGCAGCTGTTAATCCCTCTTCCATATTCTAATGAAATTTGTAAGATGGCACACATAAATATCATGAGGGGAGGCAATTTTGGGGTTGGTAACATGCTAGTACCAATTAAAATTTATAGGCATTGCACTGGCACTGAAGTAAGACAATACTGCACCTTGTGTCCGGAGTGTGAATTAAAGATTTCAAAGGGTGTCCCTTCTGCTACAGCCTTTAACTAATGGTCAGATTTCCATAGAAATTGTGGGACCACTACATTTGTCATGTCACAGGCCCAAATATAGTGTAATCTACTCAACCAGAATACAGTGTATCACTGTTTCTCAACCACTCGGTTGCAGGTTGCTGTTGGTGGGTTGTGATTGGCTATTGCTTGGTCATAAGCACACAAGAAAAAAAAATACATTTCAGCTACTGAGATTTGCTCAAATTACCACCACCCCAGTCCGTTGAAGTGTTCAACTTAACCACACTCATGTCACCAAAGGGTATCTGCTCTCCTAATTGTGCTTATTTCAAGTAGGACAAGACTCCCCACCTACCAACAATTGCTATTCAATTGCTGTCTGTGGGTTGTCAGTGAACTGAAAAATGAAAAACTGAGTCTTGCAATCATAAAGGCTAAGAATCAGTACACTATATGCAATCTTAAAGATATTCCACTTTATGCTTCAAATCCTAAAGTTTAGGCTCAGAAAATACTGGATCTAATGTATCTAGGAATACTATGTACCTCAAAATCATTTAAGCTGATGACTAAACTTCGACTTATAAAGCATCTAACAATATCCATGTGTAATGGGCTGCTTGAGAAATTTAATCTGACCCTGAAGCAGTAGGTAAAGAAGCTTGTTCAACAGGTGAGAAGCATTGTGAGCAATTGCTCATTCTCATACCATTTGCTTATATGGGAAGTACTGCAAGCATCCACTGGATTTCTCAATCTGAGGTGTTATACAGGCGGTAAACTGGATGACTCCTTGATCCTGTGTGGGTACTTAATCCAGTACATATACAAATATATTAGGATGGATGGATGGATACTTTATTAATCCCAAGGGGAAATTCACATGTGAATATGTCACCCAAAACCATTTGAGAAATTATGCTCCTTACTGCAAGAACACATGGAAGAGGCTCAATGGAAATGGCACAAATGAATGATAGTGGAACTATGTTATCTAAATTTCAAGCAAAGGATCGTGTAATGGTACTGGATGACCAATGAGGAAGCTGCATCAGTGTTGGTTGACTTAACCTGACTGAATTACACAAATCAAATTTTTTCCACCACTCATGGTAATCAAACAGGGTTATATTTATGTGTTTCTGTTTAAAAAAATATTTTTAAATTAATTTGGAAAATCTTGAAATATAATTCAGGATCTTGAAATAGTCATTATCAGTTATGGATAATTTACTTTAAGATATGTTAAAATGCATTTTCAGATATCTAAATGTGAATTCAGCTTGTCATAACTGCCATCTCTTTAATTTACTTTAAAATTGTTTTGAAGCTTGCTATATATTTATTTGCATACATAAGAATGTAAACAACATAACCACTATGGAAAGCAGTATTTTCTTTGCTAAAACAGCTGTTCCACAAGTTTGATTTAATGCAAATTGAGTATGACTGAAACAGCAGCTTAATTAGACTTTCTGGTTAAAAGTTTCTAAAAATGTAATTCATATGGGCATATATAGCCGTTATGGGCATTCTCATGGTGAGAGGATGTGTAGCTGGAAGAGGAATACTAACTTTATCTTATTCAATGATTAAATATCATGGCTTGATCTGGCACTGAGAATCAGGTCCTTCTATTTCACTTCTCTCTCACATAACATACGAAGTCCACCAAAATATTTACTTGTTCATGAAGAAAGCCATTTATTCCTGATTGCAATATTTCCTTCTGTCAATTTTTCCAACACTGCAGACACTCTTTTCTGTCCCAGAAAGGTTATGTTTTGCACTGATGGTATCAATCACAATCTAACTTTTTTCAAATCTTCCCCTATTTCTTACTCTGCCTTTCAATCATTCTCAAGTAATATCTTTGTGAATATTGATTTTCATATCACCTAAAACTGTTTTTCCTAAGTTATATAATTTAGCCCAGATTACAATATGTATCATTAGAGGCAACTTAACCTGCAGTATCCTATACAAACCAGGGTTGGTACTGGCAACTCCTACAATATGCTTTAAAACAATAAGGGACTTGCAGACTCATAAAACCAATCAATGATTGGTAAACTCCTAAAACCCATTAAACTCTTAACAACCTTGCAAGGACAAACAGTGATTCACTGTTCCTTGGAATCTGCATTGCCCCTCACTGACACTATGATCTGCTACTGCTTGCACTTTAAGCTAGGCATTACTCATTTCCAAGAGAACCATGACCTCAAAGAATTGGAACTCATCACCTACTCTTCCCCTGTTGAAAGTTGGTCAACTTGCCAAATGAGGTATCCCACAAGTAAATCTAAAGATCTAGAATAGTCATTCTCTCCAGTTACTTTAGAATCTCTAATTGCACAACCATCAGGGAAAAGAAGAGGCCGTATCTATTGGATTCAAGAATTTCAAGGATTAGTCATTGCACCTCATGACAAAATATCCTATGAAGAGTACCTTTTCCCTGCTCCTGAAAAGAACAGCCAAGGTGACTCTCTACAGACTCTTAAATGCTTTGCCGGATAATATGTGAAGTTGCCAAACAGTACATGCACTCACTAAATTACCACAGAGGCTTCAGTCTTTGTGACTTACTAGTATTTCTAATTTAAATCATGAAATGCTGAGAAGTTCTCCTTCTTTGGCTGAACAGCCATCCCCTCCACTAATGTGATCTCCTAGGTTTTATGTTTCAGTCAGTTATTTCTGCTGTTTTTCAATTATGTTACATGTGTTTAATTATGTAATATTGATATGTGTATCCATTATTTATTTATGTGTATTAATTATTTTTGATTATGGTCCTTGTGTTTTATGGGTGGCACCCCACCAATATGTCACTGTTAAGGATCTTCCCGCAGCCTTTATATTCAGGCTAAGGAGTAGATGCCTCACAGATCAGTAAAACTTGAGGCATCAAGTTCATTTATTTGTATGTATGTTCCACATTTTCTGGTCTATTGTTTTTTGCTTTGTCTTTGTATTGTGTTTCTGTATTCACAGACTGGACTTGTTAGCCTTGGGTTGCCTCATTTTTTGGCTTTTGCTTCATTTTCTCATTTTTTTTCTCCTTTGGCTTATTAGAAATAAATTCTTTAGTTATAAATATTCTTTAAGTGACTTTGTCTCCTCCTGTGAAGAAATTTTTGTGTATTTTGTACTTCAAGTATTTTTGAACAGTTAAAGCCTGAGCCCAATTTTGGGCCTACGTAGGTCAAAAAGATGACCTTTTGAGTTTGATGTAGGGCCTGTTTCTGCGTCGTCCTGTTCATCCTTTTTCCAGTTTTGTGTCTCTGTAACACATCAATAGGTTTATTCATACAAGTGGTACTACACATGTTTGGGCCACAAAAACATATACCAACCTTAAAAGCTGAAATCCTCAACAGGAAAAAGTTTGCCTAAACATTTCTAGCTTGTTCAGGAGACAGCTGATTTTCTTTCAAATAAAGAGTTAACCTCTGCAATACTAAGCCATGTGTTGGACATTTCCAGGATACTTTTAACAACTTCTTGATCCTTGTAGGTTTGCTCAGGTGACTGTCCATCCTAACAAATTCTTCCTTAATATGTAAATGTAAACAATATGAGGAATCACTTTACACTTGACATTGTGTTAAAGTCCACAATACTACAAAACAAAATTGGTCTGTGTGTGAGTGATGGGTAAAAAAAGGCCATTCTAAAAATAGTTTTCCTTTTCTCTATGTGTACCTACATGTTTTTAAGAATTACCAATGATTTCAAACCATATTTTATTCTTAAGGCACTTCATACAGTATAAATTAATAAATCTGTTTCATTCTCCTCCTAAACGAAAATTGGTCTAAGCTGTTTAACACACAATTCCTGATTCAAAAAATCTAATGTTATTGGAATAGGGCAATTAAAGTCGTAAATATAATGGCTACCCTGTTGTTTAAATTTTAAAACAAAGAAATACCTAAACTATCTTCACATGCTGCCACTAACAATCATCAAACACAAGTTCATGTGTCAGACAGCTCTGCTTGTTATCCGAAGGCTGTACCAAAGTGTCATATTCTGCCACATGGCTGTCATCAGCCTGATCCCTACTGCTTTCAGTTTCCATGAGTTTTTTAACCTTGGCAAAATAAAAACTTTGTTGAGATAGTGTAAAGCCCTCAAGTGCTTTAAGTGAAATTTTGCATGGAGGCCAAACTAAAATTTGACAAGTATCCACTGCATTTCAAAGAATAAATATTACATTTTGTGAACTTGTGCATCATTTCTGACATTACAAATTCATCATATATATGTTAATATAAAACAAGAAATGGCAGACAAGATAATCCTACTTCTCATCACTACTACTGGATGACCTTGTTGCTACTTTCACTATACTATTTTTGTTGGTCCTCAGGTATTTATTATACACTTTTTATAGAAATGAGAGACAAAGAACATGATCTGCAAAATGAGATTCCTTGAAGCACACCAATAACAAAATCAGTTCTGGCTGATGGCAAAATAATTTTTTTGCTTCTGCTGATGGCTAAGCAAAGAAAATGCCACAGTCATTTAAAGTAAACTTAACCATAGGGGTTACTCAATGACTATCAAATTACCAAGCAAATTTAAACAGAAGTCTTTGATATGTTAATAAGCTGTGTTGTACTGTCACCTCACTATTTAACTGTTTCATTACAAGGGTAAGCAAACTAACATGTAAATAGAAAGTTGGTCTATTTTACATACTGTAGATTCAGTCACTTCAGATGATAATTCAGCTCCACTTTACACAATCAGCAATTCAATTCAGAAGGAAAAGCCAAAGCTCTGTATTAACCAGTTCCAAAGTTTCACTCCAAATTATTGTTCTGCCTGCTTTCTGAAGTACAAAAAATAAATTCAGAAAATAAGTTCAGAAGTCAGGAAGTCATTTCATGAAAAGTGAAAATAAAATGTTCTAACTTGTCAAAGTCAAAAAGTCAAAGCGAATTTTATTGTAATCTCAACCATATGCAAGTATACAGATAGATGAAATTGCGAAGCTCAGGGTCCACAATGTAACAACATGAACTGCAAACAATAAATTAAAAATAGAATTAAAATTTAAATTTAAAATTAAAACACAAACAAGACAAGACACTGTGCAAAGACAAGACAAAGAAGTAGCAGCAATATTGACGTGTAGTAAGCAATATGAACATAATCATACCATTAATAAATTTTAAAAAAAACATATATTAGGTTTTATTTGTGGGAGACAAGTTTTATTGCTCCGTAGTTAATGCAAGTTCACTTAAACTTAACTAGAAAAAAAAGCTACTTATAAAGTTTTTTTCCTCTTTTTGTTTTTTTACTGAAATTTACACTTAGAGATTTTCTTGAAACTCACTATCTTGTTTGCAGTAATGTTGTTCAATATCGTTGAACTAAATTTGGTACATTTTCAAAGCATAAGCAGTAGTTATTGCATCATTTTTACTTAAGTGATGTCTGTATTAATGACAAGCCAAATATAAAAAGACTCACACAATCTAAAATGCGTTTTGTGTAAGTAAAACCTAATACCTTTTACTTCCCAAATAACTCAGACAAAGACCTGTATTCCACAATAGCTTTTTTTTTTAAACAAGATTTGTAAAGTTTACTGCAATCTGGGAATGGACAATACCATCTATCTTCACTGGCCTGGGTTCAAATCCCACCTCAGGTAAATTCAGAGTGAACCTTACCTGTTCTCATCAGTAGCACTGCTGTTTTACCCAGACACTTCAGTTTCATTCCTCATCCCAAAAACATGTATCTTAGACCAACATTCTATAATCTACTGGTTTCTGCCTTGTAACCATTGCAGCTAAGATTTAATCCAGCCCTTAAAAGCCCTCAGCTTTTAGACATTTCAAAATAAAATATGCAAATATCCATAACTTTTTTCACTTGGGTACTAAATAAAAAAAGAACAAGGCTTCAATATACAGCACAGTGTACACAGCGCACAAAAACATGTCTGGCAGGTGCTGGCATGTATCCATGTCTAAGACAATAAATGTATGATGTGAAAATAACTTTTCTGCTCCCCACACAGATGTATTCCTGTACTTGTTTTTCATTTGTACACTCAGGTTATACTGTTCAAAAGCTTGCTCTGCAAGGAATGGTTGGCAGAAGGACTGAGTTATATTACATCATACTTCTAGCAAATGAGTTTGTATGACATGAGCATGTTGCTGTTTGAGATAGTAATACACTCAGCTTTTCCCATTAGGGTAAAAGAAATGCAATGCTGATAAAAATGTCAAATGAATACACTAAATTTTACTGACAAGCATTAGAATTATATGTTCATTTATAGTGACATTATATGAGGCCTTTAAAAAGGAATTAAAAATAAACTATTATGAAAAAGGAATGGCAAATGTAATACACAATGTAAAAAACTGTTTTCGGACATTGTTAAGACATGAATACACTTCTATTCCAAAAACATTATGGTTTACACATGGCACAAACAGAAATCTTTTTTTTTGTTCTCTCATTAAGTCATGAGTTTGTAAGTAGTGCCTCAGCCAACATACAGCAATAAAAAATATGGATTGCAATATTTCCGCTATTTTTATTTTTGTATTTGTCTATACCTACCGTTCTACTTTTCAGCTTTTAAGTACTCAAGCTAACTATAAAATCTCTGCTAGACTAGTTCTAGCAGTTCTTTGACATCAATGTAAATGACAACTCTTCACCAAAGGAAAATTATGAAATATCAGCAAAGAAATGCACTAAGAATTGTATTTAATACTCAAAAGCCAAGGCAGATTTATTTCATTAAACCAACATTTGATCAACACAACATATGTGTTCCTACTACCTAGAATACACTGCATTACCAAATGCATATTTTACAAAATGACTTGTTTACTTTATGAATATTAATGCCTTGTTTCTTTGTTTTTTCTACCATTGTTAATTATTCTCTCTCGGTGTAAACACTATGAGTTAATAACAGATTGCACAAAATCCTATAAGTTTGCATAATTAGTAAGTAATTTAAATAATGGTTAAATGCTGAATCAAAATAATTACATTTTTTGAAAGTAAACATTTGTCTTTATGAATGAATTCTCTGCTAACGTAAAATTATTTTTTCCTTTATGTTATTGCTATACATGGAGCTTGGTAAAAGTAAAATCTGTAATGATGTAATATACTAGATAAGTATTTATGGAGCATAAACTCCAGTGCAGGAATTGTTCAAACTGTTTAAAATGCCAAACATGGAAGTGGGAATTTTAGTGTACTTTGCACATGTAATAATACAACAACTGCTACAACTACGACACAGGACATGATCAGGCAAACTGGAATAAAACTCTGGAACCCCAACCATTAACAGGAAAAGAAACGTAACATACACTCAAGCCATTTTCTTTATTTACACTTTATATTCCTATGAGGCTATTAATTTCTTTTTTATGTTCATTTCTCAATCCCAAAATATTTTACATGAAAAATATACATCAGTTTTATGAATCTGCTTTTTAAAAAACAAGGTCATGGGAAGTCCAAACATTATTCTGGCTGCATCAAGTGCAAGGCGGAAACCAATCCTGGACAGGTTACCTGTGTACTACAGACAACACTAATTCACATTCACCGATAAGTCAATGCAGGGTAAGTAATGAACCTAAAATATTTTTTCAGTTATGAGATGGGACCAGAGAACCAGGTTTAAAAAAAGAAAAGAAGATTTGGGAGAACTTGCAAACTTCACATGAACCGTAATTGGGATGGGATATGAACCATGATTCTGCCATGTTAATGCAGCAGATCTAATCACTGCCTAACCCTATATGCAATACAACTTTAAACAAAATAAATTCAGAAAAATTAACTGGATATAAAACTGGAAAAAATATAACATACCACAGAACAAATAAAGTTATTATAGATAGATAGATAGATAGATAGATAGATAGATAGATAGATAGATAGATAGATAGATAGATAGATAGATAGATAGATAGATAGATAGATAGATAGATACTTTATTAATCCCAAGGGGAAATTCACATACTCCAGCAGCAGCATACTGATACAAAAAAAACAATATTAAAATGAAAGAGTAATAAAAATGCAGGTAAACACAGACAATAACTTTGAATAATGTTAATGTTTACCCCCCTCCCCCACGGGTGGAACTGAAGAGTCGCATAGTTTGGGGGAGGAATGATCTCCTCAGTCTGTCATTGGAGCAGGACAGTGGCAGCAGTCTGTCGCTGAAGCTGCTCCTCTGTCTGGAGATGACACTGTTTAGTGGATGCAGTGGATTCTCCATAATTGATAGGAGCCTGCTCAGTGCCCGTCGCTCTGCCACGGATGTCAAACTGTCCAGCTCCATGCCTACAATAGAGCCTGCCTTCCTCACCAGTTTGTCCAGGCGTGAGGCGTCCTTCTTTATGCTGCCTCCCCAGCACACCACTGTGTAGAAGAGGGCACTCGCCACAACCGTCTGATAGAACATCTGCAGCATCTTATTGCAGATGTCGAAGGACACCAGTCTTCTAAGGAAGTATAGCCGGCTCTGTCCTCTCTTGCACAGAGAATCAGTATTGGCAGTCCAGTCCAATTTATCATCCAGCTGCACTCCCAGGTATTTATAGGTCTGTACCCTCTGCCCACAGTCACCTCTGATGATCACGGGGTCCAGGAGGGGCCTGGGCCTCCTAAAATCCACCACCAGCTCCTTGGTTTTGCTGGTGTTCAGGTGTAGGTGGTTTCAGTCACACCATTTAACAAAGTCCTTGATGAGGTTCCTATACTCCTCCTCCTGCCCACTCCTGATGCAGCCCACGATAGCTGTGTCGTCAGCGAACTTTTGCACGTGGCAGGACTCCAAGTTGTATTGGAAGTCCGATGTATATAGGCTGAAGAGGACCGGAGAAAGTACAGTCCCCTGTGGCGCTCCTGTGTTGCTGACCACAATGTTATATTATTATAATAAATATTATATTATTTATAATTTAAGTTATAATAATATAATTAATGTATGGAAAAACATATGGAATCATGTAAGTGAATGCATCATAACAGTTTAATTAAGCAACAAGCACACCTTGATGAAAAAAAATCAACATACTGCACTGTCAACTTCAAAATGACATTGATTTTCATGCTGCATACTAATAATGGAGATAATTGGCCAACTGGTCATTACCTTCCTTAATTTGTGCCAAGATTCTAACTTTAAAATCAACCTGTATTGCAGATCTCCAATAACTTTCAAGATATGAAAAAATAAAAAAATAATAAAAAAATAAATAACTGATACTCCTGCAGCATCAATGCATTTATTATAGGCCTATTCACTCAGGACAGATGTCATACAGTATTTAAAAAATAAGCTTTGTAAGTCCCTAATTATCCATTTTAATTACATGTATTTTTCTACTTGGGTGCACAAGCCAACGGTGGCAGCATATAAAGAGCAACACAATGAATAAATGAACAAGTCACTGGGGACATAGCTCACCCCAATGTACTAAAATGCAGGTTTCCATATTAAGTTAAAAATTCTCTTTGTAAAACCCTCAAACTAAACACTAGAAAAAAGGCAGCAGGCCTAACACAGGATTAAATGTATACCAATTTACCATAAATTATATATTTCAGTTTGTTCACATATACAGTGCATCTGGAAAGTATTCACAGCGCATCACTTTTTCCACATTTTGTTATGCTACAGCCTTATTCCAAAATGGATTAAATTCATTTTTTTCCTCAGAATTCTACACACAACACCCCATAATGACAACATGAAAAAAGTTTACTTGAGGTTTTTGCAAATTTATTAAAAATAAAAAAATTGAGAAAGCACATGTACATAAGTATTCACAGCCTTTGCCTTGAAGCTTGAAATTGAGCTCAGGTGCATCCTGTTTCCCCTCATCATCCTTGAGATGTTTCTGCAGCTTAATTGGATTCCACCTGTGGTAAATTCAGTTGATTGGACATGATTTGAAAAGGCACACACCTGTCTATATAAGGTCCCACAGTTGACAGTTCATGTCAGAGCACAAACCAAGCATGAAGTCAAAGGAATTGTCTGTAGACCTCCGAGACAGGATTGTCTCGAGGCACAAATCTGGGGAAGGTTACAGAAAAATTTCTGCCGCTTTGAAGGTCCCAATGAACACAGTGGCCTCCATCATCCGTAAGTGGAAGAAGTTCGAAACCATCAGGACTCTTCCTAAAGCTGGCCGGCCATCTAAACTGACCGATCGGAGGAGAAGGGCCTTAGTCAGGGAGGTGACCAAGAACCCGATGGTCACTCTGTCAGAGCTCCAGAGGTCTTCTGTGGAGAGAGGAGAACCTTCCAGAAGGACAACCATCTCTGCAGCAATCCACCAATCAGGCCTGTATGGTAGAGTGGCCAGACGAAAGCCACTCCTTAGTAAAAGGCATACGGAACCATCCCTACAGTGAAGCATGGTGGTGGCAGCATCATGCTGTGGGGATGTTTTTCAGCGGCAGGAACTGGGAGACTAGTCAGGATAAAGGGAAAGATGGCTGCAGCAATGTACAGAGAGACATCCTGGATGAAAACCTGCTCCAGAGCACTCTTGACCTCAGACTGGGGTGACGGTTCATCTTTCAGCAGGACAACGACCCTAAGCACACAGCCAAGATATCAAAGGTGTGGCTTCAGGACAACTCTGTGAATGTCCTGGAGTGGCCCAGCCAGAGCCCAGACTTGAATCCGATTGAACATCTCTGGAAAGATCTTAAAATGGCTGTGCACCGACACTTCCCATCCAACCTGATGGAGCTTGAGAGGTGCTGCAAAGATGAATGGGCAAAACTGGCCAAGGATAGGTGTGCCCAGCTTGTGGTATCATACTCAACAAGACTTGAGGCTGTAATTGCTGCCAAAGGTGCATCAACAAAGTATTGAGCAAAGGCTGTGAATACTTATGTACATGTGATTTCTCAGTTTTTTTATTTTTAATTAATTTGCAAAAACATCAAGTAAACTTTTTCATTTTGTCATTATGGGATGTTGTGTGCAGAATTCTGAGGAAAAAAATGAATTTAATCCATTTTGGAATAAGGCTGTAATATAACAAAAGGTGGAAAAAGTGATGCGCTTTGAATACTTTCTGGATGCACTGTATACTGTATATCTTTTGAGCCAAAAAGCAATTAACAAAAACGAAGCAGAAAGACATAACTGAAAAGTTGCAAGCATCATGACAACATAAGTTCATGTAACTTTTTTTTTTTATTAAGTTGTTTTTGGTTATAGTACAGCTCACAAGACTACAACTCGTACAATAATAAATCATGTCATTATTTTTTTTTTTTTTAATTTTGTTCTATTAACAATGCAAAGACCTGTGTTTAATGCAGTAAAACAACCAATGCAGTCCTGGAATAAACTCTCTCTCTCTCTCCTGTTTAAACTTTGTCAGCTTAATGCTCCCTATTCCCCCACCGTTCTCTTTTTGGATCCATGTCAGATCAGCTATCAGCTCCTTTCTATAGAGCGGCAAAAGCCCTGCTATCAAACACTCCTTTTTGATTAGATCCAGGACGGGTAGAGGTATCTCCCTTCCAGATTTTGAAATGCACCACTGGGCATATGTTCTTTGTCTGCTATCCCTATGGCTGAACCCCCAACACATACCCCATCCCCGTCCTGGCTAATTATAGAAACAAATCTTGCTTCCTCCCACGCTCTTCAACACCTACCATTTATTTAAAACAAAAAAGCGAGCTGGCAAATATAATCATCTCAAAAATTACGTTTTGCATGTTTGTCACAAAGTAGGAAAACACCTTGGCTCCACACTGCGCTGGGACTCCCTCACACCATTGTTTCACAACAGCTCTCTTAACATTGGTGGGTGACCCATCTCTTTCCCAATTTGGACTTCTAGTAGTATCAGCACACTTAGCGATTAGTTTGATGGAACTGGGCTTACTTCTATTCGGTCGCTGAAAGACAAAAATTCTATTCCTCCTTTCTTTGTATTTACAGGTTAAATCCATTTTGAGGTCATGTGGAGTAAGTTCTTCTGCCCCCATTCTCAGCCACCCATTATTTGATCATGTTTTCTCGCCCTCGTGTTCTACTAAATTCATTTCTGCTCTGTACGCTCAACTTCGTGACTCCATAACTACAGTCATCCCTCGCCATATCGCGGTTCACCTATTGCGGCTTCACTGTATCGCAGGTTTTTTAAATACATATAAAAAATGGCCCTAGAATGTGTACCTAATTTTGTATCGCAGACTTTTCTCTATATCGCGGGATTCTGATATTGGCTGATGGATGGGAGGCGACCAACCAGAGCACTGAGCACTGAGCACTGATTGGCTCAGTTTGCTCTCCCGCGCTGTGGCCATGCGTTCAGCATCTCGCCTTGTACACTTCACATCGACGTCTGATCGCTGCACATAGTGTTGCTCTGCGGTGTTGTGCTTTTGTGAAATTTTCATAAAAGATTGAATTTATTTCAAGCCCTATGATGCCACCCAAACATTCTGCACCTTCTAAGGCTTCTGGCAGTGAACCCAAGCGCCAGAGGAAGATGCTTACCATCAAATAAAAGGTGAAACTTCTCGACATGTTAAAGGAAGGTAAAAGCTACGCGGCTGTAGGCCATCATTACGGGATCAACGAATCTTCGGTTCGCTATATAAAGAAAGATGACAAGAATATTAGGTCTACGGCAACAATGACTTTTAACAAGACTGCAAAGAGAGTGGTCACTTCCCGCAATAAGGTCATTGTGAGGATGGAGACTGCATTGGCCCTGTGGAGCAATGACTACAGGAAGAAGAATATCTTGTTGGATACCAACACCATCCGGACGGACAAAGGCCAAGAAACTTTGATAGTTTTGCAGAAAGCAGGGACGTTCAGGACGGTGACGAGGATGACGACGCAGAAGCAGGACCGTCGAGTGCTTCTCCCACCAGACCCACCCCATTCTGTGCCAGCAAGGGCTGGTTTGACAAATTTCAGAAACGCTAAGGACTCAAGAGCGTTTCTCTACATGGAGAAGCTGACTCTGCGGATAAAGCTGGAGCCGAGGAGTACATGCCCATGTTCAAAGCCATCATCGCGGAAAGGGGCTATAAGCCTGAACAAGTGTTCAATATGGATGAGACAGGCTTATTTGGAAACGGATGCCGCACCCACACTTTTATTATGAAGGACAAAGCCAAAGTCCCTGGTTTTAAGGCCCAAAAAGATAGAGTAACTTTGATTATGTGTGGGAATGCTGCAGGCTTTATGATAAAGCCAGGGCTTATTTATAAGTCAAAAAACCCAAGGGCACTAAAAAACAAGAATAAGAATGCGTTTCCTGTGTACTGGATGCATAACCCCAAGGCCTGGATCACGAAAGTCCTCACGACTGATTGGTTCCACCAATGCTTTATCCCGGAAGTTAAGCTTTATCTGGCAGAGAAAGGCATTGAATTCAAAGTGCTTCTGATCATGGACAATGCTGGCGGCCATGCTGTCAATCTGTCGTATAATGGCGTCCAGATAGACTTCTTGCCGCCGAACACCACATCGCTCATTCAGCCCATGGATCAAGGGGTTATTCTCGCTTTTAAGGCACTCTTGAAGCTATGGACTCGGATGAAGACTTCTCGCTAAAGGCGTACTGGCGTGACTACACAATTGCATTGTGTCTCCTAACTATTCAGAAGACCATAAAGGAGATGAAGAGTAAAACTTTAAATGTCAGCTGGAAAATTTGTGGCCAGAAGTGGTCCACGATTACAAGGGATTTTTTCCCGATGAAGTCCATCACTCTGCGGTAGATAAGACAGTGAAGCTGGCAAAACTACTGGGAGGAGATGGCTTCAATGATATGACTCGTGACGATGTGAATGACCTGATCAATGCCCACTCACAACCGTTGACGGATGAAGACCTGACGGAGATGACAAAGTCAGCAAGCGAAGAAGAGGATGTGGAACAAGAGGAACTATGGAAATTTTTTCCACAAAAGAGGCACTTCCTGGAGCTTTAGGGACAGACAGAACAGGTACCAGACTCCACTTGGTCTCAACACTGGCCATTCCAGATGAAGTGGAAGGAGTTGTTAATATAGTAGGGATGGTGAGGGGTGGTAGGTCATTGGAAGAAGGTGGCAGTGGGAGAGAAAATCTATTAAAAAATTGGTTCAGGGCGTTAGCTTTTTCTACATCCCCTTCTAGGACCTCAGCCCTGGATTGCTTTGAGTCCAGTAACTATGCCCAATCCTTTCTAGACATTGTTCTTGTTATTATGAGTGAGTCTGTATTCTACTTTAGCTTTGTAAACTTCCTTTCCTTAGTTCAGCTTTTTCTTTAGCACTCACTGTGTGTCCTTGAGAGACTCTGTTATTGGATATGAATGCTCTCTTTTTTCTCATTCAGGAGACCTTTTAGCTCATATTAGTAATCCAGTGCTTGTTGTTTAGAAAGCAATGCACTGTCTTTGAGGTTACCACAGTGCCAACACAAAAGTTAATATAGTCCATAATGCAGTCCCTCAATATCATTCCCATGTGATTCGCAGTCCCTTCCCAGACTTTCATTTGAAAGGAGCCATTTCAATTATCTGAGTTACACTTCCTCACTATCCTGGTGGTAACAGGTTGCCATCTAATAATATGGCTTGTACCTGGGAATAAGTTAAATCAGGCTGTGGTCAGATCTGCCTAACGGTGCCAGATGTTTACACTTATAGGAATCTTTAACATTTGAAAAGAGAAAGTTTATTTTGTTAGTTTCTCTAGTGGAACAAGACACACACGGATGAAAATTTGACATGGTTCTTCCTAAAGTGATATGGTTGAAGTCACCACGTATTAAAAGTGCAGGGTTAGAATGGGTCCTCTAACACTATGGCATGTCTAAGAGTTTATGGCACCGTTTTTGGAAAAATTTTGGGAATGAAGCTGCTGTGCTCTTTGGGGGTTTTGTACCTTCATAATTAATATTCTCCGAGTCATGTTGGTGACCTGGTTGGTTTCTATGATAATTCTGTCCAGCAAACCTGACAACGCAATCATGCTGGATTACATGATGACTGGACATGCTCCAGAGTTTCTGTATTGTTACAAAGCTTGCATTTGTTGTCCTCCATTAGTCCACATCTGTGGAGGTTTGAAACTGGGGTCAAAAATTAAAAACGGATCTCAACAGGAACTTGAGCCTCAGGGGCAGTTAGTGCCACATTCTTTGCAGAATAATCTCTGCCTCACGGTCTCCCACTTTTTCCAGTCTTCTTGAAAACCGAGGCTGACTACTAAAGTCTGCCTATCCTTCTCCTCTGCTTCATGAACCTTTTCTAAAAAATGGACCCTCTGATGACACTATCAACTGGAATCCATTCTTCTGTTGGGGTGAAACCCAGGTTCTGACAACTGACTAAAGGTGTACCAAAGATCTGTTTATCCCTTGGTCTTGCTTTTCACTTCCTCCACCCTTTGTTGTGACTTCCATTTTCTAACAGTTCATGTAACAATACCAGCTTCCCTTATATTTTCATCTTTTGAGTCTCTCAAGGTCACTACCAGCTTGGTTTAGTGACTTTGTATACTTCCACAACTGAATACAAGAGGATCTGCAGTTGGTTTGACCTCCTATAAATGCAAAGATTAGAGAAACAAGGTGGAATTCCTAACCAGTGAAAGACATGCCAGTTTACAGTTCTCTCAAGGCTTTCCACAGTGTACAAGAGTATATTGCATATTGTCAGGTGCCAATTGATTACGGACAGGAGAGTGTGCCTCTACAACTATGCCTTATCTTTGCCAGGTAGCACAGACTTGTTTTTGTTGTTTCCAGTCTTGCCAGAGTTTAGGCCTTGATTGCCATAATATTCTTTGTATCAGACAATGATGCATCAAACCATCTACCCCGACATTTTATTGGCTTGTCGGCTACTGAAGGGATTGCTTCTCCCTCAATCTTTGGTAATTCCTGATTACCTGGCTGCTCAACTTACTTGGCTTACACAGTAAACTAGCCCATACCACAGATTTCTCTAATGCTGAAAACACCCACTAAGCCTGTACATGGGTCTGTGTTGTCATATAAATGTATAGAATACTAATCACAATAAATGATCATTTAAAAATTGCCAACACAATAACTGTGCAGAAGAAAATCAGACAAGTGAAAAATGACCTTTCTGTTCCTTATGTAGCATCTAAAGTATATAAAGAACACAGTCAGGAATAAATACGTTCAAACAAACATAGCTATTATGTTTCTTTTTCGATTCTCAACAAATTTACGCACATCCTACACAAAAAAATGATGTAAATATAAGCAGCAACAAGCATCTTTCAGTTTATACAGTATCTGTCCGACAAAATTGTTTTATTCATTTTGGGCATTTGTGTTCAGGATAAACCGATCTGGATCCGTCGCAAAATTTATGCGAGTAGTCAAAAACACACACACACATACACATCACGACACAATAACAGAACACAGTCACTTTGAGCTCTTATCTGTGAACGTAGCCTTAAAAGACTTGCGCTTATGTCAAAAACAGCATCACAAAAACGTTAAATGCGTCAAAATGCTACATATGGGAAAATTAAATCGGGTTTCTATGTAAATGTTTTAATGGGGACTCCTACCTCGGCTTTGGGGGGCACGAATTCTGAGCTACGCCAGTGCTCATCACGACCTCAGGGTTTTAAGTGCAAAGTCTTAAACGGTTCCCATCACGGAAGTCTTGGTCTTGTATGTGCGCGTTAATTGTCTTCCCCAAAACAGTTTTGCAGGTCTAGGGGGCAGAAACATGCAAGAAGGCACTTGGCCGAGTGTTTCTGGTAGATCTACAAAACTTCAAGCACAGTAGCAAATAAGTAGATGCACTACTCCTGGCACGTATCTGGAAGGTTAACAAACGTTTGGCACTTTAAACCGATGTACTGCTCAGACGCCCCAATACTTTTCAAATTTCTCTTCTAAAAAAATAAGATGCGTCAACTTTGTCATCATACTTATTTAATAGCAAAGCATGCCCGATAATGTTGTCTGTTAATTTACCATTACAAAATAATTCGACATGTTAATTTAGTTATAAGAAGACAGTCACGAGAAACGTAAAGACACAGCCTCTGCAAACTTTGCTTGCGCCTGCGCAATGAGAAGACTCTTGTCATTCTCAAGTCAGCGGGTCAGCTTCAGCTGATAGAGAACACACACACAGCGGACCAGTGGGTCAGTAATACAGATTCAACTTACTTTGTGGTATCAGCAAGTCTCTCCCTCCCCTTTTTCTAAATTCTCTCGTAGCTGTGCCGCACTTCCTCTTAGTAACCAAGCAAGCAATCAACGAGCGAGCAGGCAGAACAAGAGAGGAGGAAGTCGAGCAAGGCGTTTCGGGGAGGCTGGAGGACCGGTGTTCTTTGTCAGGTTTAGAGGGCCACTTTGTGGTGACATGCTGTGCCACTCTGAGAATTATTTATTATGGTTACGTTTCCTGCGTATCTAGCTTTTGATCGTGCTGTTGCTTAGCAATGTAAATATACATTTGACAAAATCATATGATTCATTTCACATGTGCTTGTAATGTAATCCGTCTAAAGTGTATGTGAACGTTTTGGCCAGAAAGAAGGCTGGTGTCAGGGTCAGTTATTGAACAGTTTTAGGTGCTTAAGCCGACGATTTCAAGGGGGGAGGTGTGTCCAACTTCTGCTCTATGCACCTGCTATGCTTGCGGCTTTGCAGTACTGACATTCATTTGACAGCTTTGCCAATTCCATTCCGTTGCTGTTTTACGTCACTATATTGTTTTATATGTCTGTGTTATACACATATACATATATACACATACTCACACACACACTATATATATATATATATATATATATATATATACATACATATATACACATATATATATACATATATACATACACATATATATAAGAAACTTTGGAAATCACTTTTTTTTCTTTTACAATTAAGAATATTTAGGCTTTAAACATTTAAATGGAAGCAGATTTTAACATTTTGATTATTTGCCACAACTATTTTTATTATGTACTTTTACATTACCATTACATTTCTTATGAACACCCTAAATTAAGGCAGTTCACACTAATTCAGATATTTTTCATTACTACTGGATATAATGTGATGGTGTCAGGTACTCAATATTGTGTTGTTTAATTCCATGTACTTTGTTATGTGTATAGATGTAACACCAAGAAAAATTCCTCTCCCATCAATTTTATCCATTAACCTCTATGCATAGTCCACATATTAAATGTAGATATTATCCATCCAGCTATATCCTAACTACAGGGTCACAGGGGTCTGCTGGAGCCAATCCCAGCCAACACAGGGCGCAAGGCAGGAAACAATGAGGGCGTGCTTGCACACACCCACTAGGGACAATTTAGAATCGCCAATGCACCTAACCTGCATGTCTTTGGATTATGGGAGGAAACCCACGCAGACACAGGGAGAACATGCAAACTCCACGCAAGGAGGACCCGGGAAGCGAACCCAGGTCTCCTAACCGCGAGGCAGCAGTGCTACCCACTGCGCCACCGTGCCACCCTGTAGATATTATGTTACTGTACACAATATTCATTTTTCATTTAATACCTTCACAGATCTTGACCCTCTTTGCTCCCTGAATACCAGCTGTTTCCCCAAGAACCTTTTAGCTTCTGCCATGATCAGCAGCATTGTTAATATTACAAGAGAGCAACAGCAGCAGAAAAGGCCAGAGTGTCCTATGGAATACTTCTGGCTTCTCCTAATTTAGCATCTCTGCATTAGACTCCAGTGACTTTGAATTGGCATGTCAGCAGGATAGCAGCTGGAAGAGATCTTATTCAAGCCCTGTGCAATTAATATAGCGTGTTTATAGAATAAAAGATTTGCACACTGGTGTTAACAGTTTGGTCTGAAAGAATAATATCTGAGCACCAGAGATGTCTCAAAAATCTTCAAAAAAAGTGAAAATTTATGTTTTAGTGGATAATCAATAGTCTTTTTATAAAATCTGCTGTCACATCAGCTGCATTAGGATTGAACTGATACTTACTTGGATTTGGAGTAGGATGGGCTGCGGAAGGAAACAACAGCACCAATAGGGCACTTTGTGAATCACAGTAAATCCACTTAAGAAAAAATAATCAACTGCTATGGTTTTATCTCTTTATTAATTATATAGCCTGAAATGGTCTCTTTTTCTGTGGTGGGTTGGCACCCTGCCCAGGATTGGTTCCTGCCTTGTGCCCTGTGTTGGCTGGGATTGGCTCCAGCAGACATCCGTGACCCTGTAGTTAGGATTCAGCGGGTTGGAAAATGGATGGATGGATGGATAGTCTCTTTTTATGTTGTACATGTATTTTTCAAAATTGAGTAAATTAACGATTATAATTTTATTAGCAGAATTTCAGTCACGATCTATGTAAACTCTACACATTCTCCACATTTGCACTGGGTTTTCTCTCATCAAAAGACATTGGCCATTAGATAGCCTATGATGAATGACTGAAATTGTGCCCTGTAGTGCAGTAAAATTCTGTCCAGACCCAATTCCTGCCCTATGCCCAACTTGCACCTGCTCCCTGCATTCATATAAAGTGTGCAGCACATGCAGAAAATGAATAGAAGTTTTATTTTCAGAAGCTGATATGCTGACTCTTTTGTTTGTTGATTCATTTGGTGATAAATGCTTCATTTATACTGGTTAACACAGAGGGCTGCTGTGGTTAGCACCCCCTCTGACATTCAGCAGCTTAGGCTCAATGATGAACTTGACCACTTTATGTGTGCATCTTTCACCATGTTTATGTGAGCTTTTCTCTTACAGAGCAGGGCTGGTGCCTGTCCTGCATTGATCGTGTAGAGGAAAAACCATGTTGAGAAAATTGGTGTGCATCTATATGTGCTCCTCAGTATAAAAACCATCCAGGCCATGATTCTTTGCTAGAATGTTGATTATTTGGAAGAGGCAATTCCTTTACATGGGAAGCTACTACCCATTTTACTTTTCTGTGGCAACCTTATCTTTCTGTAAGGGTCTTTTTTTATTTTTTAATCAAAAGGTCAGTTTTTATTTTTATGAGTGTGCATCAGATTCCATTTAACATGCTAGCTGTTCTCTTTCAAAACATTAGTATGCTTCTCACTTGTGTTTGGGTTTATTTGAATTTCTCATTTTTGACTTGCTGCATAAATTTGCAATTGTACGGATAATTGATCAAGTAAAGGAAACATTTAAGTATTGATAGAACTTAAATTTACAGATTGAGTTTATGCAGAGTGTTCTATGTGATAATTAAGAAATAATTAACCAATCATGCCTGTGGTTATAGATAAAAGTACTGAGCAGATAAAGTTGCTCATTATATTGGCTATCATGTCTTGAAGAACAGATCTTTTTGAGGGGACCGATTTCTAAGGCATTCTAATAAGAACTTCCTTTATTAAAACTGCTTGATTTGCTGATAATTCATAAGGAAGAGTAACTAAAGCCAGCATCACATTAAACAACTTTTAGTCAGAGGGGATGTTAAACTAAATTACTGCAGTTGTTGATTATGTCCACAGGGGATTTGAAGTTATAGGACTCCATATCAGCTTTTGAGCAGTTTCACATTTTCAAAATATTGCGAATTTGCCCCTTTTTCTGATAGCCAGCAAGACCCTGTCTTACAGAGCCGGTGCTATACTTATGCTTTCCAGGTACAGTGAGTTCAGCCACAGTCTCAGCTGTACATGAAAAAAGGTGTAATGTGACAGGCCCTTAAAGTGATTTTGGTTTTTAAGTTAAGGCCCTGCCTCATTACACAACTTTTCCAGCAATTTTCAGTCACTTGATCATTCCTTTATGTGGCTTGTAAACCTTAAAAGGACACATTAGAATGGCAACAGTGTGACTGTGGCAGGATCACCCTCTTTATAGGCTTCGTTGTACCTGGTGCTGATGCTGCTCACTCGAATCACTCAGAACTGATATTATGGCCAGCTGATGTAAGGGTCCACACCGTTGCCATATGCTACAGTAGACTGAAAAAATCTAAGCAAAAAAGAATTAAGAATGACTATTTAACTGTATTATCTAGTATTACTTTATTGGTGGAAATATTTTGAAACCATATAAACCATTGGCAAGAGATAAAGCTTGCCTCTTTTTTTAAGGATTTTCATTTTCTTTTGAGACTCGATTTCATTTTAGATCACAATAAGTAAAAACCCAAATTATTTAAATCAATCACTGTATAAAGTCTGGATGCCCTGTTACTTAAAATTTCTTTATGTATTTTAATTGCAGATTGTTTATTTTATACTGTATATTGTCACGCATGTCTGTTGGAGAATCACTTTCTTGGCTCATCGGGGTATGTAGTTCCACTCCTGGGGCCTCATGTATAACGCCATGCGTAGAACTCACACTATAACATGGCATAAGCACAAAAGCGGGAATGTGCGTACGCACAGAAAAATCCAGATGCAGGAATCTGTACGTACGCAAACTTCCACGTTCTTCCGCTACATAAATCCCGATCAGCGTGAAAAGTAACGCACGTGCACGCGCCTTCTGTCCCGTCCCAACTCCTCCCAGAATTACGCCTCTTTGAATATGCAAATCAATATAAATAGCCTTCTGTGAAAAGACAATGGGAAAAGCACGGGGGAAAATATAAGAATTTCAGTGAATACCAAGTGGAGGCAAAGGAAAAACGTACTATTTGTTGGTTTAAACAGTGGTATAATCAACAAAAGGAAGTTGACAGAGTGTCGGAGAAACTCGAAAGCTCAAGTTCACAAAGTCGCACAGTGTCCGAAATAAAAAAGAAGTCACATATCAAAGTCGCCGTGAAAAGGTGAGTCGTAGCCCACCGTCTGAGTGTCATATAAATATGAAAGCTTATTAGGGTACAGACAAAAAAATAGGCACACAGTGGGAAAAAAGCACGAAATGTCAACTTTAATCTCGAAATTTCCACTTTAATCATGTAGTTTATTTTGCCATTAAAGTAGAACATCATAAACTTCATCTTAAAATTGTTTAATTTACTAGTTTCTCAAATCTCATTGTAACTAAAGTAGCACGTTAAATGCTTTGTTCTGTATTTGATCTTCTATGTGCTCTATGTGTGTGAATCACTACCTGCTTCTTAAACGGGCTTTCTCTTTCTCCGACAGGGCACAGAATCCATTACATTCTCTGATACAGCTCTCTGAATAATTAAAATACTGAGATGTATATGTGATATCTTTTTCATGATGATAGGAATGAAAGCATGTTATTAAACATGGGAACACGGTGGCGCAGTGCTTGTTCATCTCTCACACAAGAGGCTTGCGGCGCCATGTGCGACCTTCGATGAAATAATTTATTACAGAAGTACTGTCTCTTTCAAACGTACTAACCCCCAATTCCTGTCCTTACTTTTCTTTCTCCAAATACCCAATCGACACACAATCAGCTCTGTAATAGACGTGAAGCCATTTGTAAGCTTAGAACGCCGATTCTTCAAAACGTTTAAGGAACATTGAAATATCTTCGTAGTACATGTTTAATTATTCTTTCCGTCTATCCTTCCAGTGTCGCGTCAGCACCAGCAAGAATACAACGCAATGCAGGAACAATCCCTGAACTAGCTAGCGCTATGGCACCGTGTCCTCACATGTTTCATTATTAACAATACAGATTATTTAAATGAAGTTAAAGTTTTATCTGTATAATATAATCAACATATTTTGCTGCATTTCATCTTAAAAATGATATCGTCATCATATGTAAATATGTGCTTTATAAAGTGGCGCAGGTTGTGCAATATTATAACTGTAGTGCAAGTTTACAGTGAGGTAATTGTACTTATAAGTACAAACAGTTCTACAAGGAGCACTTGATGGACTGATTGAGTGCGTTTGTAGTTCTTGGGATGAAACTTTTTCTAAACCGCGAAGTCCGTACAGTAAAGTCTCTAAAGCGTTTTGCCGTGGTTGAGGCAGCATCTGCTTCCTGCTGTATACCGATAATTCTCTTTCCAATCAGATGCTGCTGTGATTCCCCACTCAGATACAGTGATATAAATACTCCGAGTGGTGCAGTGAGAGTAATATGGAAAAAGATGATCTGCTGTGGCAACCCTTAACAGGAGCAGCTGAAAGAAGAAGAAGATGCATTGAGAGTAACAACACTAAAGCAGTTATGGTATTTGGAATACATTGGCTATTCCCTGGATTATTATATTGCTGCAGGTTAATTACAATCAGATGCATTACACTAATAAACAATATACAGTTAGTTTCAGTGTATTTATAAAGCTGCGTCAGGAATGTGGATGTAAGAAAGAAAGGGTGACCACACAGGAACAGTAGCACTGCTTTGATGCTGGGTGCCTCCAGTCTGCAAAAGAAATTGCGTACGCCAGGGTATGAGGTACCGTGGAAATGTGCGTGGCCTTACACCAAGTTTAGGTTTTACAGTATACATCGCAATTTGAGCGTGGAAACGTTCGTACGCAACATTTCTGTGCGTACTCACCGTTTATACATGAGGCCCCAGGACAGGAGAGGGCACTATCAGTAGCAGTATTGACTCTCTTCTCATCCACAACACTGAGAAGACCCCCAGTGGGGGCAACTCACTTCCCCCCTTCCGGTCGGAGTCCTATAAATTCTGAGCATCCGTAAAAAATGGAGTCATATTTGGTGATTATGTAACATTACTTCTATTTATTATTTATTTTATTTATGTTCATTTATTTTATTTCTATTTATTTTATTCATGTTAATTGTATGTTTTTCTTTAATTCTATTATTGTAAAGCACTTTGGCCACAGCATTCCGATGTTATTTTAAATGTGCTATATAAATAAAGTTGACATTGACATTGACTAGAGCGGACCCCAGGATGGAGCTCCTCCAAGCCAGACCTGCTCATTTGAGCAATCATCACATGTTACCAGGCACTTACTTTTCTTTGTTTGCCAAAGGGATCAAATTAATTAGGGTAATGCAGCCGACATCCTAAAAATCTTTGGACTTCCTGTGTCTTCCCTCAACCACTATACATCTTTCTCTGAAAGGCAAATACATGGCATAGCCACTTTAGATTTATCCAGACAAGAATGGCATTTTTTAAACCTTTTTTACTGAATAACTGTCATATACTACATGTAAACATGATCATAAATAATTATAAATAAAATCTGCAGTAAAAATACAAAAGTAATAAAAAAACATACAGAAACATGCTCAAATTATTTTATTATAATGTAAATATGCAGAAATGCACTATGGTATATAGTTATTAAAATAAACTTCTAAAAGTTTACAGTACTATAACTACATGCATATCTTTATGATACTTCATCACTTTATGTGCTTCATTCTCATTGCTTACCATTCTGGGTTCATAGTTTACTACAGTATAATATGCACATGTCATTAGTTTAGTATATAACAATTCATACACAAGATGACAGATTGTATTCATGTAACATTTTAAAGTCATTTTGTACAGTGCTTCTTTCACGATCCTCTCATCTGAAAAAGTGCTGCCTTTTGAATACAGATATGCAGTTCAGCAAAATGTTTATTTCTTGCATTTATAAAAGATAATATGGATGGACAGAATGATGACAGTGCCTGGTTTTTCTGAGAGGTTCTTGTCTTGATCACAAAAATGCACCACTGCCCAAGGGAGTTTTTCTGTATACCATGCATAGTGTGCACAGTTCAGTAGAAGCACATAAGAAAGCCAGGTCTACTCACCTCACCAGTAGTGAACTTTCCTTCAGCCCGAACATACCCATTATTTATATAACCTTTTTGAGCAAAGTTAAAATTCCAGAAGGCCTAGTATGAAATGTGGTATGTAGCTATAGGATGAAACCATGGACAAGAGAACATAAGCCATAATACATTTGGCAGGCCAGATTTATATTTAAAGCAAACCTAAAATGCATCTTGCATGACATTTATTACAAGATATTTTGTGCTGTAATAAAATATTGACAATTTAATTTCAATTATCTTAGATTCATATATGGTATACATTGTACCGCTCCCCGAGCTGGCACAATTATTAAGTGTGCTGCCGTCCTAGAGCGGCAGCAAAGAGAGAGAAAAAATGAAGACGTAAATAAAGAAAGCCACAAACCCTTCTTCCCTACTAAACCACCACAAGTACAGAAGCAAAAGTTGGGTTAAATGAGAATTATTATATAATAAAATAAGGAATTGTAAAAAAAAAAAAATCACTGCAGTCTTTGCTACACCGTCTTCTACCAATGCAAATCTGCCATGAGCCAGATTGTAAATCCAGGGTGCTAAAAACCACTGCTCCTTGTAAAAACTCTAAAATTTCATGCACCAGGGACATAGGTTAGCCGTCATTGGTGGTTTTAGCATTCAGACCAAGGTAATCCACACAAAAGCAAAAGATTCCATTGGCCTTATGCATCAAATTCACCAGCGATTCCCAGGCCAAGGAAGATGGCTTAATAACACCATCCCTTCACATACAATCAACCTATTCTTTAATGACGTTTCTCTTCATAGGAGAATTTCTGCAAGCTCTTTGACGGACAGGGACTTAATTGATGGTGTATATATGATGGTGAATAATATCTCATTCATAAGAAAAGGGAAATGGTTCCTACAGAAATGAAACCTGGTTTACCTGACTTTTTGCAGTACGTTGTGTAGCTTTTCCTCTTGTCATTTCCGTGGCGTCTCTTCTCCTCCTTCACCTTTTTCCCGCCACAGATTCCCATATGGTTGGCTCCTCCCCTTACCGTTTGTTTGGCCCTCCAAACCAGGTGCTCCCTTCCCCAAGAACCATTGGCCAGCATTGTACATTTTGCCATTCCACCATTAACATGACTAGGGAAGGGTGCAAATTGCAGTGACACCCACACACATCCATGACAACCTTTACAATGTGCAATTACAAAACTACGTGATTGACTTCCTGTATGATTTAAGGGGCATCAAACTGTCTTTGAGAAATCCAGACAAGTAAGAAAATGTGCATCAGGTGTTTTTGGAGGTTTGAAAGTTGGAGCGTTTTTAAAGTTTCACTTCATCAAAAAGTTTGTTACCACAATTTTGTTTGATAATGTATTTTTGTAACAATCATATTAAAAATGACAGTGATGCTAGGACTTAATTATATGCATTAATAGTGTAAATAAAATGTTTTTAATAGCATTTTATAATGTGTGCCTGATTTTCCTTTCATAGACAGCAGATTCTAACTCGAGCGATAAAAGGATTCATGTGCAATTGTTAGTTGTTGCGTGTGAATAGTCTGTGGCTTATTATGTTTCACATTTCTAAACAACATTTTTCAAATAAGTTACTGATGGAGATTTAAAATCTCACATGAAAATTGTTGGCTGCATCCGAATGGGACAGCGGATCATTGAGGCGTTTTCAGCAATAAATTATAATATCGGAGAAATACATGATCATTATAATCTTTAGGTAATGCAGCTGTGAGGCTGTTTTTAGTATAACAAAAAATATTGAGTACATGTTTAGCCACTGTAGCATAAAGCTTTCTTCACTTTTTCATACAGTTGTACATAACTTAAGTTGCTTCCTTTTTTATTTTCTCGACTTGAATGTCATGTCACTTACCTGCTTTGATTTCAAGGAGCAGGAGAACTGAGCAACTAGGGCTGAGGTTTGTGCAAGATGTGGGGTGGGGCAGAGGCAGAAACCAAACTGTTGCCATATAACAAGACCTACCCCAGCATTCTAGTAAAGAGATGGTACTTACTTGTATGGAGATGAATAAGTAAACAATATCATTTTTACCATAATGAAAAAATAAAGAATGTCATTATTAGCAAATTGGGCAGCACGGCGGCGCAGTGGGTAGCACTGCTGCCTCGCAGTAAGGAGATCCGGATTCGCTTCCCGGGTCCTCCCTGCGTGGAGTTTGCATGTTCTCCCCGTGTCTGCGTGGGTTTCCTCCCATAGTCCAAAGACATGCAGGTTAGGTGCATTGGCAATACTTAATTGTCCCTAGTGTGTGCTTGGTGTGTGGCTGGCACCCTGCCTGGGGTTTGTTTCCTGCCTTGCGCCCTGTGTTGGCTGGGATTGGCTCCAGCAGACCCCCGTGACCCTGTAGTTAGGATATAGCGGGTTGGATAATGGATGGATTATTAGCAAATTAAAATACACATCAAACATCTTACCTTTGTTATATGGTAATACCTGGTCATTCAACCCCACCTACATCTGTCTTCACCCTATTCTGTGTATTGCAGACATGTAGTTGTTTCAGCATTGTTTTGCCATCAGGAGCATCTGTCGAGTTAGGTTAAAAATATATATAAAAAATATACAATTTGAAGTAACCGCTCTCAAGGTAAAGTTGAAACAGTAAACTAATTTGTAGTTGGAAGTCCCACAGAATGCTTCTCCGTTTCAAGACAGATCAGTTTGCAGATTTGCCAATGCTTCTCAGTCAATGATTTTAACATTTCAAATATTGCAAGATATCTCTCAAAATTTGAACCATCATAACAAATTTTATTGAAGAATAAGTGTGCCAAATTTCAACCAAATCAGTTGTTTTAATTGTGAAAGCTGTATTGTGTATAACCCTAAACACTGTAGTTACACTATCCCCAAAGGTTCTTTTTTTGGCGAACAAGAAGAAATGCCCCTAACTGTACCTTGGCTTATTAACCGTGTTTTACCTATACACCCTACAATAATCACCCAATGATGATAGCCATCATGCTTCTGGGACTATGGCGTACAGTCATTCTCCTTTCCTTCAGCTTACAAGGTTTTTACCATTGAAAGGACTGAACAACAGCTTCACCCTGTTTCCCTGTAGGACATGGTTTAGGTAGGAAAAGACCACTAACCCTTCAGCAAATGCTACTCTTAGAACACAAAAGGTAGCTTCAGTGAGGTAATAACAAACATTATTTCTTCTAAACCTGTATATGTTTATTTGCAGAAAAACAAGATGTATGGAATACTAGGTGTTAGATGAAAACCTACAACCTAAACCATTTAAATACACACTAAGCTTTATATCAGGTGGTCTGCTTTTAGCAGAGTTGCAGTCTTCATGGTCATAAGCCGGTTGAGATGCTTCTGAACGTAGCAGCGCTATTGCAGCTGGCGAGCCTGTCAATGAAGAAAATCTTTCCAGATCTTCCATGTTACACAGTACCTTTGTGACTGAAGCTTTACAGAAATGAAGCAATAGTTGCATCATCCTAAAAACCGAACCACTGATGACATTTCAATGGTCATGTTATTTGTACACTTTACAAATTGCTACATAGCTAATGCAATGATATTCTAAATGAAGAGGTCCCAATCATTTATAGTTTATCGTCTGTTTTATCTTGAAGAGACAGAAATCTGTTTTTAAAAAAGCAACAGAGGAGGAGATGTAAACAAAAGCCATGCCAACTGGAAGTCAAGTCTATCTTTCATTTAGCCAAAGGACAAATGAAAAATCCAAACTCAAAAATTAAGGAAAGTCATTTAATCAGATACACACTAAGGAAAAGATCATCTATAATTAGCATTTTTTTGATCCCGTCTTGGATAATGTGGAAGCATTTGTGCTGATCTTTATATGGTCACATAATTGACATCACTCATTGTGCATCCATTGTTATGGAAATGAACCATATAATTGTCCAAAAATGGCAGTGCTTATGATGAAAACAAAATGGTGCTACAGAATAACAAAAAAACTAAATAGTATTTAAACTGAGCAAGATCCAAAATGATCCAAATGGCCACAGAAAATAAACATAAATTTAAAAAACTGTCAATCATGACATCTTCTTACAAACCTATACACACAATGTTACCTTAAGCTTAAAGGTCAAGCAATCTATTAACCCTTTCACAATATAAGTGGGTGCTTGAGGATTGTTTTGTATTTGAATGTATTCCATTAGGCTATTTGCATACACTGCGGTGGGCTGGCACCCTGCCCGGGATTTGTTTCCTGCCTTGCACCCTGTGTTGGCTGGGATTGGCTCTAGCAGACCCCCGTGACCCTGTAGTTGGGATATAGCAGGTTGGATAATGAATGGATGGATGAATATTTGCATACATCCCATAACTTTTCAGGCTGCATTCCCTAGAAACACCTACTTATCCTAGCCATGTTTGTATTCTGTTCACTTATAAGCAGCACCTTATTTAACTTAAGTAATCTTATATTAACACATTGCGCAAACTGAATATTTTAAGTCTTATTACAATTTTATGTATGAAGTATTACTTTTAACTCCCATACATCGATCCACTGGGAGGTGAGTTATGTCATGTGGAGAGACAGACAGAAATTGGAGTGGAACTTATAATAATATAATATAATATAATATAATATAATATAATATAATATAATATAATATAATATAATATAATATAACACTCCTTCCTGATTCATGTATTATTGCACATTTTCAGCACTAAATTTTTCATGTCTTCAAGCAAAACATAATGTCTGTATCTCTAAAGTACAATCTCTGATCGCTTACTTGTTTGTTCATTACACAGACAGCCTTGTTTTTCAGACCACAAACTAGAAATCTGGCACAGAGGTTCTTGTCACCATAAGTGTGGTGTTTGACTTTCAGGCAGGGGAGGGGAAGTGGGGGCACTTTGGGGTTGGAGTGAGTCACGTGACATACTACATTCAGATCTATTGAGAGAATCACACGTCCATACTGCTTATTACATTTAAGGGTTTCCCTTAATCGAGCACTTTCCTCACTATTTGTGTCATGTCCCCAAGTCACACCAGGCAGGGCCTTAATTATCTGCACACCTGTTTACTGCGATTTGGCATTATTTGAATGAGAAGGAACAACCTAAAATACTGGATTAAAAAAAAGCTTTTTAATAGCTATATAGTAAATGTACAAGTGGTTAAAAGGTGTGGTAGTATGTAATTTGTTACTTTTTATCTTTCCATGTTCTCACCTGGGCATCGTCTGATAACTCATTTAGTTGTAACAAAGACTACCTGAGTAAATAAAGTGTTTATTTCTGTGACTGTTTTGTCGTATAGAGTCCTAGGTGACCCTCTTTTCTTCTTTGCACTCTTTATTATGTAGACCTTATTAATATGTCTCAAATCTGAGCCTTTATCCTTTATATGTTATACTAGCTTTCATACCTATGCCTTCAGGCAATAAGATGAAGCCATAGAACAAATAGGAGAGAGTTATGCTTTTATATAAGTATGTATTATACTAGGGATTTTCAACGTCGGTCCTGGGACCCCCTGCGGCTGCAGGTTTTTGTTCCAACCAGCTTCTGTTTTTAATTGGAATGATGTTATTGTCCAGATTCTGTGTTTTGGGAACAATATAGCAATTAGAAAACTAAGTTTGGTAAAAATAAATAAATAAATATACTAAGCAGTTATATGGAAATAATGTATTTTTTTTTCTTTATAACAATATTTTTATCTTGATGTTCTTTCTATTTTTTCGTGTGTTCTGATTGTTTAATTATCCATTATTTCCTAATTAGTGGGTCTGACGCTAAAGTAGTTGCAGCCTTTGATTATTCAGTGTCGTTTGCCTGGGTAACTGCTCTGCTCGTTTTTAATCTCTTATATATATTTCTCTTCTGGTTCGTCCTGCTTCCACTTCAAAACCGGTCCCGCCCACACACTGCCGACACAGCATTTCTCAATTCCTATTCGTCCTCTTCCATGTCATGCACTATACTGGCCTGCTGAGCGTAATACATCCAACAAGTACTCGAAGGTGCTGCCACAACTGTAAAGCAGCTTTACCATCTTTGCGGGAGCCACCTGTGTTTTTACAACAGCTTCTTACACAGCAAACAACAGAAGCTAAAAATCATCGTGAACACATTCGAGAATACAACTCTTCTCCAGCATTTGCTTCTATGGCTGCACAGATAACTCAACCTCCTGGCCACGGACCATACTGTTTTAAAATACACGGGCAAATTTATCACCAAATCTCTCCACTATACGCTGACACTTCTACCTCTCCAGGATATGGACAGTTGTATGTTTTTGACACAGTGCAAGCTACTGAAGTACGCTTACAAAATAAAGCAAACTCTGCATGCAGCGAAAATGTACTTCTCCAGCTAGATTCCATGCTCAGAACCATCAACCCCTTCGCTAAATCATACAAACACATGAATGAAATCGCTCAGTCCAATCCAACAGCATATGTACAAATGGTTTTCAAGGAAAACCCTAGGCAGGATTTACGACAATAAAATGCCCCCAACATGTCACAGCGATGTTGCAGCGATTTTCATCGGAGAAGATGGCGAAACGCCTGCCGAAAGGGACATTTGCATCTATCCCATAGGCAACCACTGTAAACAGATTTCCATGCTCAATATGAATTGCGATCCTATGGTTTACCCACTTTTATTCCCTTACGGAGACATTGGCTGGCACAAAGATTTACAACATGTTCCCGATAAAAGAACCGCCAAGCGAATAAGGCTTACTCAATGCCAATTTTACGCGTACAGATTAGCAATGAGGAATACATTTAGTATTTTGCACTCCAGCGGCAAACTATTCCAACAGTACATCGTAGATGCGTATGTTAAAACAGAAGGCTCGCGTCTCAACTATCTCAGATTACATCAACAAGATCTGCGCGTGGAACTATCAGACGCACTGCAAGCAAACGCTGAAAATAACGTACGTGTAGGCAAAATGATCATGTTACTGTCCACATTTCCAGGAAGTCCAAGATACATGCAACAAAACTATCAGGATGCCATGGCCATAGTACGTAAATTCGGAAAAGCCTACATGCACACTGCGTCTTTCAAGAAGTATTTATTTCTTCTTGATTTCTGAATTCCTTTCTGACCGTTTTCCGTTCCTGTTCTTACACCGCCATATGCTACGGCGGGCGTCGGCTAGTTGTCATTAATAAGATACAATGAAGGAAGCAAAAGGTACAGAGAAAGGGCAAAATATAATGAAAGCAACAAAAGTGAGTTAAACATTTACAGTAAATCTCTAGCAAAAATGGAAATATTTCTAAATGTCTTATAATAAATGTAAAAATCATGCGGATGTGCTTTCTTAATGTAGAATAAGAAAAGAGAAAAAAATACTAACTAATTAACTGATTATGAATCTGGTTGAAGCAAAACCTTAAGCCACAGTGGGCCCCCAGGTCCAACTTTGAGAATTCCTGTATTATACCATAAGGAAGCAGAATACAATGAGTGTTGATTACAAACCAATACAACCTGTTAATGGTAGATGTGCAGTTTCAGGTGGTGCAATAACTTGTAGTTACATTCTTCCTGGTCAGCTCATCACCTGCACAGACCACAGGTAGCCTGGGTGTATCAATATGGCTGATGAGACAGAGTTGTCTTCTCTTCATGGCAAGATGGCAAGAGAGAGAGAGAGCTAGAGTGGCAGAGTGAGTAACTTATACCAATCCCTGCCACAAACCAAGAACCAAGGGGGTGTTGTGAAACTGAGTGGCCCATTGAAAACAGCCACATGTCAGTCCTCCAGACCCTGCTTCACACCACCCGGGCAGTTTATGACCTTCCCGCTGAGGATTGCTTATAGGTTTGTGTAATGTCCAAAAACAGTCACACTTGCCAAGCCGGTTGGGTGCATGCTCCCAGCCCCCTCTGCCATAAAGTACACTCCCTAAAGCTTTCTTGCTGAAGGAGGAAGCAATGCATACTCATGTGTCTAAACTCCTTCTGTCCGCCTTCCAGGCCATGAAGTGCAGTGGCAGCTCCACACCCCTCACCTTAAATAAGTACCACTGGTATTTAATATTATCTTTAAAAGACGTATGGGTGGGTTTATGGGGGTGGGGGGGGTGTTTAATGGGTTGGGGGGTGTGTATTGTATGGTTAGGTAAACATCAAAGCACAGCTTCTCTTATCAGTAATGTAAAACAACATGCCTCCTGAAGCAGTGCCACTTACACCATATAATAAAATATATGCTTATTATTTCTAATAGAAACTTAAACCTATTCTTAAAAGACATAATATATACAATTATAGCAATGCTAGATATTACAAATAAGCAACAGCAAAGGAACAAGTGCACTTTGTGCAGTACATACAGTAAATCAGTTAATTTCTTCTTTTTATGTTTTAGTTTCTGAGCATTTTTAATCCCCATTACAGTCATTAACTGAATATTTTTATTTTCACAGCCATGGTCTTTGTTATTTTATATACAAAAGTTATATATTCATTCGTTCATTTATTTGGCTGACACCTTTATCCAAGGCAATTTACAAAATTTATGATACAATTGGTTATATTTCTTTTTGGGTTTCCAATTGGAACCCAGGCAGGCCAAGTGACTCCCTCTCGGTCCCACAGTGTCAGTAGTGGGATTTGAACCCACAACCTCAGAGTGTAATGCTGTGAGCATTTCCTTTAAAGGAAGAATTGCGATTGATCCACTGAAATGATATTGATTCTCCCAGATAATGTTAGACCAAGATCAGACTAGCAAGTAGGATCTCACTTTCAGATTTCTTTCTTTACTTTGTGTACAATATCCTGAACTACATTTTAATTTGGTCAAAATGAAATGAAAATGTCTCTAAATGTGTTTCAGATGACTCAACTGCAACTTAAAGACCTCAGGTTAAACGTCTTACACATCAGATTTCAAACAACATACTGTATATTACAATTGAAAGTTATTTTAGCATATATTTAATTTGTGGTCCAATTAAAGGTCTCTTGAAATAGTCACAAAGTTCAATTCTAAAATAGATCATTTTGCAGGAAGCTGTTTAATGATATTTCACAATGAGTAGGAAGTTATTTTAAAATACATGAACAGTATTTTGAGAAAACTTTGAAAACTCACCATTTCAATTACTGGGATCCAGAGCAGTGAAAACAATCCATTCTGGCAGAGGACGCCAGTCACAGGACACACTCATCCATGCAATTTGCAGCCTCCAGTTAATCTATCTTGCATGTCTTTGGAATGTAAATGACAATAATGTATACAAGTAAATCAAAATACATTTGAAATATCTTGCAATTATTCCATTTGTAGCTATCAAAAAAACATTTTCAAATGTGTACACTTCATTTCAGGATACTCTTATCTCTGTGTGTCAATCTAGCTTGTCTTTTATGATAAAGAAAAGGATGGGAATATTTGAACAATGTCCTCCCTGCCAGCTAACCCAAACTGCCAGATTTGTGCAAGATGATAAGAATAATAACTCTTACCATGCAGCACTTATGCATAATGCAATGTCAGTCCCAAATAAATGAAGAAGGCAAACAGAAAATTATATGCTATCACTGGTGCAAATCCATCAATATACAATTTCTCAAAGGAAACATTTTATTTCATGTTGTCACAAACTTGGTGAGTGTTATCATTTCTCTTATAAGTCACTTAATAAATGTCATTTTGTAGTCTGTAATTTGCAGATTATACTAAATATCCAGCTTCATCTAAGTGTACTGCCACTGTAAAAACAGCCGTGTTTGTGTAAACTCCATTTGATCATTGCTGTGCATGAATGTTAAAGGAATTTGGCAGCACTGACTCTGTGATGTTACATAAAGCAACTATTATTAAAACATATGTAAACACAAGTAAATGTGTAAAGCACAAATTATTTTCTTGCATATGTGGTGTAGATGCCACATGGGTTGGATGGGCATCCTGGCCAGAAGAGGGGATGGTTCCTTACCCAGACAGGAAGCTCCTAACAGGCAGATAGGCACCCCGGCCGGGGAGGAGAAGGGAATCAGACCCGGAAGGAAGGACTAGAAGGGATGGACGGAGAGCCCACTGGAAGAGAAAGATGTTGCCGGGGGCTTTTTACTCCCCCCACCATGCTAGATGGCAGCAGCCCTGGATATCAGTGCCCATTGGGAAGCCAGCAGGGCATGCCAGGAAATGTAGTCTGGCAGAGCAGCCCTGCTGGGGTCAATGGGTGCCGCAAAATGGCGTTGCAGGGAGACAAGCTCCCTGCTGTAATGGACTTTCACATGACCTGAAAGTGCTTCCATGGGGCTGCGTCCCTGGCACCAGTAGTACTCCTGGGTCTGTAATTAAAAGGGATTGCACTCCCTTACGCAGGCAAGTCGGAGCTGGAAGGACATAGGGCAACACTCACCTGGAGGAGAGCAATGCGGTGGTGAGAAGAAGAGAGGTATTGTGAGGAGAGAAAACCTGTGTTTTGTGTGCTTGTGTTACTTTGTGGAGGTGAATTTAATAAACCTTCCGTTATTTGAACCCAGGACTCTTGGTATGAACGTGTTTAGGAATTTGGGGTTTGCTGAAGCCCCGGTTTCCATCACAGTGGGAAGAATAATATTATGCAGATAGTGTACCAAGTCTTTTCAGAGTTTTTCTAATTCAAAGTTCTATCGATGAATGTGTATATATTATATTGTCCTTGCATAACATAATTTTTGTGTTCATCAAGGGACTTGAAATCAAAAGTTCCAAATGTTTTCCCTATTTGACAAGAACAACTGCCAAATTGTGCTGTAGTGAAACAGGGATTTGCTTCCCTGGTGAGAAAACACTCATGAAACCATACTTAGGGACTAATAATCCATTTCGTTATCAATTCTAGCAGACAAAATTGAACAGAAAAAAAGAGCACACAAATGCTACTAACCTACTGCAAAACCTACCCATACACCTAACAGGATACCGAAAGCAAGGTGACTTTAACTTTGTCCTTACGTCTTAGTGAACTTGCCCCTTTTATTTATGCTCCTACTGCTCTCCGCCTTACTCCATTCCAAGGACACTAATTTATTAGACATTTACTCCCCTCAGGTTCTGCCATTTGCCAATTTACACACCTTCAAATAATTAATAGGTATTGACTCTTTTTGTATTGATTTGGTAAAACTGACCACTTCCCTAAATTTCAAGATTGACTTATTTATTGGGCAAAAAAGCTGAAGTGAACATGTGATGTGGACTGCTTAATTTGCCTCCAGATCATTTCAGTGAGATCTACATGCCAATACTGTAAATGATTCAAACTGGGAGTCCTAACATCAAAACAAATGAGGTTGCCTGAGTATAGCAGCCTCTTGGCTCCTAATCCTTGGCTCCTTGGCAGCACATATCCATTTCAAACATCATATTTGAATAGAATTTTATTTGTTAACTTACTTTATGCCAAGGATATTTGAGCTGGTTGTTAGCGATTAAAACTGTATCATCAGACCCAATGCAGTATACACACTCAGAATTAGATGAAGATATTAAGATTAGATGATCACCATGTTTTTCAATTGGATCAGGTTAGGTGATTTGGATTTTGGTGGAATTCAGCCGTTTATTGGAGTGCAGTATAAATTTAGATTTTCCAGTCATTTCTATTCTTATTTCATTGAATGATAATTTGAAGAAAACATGAAAAGGTTCACTTACTGAGATGGCCACAGAATGCAGTGGGAATAAAGTTCTGGAAGGGCCATCAACTGGAGATCTAAAACAAGCTGTGAGCCACACACCTTCTAGACAACATCCCAGAAAAGACGAGTTTTAATTGAGTGAGGGCCACTGGCAGTCAAAGGTGGCCTCTACAGCTGAGGTTCACAGAGGCCATGTGCAGTGTATGCTAAACAAAGGTGTCCTGATAGTCTTTTACATTTTTATTAGGCACAATCTGGTTAACATGATGTTCGAGTTCTTTATTTGCTTTTCTGTGTTGTCACCAGTTCTTTGCTTCATATTTTGTATGAAAGAGGGCTACCACATTTAGCACTTGTTTATTTTGATTGCTTATTTTTTGTTTTCTAACTTATAATTAATAAGAAATAGATTGATGCAATTTGACGGACTCTGGTGTACTCGGCTTTGAACAAACAGACCCACAGTAAAGTGTTTTTTTGTGGACATTGGATTCGACTGCTGACTAGCTCTTCCATTCCAAGTGGACTGTTGGATCAACAAAATAAAGGGAGGGTTGCTTTGTAAACTTACATGAAGACCTTCTATTAGCCCTGCTTGTTTATCTACTGCAACAACCCAGCATTGGTGGTAATCAGGAAGAGGAGCATGTTCCAGGTCTCTGAAAAAAACGAAGGAACAAGCAGAAATATCAGGCTGCTTCATACTCGGGGATCACACCCAGATCATTATCAGTTAGTGGTCTATTTCAAGTGCCCAAGGTACGTAGACCCCAGTCATCACTGCTCAAGTTGGTCACTCATTAGACAGCATCAGTTCAGACAGCTGTTGTTATAAATCTTCAGTGCTCAGCACTTCTTTCATCAAAAATAAAAGACGCGGATGCATCTGTATCGGTACCGCGAGTATGCAGGTTTCCTTAGCGTTGTGCACTCTCTTTTATGCTGCAAGAAAATAACATTACAGTACATACAATCAAGTCGAACATAACAAAACAAAATTCAGCCCCCACCTGAGTCTAATGCTGTTTTAATTGATTTTTATATTGATGATTTTATATTCAGGCGCTCCGGTTTCCTCCCACAGTCCAAAGACATGCAGGTTAGGTGCATTGGCGATCCTAAATTGTCCCTAGTGTGTGCTTGGTGTGTGGGTGTGTGTGTGTATGTGTGTGTGCCCTGCAGTGGGCTGGCACACTGCCCGGGGTATGTTCCTGCCATGCGCCTTGTGTTGGCTGGGATTGGCTCCAGCGAACCCCCGTGACCCTGTGTTAGGATATAGCAGGTTGGGCAATGACTGACTGACTTTATATTCAGTGAGGAATTATTTCTACCAATAGTCTGTCATTTCATCTTGAGCGATTCAGAATGGGCAGAGTGGTGGCTCTGAGGCTAGGGATTTGCACTGGCAATCAGAAGGCTGCCAGTTCAAATCTGTAAATTGAGCAAATCCATTGAGCAAGGCCCTTAACCCACAATTGCTCCGTCCTGGGTATGACGTTAATCTGCATCCAGCCCTGCATGTAGGCCCTCCAACCTTCAGGGAAAACCTGAGGGTTGGTGGCAGAATTAGCAGTCCAGGCACCATAAAATATTCACACTTGTTCCATTCCATCTGAACTAGTGTGGTGCTGAAGTGTCACCTGTTGCATGGCTGCACTCAGGTCCTAATCTGAGACCCTGAGTTGGTTTGTCTTGTGGTGGGTGCAGCAATGGCCTGTAGCAACGTGTGCTCCTACCCTCGATTCAGAACAGTCTCTAAGTGGTCCGATCATGGAGTCTAATTTTGTCATAGTCGTATCTGTTACTAAATTAATAAATTGTTTCCTTGATGTCAGCTTGTGATGGTGCGAGTCGGCCCCTTGCTTCCTCTTACATAATGGGAGCCGCTTGAACCCGACACCGTTGATAATGTAACCAGATGAGCTGAGCTGATGAGGACACAACGCACCAAGCAAGGGGAAAATGCTTTTATTATAAAAAAAAAAATTCAATTAATGTCCAAAAAGTGGAGTGCTCAAAACAATTCAATAAATAAATAATCCATAAAAACAATGAACAGTAGAGGTTAAAATCAATATATAGAATAAAAATCAGTTAAAAACGAGGTTATGCTCAGTCCCCGCTGCTTTCCCTTTAAAAGCCAACGCCTCTCTGGCTGGCAACAGTAAACTGTTCCAGTACGTGAGGACATAAATGAGTGTATGTGTGTGAATGAGATGGGGTCCTGACATAGACTGGTGTCCTGCCTTATGCCTGATGATGCTCTGACAGTTTGATTTGGACAGGCAGGTTTGACTTGTCTGGTCTATGTTACATTATTTAAGGCCTACTGATGTGATTTCCTCATTAATTGTCCTGAAAATGGCTTACATTTGTCTTTATAAGTGATATTTTGCTGGATCTTTTATTGCTTTACACCATTAAAGTGCTATGATTAATGTTATAAATAAAATGTCTTAACAATTTAAAGAATTTATTATGCTAAATCTAAAAACATAATTCACCTTTGCAGCATATTTTAACTGAGATGAAATGTTTCAGGAATCTTCTATCTAGCTTCTCAATGAGTCCATTGGTCTAAATCTTCAATGGACTGACTAAAGGAATGTTAAGTAAATCACTATGGACACAGAGAAGAAGATGCAAGGCTTACGGCAAGAAAATGAATTTTTAATGTAAATTAGTTTAGTGGCCTGGGTATTGGAACACTATTTTTAGAGACTGTGTTTCAATTTCAGTTGCTCTCCTACTTGGGAAATATTGGAAGTGTTGCAGGCCCCAACTCTCCAAACGCTTAATGGATGCAAGCATGGTGGCTAAAGGCCTTTCTAGTGAGCATAAACCTAAGGACTAGCACCGATCCTTATGCAATATTCAGTGATATCCTAAACATAAAGGCAATGTAAATTCCCAATAGCCATTACACAAGTTCTCTCTTTATATGCTTTGATCATAAATGCAGAATACATTTCTTTTGGCTATGTGATTGTTAGCAATATATACAATTGTATGTCAGTGATCATTTAAACTAATAAATTTACATGGGTGCATAATTAAAACTGACAGTTTTATACAATTACAATTAATTGCAGTACTCTGATAGCCTTCTCACTTCTTTACAACCTTCTTCTTTGTTTGTGTGTGCAATCAGAAGCTGTAATGAGCCATTAATGTCAGCAGCCATCAATTCAATGCGTGAATGGAACATGGAATTGAAATATTGAAATTATCAGATGAGGGCACGGTTTGCTACAGTATATTTAGAAAAGGAATTCTGGAATTGAATCCAACCTGGTTACTATCTGCATGTACTTTCCTTACACATTCAAAACAGACACTTGTTAAAGAATATGTTTGGTATTTTTTCAAGCTGAAGTTATTTCTTCATGGTATATAGTAATTTGCTTATGAAAACTGTGTTCTAAAATGAAGCATTTTTTTATACATTTTAAAAAATAAAGAGCCTGTTGTTGCATTTTAAAATGGGTGTGAAGGGGCAGGGGTCCAGACATGAAAACAAAAGCTTTAAAACTTTAAAATCAAAATATGCCATTTTTTTCATGTGAAGAGTATGATCAAGTATGGATCTCTGTCTCGAGAATGAAGACATAATGTGCAAAACAGCATATTCACATCATTTTAGGAAGAAAAGAAAGCAAAACCTTCTTGTGAGACTTAGTCATTTTAAAAGGAGACCAGCAGTTCACCACATTGTTTGCCTCCCTTCGCAGCAACCTTTCAGTCCCAGGAGTGTGGTTTCTTCTAGCATATCCATTTCACCTCAAAAAACTCCATTCTTGTTGCTGTTATAATCGATGTTATTGAATGTTGCTACCTGTTTTATCATGTAGGAGTATTCACGAAAGATACTTTAATCTCTCTGTGGTGGGCTGGTGCCCTGCCCAGGGTTTGTTCCTGTCTTGCGCCTTGTGCTGGCTGGGATTGGCTCTAGCAGGCCCCCGTGACCCTGTGTTAGGATAATAGTGGGTTGGATAATGACTGACTGACTGACTGACTGACTGACTGACTGACTTTAATCTCTAAGGCATTTTGACAGTATATTGGTGGATAAGTTAATACTGGAAATACCAAAATTATTAGCCTTGTATAACCCATTATACTTACCTCCTTACTATTCACTCATCGTTCATTCTCATCATAGACAGCAGTGGCCAAGGCCAGGAGCCTCTCCTACCAGGTTACCTTTATTCTTTGGTTTCCTGATCACTAACTTTGAAAGAACTGAACAAATAACAAATCACTCAAGCAAACACCAATCACTATTACATATGTCACTGAGGCAGATGAGGTCAATGAACAAGGCCAATTCCATTGAGATACTATTCAGACTTTAATTTAATCATTTTGTAAGTGTATTTGATGAGAAACCAGGCAATAAATACTGTACAAGGAGTCAAAAGTAGAAGAAAACATACAACCTCGTCAATTCAAACCCATGTCCATATACAGTAGCAAGCTTTGCTTCAGTACACCTAAGATGAGATGTTGTGTAATTTAAAGAGTCCAATAATCTTAATCCAACTAAGCCTCAGGCTCCCTTTCCTCCATTGGGCCCATTATCATTATGTAGGTGGTGTTTTACTTTCATCCTCGGACAGCATAACGTTTTGTTGTGGCTTCAGAACTGCCTATGCTCCCCCCAAATATAACAGTGCTGTATTCTTATATTAAAAGCTGTATAACATCTGCGTCAAGCCAAGAGAGATGATTTCTTTTATACCGTGGATTGATGGCCATTTTTAGTAAGTGATATCAAGTCAAAAAATGGATGATTGAAAATTTCCCTTTGTTTGTCCCTACCTGTCAAACTGAATTTATTTTATGGTAATTATAAGATACCAGTTAAACAGCAAACTTCCACAAACACCCCTATGTCTCTTTGGAGTAATTACTGCACAGACTGCATCAGTTTCAACGTGGAGAAAAGAGCATAGAAACAATAATACAGAATACGATACTGGAATGTTGCTCGCTCCCAGCAGACCTAACAATGTCTAAAAAGTTTTCTTTGGTTGGCGTTGACGTGTCCCTGAAATGGCACAAAGGTTATGGAAACTGATACAACATGGAAATTGACTTTAAACGGGGCACTGCTTATGGAAAATAATCATAGGATTTGAGTGCACGTATTTGGTCATTTTTAAGGCTTTTGTTTCCATGTTTAGACTCCAGTCCATTTAGTTCTATTTTAAAATGCAGTAGAATGGTAGAATGGTGTTGTTTAGTTTTCACTTTAGAACCTAATTCCATGTGGCAAATTAATATATACCATGATCGAGAAGAACTAATATTAACTTGAAAAATACCAAACTTATCCTTTTATGGTGTGAAAAGGATAAGACAAAGACATAACGTTTTGGGGCAGCCACCCGTATATTGTTCCACCACTTTGAAATAGGTTTGAAATCGAACAGAGATGTTCGCTGGTCTGAGTCCAAGACAGAACTGATTGTTTGGAGGCAAGATGACGGCTTTAAAGTCCAGTACAGGAAGTGACATCATCATTGGGCCTGGAACCGGAAGTGATGTCATCGGGGCCCAGAAGTGACGTCATCATTGGGGGGTTGTGGAAACAGAAGTTATGTCATCAGAGGCGCCGGAACCTGGTGGGATTTTCCAAGAATGGTTTGCAAGGAACTGAAAGAGAGAGACAGTCAGCACACCCCGCCGCCCCCTGGTCTGTTGAGGAATTACAATTATTCAGACCCTTTAGAGGCCTCCTACTTGCACGTGTGTAACAATGGTAATCGATTCTAACTTGGTTCAGTATGAGTAAGTGTAATGTTTATAGATTGATAAGGTTCATCACTGGACAATGTACAGTATTAGTCTGCCTTCTGAACACTTTTGGGTTAATCTGATGGATTTTGGCATGCTGATCACAAAAATCACCTTCAAATTGTCTTATCATGTACCGTTCTATTTCTATTGCTTATTTTTGTGCTTTCCTGTCATATTATAAGTATACATATACAGTAGAACTTCTGGTCACAAACGTTTCCGAACACGTACAAATCGGGTCACGATCAAAAAGTTTGCCAAAATTTTGCATCTGCTCACGACCACACGCTCTGGTGGTGAACAAAAACACTGGCGGCCAGTTTTCCTACGCTCATTCGTACGCGCCAATGATTTCTCATTCTCCGTTTCCCAGTTTGTTTTGTTTGTATATACAGGGCCTAACAAAGCAGCTGATGTTGCAAAAGGAGTTACAATGTTAACCAAGCAGAGGTCTCAAGTGCTGGAAGAGGTGGAAAAACTGTTGCTAGTGTGGTGAACGAAAAGCAACTTGCAGGGGATAGCGTAAGCGAGGCGATCATATGCAAGAAAGCCAGGAAGATTCATGGCGATTTGCTGAAACAAAATCCTTCTTTGAGTGGCGAAGGTGAGTAATTTAAAGCCAGTAGAAGAAGGTTTGAAAAATTTCACAAGAGAAGTGGCATTTAATTTTTTTCCCTGTGCTTAAAACTCATAAAAAAAAGTGTTTACAGCGAGCGGTTTGTAAGGGCCTAGCGCGAACTCTTATGTTTGTTTTCTCTGTTGTTCAAGGTTTTCTCAGTGTTATTCAATGTTTTTATATTTAGTTTACTGTTACACTGTGCATTCTATAGTATAATTAACTATTTTTGTGCTTAAAAAAATATATTTACATACAGTTTGTATGGTCTGGAACGGATTTATTGTATTTACATACAATCTTATGGGGAAATTACGTTTGGGTCGCAACCAAATCGGGCCGCGTCCAGAGTTTTGGAACGAATTACGGTCGTGACCAGCGGTACCACTGGATGGTACAACAACTACAACTGGAACGTCTGTGGTCATCTAAAACTAGTGGCACTACTACTAGGCTTGCAGCTCTGATACACCAGGTACTGTTGTTTCGTGGGAGAATGGGACAGCTATACCAAAGAGTCTCCTTACATTAAAAAGAACTGGCCATTCTGTAAGCATTTGCTTCCAGGTCAGAAGAATGTGGCACATAAACCCCTTGTCGACCCAACACACAGATTTTTACCTTCTCTTCATTTAAATCTCTGACTGATGAAACATTTTGTGAAAGTGATGAAGAAGGAAGGTGAAGGATTTCGATATATGAGACAGATATTTCCATGAATAACTGATGCCAAGATGAATGAAGGCACTTTTGTTGGTCCACATATCAAAAATGTCATCAATGACAAGCAAATCGAACATCTGCTATTGTGATTGGAGGAAATCGCACGTAAGGCCTTCTTGGAAACAATCAATCACTGAACTAAATCCAATTGGCTGAGATTGTGCTTCAAGCATACTAAACCATTAAGTGCAACACGTTGCTAACTCTCTGCATTCACACTTGGACTACTTCCCTGCTGATCTTGGTGCAGTCAGTGACAAACACGGTCAAAGGTTTCACCCAAACAGTGCAACCATGCAAAAGCAGTACCATGGCAAGTGGAATCCATTAATGCTTGTCGACTATTGTTGGACACCAAAACGGGAAGCTTTAAGATGCAGGAAACTAATGAAAATCAGCAGCAAAATGTTTTTATCCAAATTGTCTCAGTATCATTAAGTGATTAAACACATGACAGTCAATCTAAAGTAATATTTGTGTTCATCTTGAAGCTATCATAATCACCAAAAATCATTCAGGAAGCAAAACTCTGGAAAATATTTGATGTCCAGGATTATTTTCATGTTTAGATATGTGTGTGGGTGTGTTTGTCCTGAGATGGACTGGCATCCTGTCCAGGTGTTGTTCCTTCCTTATGTCCGATGCTTGCTGTCTTAGGGCTCGTTTATACTTCACGCTCAGAACGCGTGCGTGCCCGCATCATGGCTGCCACGCATTCCCAGCATTCATTTGATGCGTCCTCTGAGCAGGTCTTCAGAAATTAACGCGACACGTGCGCGAGTTGCAGTACCAGCAAAAAGTCAGGGGGCGCAGTGTGATAAAAGTTGAAATGTGAAGTCAGAGTCTCTCTGTTTCCTATCTACATGTGACAGAAAGCCGCGTTGAGGATCCTACGTGATCAGTGTGCACTTTTTGATGTTTGATGAATGATTCGATGTGGTGAAGCAAAATGCCAACATACAGATGCGTTCGTGGTGCTTTTATATTCAAGCGTTGCATATTCCTGATCGTAATGACAGGATACATTTTAAAAGTCTCACATACCGTCTTCTGTGCCATCTTTTTTTCTAGGGCTTTCTCTGGTACTGACAGCAGTGGCAAACAGCAATAGATCACCACACTGAGCACATTAAATGTATGATTTTCCAACTCTCTGTACATTTAGAATCTTTAGATTTATACTTGATATCACTTTCATGATGAAATGCATACAAGTGTGTATATTACATTTTACAGATAAATCGGTAATTTTGTTTAAATAATGAATACTGTTAATAATGACACACATGGGGGTGACATGGTGGTAGCACTGCATTCCCGCAGGGAGTCATATCGCTGGTATTCCCTGCTTGGAGTTTACATGTTTTCCTGCTGGGTTTCCACAGTGTCCTCCGGTTTACTTCCAAAGATATGAAGATTTGGTGACACTAAAATGACGCCAGCGTGTATGTGTGTGCTTGTATTCACCTTGCGATGAGCTGATGCCTGATCCAGGGATTGTTTCTACCTCATGCCCAATGCTAGCTGAAATGGACAAATCCCTGGACTGATGGATATAATCATTAAACATCCTTTTCAGAGATATTGCGGTAAGGTATCATCGGAGTTTAATGGGTGTTCCAGTCAATTCACAACACAGCAAAGCCGAACCTGTTCTCCCCATGATAACATCTTGCACTGCCACCTGGTGGATTCCTCCAGATTTACGTAAAGTACACGCACAAGTATAAACAGTACAACGCTTGCGTAGCAGGAGTGTCCTCTGCAGCATGCGTCGCGTCGCATGAAGTATAAATCTGGCCTTAGGCTCCTGCTCCCCATTGACCTAACCATGGATAAGCAAATTAGCAAGCTGGAAGGATGAATGTATTATTATTATTGTGCTTATAGCACAGAAAATACATGAATTGATTAATTGATGGAAGATATTGAGGGCAGCAATAATTTAAATATATAAAATGTTAAGGGTTGTCTGTTTGTCATGCAAAAAACTCGCAAACCCCTAGGCCTTCAGTCTTGATCTTGGCCTCAATCGAGAGCTTATGCCACGATACACATTCCATAACACATAAACGGAATGTGCAGGCTACTCCTGCCACAAAATTGGGCTTCAAGACCTTCTCATGGCAGGTAGTAAGATGGATGTGAAAGACAGGAAAAGCACAGCAGCGCACTCCACTGAGAAGCAGCTGATTCCTCATGCACTCCAACCACAACACTTCCACTTTGAGCTGCAGGATTTCTCCACCACATTCTTTAGCTTTGGGTCCATCAAGCATTTGGTATACAGTATCTATCAGGAAAAGAGTGACATTGGATGGCAGTGAAGGACATCGCAGCAACCTTGGCGGAGTGTCCTGAGGTGCTATGTTTCATGAGAGGTACATGCACCACTTCCTTCAAGGACAAAAGGTCCAAGTGTTACTAGTAAGAACAATAATAATAATAATTCATGTCATTGGAGTTGCCTGCATGGAGTTTGAATGTTGCCCCATGAGTGCTTCAGTTTTCCCTCACAGTCCAAACACATGTGGATTAGGTGGTTTGGCATAGCTAAAATTGCCCTAGTATCTGGGTGTGTGTTTGTCCTGCGATGGACTGGCCCCTTGTCCCAGGTATAACAGAAAGAGTGGACAACAATAAAGAGTTGGTATATTTGAAGGCAGCCAGACTCCAAAAAAACATGCAATATATTGTGGAATCATCTCTACAAACGTGAGTTCAAGACAAAATTGTCTCAAGATAGTGGAGCTTCCGGTTTTCTGACAGAAAGGGGTGGGTCCAGGTGGACAGACACTAGAAGTGATGTCAGAGGTGTCCTTGTCATCAATCGACTGGTGTGCAGAGGGGAAAGAAAGAGAGGCATTAGGACATAGCGCCAACCCCTGGAGTGGTGATAGAATTGCAGTCACTAGGGCCCTTTAGCTGTCTCCTATGCATACGCATGTCACAAGAAATTGTTATGGCCTTGTTCTGGATGTTTGCTGGGCTAGACTACAGCTTTTTCACAACTGTTCTCTGGATAAATGGATTGGGAAGATGGATGGGTCTATGCCTATAATGTCTGTTCGGTTCTTGTCACTTCATTGTATACTACTGTACATGTGTACTCGATATTCTTGTACCGAAGGAGACACATGTGCATTATCAGTCCAGCAGTAGCAGGCAGTATCTTTGCAAAATAACAAAATAAGCTTCCGTATAGTGAAAGAATATAAGAGATCGTAAGTGTGACTTTTTTAAGTTTGCTATTTTCTAGTTGTCTACAGAAAAAAAACAGGGCCTGTTAAAGCCGGTTGATGTATAATTTGTGTGATTTTGGGCTATACAAGAGATAAATTGTTGTTGTTGATAAATCTTGCAATGATGGTTTGTTTTTGGCTTTATTTCCTTCTTAAAACAACATGGATATGCTGTTTTGCAACATGTACTGTCACGCGAATGTGCATGGGAGATGGTTAAAGGGCTCTGGTGATAGATAGATAGATAGATAGATAGATAGATAGATAGATAGATAGATAGATAGATAGATAGATAGATAGATAGATAGATAGATAGATAGATAGATAGATAGATAGATAGATAGATAGATAGATAGATTAGTCATAACCCTCCAAACCACAGGTTGGTGCTGTGCTCTAATGCCTTCTCTCTTGCTCCTCCCTCTGAAGAACAGCAGATTGATGGCTGTTCCACCACTGATGTCACTTTTGTTCTCCGCCTTCTTGGACCCGCCCCTTTCTATCTGGGACCCATTTGGTCATTTTAAGTCAGTTCAGTTTTGAGTTCCCTTGTGAAAGGACGTTATCTACAACAAATCAACTCCACAACTGTCTGTCTGAACTAAGATCCTGGATGGCTAATAATTTTGTTGATCTAAATCAAAATAAAACAGAGGTGCTTATAGTGGGTCCATCAGCTAAAGCCCAAATTGGTCTTGGACTTCTTGGCTCTTTCTCTGTCTTTTCCAAACCGCAATCTTGGTGTTACCTTTGATAGTAACCTCTCTTTTGAGAAACAAGTAAATTCTGTAGTCAAGAGTTGCTTTTTCCAACTTCATCTATTAGGTAAGATAAAGCCTTTTTTATCTTCTAGGGATCTTGAGATAGCTACTCATGCGTTTATTTTTTCTCGCCTCAATTACTGCAACTCGCTGTATTCTGGGATTAACAAATCCCTGATACACAGGTTACAGTTGGTCCAAAATGCTGCCGCTCGCTTTCTGGTTGGGGCAAGAAAGTATGACTCTGTTTCTCCTATTTTAGCTTCTTTACACTGGCTGCCTGTCAGTTTTCAAATTGATTTTAAAATCTTGCTGCTAGTTTTTAAATCTTTACATGGGCTTCCTCCTGCCTATTTATCTGAACTGTGTGCTTTACATCAGCCATCTAGAATGCTTAGATCTTCTGGTCAGTTGTCTCTGGTTGTCCCTCGTACCAAGTGTAAAACCAAGGGGGACAGGGCTTTTGCAGCTGCTGCTCCTTGCCTGTGGAACTCTTTACCTCATCATATAAAGGAGTCGTCTACAATTGAACTGTTCAAAACAAGATTAAAGACTCATTTCTATTCACTTGCATTCAGTGACCTTCAGTAATACTGATGGTTTCCTCTTTGTGATTATATAACATTACTTCTATTTTTTATGTATATAATATTACTTCTATTTATTATGTATTTTATTTTATGTTCATATATTTTATTTCTATGTATGTTTTATGTTAATTATTTTGTTTTTTCTTTTATTCTATTATTGTAAAGCACTTTGGCCACAGCATTACTATGTTGTTTTAAATGTGCTACAATATATCAATAAATTGACATTGACATTGACATTATCTGCATCTTGCTGTGTGTTTTTCCATTGTTGCCTTATTTCAGTTTACGAGATCACCAGGGTGGTGTTCCAGCACTCTGATGTTGTTTTGTCTCCTCTTTATTGTGTGAAATCTCAAGCCGCGGATCAACACTCAGTAATGTTTTTTGGCTTAAACAACTAACATGTTTGGTAAGTTTCAAGGCTTTTCTTCACAGTGAGATACTGCTACCCAAAAATTTCATTATATAACGCAAGAGAGAACTTCTTGTTGTTATTTTTAAAAATTTATAAAACAAGCTTCCCTTTAGAAAGCTTATTTCATGTGACAAAATAATATATAAATTGATTATGAAGAAACAGCTTCAACTTGAAAAATACTAATCTTATTCTTTAATGTTAAAGTTGTGTTTTTTCTTTTTTTTACAAGTAACTTGAGCACTCATCTTTCAGAATTTAACAAGATATTGAAGCCCCTGTCACATCACATGGTCTTTCCTGTAGTTCTCAGTTATCGACTTTACTGACTTAATCTTAGTGAGCTGCTTCATGCACCGGTGACCACCAGCCATATAGTGTGCCATCCTGAATGCCTCGGCCTGTGAAGAGCCAGTCAAACTGGTTTGATTTTCTGTTAAGTCATCATGGAGGGTTCTTGTGTGTGTGTGAGAGTTGACGACCTGTGAGTGCCCTGCAGGAATTACAATGCATACAATGTTGCTGCAAAGAGTGAACAAAAGTGGGTGTTCTGGACTGCTAAAGAGAAGAGAGGCTTAGCTGTCCGATGTCTTGTGTTTATGACACCACAACAGAATAAAAGAAGGAAATAGGTGGGCTGAGAAGTTGGTCGAGTTCACCATACACCCTTCATTCACCAAGAGCGGTCTGGTGGCTTGTCAAAATGCAGCAAGCTTGCAATACTTTGGCCATTTGAAACGTTGTGAGGGATCCGTAATCCAGGCAGTATTAGTCACGTAATCTGGCATTCTCAAAGAAGCAAATCCAATTACTTCTGTTGCGGAGATAACTCTCTGGCTACAGGATGTGTAGTGTTAAACAGGTGAGGAGTTTTTATAATGTTTTATCTTCACTTCTTTAGAAGCAAATATAGACTTTAAAAATGTTCACTATTGAACATATATACTGTACAACTGACTAAATTCATTCCTATAAACAAGTTTATTTGGTCTCTGCATTTGTCTTGCATGTGTGGGATGCTTCTCCAAATACGCTAGATCCACAGACAGAGTAATTGTTGATGGTAAATAATGATGATTCTCCAGAACATTCCACCGTGCTCTGTAATCACTGCCAGTTTCTATCGATTTAACTGCCGTTAGTAAAGCCCAACACTGCCTACTACTTCAGGGACAAAAGAACATAATTCTGGGATATTTATGGATTAAGCTTTTCAAAACATCCTGTGAGGAAAACTAGTTATTTCCGACCAAAAGTACACCCTGTAACATTATTCCACGTCGCCACCCTGAAATTAAAGCTGCTGGAGGTACAAATCCAAATCAGTCAATTGTTACGTAACACCTACAGGGAAATTACATTTGTGAGTCCTTCTGCACAGTCAACAATCTGTTTTCTGTTTTTGCTTTGTTAAACAATTATAGAATGATTGTAAGAGAAATTGTCTCTGCGTAATGAAAAGTCCAAGTGCCAGCACATATCTCATGGGGCTGATGAGATCATAGAAGTTCTTCATTAATGGAGTATTTCCTGTGTATTTAAGAAGATCCTATAAAATGATAAGAAAAGTTTGTGATTTGGAAAAGCAAGGAAAGCAAATGAAGTGCACCATAGTGTTTACTTAAAAGACTGTGTGCACCAAAGTATTTTCTGCCTAAATATGTTATTTAATTCAATAAGGAGTTACATAAGCATACAAATACACATACAACAAGCATTTAAGCAGACAGGTTACATGGATACATAGACGCATGCAAGTGTACGAGATGTTTATCGCTCTTCTAATCATACTTTAGCTCTTTTGGCCGTAAGCTAATATTATGGCCTCTTCTTCACAGACGGCAGGATGTGCTTCTTATGGCTGGTCTATGTGCACTCAGCGGCCACTTTATTAGGCACACCTGTTCAACTGCTTGTTAATGCAAAAACCTAATCAGCCAATCACATGGCAGCAACTCAAAGCATGTAGGCATGTAGACATTGTGAAGATGACCCACTCAAACTGAGCATCACAATGGGCAAGAAAGGTGATTTAAGTGACTTTGAGCGTGGTATGGTTGTTGGTGGCAGACGGGCTGGTCTGAGTATTTCTGAAACTGCCATCTCTAGGGTTTACCAATAATGGTCTGAAAAAGAGAAAATGTCCAGTGAACAGCAGTTGTTTGAGTGAAAATGCCTCATTGAAGTCAGAGGACACAGGAACATTTCCAGACTGATTCAAGCTGATTAAAAGGCAACAGTAACTCAAACAACCACTCATTACAACCGAAGCATGCAGAAGAGCATCTCTGACCGCACATATTGAACCTTGAAGCAGATGGGCTACAGAAGAAGGAGACCACACCAAGTGCCACTTCTGTCAGCTAAGAACCAACAACTGAGGCTCCAATTCGTATGGTTTTAACAAAATTGAAGATTGGAAAAATGTTACCTGGTCTGATGAGTCTCGATTTCTGCCTCGACATTCAGATAGTAGGATCGGAATTTGGAATCAACAACATGTTGGATCCATCCTTACTTGTATCAGTGGTTCAGGCTGGTAGTACTGGTGTAATGGTGTGGGGGATATTTTCTTGGCACACTTTGGGTAAATAGTAAATACAGTAGTGGTAAATAGTACCAATTAAGCATCAAAGCAATGCTACTGTCTCTGTGGCCTGCTTTTCTTTTTTAGATTCACATCTATGATACGGGTTTTACCAAATGTACCAAAATTAATTGCATATCGTTTACAAATTTAATTCACTTGATTGTAATCATTTTGTAACAATATAATGATGCACAAAATGACCAAACTATTCCAACGACTATCCCTGCTTTAGCATTGTTAGAAGACATTGCAAATGGAAGAATTAGAAGAGAGCGCATATTTATAGATGATGATGACTGGCTTCTAAGTCATTTCCAGTTTTCAAGAGCTGTCCTCTTGGAGCTGTGGGATGAACTGGTGCCAGCTTTATTGAGCTCTACCTGCTCCTTGGCAAGTTCTGTCCACTCTTGGGTTTTCAGCCGCAGGAGCTTTTCAATGTCAACTTGTTGACCGACTGGGTGTTTCACAAACATAACCGAGTCATGCCATGCCAGCTGTATAGGATGGTATTATCTGTTGTGGTGGATTGCCGGCTTTTGATTCTGGTTCTCACCCCCAGGCCGCCAGGAGGAGCTCTCCCAACAGCGTGAACGTCCCCCGAGTTCCAGCAGGGCCTCATGGACTATGTAGTTTTTATACGCAGCCCTGCTGGATATCTTGGGGGCCACCAGGAGTCGCTGTAGGAGGACTCGGAGGCTCTTATGTGCCCTATAACCCGGGAGTACGTCATGGTCACGTGACAGGAAGGTACGATGTGCTCCCGGGTTGAAGAAAAGGACTGTTTACCCTGACCCGGAAGGGATAAGGAACTGTGGACGGATTGGACAGGAACACCTCCGGGTCAGGGTGTATAAAAGGACGATGGGAAATCCCAGACGTTGAGCTGAGCTGGGAGGAAGGGTGGCAACGCGTCTGGGAGTGTGAAGGATTATTGTTTATTGTTATTATTATTATTGAGTATTGTGGAGAGGAGGGTGCTTTGTGCACATTTATTATTATTATTATTAATAATAAACCATTATTTGGACTTTTATCTGGTGTCTGACGTCTGGTCTGAGGGTTCAAGGGGTCACGGAGACCTCAATCTGTCACACTGTTTATCATCCAGATATATAACATTTTCTTACACTGTGGTGTGATGATGCGGGTTCTGCTCCATGCTCCTATCCAGCTTCTGGGAACTCTCGAACCCGACACCATCGGTAATGTCACCAATGAGCTGCACAGTGACACACAATAAAGCAAGGGGATGGTGCAAAAAGTGCAAAGTGCTTTTATCAAACACAGCAAAATCAAAAACAAAGTTTCCAAATAAATAGTGCAGTGCTTCCAATAAGTCATTAAATAAATAATCCAATAAAACAGGTGAATCCGTGGAGGTTAAAAACACAATAGAAAAATCCTTTAAAGACTGAGGTTAAAATAATGGCTGGAAGCAGTCTCTCTTTAAAACTAAAGCCAGGTGCGTTCTTCTACTGGCGACTCCCCTGTTTCTTCCATTCAGGTCCTGCAACAGGGGAGTTGCCCTACCAGCAAATGCAGCTCCTTCTTTTCTGGTCCGGTAGCCCTCTGATCCCTGGCTACGTCGGGCTCCAGCCGGACCGAGGAAAAGGAAAAAAAGAACCTGGGGTTCTTTGCTGAAGATCTGGGCTGTAAGGGTGGGAAAACAGGGGGAAGCTGTTCCCACACCAAAAAATAAAGGTGTGTTGCATCTGCGTTTGTATCTGTGCTTATTTGTGTCAGGTACGGTGGCTGGTATGCCCCAGAGTGGTCCACAATACATTATATATATACTAGGGGGTTCCCGCCTGCTCGCTTCGCTCATCAGCCACTTCATGTCTCTGCCACTCGCATTGTGAAGAGGACAGCTGAACCCATCCCAAGGAGACACGGTCGCTCCTCCGAAACCCCCTCTTAAATGGTGATACAATGGAAAACAAATAGGTTTTTTTTACCTCCTCTTTGCTCGATCAGCTGCTGGCTTGCTGCTGCTGCCATTCTGCATGATCTGCATCTCTCACGACGCTTCGAACATTTAAAAACCTGTACATCAGCTGTCCTACTCTTTGTGTTTTATTTCCGGCCCCGGGCATGGTTAAATCTTTTGGCACAAAGTCCCGTCTCGCAAGACGTGAGTTCTTGATATTTTCTAGTTTATAATTTAAAAACGGAATAATCTAACAACATCACTTTAAAGTTTGATAAATTCTGAAAAGAATAATACCAAACGTATATATATAGGTTTTAAAATAAGCCCGATTTAAAGCATGACAAAAAACGTGACATAAAAACATCACCGTTACACTTTTAGGCTCAGGATTTTATATATACAGCATAGAGTAGATACAGTATACATATAAAGAGAGGGAGAGAGAGATGGATACACACACTGAACAAATTATTAGGACCACTATACTAACACTGGGTTGTATCTCAAAACAGCCTCAGTTCTTCATGGCATGGATACTTAGAAACATTCCTTTGAGACTCTTCTGGTCCATGCGGACATGATTGCATCACACAATTTCTGCAGATTTTGTCAGCTCTACATTCATGCTGTGAGTCTCCCATTATACCACATCCCAAAGGTGTTCTATTGGATTCAGATCCGGTGACTGGGGAGGCCACTGAAAGACACTAAACTTATTATCATGTTCATAAAACCAGTTTGAGATGACATTTGTTTTGTGGCAAGGTGCATAATTAAGCTAGAAGTAGCCATTAGAAGATGGGTAAATTGTGGCCAAGAAAAGATACACATGGTCAGCAGCAATACTCTTATAGACTGTGGCATTCAAGTGATGGTTGATTGGAATTAATTGACCCAAAGTGTGCCAAGAAAACATTCCCCACACCATTACACCATCACCACCTGCCTAGACTGTTGACATAAGGCAGGTTCAGTGCACGGATTCATGCTGTTGGCTCCAAGTTCTCACCTTACCATGTGTGCACCTCCGATTTCTGCAACCAAGTTATTACTGTATGAATGTTTTTCCAGCCCTTAACTGTCCAGTTTTGGTAAGCCTATGCCCACATGCCCTCTGCTTTATTTCTTGGTATGACAGGAGAGTAACTTGACATGGTCATCTGCCGTTGAAGCCCATCAGCCTCAATGTTCGATGCGTTGTGCATTCTGAGATGCTGTTCTGCTGACTACTGTTGCACAGAATGGTTATTTAAGTTACCACAAATTTTGTGACAGCTCAAACTAGTCTGAAGAATCTCCTCTGACCCCTCTCATCAACAAAGTGTTTTTTTTCCACAGAACGGATGATTTTTGTTTCTCACACCAGTCAGAGTGAACTCTAGAGACTGCTGTGTGGAAACCCCAGGTGATTGGCAGTTACAGAAATGCTCAAACCAGCCCGTCTGGCACCAACAATCATGCCACGGTCAAAATCACTGAGATCACAACTCTCTCCCATTCTGGTGTTTCATGTGCACATTAAGCGAAGCTCCTGACATGTATCTGCATGATTTTATGCTTTGTTCTGCTGCCGCATGATTTGCTGATTAGATTATTGCATTGATAAATAGGTGTATGGGTGTTTCTAATAATTTGCCCAATAAGTATAATATACAGTATACAATTTCCTTCTGGGAACAAATAAGTTCTATCTACCTATTATATATTGCATTTACACTAATCAGCCACAACAATAAAACCACCCACCTAGTAACGTGTATGTCCTTCTGCCACCACGACAGCTCTGACCACCGAGTAATGGACTCCAGAAGGCCTCTGCAGGTGACCTATGGAATCTGGCACCAAGACGTTAGCAGTAGATCCTTTAAGTCCTATAAGTTGAAAGGTGGACCATCCATGGACCGGACTTGTTTTTCCAACACGTGGTCTGCAACAGTCTTTAGGTAGGCAGTATGTGGCAGAAACTGAGGTTTCCCAGCAGAACATTGCCCAGAACATCCCACAGCCTCCACTGGCTTCTCACAGTGCATTCTGCTGTCATCTCTTCCAAAGGTAAACCACTCACCCACCAACTGGTTTCTCACATGATCTAAAGAAAATGTGATTCATCAGACCAGGCCACCTTCTTCTATAGCTCCAAGGTCTAGTTTAAATCTCATGGATCCATTACAGGCAATTTTGATGGTGGGCTGGCGTCAGCATGGGCACTCGGACTGGGTAGCTATGGAGTCCCATATGCAGCAATCTGTGATGCACTGTGTGTTTTGACATCTTTCTCTCATGGCCAGCATTACATTTTTCACCAGTCATTTGTGCTACAGCAGCTCTTCTGTGGAATCGGACTAGACGGGCTAGCCATCACTCCCCACATGCATCAATGATCCTTGGGCACCCATGACCCTGTCACAGGTTCACTGGTTGCCCTTTCTTTAATCACGTTTGGTAGGTACTAACCACTGCATACTAGGAGTACCACAAGCATGCCATTTTGGACAAGTTCTGACCCAGTTGTCTAGCCATCACAATTTGGCCAATGTCAAAGTCCGTCAGATCCTAACATTTCTCCTGCTTCCAACATACTGTATAACCTTCAAGAACTGACTGGTCACTTGCTGTCTCATACATCCCACCCCTTGATAGGGGCCACTGTAACGAGATAATCTTTGTTACCCACTTCACCTGTCAGTGGTTTTAATAATTGGTCTACACACACACAACAGTAACTAAAAAGTGTTCATCCCCCAGACCTTTTCATTAATGTGTTAAGCTATGGAGTTGTAATTAAATGTAAAATGTTGCATGTTCATTCAGGTGGCTCCTTTGCTATTGATGATACAATTCCACATTCATTCATTTTCTACGTCTGCTTATTCTAATATGGAGGACGCACACCGCCTCAGAGTATGAGACAGGACACAAACCTGGTTAGGCCACCAGTCCAATATGAGGTACTGTCACTCGCTCCTGGCCAATATGTGTAGATGTCAGTCCACCTAAACTGCACATTTGTAGGATGAAAGACTAATGCAGACATGACTATCCATCCATCCATTTTCCAACCCGCTGAATCCGAACACAGGGTCACGGGGGTCTGCTGGAGCCAATCCCAGCCAACACAGGGCACAAGGCAGGAACCAATCCTGGGCAGGGTGCCAACCCACCGCAGGACACACACAAACACCATGCACACACTAGGGCCAATTTAGAAACGCCAATCCACCTAACCTGCATGTCTTTGGACTGTGGGAGGAAACCCACGCAGACACGGGGAGAACATGCAAACTCCACGCAGGGAGGACCCGGGAAGTGAACCCAGGTCCCCAGGTGTCCCAACTGCGAGGCAGCAGCGCTACCCACTGTGCCACCGTGCCACCCGCAGACATGACTAGTTCTGTTCGTATCCTCACACTATTTATGGCAGCAGAGAGGGTGGATTAGCATGTGTGAGAGAGAACTTCACAGAGTTCTGTATTTGACATTAATGAGCCTATAAATCTGCAAACGTTTTACTTTAATACAGCTAAATAGTCTCTTGTGCCAACACTTCTCATTAGAAACAGCACAATTAGAGGTGCTCAAATTGTGAGTTTTATGGCCGATTCTTTTCTTTATCAGAAAATCAGCAATTTCTCAGTCTGTTTGGCTGTCTGCAGGTAGCACATGAGTGACAGGCTTCAATAAACCAATGTCAAAAATGTGCATTTTACACAATGCTTTAAACACTAAAAATAATGGGCATTTCTAAAGTCGCAAACATAAATGGAAGCTTTCCTTCCATCCAAGATCTCATTTGCTTAATTCAGTTCATGGTTGCAGGATGCCAGTGCTACCCTAGCATCATCGGACAGCAAGCAGGAATATTTTCAAAACAACTTCCTGAAACTGGCACCACTTACAGTGGTGTGAAAAACTATTTGCCCCCTTCCTGATTTCTTATTCTTTTGCATGTTTGTCACACAAAATGTTTCTGATCATCAAACACATTTAACCATTAGTCAAATATAACACAAGTAAACACAAAATGCAGTTTTTAAATGATGGTGTTTATTATTTAGGGAGAAAAAAAATCCAAACCTACATGGCCCTGTGTGAAAAAGTAATTGCCCCCTTGTTAAAAAATAACCTAACTGTGGTGTATCACACCTGAGTTCAATTTCCGTAGCCACCCCCAGGCCTGATTACTGACACACCTGTTTCAATCAAGAAATCACTTAAATAGGAGCTGCCTGACACAGAGAAGTAGACCAAAAGCACCTCAAAAGCTAGACATCATGCCAAGATCCAAAGAAATTCAGGAACAAATGAGAACAGAAGTAATTGAGATCTATCAGTCTGGTAAAGGTTATAAAGCCATTTCTAAAGCTTTGGGACTCCAGCGAACCACAGTGAGAGCCATTATCCACAAATGGCAAAAACAGTGGTGAACCTTCCCAGGAGTGGCCGGCCGACCAAAATTACCCTAAGAGCGCAGAGACGGCTCATCCGAGAGGTCACAAAAGACCCCAGGACAACGTCTAAAGAACTGCAGGCCTCACTTGCCTCAATTAAGGTCAGTGTTCACGACTCCACCATAAGAAAGAGACTGGGCAAAAACGGCCTGCATGGCAGATTTCCAAGACGCAAACCACTGTTAAGCAAAAAGAACATTAGGGCTCGTCTCAATTTTGCTAAGAAACATCTCAATGATTGCCAAGACTTTTGGGAAAATACCTTGTGGACTGATGAGACAAAAGTTGAACTTTTTGGAAGGCAAATGTCCCGTTACATCTGGCGTAAAAGGAACACAGCATTTCAGAAAAAGAACATCATACCAACAGTAAAATATGGTGGTGGTAGTGTGATGGTCTGGGGTTGTTTTGCTGCTTCAGGACCTGGAAGGCTTGCTGTGATAGATGGAACCATGAATTCTACTGTCTACCAAAAAATCCTGAAGGAGAATGTGCGGCCATCTGTTCGTCAACTCAAGCTGAAGCGATCTTGGGTGCTGCAACAGGACAATGACCCAAAACACACCAGCAAATCCACCTCTGAATGGCTGAAGAAAAACAAAATGAAGACTTTGGAGTGGCCTAGTCAAAGTCCTGACCTGAATCCAATTGAGATGCTATGGCATGACCTTAAAAAGGCGGTTCATGCTAGAAAACCCTCAAATAAAGCTAAATTACAACAATTTTGCAAATATGAGTGGGCCAAAATTCCTCCAGAGCGCAGTAAAAGACTCATTGCAAGTTATCGCAAACGCTTGATTGCAGTTATTGCTGCTAAGGGTGGCCCAACCAGTTATTAGGTTCAGGGGGCAATTACTTTTTCACACAGGGCCATGTAGGTTTGGATTTTTTTTTCTCCCTAAATAATAAAAACCACCATTTACAAACTGCATTTTGTGTTTACTTGTGTTATATTTGACTAATGGTTAAATGTGTTTGATGATCAGAAACATTTTGTGTGACAAACATGCAAAAGAATAAGAAATCAGGAAGGGGGCAAATAATTTTTCACACCACTGTAATTAGGTCATTCTTTCAAGTTGCATTAAATTGACCCGTTTTATCCAATGCATCATTGACGTGTTCACTTTCCAGATACTGTATTTTGGTTACTTGTGGATGAAAGATCAAAAAGCCATGGCACTGCCTGCCTCAGGGCGTTGGGTTCTTAGGATTTTTGTCTTCCGCTTTCACAGCGCTGTTTTCTGAAGGAAGCTTTCACACTCTTATTCATGCAAGTGTAACTTTCACGTGCACAGGTCACACACCTTCTAAAAGAGGCAGCACACACTTGCAGAAGCAGATGTTCCAGCACTGAAAATAGCAAACCAAACAAACAAAAATGAAACCTCTCCAAGCTCTACGAAGGCTGAATACGTAAAACTTTTACTCATGATGAAAAGAAGGAAATGCACCAGATTCAGCTTTCAATGCAAATGTTCTGCCAACTTCAAATAAAGTGCTTTTACTAAAAGTGAACATTTCATGTTACACAGGGTACAGGCGCTGTCCACATGTGTTTCTACACATACTATTTCATGAATCATTTATTCCACAGCATGTCTCATGAACACTTGACATAGCTTTCAGCATTTTAAGTGTAAAGTGACGCACAGAAATCAAGCCTTCTCACAAATGCTCCACTCTTTTCAAAGTACAGTACACCACTTCCAGACACAGCCCATTGTACTGCGTAAGCAAACTAAGAGACTGCATTGGACCCTCATCTGCTCAGCCTCAGAAAATGGGAAAGATGGGTAATGGAACTAGGCTCTGGAGTCAGTGAGCGTTCCGGTGTGCCCACCAACCTATGGGGTGCACTTAGTGCCACATTCAGCCACCCCTTCCCACTCCAGCGCCCCCTCTCACACTAGCATGGTGTAGCATACATCCGCTGTGCCTGGAAACTGTTCATCTGACATGTATACATACATACAATACATACACACATTTTATATACTGTATATATACATACATATTATATACGTGCAAATTCTGAATCTGCTTGACTGTTTGCAGGTAGCACGTGAGCAACAGGTTTCAAAAAACCAATGCTAACAGTGTGCATTTTACACGATGCTTAAAAAACTCAAAATATTGTGCATATCTAAAGTAGCAAAATTAAATGGCAGTTTTCCTTCCATCCATGTTTTATTACATATATATATATATATATATATATATATATATATATATATATATATATATATATATATATATATATATATATAGTACTGTGCAAAAGTTTTAGGCAGGTGTGAAAAAATACTGTAAACAAAGAATGCTTTCAGAAATATCATTGTTTATTGTTATCAATTTAAAAAGAAAAATCTAACTCAAATCAATATTTGGTGTTACTACCTTTTGCCTTCAAACCAGCATCAATTCTTATAGGTACACTTGCACAAAGTCAGGGACTTCGTAGGATTCTAGTCAGGTGTCTGATCAACAATTATACCAAACAGGTGCTAATGATCATCAATGTCACACGTAGGTTGAAACACAGTCATTAACTGAAACAGAAACAGCTGTGTAGGAGACTTAAAACTGGATGAGGAACAGCCAAACTCTGCTACCAAGGTGAGGTTGTGGAAGACAGTTTCATGTCATGGCAAGACTGAGCACAGCAACAAGACACAAGGTAGTTATACTGCATCAGCAAGGTCTCTCAAAGCAGACTGGGGTTTCAAGATGTGCTGTTCAAGCTCTTTTGAAGAAGCACAAAGAGACGGGCAACATTGAGGATCGTAGACGCAGTGGTCAGCCAAGGAAACTTAGTGCAGCAGATGAAAGACACATCAAGCTTATTACCATTCAAAATCGGAAGATGTCCAGCAGTGCCATCAGCTCAGAACTGGCAGAAACCAGTGGGACCCAGGTACACCCATCTACTGTCCAGAGAAGTCTGGCCAAAAGTGGTCTTCATGGAAGAGTTGCAGCCAAAAAGCCATACCTCCGACGTGGAAACAAGGCCAAGCGACTCAAGTATGCACGAAAACATAGGAACTGGGGTGCAGAAAAATGGCAGCAGGTGCTCTGGACTGATGAGTCAAAATTTGAAATATTTGGCTGTAGCAGAAGGCAGTTTGTTCGTCGAAGGGCTGGAGAGCGGTACAATAAGGAGTGTCTGCAGGCAACAGTGAAGCATGGTGGAGGTTCCTTGAACGTTTGGGGCTGCATTTCTGCAAATGGTGTTGGAGATTTGGTCAGGATTAATGGTGTTCTCAATGCTGAGAAATACAGGCAGATACTTATCCATCATGCAATACCGTCAGGGAGGCGTATGATTGGCCCCAAATTTATTCTGCAGCAGGACAACAACCCCAAACATACAGCCAAAGTCATTAAGAACTATCTTCAGCGTAAAGAAGAACAAGAAGTCCAGGAAGTGATGGCATGGCCCCCACAGAGCCCTGATCTCAACATCATCAAGTGTGTCTGGGATTACATGAAGAGACAGAAGGATGTGAGGAAGCCTACATCCACAGAAGATCTGTGGTTAGTTCTCCAAGATGTTTGGAACAACCTACCAGCCGAGTTCCTTCAAAAACTGTGTGCAAGTGTACCTAGAAGAATTGATGCTGTTTTGAAGGCAAAGTGTGGTCACACCAAATATTGATTTGATTTAGATTTCTCTTTTATTCATTCACTGCATTTTGGTGATTGATGAAAATAAATGATTAACACTTCCATTTTTGAAAGCATTCTTTGTTTACACCATTTTTTCACACCTGCCTAAAACTTTTGCACATTACTGTATGTATATATGTATGTATATATATATATATATATAGGATGAAACTTTTTAGCCTGGGATGAGATGCGACTTTTTCAGAGAAATACTTTCACATCCTGTGAGACAAGACTTTGTCCCAAGAGAATTAACCACGCCTGGGGTGGGAAATAAAAGACAAAGAGTAGATGACAAAGTAGAACTTCGCGAAAAATTCCAAAACGTTGGCGTGATACACATGCAGAGCAGGTTACAGATAAGGAAAGTATGAAAATTCAAAAGTCTGAAAAAAAATGATAGTAAAGATCGCATTAGTGCAAACAAAAGGAAATTATTACTTGGTGAAATAACAGAACAGCGAAAAGAGATCGAATATACAGTAATCCCTCCTCCATCGCGGGGGTTGCGTTCCAGAGCCACCCGCGAAATAAGAAAATCCGCGAAGTAGAAACCATATGTTTATATGGTTATTTTTATATTGTCATGCTTGGGTCACAGATTTGCGCAGAAACACAGGAGGTTGTAGAGAGACAGGAACGTTATTCAAACATTGCAAACAAACATTTGTCTCTTTTTCAAAAGTTTAAACTGTGCTCCATGACAAGACAGAGATGACAGTTCAGTCTCACAATTAAAAGAATGCAAACATATCTTCCTCTTCAAAGGAGCAAAAAAATCAATATGTCTGTTTGGCTTTTAAGTATGCGAAGCACCGCGGCACAAAGCTGTTGAAGGCGGCAGCTCACACCCCCTCCGTCAAGAGCACAGAAAGAGAGAGAGAGATAAAAAAATCAATACGTGCCCTTTGAGCTTTTAAGTATGCGAAGCACTGTGCAGCATACTTAAAAGCTGCACACAGAAGGTAGCAACGTGAAGATAATCTTTCAGCATTTTTAGACGAGCATCCGTATCGTCTAGGTGTGCGAACAGCCCCCCTGCTCACACCCCCTACGTCAGGATCAGAGAAAGTCAGCGCAAGAGAGACAGAAAAGTAAGTTGGGTAGCTTCTCAGCCATCTGCCAATAGCGTCCCTTGTATGAAATCAACTGGGCAAACCAACTGAGGAAGCATGTACCAGAAATTAAAAGACCCATTGTCCTCAGAAACCCGCGAAGCAGCGAAAAATCTGCGATATATATTTAAATATGCTTACATATAAAATCCGCGATGGAGTGAAGCCGCGAAAGGCGAAGCGCGATATAGCGAGGGATTACTGTATTGTTCAGATTTAAACTTTAAGTCGGAGACTTGGCAACACGAATTAGACGTTCGACATCAGGGAAAAGTAGTGTTTCTTCCCAGCGAAGAGGTGTATCTATGAGAAAAGATTTGTTGTTTGGTGAAACTGAAATCCATACACACGAGCGGCAGAGATGCGAAGTGGCTGGCGTGTAGCACAGGCCAGGGGTTTGGCAAACACTATACCTAGTGTATATTTATGTATACGTATTATACACTGCTCAAACAAGAACATTTAATCATCACAGTTTAACACCAAGTCAGTTAAGCTTCAGGGTTATCAATCTGTCAAGTTAGGAAGCATAAGCAATTGTGAATTAACTTCAGACAATTGTTGTCTCGTTATCCTGATTCTTCTCTAGTTTTGTATTTTGCTAGTGTTGTTGTCACTACTGCAGCCTATTCAAGTAGCCCAGCTCCTCCAGGATGGCATCTCCATATGTGTCATTGCAAGAACGTTTGCTGCGTCTCCCAGCACAGTCTCATGCATGGAGGAGATAACAGGAGATGGGCTGTTACACAAGGAGAGCTGGGGGACATGTGGGCCAGTCAATGGTATCAATGCCTTCGTCATCCATGAACTGCCTACACGCTCTGGCCACATGAGGCCAGGCATTCAATCGGTTCTTCTTCTCACACCATACAGCAGTTTTCCTACAACACAACTGTTGTTAGCACTGTCACCTGCAGTTTTCTACCACATCCTACAGTCCAATACACAGAAGCACGTGTGACCTGATGAAGCTTAGAAAATGTACGGATGCTGAGACGGCTAGCTGTAGATGAGCATTTCATGAATCAATGCAAACCCTGCATTCCTTTATAGGGACTGTGATAGATATGGTATAAAAAAAGTGATTAATGTTGTTATCTACAAGTTAAACATCAATACCTCCCATCTAATCTGTGTCATCATGCACTCTAAAAGCACACACAAATCTATTTGAGATAACCCCATAATGGGTGCTTTGCCCCCATCCTTTTTTTTTTTTTTTTAAATGATAGGCATGAGCCAGGCAATCACATGCTGAAATTTTCCAGACATGACTAATGTTGTTTTCATTTAAAGATGTGCTAACGTGGTGGTATAGCACAGTAAGCCATAGTTTATACTTGTGCTTTTACCAAGTTTTATCGTGCCTTCCAAAGTAACATATCTACTTGAAGTTACTCATTACTTTGGTACTGTTACATTTCTGGCATTTTGAAATCAACTTGTTAACCAAAAAATCTGTTCTTGTGACATCACAAATATGGACTCATGTAATGCTGACAGCTGTCACCTGTTGACCCTGTCAGGAAAAGTATACTTTCAGAGTCTGAGCATACGGACTGTGAAAGACTAATGCAGACACGACTAGCAAAAATTACTAAAGAAGACAAAACATTGCAATCAATTTTGTCAGATGCAGCCCCCAATAAAAAGGTGCAGGGTACTCCATTTGTTCGTAAGACAAGGCACAACACACCCTTACCTACTGTTAAGCATCCCCACTCCAGCTTAAATCCCTAAATAAATACACCTCGCTCTGAGGGCACCACTGCCTGAAGTGAGAAGAGTAATCAGACCCCCATATCCTAAATATTCTGGTGTCTGTGATATTTTTTTTTTTGCAGCAGGTAAACAAACCTCTGATTGCCTCTTCATAATGAGTAGGGCGATGGCAGTACTCTGCTAAGTCTCTTTATTGTGCCTTTGCTTTCAGCCTGGCCATGCCGGGTACAAACAAATTCAGGACACACATCCAGCCACGCAGCTTTACCTTACACAGATTGCTTGCCAGCTGACTCAGTTAGAACATGCAAGTTCAGAATGTTTCAGCACAACCTAAATTGAAACTAGTTTTGATTTGATCTCCAGTGATATGTAATATTTTATTCTGACATACTTTTGCCAAAATGTCTCATTAGCTCAAATGAAATAATTAACTGTTCAAAAAGATGGCAGTACACCTATATGCAGCCACTCTGGTAGCTCCTACACATCCTGCAGGTGTTCAGATGTTCTTGCTTTGTTGTCAGATATGCATTTCTTGTGACTTTTAGACCGTGTTGAACAGGAGAATGCAATACAAAGCCTTACCCTTCAGCTTACCTGATCTGAATTTCAACAACACACACGCTCAGCAATTCAGGACAAGGAGTCGTAAAACAGATTTATGCTTTTTGCATTGGGTGTCTTGACGCCATGAGTATTGGCCAATTTAGACTCATTTTAAATTAACTTTAGTGCTGCATTGATATTCTTAGTCTGACTTGCTTTTCCTGATTTGGATCTTTTAATGACAAAATGCCAGACCTTCCATCTATCTTCAGAGTTCAGTACTGTTTCAAGTACTGCCTCGAGTCTTCCACATACATATTGGTGATAAAAAGGCGGTGCTGTCTGGAATGGTTAACAAACCCCACTTATGTCTGGCTGATTTTTATTCTAACACAGCTTGCATCATTCCTTCCAAAGCATTGTCAACAGGGGTTCTGCCTAACAAGACACATTTTGGAGAACAGTTTGGACCATGATGTCAACAGAGCTACATCACACCCCTGCTTTAAATCATATCATTACTTTCCCTCCTGTATACAAACAGCTCCTGAAATAAGGCAAACCAACAGTAAGGCAAGTGAAAGTGCAGCAAGATGGGGCAAGATCACCCACAGCCACAAAAAAGGGGGTGGAAACGTCTCAATGATGATCAATAGTATGGGATGCAATTTTCAGGTGGCACAACAAAGGATCTGAATAATTGTGTTAATGGGATATTAGTTTTTTATTTTTAATAAATTTGCAAAAATGAATAAAATCATGTTTGCACTTTGTCTTTCTGGGGTATCGAGGGAAAAAAAATAATTTCAACAATTCCAGAATAAGGATGCAACATAATAAAATGTGAAATCTGACTCCACTGTAACCCAGCAAAGCACTGCAGCCAAGTACGGACGCTGAAGAGCTCACTAACTAACCGCATTACACTCTGATCTGGAAATTGCAACTTCTACATCTAGCACAGGGGTGGGCAAAGTCATTCCTGGAGGGCCGCAGTGGCTGCAGGTTTTTGTTCCAACCCAATTGCTTAATAAGAAGCACTGATTGCTCCAGTAACACTATTGCTTCACTTTAGTTGTCTCGCTCGTTAAGATTTTGAACGCTTATTGCTTATTTTAGTCTTAAACAGCTGTATTCTTGGTTTTTAATTGCTCCTTATTAGCAATAAGATGCTCATGACAAAAGAAACCAGCATTTCTCCATTTAACTTGTTTTCATTTGCACCCGTGTGTATTTATTGTGCACTATTTGGTTTAATTAAATACTTGGAAGGAAAGTGAAGAGATAAAAGTGAAAAACTGAAAATTACTCATCTGTTTTAGACTTCAGATGACTTGGATGATATCCTTAGAAAGGGGGAAAAAAAAAAGTAGGATATGAGAATGACCTGACATGGCAGACGCTTTGGACAAGGCAGCCTAAAGCTCAGACCCCATATAGTTCAGCACCAGTCTGTTAAGCCCCTTCTGTCTGACAAGGTCTCATAGCATTCAATGTATACCAAGGAGCCTTACCAATACGGTTTTTATTTATTTTTTTTGTAAATCTCCTGTGCATTAAACAGTTAACTCAGTCAGAGGTAAAGCAGATGTCTGTATATTAGGCTCTGGTAACCCTTTACTTTTAGGTGCTGCAAAAATGCATCTATTACTCATTTACTCTTATGTAACAAGACCTTAAAAAGGGCTTCTTATGTAAGTAGTCTTCATGACGCTTATAAAGCTTATTCATGTCTGTGCTGTGTGGCATACTCACGTGATTGTAAAATGGCTTAAGGATTCACAGGTCTTATACTAAACACTGAATATCAAGAGAAATGTGCCTCATTTAAGTCAAGTTAGACCACTCCAAAGTGAAATTCTGTTAAGTAGGGCACATTGCAGAGATGAATGAACACTTTACTGCTGTTTTGTAAATGTTTTGAAGACCCAAAGAAGGTGTGTTAGGTTCTTGTTACGTAACAGTAAATGGGTAATAGATGCATTTTTGCAGTACCTAAAGTGTTACTAAGACTCCATTAAGCTGCCACCAGTTTGCACCACTGACACATTGTTACAGAGCATTCATTTTTGTAGCATTTCACTGTTATGCGTCTGTGATGCCCAGGTTGCATACATGCATTGTTATATTTTTAAGACCACTGCACATCCATTTATTGGTACTGTTTCTGTCTATTTCTTTGTTTAGGGATCCATGTTTGCTGCACTGTCCCTGTATCAAGTATAATCACACATTGAATTATATCTGCTTTAATGTTATACCTTTCAAAATATGCCAAATGTATAAGCCCTTACTGTTTCTAGAAGTGTTGTAATTTCAGTAAGTAATACAGAAATGAATCGCTATACAAACCAAAAATGTAATACCGCTGTGTAATCCAACAATTTTACTAAAAAAAGGAATGATTCACCCAGCAAAGCGCTTAAGATAAAAAAAACACATTTAACTTCGGCACTTAGAAGAAGTACTTAGCAGTACCCGAAGCACTTAGTAACCTCACTCCATTTTTCTCCTTAACAATTTGTTTTTTTCCTGTTTATTACACTTCCCTCATTTTTAAAGGTTATCTTCTTAAAAATGGAAAAAGCACATCATTTGAAATCTTTTAAGAAGAAAAAGAAACACATACACACACTTCAGGGCATTCTGACTAAATCCCAGTTGGATGATTAATACAATTCCACAGCATGTCAACGCAGACTAAGATTCACAACATTTACCAACCTTATTAAAAAAGGGAGAATAAAAGGTAACATGCTAAAATTCAGCTTCACCAAGACTACAGGCTCTGCATATAAGAAGTGTATGTATGAGGTTGGGGGTGGAGTGTAGACAGATGTTGTTTATCTCGATCCTGAGGCACATTTCCATTGCATTGAAACAATTCAGAACCATCAGTAAGTCATATCTACACGTTACTGGAATGTGTGTGAAAACAAGTGTACCCTTTTATAAATAAATAAATACATAAATCTGACGAGACTATGGGAGAACATGCAAGCTTGACACACACATTGTCTCAGGACAATATGTGAAGTTACAGCTGTGAGTTAGCTGCACCATCACCGCACCATTTTACAAACACCCTTTATTTTCATACTGAAAAAGTACCACCTCCATTGTCAATTAAGACTCCAGTGACAGTGGTCTATGTCTCCTGAAGAATGTTGTAGAGGCTTTTACAATATTCCATGTACAATTTATTTAATTCTTTTAACATCGCTGGGCTAGACTGAGAATTGAGAATAAAGATAATAGATATTTTACAGCTCGGACAAGCAAATAAAAAGACATCTAAACACTTTCTGCTTGCAATTTCCATGAGCAATGAAGTTCGTACATGATCTGGAATAGAAAGGACAATCTCAAATGGAATTACTTGCAGACTAGTCACAGACATAAAGCACACATCTATGCAAAGAACCTGTGGAAAGGTTTTGCTGAGATGGATGGGAATAGTGTTGCTTGTGTTAGCATGATCTGCACAGAAGAGTCATCAGAAAAAAAACCATCTGTGATATTACCACAACAGTCAATACCTGAAGTACAGTTAGGTCCATAAATATTTGGACAGAGACATCTTTTTTCTAATTTTGGTTCTGTACATTACCACAATGAATTTTAAATGAAACAACTCAGATGCAGTTGAAGTGTAGACTTTCAGCTTTAATTCAGTGGGGTGAACAAAACGATTGCATAAAAATGTGAGGCAACTAAACCATTTTTTAAAAACAATCCCTTCATTTCAGGGGCTCAAAAATAATTGGTCAATTGACTCAAAGGCTATTTCATGGGCAGGTGTGGGCAAGTCCGTCGTTATGTCATTATCAATTAAGCAGATAAAAGGCCTGGAGTTGATTTGAGGTGTGGTGCTTGCATGTGGAAGATTTTGCTGTGAACAGACAACATGCGGTCAAAAGGAGCTCTCCATGCAGGTGAAAGAAGCCATCTTTAAGCTGCGAAAACAGAAAAAACCCATCCGAGAAATTGCTATATTACGAGTGGCAAAATCTAGTTTGGTACGTCCTGAGAAAGAAAGCAAGCACTGGTGAACTCAGCAACGCAAAAAGACCTGGACGTCCACGGAAGACAACAGTGGTGGATGATCGCAGAATCATTTCCATGGTGAAGAGAAACCCCTTCACAACAGCCAACCAAGTGAACAACACTCTCCGGTGGATAGGCGTATCGATATCCAAGTCTACCATTAAGAGAAGACTGCATGAAAGTAAATACAGAGGGTGCACTGCAAGGTGCAAGCCACTCATAAGCCTCGAGAATACAAAGGCTAGATTGAACTTTGCTAAAGAACATCTAAAAAAGCCAGCAGAGTTCTGGAAAAACATTCTTTGGACAGATGAAACCAAGATCAACCTCTACCAGAATGATGGCAAGAAAAAAATATGGAGAAGGCGTGGAACAGCTCATTATCCAAAGCATACCACATCATCTGTAAAACACGGTGGAGGCAGTGTGATGGCTTGGGCGTGCATGACTGCCAGTGGCACTGGGACACTAGTGTTTATTGATGATGTGACACAGGACAGAAGTAGCCGAATGACTTCTGAGATGTTCAGAGACATACTGTCTGCTCAAATCCAGCTAAATGCAGTCAAATTGATTGGGCGGCGTTTCATGATACAGATGGACAATGACCCAAAACATACAGCCAACGCAACCCAGGAGTTTATTAAAGCAAAGAAGTGGAAAATTCTTGAATGGCCAAGTCAGTCACCTGATCTTAACCCAATTGAGCATGCATTTCACTTGCTGATGACTAAACTTCAGACAGGCCCACAAACAAACAGCAACTGAAAGCCGCTGCAGTAAAGGCCTGGCAGAACATTAAAAAGGAGGAAACCCAGCATCTGGTGATGTCCATGAGTTCAAGACTTCAGGCTGTCATTGCCAGCAAAGGGTTTTCAACCAAGTATTAGAAGTGAACAGTTTATTTCCAGTTATTTCATTTGTCCAATTACTTTTGAGCCCCTGAAATGAAGGGATTGTGTTAAAAAAATGCTTTAGTTGCCTCACATTTTTATGCAATTGTTTTGTTCACCCCACTGAATTAAAGCTGAAAGTCTGCACTTCAACTGCATCTGAGTTGTTTCATTTAAAATTCATTGTGGTAATGTACAGAACCAAAATTAGAAACAAGATGTCTCTGTCCAAATATTTATGGACCTAACTGTATGTGACAACCCTTACTTAGTGGCCTTTTGGAACCAAATGCTGTGGTAATAAAAAAAATCCCTTTTAGGTACAATCACCAAATGTACATTTGGAGGGAAAAAATTGGAAGCATTTGACAAATGAACAGTTTGCCAAATCGACGTATTACATTCTGGTTTGTATAGCAGTTAGTGGCACAAAAAACATTGTGTAGGAAGAGCAAATGATGAGTTCTATTAAATATCAATACATTTTGGAAGCTAATGTCCCAGAGTCATTAAAGAAACATGCTGAAAAGCTGGCAGATATTACAAGAAAAATATACCTTGAGATCAATAAAGACCACCTTAAAAATATTCAAGATTAAGGTTTCCAGATTGTCTCCCCAGTTCCCCAGACGTGAACATTTTGGAGATCAACCCACATCTTGAAGTGCATGTAAAAAGAAATAAAAATACTTTTGAATCAGATGCATTCTATCAGTAAGAGAGAGAAACGCTTTCTAAAGAAATAATAGAAACACTGTTGGCTACAAAAATGTGGTTGGATGTTGTCTGTAATTTCTGCTGGTGGGTATAACTAACTACTGACTGAAAGGATGTTCAAACTTTAGCACATGCCATATCTCCAAACAATTGGTTATATTTAGCAAACAAATATTAATTGTGAATAAAAAATTGAAAAAATGTCATGCTTATCTGCTGAGGTATGTCAACATTTTTTCACTTAGAAAATCAACAATTTGACCAAGTTGCCCAAGCTTTTGCGTACAACCGTTTATGTATGTGTGGGTTAACAGTACTTGATTTTATTTTTTTACATTACGAGATTAAATATTTTTTTTTTAAAAAAAGCACATTTTTTCATTAGACTTTTTCTAAACACAAAGTGGCAATAGAATGTATTACATAAAGCAGTTATTGTATAATTCCTGCTAATGGAATATACAGTACCTTTGGCTTTATTTTAGTTTAACTACTTAAGGATCAGAACCCTTAGTTCTAAGTCGCCTTGAGTGTTTAATTGCTTACTTTTCCCTTAACCAGTTACTAGCTGAGATATAAATAAGGCAATGAACAACCTACTCCTAATTTGCACCTGTGAGTGCCAAGTAAAACAAAATGTGGGGAACCGACATATCGCCCAAAGCTGATTTGTACAAAACATTTTGATGATTGACTAAAGGAGAATCAACATTATTAGAGGTGTGTGACATAGAAGAGTAAGGACGCTAGCAAACCATAAAATTATATGGCTTGTTCAATGAACAGATAAAAATGGACCATTAATTAAGAAACAAAAACCTGTAGCCCTGAAGGAGATGAATCTGCAAAAAAAAAAAAAAAAAAAAATACAGGATACCAAATATCACGTAGCACCTGTCACTAGTAATTACATACATCCATGGCTTACATATGACAGCTCTATAACTTTTACCAGGGTTAGAATAGAGATGCATTTACAGAGAAATATTTCATACTGCAGGCACAAAGTGTGCATGCCAACTTATTTTTTTAATCTCCCTATTTTAACCCAATACAACAAGTGCTCACTGCTTATATTTTCAAAGTGTTAACCACTTTGACTAAAGGTAGTGCCTTCGAACATTAAATTTTTCATTTAGAATTCTACTCAATTTTATAATAAAATGTTTTAAATTGTTGTATTTGCAAATAACCTGCTTGGTTTTCTAACAATATAAAAAATGTTTTTTAAAAACAACAAATTAAATCACTATTAGTCTTCATTAGTCTTCACAAGTGTGGTCACTATAAAGCAGTCTTGCACTCTTTTAAACAAAAACAGCCTACGTGACTGTTCCCTTTATAATCTTTTAGTACTAAGGCACCTCAAATTTGCAATCTGCATACATAGTTTCAAAGAACAGAAGTCAGGATCTAGTATTGTACGTAGTTTTTACGCGCAGTTGAGAATGGAGGAATTTACTTCAATACATAAAGCTTCCAGCTTGCCCCATGACAAATGGAAAGTATCAAAGACTGCAGTTGGTGGCAAACAAATGAAATGCAACACAATATATCAGTAATCAAATATTCATGAAAGTAAGTCAGTCTATAAAAAGATTAAGAACAAGATGACTGCATAATATAAATGAAAAAACACTTTCATTAAATAAATAGTACACTCTAACATCCCAGAATAAAAAATAAAAGGCAACTGCTGGATATCTCACTGAAGTTTTAGAGCACAGTTTGAGACCGATAAAACTCAACATCAACTTGTTCTAGAATTCTGTATCACCTCTCTCCACAAAGAACAATGCACCATTTTCTGAGTTAGATCAAATGTAGCCTTTTGTGCATTGCATTTGTTTTATACAGTTTTCTTCAGCTTTAAAACACACAAGAAATTTGTTTTAGAATAGTAATATATTAAATAATTAAATTCATGAATTGTTAAGATGTGAGAAAAAAAAAAAGTAAAATCATTACATACTGAAAATCAAACTACAATAAAGCTCTAATCATTAAAGTAATGCCTTTCTTTTAAAATTGGTCAAAAGAAATTCTAAGTAAAAACATTCCAGAGGTCACAAAATGTTATGAATTTGATAAAAAAAAGAACATAAAAGGAAAACAACTTATACATACCGTATAAATGTGTTATATTTAAAAAGAAGAAAAACTGTAAAGAGGCATTTATTTATTAAAAACAAAGATGTAAAAAACCCACCATTGTTGATTTAATGCTTGTGAAAAATTAACAACCTTCAAATAGTTCACCGGAACATTGCGCAAGACATTGTGGAGTGTTCAGTTCTGGTTTATTTTTCTGAATATTATAAATAACAACATTCAATAATATGCAATCTTCTGTTTAGTGATCTTTCTTAGGTATTTCTTTATGGAGATAAAACCTGCACTTAAACACTTAATTATTTAACAAAAAAGGGTTCTCTCACTTGCAACAGTATTAAGTATGATCCAAAAATTTGATCAAAATGATCCAAAAGTAAATTCTCCATTTCAACTCATTCTAGCGTAACACACACACACTACATGTAAACTTAATTTATTAATGATATATGCAGTCCCACGTTCATTTAACTCAAATATATATGCACACACACACAAGTAAAAAGCGGAAATTGTGAAAATTTTAGTAACGATTAAAATTACACAAGGAGTTCAATCTATACAATACAAAATGTAGACACTACATTTCTGTGTTTACATGGGGGCAAAAGTACCAGACAGAGCAGCAAATTTCAGTAACAGAGGTTACTAACAAAAGTCCTGTTGAGCTGATGAATTCTGTCAAGTGGTAAAGACCTCCAGCCTGCACTCACAGCATTCTGTTTTCAGAGCAAGCCTTCATAAAACCACAAGACAACTTTACTGTCACAGGAACATAAAGCTCTTTGAATCTGGAAAACAAAATATTTAATACCTTCATAAATCATAGAAAACACATCTATTTAGTTGTCTTTTTTTAATTTAAAAAATTAATAAAAAACAAACAAGCACAAGTTTTAGGCCATGAAAGAAAATGTTTATGCTTATTACCTCGGTAACAAGTTTATATTTTTTTGTGAAAACATTTTAGAACATTAGAAAAAAACTGAAATAATAAAAATTAACAAAAATATCTTGAGCTTTAAAAACAAATCAGTATATTCTTCAGCCTTTCTTAAAATATGAATATGCTGAATATTTTTTCTAGTAGCTATTCTGTGGCTAACTGTTATTTTCCCTGGCCATGTGGTATGTTTCAGGTCATTCTCTCTTAGAAACCGATTATGTTTTTGACAGTAAGTCCCTTTCCTAAAAGAACAGCAGGATGAATCAAAATCTTTTTACATTTTTCAGCAGTCATCATTCCCTGTGCTGGCTCAAATACACAACCAGACTATAATAGAGCTGCCATCATACTTCACAGCCGGCTGCTCATAAGCATCAGTGTACTTTTCAACAACCTCCCATTAAAGCTTTTCTTTTAAGGTTTCTTTACACAATCAAAGTATGTGTTTCAGTGTCAGGTGACATTGTCAGATATAGACAATGCACCTCCCTGAATTTTCTGCTGTCACCTAAGAAAGTGAGTTTTAAGTGCTCTTCATCATATACAGACAGTTTCCACATTTTCCACTTTGGTTTCTACCTTTAACTTTTCTAGTATGTTAATATTTCCTAAAGATGAATACCACAAATTAAAAATCCAGTTTGGTGCATGTAAGAGCCATCTTAGAAAGTTAAAACTTTGAGCTAAACTCATATTAGAATTTGCTTAATTTGAATAGAATATAAATTTCTTTCATGGTCATAGGCAATGGTATAGTCTCTTCTCCCTGTAAGTTAGTATAAGATAGAACTTTCTTGCTATAACTAAGATACAGTGTGTCATTTGTGTCAGTTGTTTAGAATAGATCCCAGTTCACAGGGACTTAAAAGACCCATTTTCAGCTTAGAAATGGGATAGGCATACAGTTTCTGACCATTTTGAAATGGTTCAGAAACGCTTGGAAATGATTTAACTGAATAAGCAAACTTAAAGAAGTGTAACAAGATTCAAGCTTTGAACAGAACTTTTCTTAATAAGAATTTTTTTTGCTATTTTAAATTTTCTCTTTTTTGTGTGAACTGTTTTACTTTGAATTTTAAGTACTGTAAAACTTTTAAAAACGAAGATACTTTGTCTGTGGAATCATTTCAATGCGTCAGGCTTTTGTTGAATCCCATTTTTATGCTAGAGCTGCTGAACTTTGGTAATTTTGTAAAAAACACAGCTACAGTGCTCATTACTTGCCGACTAACACCTCTGGCAGGACCAAGCAAACAGTATTATCACTGATGCCATAATATCAAAGCTTATTTGAGAGACTGGAACTGCCACAGGCTTGGAGTGCCTTGAGGAAATGAGTGACTCAAAGCTCTTAATTCAAGCAGTGCAGTTTAAAAGTCACCTTGACCACCCAATGAGGGACAGACTGTCTTAATCAACCAAGTGAAGACTGAAGAGGGAAAGCTTTGACAAGAGTCCTGGAAAAATTACAACAGGATCTTTATCACCAACAACCCCAACTTATCCCCCAGTACTCTGAAAATGCTGCCTGGAGCGATAAAATATTATTATTAAAAAGTTAACAGATTTGAGGAAGGGAACTATGCCAATCAATCGCATAAATTCCATGCTAAATCCAAAAGTGCGTTGCAAATTACCTGGTCACATATATAGTTTAGGACATATATTTACTTTGCAAAGGTACCCGATTTTAACTCTAGAATAAATCATGAACTACCGTTACAAGATTCATATAAACTAAACAAGACACTGGTTTCACATCAGTTTTTATTTAACTTCAATAGCTCTGAAATATTAGAAAAACTTACTGTTTATTTCCATCGAAGGAAAGAATTAAGGAGTGGAAAGGTAAGACTTCTCTACTTGAGTCATCTTCAGATGATTGTCTAGAATTTGGAAAACTTCTTGAATATTAGGTACGTATCCACTCTGAAGTTTTGACCAGATTGGGACATCTTAAAAATTGTCAAACAAAAAAAAAAAAACAACTGCAAATTTAATATTAAACAACAAAGAATATTTTACAATGACTTTAACATTAACATATGATATTAAAAGTATTGTGACACATTGGCAATTACATTTAATGAAATTTTGTCCCTATTACATTATACATTATTAGAAATCAGATAAAAATCCATGTTTATGCTACTGGTGTGCAATCTTTGAGCCATTGCTAACAAAGAGCAACACCATTTGTTGCATGGAGACATCTGGGCCTTATTGATCCTCCTAGTAACTAGTTATTGCTACAGGAATGGATTACATCAGTGGAGATGGATTGAAGTAAGGATGTTTTTGTGAGCTAATAGGCTCTACAAACAAGGAAACACATACAGTGGACCCTTGACTTACGAACTCGATTCATTCACGAGGGCTGGTTGTAACTCAAGTTGGTTGTAAGTCAAGACTATTTTTCCCATAAGAAATAATGGAAATACCCATAATGCGTTCCGAACCTCCCACAGCAACACTTACTTAACCTTTTCATAATAAAAAAGGGTTGAATAATGTGCATAATTTACCAAACACCAATAATTTTTCTAATGTACTAACCAAAAAGTTATAAAAAGTGCCTAGCCTACCAGAAACAACAATTTCATACTGTACTCGCCATTTAATTTGACATCTTTGGGCTGCAGGAAGGGAGGAGGAGGAGAATGAAATGGAAGGTGGTTATTGTTTGGAAGGAGCCTCCTTATACAAATCTTTTCTTTGTAAAATTGTCGAGATGGTGGATTTCGCCATGCTGTACATATTAGCGAGATCGGTCACACGAACACCACTCTCATATTTCTGCACAATTTCCTTCTTCGTTTCGATTGTGATCGCTTTCTTTACCTTCGTTACCTTCTCTTCCTTCCTTATCAATTATCGAAAAAAATTATATAAATTACCAACCGAAATTACGTCCACAAACACATGCATCAGGACTCCGACTGACGCTTACAAACGCTCTCGGTTGTTTGTTTACAATCGCGCAAGCGGATACAAGTGACCGCATTCAGGTCGTAACGCAAGATGTTGGTCGTAAATCAAAACAAAAATTTTGGTCGTAAATCAAGTTGTTCGCATGTCAGGCCGGTCGTATATCAAGGGTCGACTGTACTCTGTTGCAAAGAAATTCTCAGAAACATGCCTATAGAGAAGTTTAAATCTGAAAGCAGCTGTGACTACTGCCTTTAACACACACTATTTTGTACAGACGGAATATTCATTACAACAAATGAAAAAAATCAAAGGATAAATAACTTAATATTACACCTAGGATCATAACCTATTTAAGAGGTTTGGGTACTCCAGTAAATTTAGAAATGTTTTTGGAAACCTAATCCTGGCAACCTGGTTCAAGGGGATGTGCCTGATAAAAAGCATGTATGATGGCAATTACAAGAACAAGAAAAAGATCACTGCAAACAAGGATGTCGAGGCACTACTGTCAGCTTAAGTACCGCAGTCATGTTCCTCCTTAAAACAAAGTTACCATGATTTTCTTAAAGAGAAACATTGACAGTGCTTGAAAGGATTCCATGGATTAACACTGTATTCCTACCAGGGAAATTCAATTCATGGGGAGATAATGGAGAGACATGATTCAGTGTGACTAGAAGGAACAGGCTGCCTAATTGGGTTTCTGTCAGGAAAATACTATTAAAAATAAACACCATATTCCACCTTGAGGCTTCTCATAAATATCTTCTGAATTTTTGGGTAAAAAATGTACTAAGTTGTATCCTTATACACAACTGTTGATGAGCTGGCTCAGGTGATTGGTACACTGGCTAAAAAAAAGACATAGGAGACCAAAATGTATATAAAAGAGTGCACTGGGAATATCCTCAATTTCAGATATGTTAAACTTTCATCTCAGCAAGTGGCTTTCCATAATCTTAAGAAAGGTCAGGAATCTGAACAAAAGATGTGCCTACATTCTTAAGATCAAACAGGAACAAGATTGTCATTGGACTATGAAAATGGGTATGTCTCACCAAATGCTCCATTCAAAACTGTCAAGGACAAGATGTCTAGTCTCAGCAGATGCCTATATAGATGCATACAGGTAAACATACCCTATTTCTCTCAATTTACCATTGCCTTGCTTACCCTGATCTGGTTTGAAGCACAGAATCAGTTGAAGTAACTTACTTTCCACAGTTAAAGGGAGAACAGTTATGTCCAATTAAGACCTTTACAAAGCTTAGCTCTTCTTCACAAATTGAATGTGTTTCGATATTGATCCACAGATTACTGCAGTGGTGACACTACTTTAAGTGTTGTACTGTAGCAGAGTAGCCCTTGGATTTAACAACCAATCTACCTTTCAATATTCCCCTAATGTAATGAGCTCTGGGTAGTATCTGAAAGAATCACTTACAGAGGAGGCCTAATAAGGTTAACATGCAGCAGTGCAATTTAATCAATACTGCTCTAGAGTAAGAAGTTTGACACTCTCTGGAAAGATTTAGGAATATGTCCATTGCTGCTCAGGATCAAAAAAAGCCAGATGTTATGGGCTATAAATGAATTTATCTTGTAATTTAACAAATCATGGATCACTGCCTACTAGGAGGAAGTTCAGGGCATACTGTATGCAGGGATTTTTCTTTAACCACTTGGAAATGCCTGGAGATATTTACTGGAGACAGAAAAGTCCAGTCTCATCTGATCTGCTTAGCCTATCATGTAATCACCACTACATTCACCAGAACTAAATCGGTATAGAAAAATGTACAAATATTCCATATAATTTGCCTAGTAACTAGTACTATCAAACATTATGATCACCATCCTTTTAAAAACAAAATCCACCTTGGATTTTAAAACTAACATATCTTGAAAAGTTCTCTGAAGGTTAGTTACTTGTAACATTGTAAGTCCTTTGTAATGTATATTGTATTTGCTTTTTCCCCCCAAAAAACTCATCAGTTTCAGTTTAAATAAGTTGCCTGGAAAATGTGTTAAATTCAACAAAATCAACATTAGAGTCTATACTTTAACTTGTGAAAGAGTGTTAGACTAATTATAAGCCAGTAACCATAATGTTAAATCATCAATATAACAGAATAACAGTGTCACACTGCCTATAATACTGTGTTTTCTGTAAGTTTTATAGGGTAACGGGTACAGTGTGCTATAGTATACCAGTAAAAACAAGACACTGGTAAAAAAATCTGGCAACCAGTACAAATTTTTATGTATCATTTTCTACCTATACACTGTTACTTGTCACAAAAGAGAAAGCACTTGAAGGGAAGTGGGCATTCTGTTACCTTCTGACACAGTCTGTACTTCTCACAGAGCACAACTACAACACTTCCTTCCCACCTCTTTTCTAGAACCCGACCTCTGAAAAACTGTTATCGATCACATCTTTGAATTCTGTACAGGACACCCTTTTGCTCTCTAGAATTATTTTTAGACAAGGTCACTTTCTGAAGCCAGCTTACAGTTATCTATTCTACTTCCAACAATGATGATAATGATAAAGATAACAAAACAGCCCTGGATTAACCATTAAGCAAAATAAGCACACACTTGGAGCACTAAGGGAAACAAAGCACTACAGAGTTTTAAAAAAAAAAATAGCAGACAACAAAGTATAAATAAAACTATTTACTTATTTATAGCTATTTATAACAAATACTATACATCTTCAATGTTAGAAAGAAATGAGAGATGTTTCGTTTTGTACAAATAATGATATTTTCTCATTAGAATATATTTTTTAAAATATTGTCCACCAAAATCAGTTTCTATAGAAAGAGGATTCTGAATGTCAGTCGTGTTACAAGTGTGAAAGCTTTCTTTAGCAGGCTATATGCATTGTAGGGTTTGGCTTGATAGCTTTTGCTGAGGCAGTATTCAGTCAATGGAGTCAGTCTATTTTTTTTTATATAATTTTTCATAAAGATGTTTTGAAAGCCAATATTGAAGTCTAATAAGACTTGATTGTTTTTGTTCAATGGGGAACCAAAGGAATCTGAAGGAATAGCTCTTTGAATATGTTTTGTTGCCCACCTTGTTTAATTTTTTTCTGTATATTCCACACAGTATGCATTTTCAGATATTCTGTACCTTTTAATGGTATGTGCAAAATATGTTCATTTTTTATTGTGCATAATAAAGATATTAAATTAAAACACAACTTAAAGCTCATTTGTTTGGGGAGATATTTAACTTTCCCTGACATTCTGCCTCTTCTTTCAGTTACCTCTGTCTAAGGCCTCAGGATGTTTTGTACCAAAAATTCAGTTGTTTAGGGTTTTCTTGTACTATTTGTACTTTTGTATTTTATTGTGGTTTACTGTCGGTTATTCTAAATCAAACCTTTGTGTTTCCTATAATTATCTTTATTTAGTGTTTCATACTGATATTATTTTGTATCCAGTTTTGTGTATTTGGTCTTTTTTTCAGCTTTGCCCTATTGTTCATTCTGAAATTCTGTGAATTGCTTTAAGCATGGGAAAGGCACTATAAAAATAAAATGTAAAAATCTGCACTGGCATGGGGAAGGTTGCTGGTTCATATCCTGTTAATGCCAGGAGGGATCTTTCTCCATTGGATGCTTCAGCAAGGCCCTTAACCTGATAATTGCTCCAGGGAGCTATACAATGGTTGACCCTGCACTCTGATCTCCAAAAGTTCATGCAATTTCCCCCTCGAGGATTAATAAAGTATGTCAAATCAAAAAAATCAAAATTATTACTTTAGCTAATTAAAATGGTCTTTATGAAAAGAAAAAGCACAGAACTACCCATTGTTTACCTATAAAATTAGGCCAAAAGAAAAACCTTTACACTGGATTCAATCTGAAAAGTATACGCACATTATTATACTGTGATATATACCGTAACCGTGACATTTTTTAATTATATCTTCATATAACTTTTGGGCAAAACATCCACCCCTAGTGACAGGATAGAAAGTCAAGGCATATACAGTACTGTGCAAAAGTTTTAGGCAGGTGTGAAAAAATGCTGTAAACAAAGAATGCTTTCAGAAATATAAATTATGATTGTTTATTGTCATCAATTTACAAAATGCAAAGTGAGCAAACAAAAGAAAAATCTAAATCAAATCAATATTTGCTGTTACTACCTTTTGCCTTCAAACCAGCATCAATTCTTATAGGTACACTTGCAAAGTCAGGGATTTTGTAGGATTCTAGTCAGGTGTATGATCAACCAATTATACCAAACAGGTGCTAATGATCATCAATGTCACACGTAAGTTGAAACACAGTCATTAACTGAAACAGAAACAGCTGTGTAGGAGGCTTAAAACTGGGTGAGGAACAGCCAAACTCTGCTACCAAGGTGAGGTTGTGGAAGACAGTTTCATGTCCTGGCAAGATTGAGCACAACAACAAGACACAAGGTAGTTATACTGCATCAGGAAGGTCTCTCCCAGACAAAGATATCAAAGCAGACTGGGGTTTCAAGATGTGCTGTTCAAGCTCTTTTGAAGAAGCACAAAGAAACTGGCAACGTTGAGGATCGTAGATGCAGTGGTCGGCCAAGGAAACTTAGTGCAGCAGATGAAAGACACATCAAGCTTATTACCCTTCGAAATCGGAAGATGTCCAGCAGTGCCATCAGCTCAGAACTGGCAGAAACCAATGGGACCCAGGTACACCCAACTACTGTCCGGAGACGTCTGGCCAGAAGTGGTCTTCATGGAAGAGTTGCAGCCAAAAAGCCATACCTCTGACGTGGAAACAAGGCCAAGCAACTCAAGTATGCACAAAAACATAGGAACTAGGGTGCAGAAAAATGGCAGCTGGTGCTCTGGACTGATGAGTCAAAATTTGAAATATCTGGCTGTAGCAGAAGGCAGTTTGTTCGTCGAAGGGCTGGAGAGCGGTACAATAATGAGCGTCTGCAGGCAACAGTGAAGCATGGTGGAGGTTCCTTGAACGTTTGGGGGTGCATTTCTACAAATGGTGTTGGAGATTTGGTCAGGATTAATGGTGTTCTCAATGCTGAGAAATACAGGCAGATACTTATCCATCATGCAATACCATCAGGGAGGCGTATGATTGGCCCCAAATTTATTCTGCAGCAGAACAATGACCCCAAACATACAGCCAAAGTCATTAAGAACTATCTTCAGCGTAAAGAAGAACAAGAAGTCCTGAAAGTGATGGTATGGCCCCCACAGAGCCCTGATCTCAACATCATCAAGTATGTCTGGGATTACATGGAGACAGAAGGATGTGAGGAAGCCTACATCCACAGAAGATCTGTGTTTAGTTCTCCAAGATGTTTGGAACAACCTACCAGCCGAGTTCCTTCAAATACTGTGTGCAAGTGTACCTAGAAGAATTAATGCTGTTTTGAAGGCAAAGGGTGGTCACATCAAATATTGATTTGATTTAGATTTCTCTATTGTTCATTCAATGAATTTTGTTGATTAATGAAAATAAATGATTAATACTTCGAGAATTTTTTGTTTACAGCATTTTTTCACACCTGCCCAAAACTTTTGCACAGTACTGTATGAAATCACAATAATGTCAGCAATGATTCCCACACTTCCCATTTGCCAAAAATCCAATCAATAATAATTCCAGCAATAAAGATTATATAGATAGTTATGTGGATCTCTCATTAAACAGCACATTATCAATAAAAACACTAAACAAGTAGTGGAATTAATAAGGCAAAAAGAAATAAGTGTGCCAGGCCAAGTAAGTAAGGGACAGATACTTTTTATTTTTGATTTACAGCATCCACTTTTTCTTTTTTTTCTTTTTAAGAATAGTGAATGAAAACCAGCATTGAAAGTTTAGGACTGAAATCAATAGAGAACTATACTCAGAAGTGCATAGAAATTTATATAATGGTTTTTATTTTAAAATAAAAAGAAATGAAAATTTCTCCAAATCTACTCTCTCTCAGCTACATTTAAAACTTACCATTCAAAAAGATTTCAAATGCACCAGTTGACAGTAACTGAGTCTCAATCATGTTGCTAAGGAAAAACGTCATTAGACAGGAAAAAATCTGAAATATGGAAGCCAGAAAACCCTGCATTAGTACATAGCAAAACTGAGATTAGATAACATACTTTAAAATCACAGCAGGAAGTCGTGCCCAATCATATACCCAACAGAAAAGACTCCCAAAAAGCTCAGCACAGCATTAGAATGAAATCATAGTAGTACAAAAGTAATGTAACATTACATAATATAAAAACAATCAAGAAGTCTTGGGGGCGCATATATATATATGAGAGAGAGAGAGAGTTTATATATCTCACACTTATGAAGCACAAACCAGTTTTCTAATTTTATTCTCCTCTCCAGAATATAAAGTTGAAACAAAATGATCTAGAACAGTGAAAGAACACATCTTTATAATATGGCCATGCTGAATCCTTCCTCATTGTTTTTTCCTTATTCACAATTCAGACATAGTTGTAAACCATGAGGAATTTCTCAAGTTGTACATTCTCTGATGGATATGTAATTAAGTGCGCCATGCATAAACCACAGCAATTATTCCTGTGTAAAATCTTATTAGTCGATTAGCAAGCTTTATGCTTAAAAGTAATTGAGATCATTTTCCTATGGCTCTTTGCCCGCAGTCACAAGGGGGAAAAATATACATTTTACATCTAACAACATACACATTAATTGATCTTTTGAAAAAAATGAACAAACTTGGGGATTGATAAAGTATCTATCTATCAAGGCAAGTTTTCATAAACAGGTTTGTCTGTACTTTGTAAAAACTTCAACCATCAAATTATGTCTTAGAGAAATTCAATTCTTGAATACTGCTGTAAGCTGGCACCTTATTGCGTGGTCAGTAACATTTCTAAACCTCACTGCTGTCTTCTAGTGGACTACTCACGTACAGTAGGTGCCCCTTCAACAAGTCACAAGATTAAGGGACAAGTTTCTAAATACTGCAAACATGAAACCCATTGCAAAGTTGATGTTATTTGCAGTAGAACATCTTTAGACAAAAAACTGGGGTAATCACCACAGGCATATTTAAAAAGTAGAATGTGGAAGATGACAAAAACAATACCAAATTTACCTTATTTTCTTGGGTCCAGATCCATATCCTTGGTGTCTCAATTCCAAACATAGGAAAAGGATTGTATCCACTGATAACTAATGCAATTGACAGTAGTTTAAGATAAAAAATGCATGATGCCAAAAATCTGTGGAGTAAATTAAAAAAGAAATTAATCAAACCACATAATTGTTAGTCATAATAATTAGGTATTTCACAACATTCTTAACTCTTACACTGTAGATGTTGACTTTTGACAAAAGTCAGGGATACAGGACTGTAATCAACTGTAAATTGCGACAAAGCTTGCCATTATGTTTAAGTTCAATTCTCTTTGCTAGAAGGAAAGTTAGCTTTGTTGATTTAATCTGGATTCCCTGCACATGCATAAGTAGCAAAGAGTAAATAACCTCTAAAATGTCATCAACATCTGGTGAAAGATAAAAGTGAATGCGCAAAGCAAAATACTCTGGACGACATTTTGGGTAATATCACTGAATCAGACTCTGACTTGTTGTACTCCGATTTGAAAGCAAATGATATGGAAATGGAGATTGAAAACAAAAGTGAGGTACTGGCATCAACTGATCGTACTCCGGCTGATTGCTGTGTTGAACAAGTTAGTATAGCTGATGTACCTATGGCAACATTCGACTGGGAGGACCACCACTTACATTGACAAGAGGTACAAACCAGATGGTGAAGCAATGCAACAGCAGCCACAGCATGCATCAACAGATGTTTTATGTTGATTTATGTGTGAAACCATTGCTCTGTGTGCCTTGGAATGATATTCAATCCATACCTGTGGCCACTGTCCTAACTCTTTAAATATTAAATTACCCACCTTTCTCCTCAAGACAGGGACACCCAGAATATTCTGACTCTATATATACACAAAACAGAAGGTCTACAATTCTGACTCTATATATATATATACAAAACAGAATGTCTTGTCTATATTTTCCCAATAAAATCCAACACCCTTTGACTGATCTGGAACAAATTTGGCATAGTTGCTTTCTAGGACCATGCGGACAATATGGACTACTGGAACGAAAATGTGGGACCCCTTGTTTTGTTTTCCCTGTGCACTACAGTTTGCACACCACAGCCAACCAGCTGGCTCAGAGCAAGTAACACATTAGAACAGCCCCACAAAACATGCCTAGAGCTTGACTTTACTTACTTGGGTATACTGCTTCTATTTAATCTAATGCGATATAAAAAGGAGTATTGTGTACTTCTTTGGTGGGATGTTAGGTCAGTGATTCACCATGAACTAAGAGTACAAACATGACAGCGTTTATGGCTAAGCACTCCCCTCAACTTGCGTACCTCCTCACCACTTGGAGAAAGGCAGCTGCTATGCTGCAAAGTCGAAGAAACATCAGCCTTTGATACTGCTGCTCGAATTTCTAATGGACAAAGTACAAGAATTGTGTTGTGAAGGCTGAATGTACAGCTCTGCGCTTCTTGCTCTTCATGTTAATACATCAGTTCAACACATAAGATACCAGTCCTTATTTTTCACATAAACCTCAGAGGCACTCACATCATAGGGCTAACTATGTACTAAATGGTAAATGTATTTTTTGGAGTCTGATCCCAGACCAACATGTTTTAAAAAGTGTCAATATATTTATTTTCTGTCTGCAGCAGCTTTCAGAAAAAAGAAAAAAAAAATTAGGAGTACAGTAATCCCTCCTCCATCGCGGGGGTTGCGTTCCAGAGCCACCCGCGAAATAAGAAAATCCACGAAGTAGAAACCATATGTTTATATGGTTATTTTTATATTGTCATGCTTGGGTCACAGATTTGCGCAGAAACACATGAGGTTGTAGAGAGACAGGAACGTTATTCAAACGCTGCAAACAAACATTTGTCTCTTTTTCAAAAGTTTCAACTGTGCTCAATGACAAGACAGAGATGATAGTTAAGTCTCACAATTAAAAGAATGCAAACATATCTTCCTCTTCAAAGGAGCAAAAAAATCAATAGTGCTGTTTGGCTTGTAAGTATGCGAAGCACCGCGGCACAAAGCTGTTGAAGGCGGCAGCTCACACCCCCTCCGTCAGGAGCAGAGAGAGAGTGAGAGTGAGAGAGAGAGAGAGAGACAGATTAAAAAATCAATACGTGCCCTTTGAGCTTTTAAGTATGCGAAGCACCGTGCAGCATAGTTAAAAGCTGCACACAGAAGGTAGCAACGTGAAGATAATCTTTCAGCATTTTCAGACGAGCGTCCGTATCGTCTAGGTGTGCGAACAGCCCCCCTGCTCACACCCCCTACGTCAGGATCACAGATAGTCAGCGCAAGAGAGAGAGAAAGAAAAGTAAGTTGGGTATCTTCTCAGCCATCTGCCAATAGCATCCCTTGTATGAAATCAACTGGGCAAACCAACTGAGGAAGCATGTACCAGAAATTAAAAGACCCATTGTCCTCAGAAACCCGCGAAGCAGCGAAAAATCCGCGATATATATTTAAATATGCTTACATATAAAATCCGCGATGGAGTGAAGCCGCGAAAGGCGAAGCGCGATATAGCGAGGGATTACTGTACAAGTAATGTTGAACCTAGATCATCTTACAGGTTTTTAGATGTATAACACTAGAATTACCAGAGTCTACGAAAAAACTCATAGATCCAGCCTTGTTTGATTATCTGGGAGTGACTGAAGTGCTGAATTTTTAGAGTGGAAATAATAGATTGCTATTTGGAACACACGCATTTCATGTGTGTTCCGTTTCTACAGTAATCTGTGTAAACACATTTTTAAAACAAACGTTTTTCATATTTTAGTAGTAAATGACAAAATGTAGGCATAAACTATATAATGTATGAAGCCTGAAGTCCAAAGATCAAGTAAATACTTTCACAAAAGATTCAAGGTATAGGCAACAGCTTCATTGGCATAGCAGTAAGATTTGCTGACTTGTAATCAAGAATCCCCAGTTCAATCCCCACTCACTCCTAGGGATCTCGCGCTGTTATTTTTCATTTGAAACGGAATAACTAGAGATGTGAGTGGTGTTTTGAGACAATGGAACTGGACATTCTCTCATGTGGAGTGATAAAAGCTGACACACAAACGCTAGCAAATCTGCCTTCTTTGTATCTCACCGTCACTGTTCCTGCTCATGCTGAATTAGTGTGCACCTTATGGTGTATGATGTCAAAAAACACAAAAACACAGACGTAGGTATCTATGATATTTGGAATTATTCGTTTTATGACCTGTATAGCACATTTCGGAAAACTTTGTGGCATGGATGCAACATTATTCATATTCATTCGCATAACATCTTGCGGTTTGTTATCAGTGACTGTGTGTTTTTTTTCCCCGATCTTGCCAGTCCTCACATGTTGCTGTATGCTGTTTCTTTTGTACTCCAGGACATGCAGAGGATAGAATAGTACAGAGCAGTAAGTTCAGCGCTATATGCAATCATCAGATTCAAATGTTAACTGTTCACACACACGCAAGGATCGTCTTTCCTACATTTACAACGTGTGTACCTGTTACAATGTACACGCTTCTCTCTATGCTGTGGTTCCTATTACACACCTGAAAGAGAGAGACAATATATGTGAAAACATCATCGCACTAATGCAATATTATTTGAAAATGAACAGTGTCAGATCTGGTGTGGATTTATGTTGGCGCTATTACTGAAAGAAAAACAAAAATCAACATGTGCGTTGATCCTGCAGCACTGAATAAGCTAACGCGCTGTAACATCGCCCCCCTACCCCCCCGATTTGACTAAGAAACAACGCAAGTACAGACGCAAACCAAGTGTGATCAAAAGTCCCCGGTTCGATCCCCACTCACTCCTATATTTGCTGTTTTCAGTAGCAAGCTGCTCTTTTTGTTAATATTATGCAGTACACATGTACACTTGGTTTGCATCTGTACTTGCGCTGTTACTTAGAGTCAGATTGGGGGGGAATGTTAGAGCATGTGAGCTTATTCAGTGCAGCAGGATCAATGCACATGTTGATCTTTTTTTTTTTCTTTCAGTACATGTGCCTTCCCTGTTTATTTATATATCTAGTGACTTTTCTGCCTGTCTGTCTCTATTACGCAATGCTCTGTCTGTCTGTGTGTTATGGATCTTAAAAACAACAGTTATAAGGACACTTGTTTCATGTTAATTGCAGTCTCAATTGTTAAAAAATATTTTAAAAGGAGCATTCCACATGAATATATAACGATCTCATTAACTGACAGTGCATACCAATTTATAAATTTTATGTCCGTTTGAGGTTAAAAAGAAAAAAATGAAAGAACACTTTCTCCTCAACGGGGGACTGAACTCAGGTCTCTTTGAGGCACAGCAAGCCTGCTGCGCTCTGAAATAGCAAATCTTATCGCTACAATGTGTTTACACAGATGACTGTAGAAATGGAACACACATGAAATGCATGTGTTCCAAATAACAATCTATTATTTCCACTCTAAAACTCCACTTCACTCCCAGATAATCAATCAAGGCATGAGCTGGGAGATGCTCGTGCACGTTCTAAGTCGGTGGGGAGATGGAATAGCCGGCTGCTTGCAGCTTGTTTTTATCGGCACATTTAGGCACATTTGGCGGAGAGGTGCGAATGGTTTTAAGGTGGGCCGGATCTACGAGTTTTTTTGTAGACTCTGGTAATTCTAGTGTTAAGAACCAAAATGAAGAGAATTGTTCGTATTTTGAAACTGTTTTGTTTTTAAAAATGTGCTATAAAATAAAAACTTCTAAACTGTAAGAAAACATTTTTACAGCCATTTAAAATTCAATCACATGATACACTATCAAGATACCGTGAAAGATAAGCAACCAGCACCAAGTACCAAGTACCAGTAATGTTTGGTCTATGAAACAGACAGCCATTAATGACCTATTTATATTAACACGTCCGTATACAACTGGCTGAAATCAGGTAACAGTGATCATTGTGTTTTGTTTATAAAAAAGACAAGGCATTGATTAAATGTGTATACAATGAAGTTTTTAAAAAAATGATCAACAGTCATGGGAAGAGAAGTCATCCCCTATGCAATTACTCTGAAGTCATGTTGCATTCCCTGTATTCCAAATGAAAGACAAGAATCAAAATTGTCTTAAAAAAAGTAGCACTTAACACATTCATAACCGATTTGACATTGAGTAGAACTATGCAAGTATGTGTGAGCATAATGGTTCATTATACTGATAATGAATATACACTGAAAAGCTTATTCTTGCAATGCTGCTTCTTTAAATGAGGTGCCTTTCATTACAATACTGTTGTCAAGAATTTGGATGCCACTGTTCAAGGACTGTGGTTGGTAGCAGCAGGTAACAGAGTTATTATCAAAATACTTCTCAAGCTTGCAATATATTGATATTAAACGTTTTATATACATTACTATTTAATGATTTTATATACAGTAGGGATGCACCGATACCACTTTTTTGGAAAACGAGTACGAGTACGAGTACTTGCATTTCAGTACTCGCCGATACCGAGTACTTAATAAAAACATGATTTAAATTTACAGGTAACAGCTTTAGTCATATAATTTAACAAAAAAAACAAGAAACTCTCGTCTATCCACTGGGAGGTTAGGCTAATTAGCGACACGGGGCTAACACTGCTTGTCCAAATGTCCGTGGTGAAACTAAACGCAGAGGAGGCTTGCAGTAGGCTGTGGATATGTTTTTTCACGGAGTCGTGTAGTTTAGGCAGCTCTGTGTCAGTCATGTAGCGGCGGCTTGGGATATCATATCTGGGCTCCAGAACATGGAGGAGACGCAGGAATCCCACATTTTCTACCTCCGAGAGTGGCTGGTCACTCAATGCAATGTACTCGATAATTGCCTGTGTTATTTTCACAGCACGTGGATTGTCTCTGGACATTTTCTCTCGTCTTGCAAGAGTTTGCTGCAGCGTGGGTTGTGTTGGTTTAGAAGTGTGGGTAAACTCTTTGTACTCATTGTCGTGTTGGGATTTTAGGTGCTTGATTAAATTACTTGTGTTAAATGCGCTACCTTTTGAGCCTCCTCTGGACAATTTCGCTGAGCACAATTTGCAGTCCGCCTTTGTTTTGTCGTCTTCATTCACTTTGAAATAGTTCCACACGGCTGACATGTCTCGCCTCACCTTGCCTTCTCCCCGCTCTGAGCTGCAGCCGGGGCCTGGGGGCGGGCACTCGGTGCCTGTGATTAACCCCTTACACGCCGCTCAAACATAGACATTTCTCAGACCGTGGTATCGGTCCCCGGTATCGGGGGACTTTTAACGAGTACGAGTACTTTAAAAAATGTGGTATCAAGGCCGATACCAGATACCCGTTTCGGTATCGGTGCATCCCTAATATACAGTACACCAGAACTATCAGGTTGGGTTTACATTCACTTCTTAACCTTATGTTTCTGACATTTAAGATTTTGTCATGTACTTTAATTTTTTACATACACATGTGACTTAGGTTTTCTTTGTACAGCTGAACCCCAATTTACATGCCCATGTTTAACATTTTCCCACATTTTACATTTTTGAATTTTAAGTGGTGGTGATGGCTGGATTTTCAGAAGGAACATTAATTTTAACAAAAAAGGAGGAATGTTTGTGTTATAGTTCATTTTTTATTATATTAATATTTGTGTATCAGCAATTACTGAATTTACTGTATGAAAAACAGTGCCACAGATTTTAAAAGTTTGCTGAAACTTTATTTTAGCTAATTAACGAGAAATATATTTAAACAGTAAATTTGTAATTTTTCAGCTAATCCAGCATTTAACATTTAACATCCCATTCACCCTGAGCACTGAGGCAGTGAACACTGGCTGCAGGGATTATAAACAACAACCATTTACCTGAGTGTAAGAAGGTAAGGTAAACCACTTCCAGTGGTAATAAACAATTAAGGTAAATGAAACACCCCATGGTAATAATCTGTCATTTATAAAAATATAGCCATATTCTGCGATTTATAGCATGACATTATATATAATCTGTTGCAAATAGTCTAAAAGCTGCACCCATCCAAAAGTCAGTATTAACTGTTGAAGACAGCAATTAAACTAAAGCTATATTGATTTTCTACGCCTCTAGATGAGTTTTGCCTACCAGGTATCTGTGAATTTAGATCTTAATGTGAAACCAATCTTGAATAAAATGCAAGACATAGATGAGTAATGACATTCCACTAGATGAAAAGATCAATGATAAGTCACTAAAGAGTTGTTAGTCCATGGTAGGTTGTCTATTATCTTGTCAAGCAAATTCAACCGTTTATGGCAAACCTTGGAGCTATTCTTCGCTGCCTTTGTTGCCCTTGAACTTATGTACCTAATTGATGGTTTTAAGAGCAGCTGTAACTCTGGAGGGGAAACACCAGCAAGCTCTTCAAAAACAAGAGGACACAAAATGTATTAAAAGACACAAAACTAAAATCTAATGAAGTTTTTAACTTGCAGGCAAACCTTTTTCATGATTTTTACAAGAGTAAATTAAATTCAGGCACATTTCCTCACAGAAACAGCGTGAAGTAAAGAAAGCAAACCACTAGCTATGCTGCTGGTAGAACAGCTTGTGTTGATATATATGCATATAGTCTGGTAAACATGAATTGTGAATATCTAGCAGAAAAGGCATGGCAATACCTTGGATATTAGCACATCTCTCACTGTATATATTTTTCACTGTGTACTTTGATGGCACACTTTTATCATGGCACCCGTAGGAACACGTAGAAAAGAGTGATCTGTATTTGGTGTTTTTTATATTTCAAAACAAATGAATGGGTCTTTAGTTAATAATACTTTTATTTTATACTTCTAATGAAAATGTTATTAAGCCGTACAACTTTACAATTATTAGCCCGATATTAACAGATACTATAACTTTTAAACAAATTTAGCACTTTGAAGAGAATTTATATAAAAAAAATCAAAAAAAATCAGTGGTGTCCATTTTCAATTAATTTGCAATTTATTTTATTTATTGCATTTAAGTGTTTGTTGACAGGTGGTGGCTTTTGCATCACCGTAAAAACATTTCAATGCTTTCAAAAGGTACCCAAGTGTGGCCTGGTTGGGCACATATGAAGTTTTACAGGGAGAAATTATATAAAATTGTTTGATTTACTGATTGTTAACAGCAGGAACTAATCAACTTTCCAAAATAAACCTGAGCATAAATACAGTTCTTCCACTTGAAATAGCTGCCAACTTCATTTAAAAATGTACATAAAATATATATTTTTATGCTACAAAAATTTAATTTCATTTTTGTCAACATAACTGGTAATAACTTGTCATATTGGAGGTCAGTTACGTAAATTAACAAGACTTGAAAGTTTCATATTAAAAACTAAATATTTATTGAAATATATTTAAAATGGGAAAATGCTTTTGGAAGCAAGACTCTTTTATTCAATTACTATTAAGCATACACATTAACATTACCAACATTACAAGAATAACAAATTTCAAGTTATAAGGCCTTGTAAATCTTATAAACATTGTAAAAGAATGGATAATATTACCTGTTTGTAGGTTTTGGGGGATAATTTTCTCCTTCAATACGGATGTCCGGGTACAACTGGCTGATAGTCCGCGAATATTCCTCGAACACCCTGCTGTATCCTCAAGATATACTGTAAAAACATTAAAACATATTTGTCTGTATCTAATACTTTAGGAAATGAAAACAAACAAAGAACTAAAAACTAAGAGGCTGCATCATTTCCTAAACACTCATAATCTACAAAAGTTGATTTTGGATATTACCGACAAAAAATGGAAAATATATTTAAAAATATATATATTTCACATTTTCATTGCTTTATTGTTTATACATAATTTATTGCTTTCCAAAGAAAAACGTTATTAATTTTATGTAGTAAAATGGATATTTTATTTCAGGGAATGGTCTACAGCTCATCCTCATGTTTTCCCTTTCCACGTAGCCAAGGGTTAAACATACACAGTTGTGTGAAAAAAATGCTGATAAGAGCTTTTCCAGGGGACAAAAGGATGACAAAATAATAAAACAAGCCCCCTTATACCAGCGTGCCTCTTGTCTGTTTTTATTTTTTTTTTATATAAGTTCACTTGCTACTGTTACCCTATTGCAGTCTTACTAACCAACCTGTATTCCTCTTGATTGTTTTCAGGACAGCGAGCCATGAAAAGGTGCTTAAACCCTTGTAAGTGACAAGTGCTGGCACTCTGCTATGCTATTATTAATATTTTTTACTACACCACCCCAACTTATGGTGCCTCTGCAAATCACAATCGTAATTTTTTTGCTGATGGTTTTTGTTTTTGCTGTGCGGCCTTTACTATGAAGTATAAAAAAAAAACGTGTACAAAAATACAAGTACTGTACATTAACACACCCAGAAGGGTTTATGTTTGAATAAATTGGAACATTTACTTATTTTTAATTGGAATATTCAAACCTTATTATTTGACTAATTTGACAGCCGTAACACCTGCCAAGTTCATTATGTAACCTTGGGGTGGTGACTGATGAGCAGCTATCTTTCTTTGACCACATTTCAACTACTGGTATTTCTCATTCACGCAGATTCACTCTGTATAACGTCCACAAAAATCAGACTGTATCTGACTGAGAATGCAGCACAATCTTTGGTCCAGGCTTTGGTCTTCTCCCATCTGGATTACTGCAACTCACTACTACAGTAGTAGGACTTCCCACATTTGCCATCAGGCCAAGATGGATGAATGTCACTCCTCTCTTCAGGCCACTACATTGGCTCCCTGAGTCAGCACACATTAAGCACAAGTCCTTGATATTTTCACAGAGAGTGGTCAGTGGGTCAGTACCTGTGCCTATTGAGATACTGGTGAGGTGCTATTCTACTTCTTGCCCACTCAGGTCTGCCAGTGAAAAATGTATAGTGATGGCCCCTCTGTGTGGTATCAAATCTCCATCCAGACTCTTTGTGTATATAGCTCCTAGTTAGTGGAACAAGCTGCTCACCTCCTTGTGAACTGCTGCCTCCCCTCAATGTTTTCAATAAGCTATTGAAAGCCATACTGTTCTATGAATATCTCTCACATTGTTAAGAAAAGCTTCCTCTGTGGATATCTGTCATATTAGCGATTGATCTTTTTTTTTTTCCTTCACTTATGGTGATCAATTTTTGTAACCCATTCTGCTACACTTCAAAATAGTCCCAAGACTGATGTTACTCAATTATGTTTGTAAGGTGCTTTCAATAAAAGCTTATGCTAAGCAAATAAATGTAAACACTTCAAGTAAATAACAATACTGCCATGAATATGTTAACTACTATGTCTTTTGCTTACTTAATAAGTAGACATGGCTATTGCTATCTACCCTTTAAATTAGAATCATTTAATGACATTAGTAACACTTCACCTTTCAGTGTCTTCTTTCTGCTTCAGGTAAACAAGCTGTTAGATATTTTTTGGGGAATATTAAATTATCGCTCAGGAGCTATGAAGTCTACTTGGGTTTTAATAAGGTTTCCTTTACAGATATAAATAAAACTGTTTTATGAATACAATTTGTTTTCTCTAGGTATATTTTATATCACAAATGTCTTCAGAATGTAGGCAAAAAACACAATAGCAATTCCTTTGTGTTTAATACAAATTGGAAGTCTAATGTACAAGGGTTTTTGTGTGACATCTAGCACATTTTCCATTTTAAAGAAAAGTTAAATATCCACATTCTTGACTTGTACTCAAGATAAACATTGAGTATAATGAGTAAATATATACTCATACCTATGCCAGAAACAGAGGAGATTTTCCTCATATCATATAATTCCCCAAACAATACTGCCAAAAGCCAGCAATTGTATGCAATGGAAACACACATAATAGTGACCAGGGCTCTTATTTTTCCTTACAACTTCCCGAGATTGTCAGGGCAGAGATTCCACAATGTGCTTAAGATTTAGCAGAGAGAACAGTTATAGGCTGGCATGAATGTCTACTCTGAATACTACATTCCAGCTCAATCGACTGGTGCTTAGTAGGACCAAGGTATGAAACTGGGAAAGCCACTGACATGACTGAAACTACTGGAGAACTGTAGGAATATACATTTTTTTCTGCATCAGTGTTTTATCTTCCCCTGATAATATTATTTTGATTACTTTGTTACTTCCTCATAGCTACTTCTACAATGCAAAATATGTAGGAAATACTAACCTAACAGTCTTCAAATAATCATCTGTTCACCTTATAAACAACAAATGGAGAGTAGAGATATGATTTGGGCCAGAATTAGGGTTGCAACTAATGATTATTTTGGTAGTTGACTAATCATTCAATTTTTTTTTCCAATTAGTCACGATTATTTCATGCCTGACTATTTTGATGCCTGCAACCAGTGGTTGCACATCCTGTTCTGGGCTCCAGTGCATGTCTTACCTCATCTGCTCACGTCTGTCCACCTGTGAAAGTCACCCTAATGTCTCTGCATTAACACGATTAAAATTAATAATAACCAAATTAAAATAGTTACCAGTGAAACATATGAATTTGGAAATAATCAGATGTTTTATTGTGTGTGACCATCACAATAAAAAAAAAAAATACATTAAACAATACAAACTAAAGTGGTCTTTAAACAAAAAAGTGCATTTAACTTAATCAAAAATGGCCACTGCTGTGTCTTAAAGTCCAAAAGTTTAAATAAAAATTCAAATAAAATAAAACAATAATGTACAGTTTATAAAAGATTCAGCTCATATATTCCTGATTGCAGTGCAAGAATGTGAGCATTCCGACATGCTCTGGTGTGAGGCTGGAGCTCTTCTTTGAGACAATGTTCCCAGCTGCTGAGAAGAGACGCTCAGAGGGAGTAGAGGTAGCAGGAATACACAAGAATGATTTTGCAGACAGAGAAAGATGTTTTAATCATCACACTCTGAAGGTAAAATGTTGTAGTTTATCACCTCATGTACTATATTATGCCAAAATAAAAAAATAACAGACTAAAATATGAAACAAGCTAATTACTGCCGAGTATATTCAGAAAAGTACATTTGTTGACACACACAAAAAAAAAAAAATGTAGGTGCGATACACGTGCAGAGTAAGTTACAGAATATAAAAGCAGAAAAATGCAAAAGTTTTTGATTGTTAGCGCTAATGCGATCTTTACTAAGAGAAATTATTACTCGGTAAAATAACAGAAAGGCAAATAAAGATCTCATATATGGACATAGGTCATATGTCAGAAGTATGGAAATATTGTAAGGCTTTGAAGTATAACTCAGAGACTTGTACATCGTCTTAATTCGTGTTGCCATCAATGAAAAGTAGTGTTTCTTCCCAATGAAGAGGCGTATCCAAGAGAATTAAAAAATCTGATGTTTGGGGAAAGTGAAATCCACAAATAGTCAGTCAGTCATTTCCCAACCCACTATATCCAAAAACATGCTGGAGCCAGTCCCAGCCAGCACAGGGTGCAAGGCAGGAACAAACGCCGGGCAGGACGTCAGCCCACCACAGAATCCACAAACACTACAGGCAAAACATACGAGTCTACAATAATCTTTTCGCCTTCGCATAATTCAATGCTCAAAACGTAGATTTACACAATAATGGACCATACGCTATGAGAATCTGTGGTCCCGCAACAATTAAAGCAATGTCAAGTAGTGCTGGGTGGTATGACCAAAATTCTGTATCACAGTATTTTTCAAAATTGTACCGGTTTCACGGTATTCAACAGTATTTTTTTCCCCATGCATGAGTTAACCACATTTTCCACTGCAATTACTGCAGTAGACTGGCTAAGAATAACCTATTCAACTGTCATGAGAATTGTACATTGTACAAAAAAACATTTTAATGTGCACACAAGTTTTAATACAGGTTTGCATGGCCCCATAAAGTGATAGTTTTCAAGGAGGGGGGCACTAATGCATTAATGAAGAGAAGGAATCACATTGCTTGATGGTTGCTGTCAAAATATATAACCTTTTTATTGAAAAAATTTTGCAAACAACTTAAACTAAAATTTTGACAACAAATTGTCAACCATCCAAAGAGGCATTTAGACTTAGTAAAATATCCAGAGGTGCTTGTCAAAAGTTGTATTGCACTGAACATGTCTTAGAAAAGGAACAAATGGTAAATATTTTTGTAAACTAACTACACTTTCTGTTAATGTTAACAATCTCTGTCCACTGACATGTTAAAGTGACTTTTTAAACAACTTTACCATCATTAAACTGCATAATATTTAAACTAATAAATAATAACAATAAAATAAATAATAGTATTATACTATTACTTCAAAACTTCAAGGCCAGGTACATTACACAGTATTCACCAAAATAAAATAAAACAAGTGCAACTTGATGATGACATCTTTACCAACTGAACCGTCATTTATGCAAATTACATTAATATGGACCTTGCTTCAAGCTAAGCTATATACATAAATAATAAAACTGCAACTTGCACTTATAATGCTAATGCTATTTGTGGTATAATGGGTCTGCGGCTTCAAAAAAAAAAAAACTAAATGACTGCGGGGGCTTGATGAAGTGATTGAGGCAAGTCGCACCCAATCATTCTCAATTGCTTCATTGGCTTACTGCACCATGTCAATACGGCGCTGCGCACATAGAGACGTATATTTATGGGCCGGCAGGATAGGGGGAAGGAAAAAAGAAAAGACAGAACACAAGGAGGTTAAAGAAGGGAAAAGGCAGTCATGGGAGATGATCCAGACATCAGGAAGGAGAAGGCAGCACAAGCTGGAGCGCAGGCTGAGGCGATCTAGGGGCTGGTTCACCCCACTGACTAAGCATGTAGAGTGGGGCGAGTGAAATGTAAGACTTCCCAATGGATCTGAGGAGCGACTGAGTGAGCGCAAAGGAAGACAGGAGGTGTGCCGACCTCGGACAGTCTGGCTGCGCAGTGTGGCGGCAGCCAAGACAGGGGTTGGCAGAAAGCAGTTCGTGCTGCAAAGGCATCGCCAGCAACGCCAGTGAAGGGTGAGCCGTAGAGACAGAAGGTGGTGTGCTGCGATCGGGTGAGGTGAGAGACTGCATTTTAATGGATTTATTTATTATGGATTTTATCCCCACGTTTCACTGGCTTTATGGATTTGCTATTTATTTGGGTACTGTATTTTTCTGAACAATGCACAACGGGCACTTTTGGTTTTATTTTGTTTTTAACAAAAGCACTTGCACACTTTCCACCATCCCCTGGCTTCAATGAGATTTCACAGCTCATCTCGGTCATAAGTATCGACGGTGTTGGTTCAACAGACTTCCATGTGGGAAGTCTATAGGGGACCGGCATCGTCACACTATTACACAGTAACCAGGTACATTACACAGTATCAAAAAAAAAAATAAAATAAAACAAGTACAACTTGGCTTGCAGTATTATCCAGTAGTATAGAAACAGTATTTACACATTTGAACATAATGGTCCACATCTGACCTTTTAAAACCAAAGTATCTACAGACAAAGCACCTTTTTTCGTCAAAAGTTCTTCTGTGTCATCATGATCAACTTTATCGTCTGCTACAGCTTCCATTTCGGAATGTTCTCCATCCATTTTCACCGCTCAATACCTCCACTAACTCATGTACTCTGTTGCATGCGTATTTAGCGGTGTACCAGTGAAAAAGGTGCCCCTTTAAACAGTTTCCCGCTGCGCCACATTCCAAATGTTGTTTAGGCTATTTAAACTGGTGTTCCGGTATAAGAAAAATCCATATCGTAACAAAAATAAAAAACGGTTTCTGGTATGAACCGGTATACCGCCCAGCACTAATGTTAAGTTTAATTTGGTCAGGTGTATATTTATGACCACGGAGAAGCGATGCAAATGTTAACAGGCGACAAGAAAGGTAATGTATATATTTCGTGAATAACAGACACCAAAGGAGATCTTGATATGCTATTCGTATTAAAATATTTACAGTTTTCCCGTGAGAATAGCTTTTGCTATGACACTTAACAAATCACAGGGAAAAACATTAGGGACAAAACAGCAGTTACTTTTTTACTTTGTAAAAAAAAAAAATTTTAAAAAAAAAAACAACAGACAGAACGTTTTTGACTCCTGGGGTAAATGTAGCTTTTTAAATAAGCAGAGATAAATATATATACATGAACAAAGTAACCAATAAATGCATGTGCGGTAAACTCTGTTTTTGAAATTCTCAAGATTCTTTATTTGTCACACGCATAGTTTATACAGGACAACACGCAGTGAAATGCATCCTGATCCGCTTATAAAAAACTGTGCAAAGTTAGAAGAATATCAGTTAGATTAACAAAAAGTCACACGTTGAAAGGTAACAGTATAGTAGAACATAATAAATAAGTACAATTATGTGAATAAAGTAGAATTAAGTGTTAAGAAAACCAAAGTTAGACTGGTGCAAAGTTAAATGAGGCAGTTTGTTCGTTTGCGCTCTTTACTTTCCTTTTTTTATATTTTCTAATTTTCCTACTTTCATATCCTTTAACTTTCTCCACATTTTTTTTTTTTTTTTGAGCCTTTCTAATTTTCCTGGTTTCATAGTCTCTAACCTGCTCTGCATGTGTTTAACGTCAACGTTTGTAAACGTCTTTATGAAGTTCTACTTTCTTTTACTCATTGTCTTTTAATTCTGAGCCAGATTGGACATGTTTTTTTTTCCAATTCCACTTGTTCCGGGCTGATAATTACTTTCCTTATTTTCTGAATTTGCACCTCAATTATTCTTTTTTGCTCTTTTTTCTGTCCAAAGCATTTGAGTCTCTTTTCTCCACGCTGCTTTCTTCTTCGCTTAGATGTCGACATTTAATTTATAATGTACCTTATAAGCTTTATATGCGCTGGGAGCCCTGGATCTGTGTGTGTTCAAATCCTTCACAAGACTGTATGTTTTGCTGCCTATTGTCCTATTTGATAGATTGTAAGTAGGGCGTGTCTTTGGTCTCGTGGGTCTTTAAAATGTCTTACAAGAAGATCACATATCGTAGACTTGCTTTTTGCTTTCCAGGACAGGATTTCTTTTCATAATAGATAGATATATACACATATACATATGACATATGAAAAATCTGGCTCTCCAGCACTGCTTTCTGGGATATTTATTTATTAACATGTACAAAACATCCCATTTGTGAGCACACACCAAAAATTCCTATTGCATTCACAATATTTTTGACATTGTCATGGGTTATAAATACAATCGCATTTGTTTTCCTTAGCTTCCACACTGCTACTGCCTCTGTTAGCTCTCCAGACAACCCACTCACTAGTATAACTCTCAAGGGGGTATACCTGAAACAAGTAGATTTTTAATTTCCATTCTTCTGTAAGGTAGTGTGCTGCCACAGTCAGGTAGCCTCTCTGTACCCCAAGACATTCAACAGTCTGTAGTTAAGAGTGGCAGTTTGCACTTCTGACAGTCTTCAAGTTGTACTTTTGTCTTGTTGTAGAATATAGGAATTATTGCTAAACTAAAATGTTGCTGAGATGGAATGTTGTAATGTGGCACATGCAGCATGTTCCTGAATAATGCATACTCCACTACTGAGTATGGTCTCACATCAGCAACCAGAGATATCTCAACTGCCACAAAGGACTCTTTAGCCCTAACTGAATCAATTGATTGAAGCTGCCTCAGGTTGTGCTGCTTTATTCTTTTGTCTATGTTTTTTAATATCAACACAGGTGCATGCCACTCTCATGTGACATAATGGGCATGCTAAGTTATGAATTGCCACTTGATTCTTCACAGTCACAAAATAGAGGAAAGCCAAAGCACTTCCAAACATGTTTTAGTTCCCCAAGTAGTATGACTTGAAACTCAAGAGTATACACTTTTGTCTCTTGTATCTGGTTCTGTAAAAAAAGAAGAATGGTGGTGTTTCAGAGGAAGAAGGGGCTCCACTCCTATAAAATTTTAAACACATCTCACATAATACAAGAAACAATACTTTATTTACTCACATCTACATTGTGTTGTTTCATTCACCACATTACAAGCCAACAGCCCCATATCAAACGATACAAAACAATATTGTGTATTGTTACACTGTCATATGAATTGGTTCTTAGTTTCACTAGCCCTAGTGCTCAGCAATGTCAATTAAATTTAAAATGCAGCTCTGATGTTAAAGCTTCTATAATATTTTATATGCATGTATTTTTGCCTTATTAAATTTCTGACATGGTAGCTGTTGTTGTCATTGCTCTCTTCATTATGAATTAGTTTTGTTCATAAAGTTTTACTTCATTAAAATGTGCTGTCTGAATTGCTACAAATATGATTATTTGTGCATTATAATTGAAAAGCTGAAAAACTTGCCTTAACTAAGCATTATACAGTCACAAATACCTACTCTCACTATAAAGTGTCCAGTATTAATCAAACTCTGAAAGTGCATGAATTAGTAAACCATTGTAATTCTGAATACACTATATTCACACAAAAAAAAAAAACAAAAAAAAAAAAAAAACACAAAAACATGAACATTTTTTAGTAACAATGCTGAAACATTTCAGTTCACTGGTAACAGAGTAACAGCATTTTTCAGTGACTCAGGATTGATTATCAACACATTTAACTTGCATCAGATTTCATTATCATTACATCATATCCCAAAAGCAATACGTGAGATGATATGAACTAAAACTAACCAAAGCTAAGGAACAACCTGAAGACATTAAACAAACCCCTATATTATGCCACTATGCAAAACTATCTTTCAGGCTCCATAAATGTATATAAAAGATACACACTGGACAATTCTATACACTCCAAATTCACAAAGATGATTCCCATTACAAAATGAACATATCAGCAGCAAGCCAGCATGAATTGCAAATATAAAAATAAAAATATCAAAATAACAAAGAACTAAAGTTTTAATTCATATTCCAAGCCCATTTATTGCAATTCCAGGTGACAAGCGGACAGAGCTTTTCCCCAAAATCCATTCAAAATCCATATTGAGCTTCATTTTTTTTTTTTTAATTTTACATTGCTCCATTAACATCATGCACAATCAAAAGATATACAGTGGGGCAAAAAAGTATTTAGTCAGCCACCAATTGTGCAAGTTCTCCCACTTAAAAAGATGAGAGAGGCCTGTAATTTTCATCATAGGTATACCTCAACTATGAGAGACAAAATGAGAAAAAAAATCCAGAAAATCACATTGTCTGATTTTTGAAGAATATATTTGCAAATTATGGTGGGGAAAAAAAGTATTTGGTCAATAACAAAAGTTCATCTGAATACTTTGTTATATACCCTTTGTTGGCAATGACAGAGGTCAAACGTTTTCTGTAAGTCTTCACAAGGTTTTCACACACTGTTGCTAGTATTTTGGCCCATTCCTCCATGCAAATCTCCTCTAGAGCAGTGATGTTTTGGGGCTGTCGCTGGGCAACACGGACTTTCAACTCCCTCCAAAGATTTTCTATGGGGTTGAGATGTGGAGACTGGCTAGGCCACTCCAGGACCTTGAAATGTTTCTTACGAAGCCACTCCTTCGTTACCCGGGCGGTGTGTTTGGGATCATTGTCATGCTGAAAGACCCAGCCACGTTTCATCTTCAATGCCCTTGCTGATACATGGCCCCATTCATTCTTTCCTTTACACCAGGCATGCCAAACACATGCGGCCCATAACAGTTATCTGTGTGGCCCGCTTGACAGATCCTAGTTAGCACTAAACTTGTACAAAATGATTACTATCGTTTATGATTGAATCATTCTGCATCTTCGGCGTTACTTATTGATTTTTCTTACTTCTGCCTTCTGACAAAAGCGCGTTTTCCCATAGCATTATGGTACCGGAAATGTCATCTGCTAGTATAACCACGAGCCTTGACCAAAGTTAATGAGCCGCAACGTCACAACTGAAGTGCTAGGCTGCAGCAGGGGCAACCTTAGGCATGTGTAAACTGTGCACCTGCACAGGGCCGCCACGCCAATATATATTGAATATAAAGCAGAAAGAGAAAATAATGACACAGCTGACAGCAATGTGGCCGAAAAACACTGTGTTTCTTGTTAATTAGTACGCTGTATTTACTAATGTCGCTCAAGTTGGATCAGTAAGCTATATGTAGTATTATAACGTTCTGCCGTAATGAGAATATCATGGGCCGCCACTTGGTTTTCAAGTTATGGACACGCGCATATAGAAGCATATCCTGAGCACAAGGTGGCTATGCAGTGTCCACAACGGACGGGCGAAGGTACACCGATTCTTTCTCTGCCCAGGGCCGCCACGAGCCTAGAACCGCTACTGACTGGGCTGCTGAGACTGGCCACTGGGCAGAACTGACCATCACGAGTAGTAATAGCTCGCATATTTTCACGTTTTTTTGCTCTAGTTTTTATGTAATTTTGTGCTGGTATTGTAACGAACAGTTAGTGCAGACTACAGCTGAAGATCTGAAGTGGACGCGAGAAGTTGGCGAGTTGTTTATTAACAAATTTTTGTGATTTTGAGTTTGTAAAATTATTGTAGGTCAGGGTGCTTTTTGCATATCATCTTATTTTACAATATAAACTTTGAAGTAAACTTAGTATTAAGTAAAATTAGATTTTTGGAGGATTTGTTTTCCAACTTGAATTACTGAGCAATGAATTCAGTGAGCGTTTTCGTGATTTCAGTTCACACGAACAGGACTATGTGCTGTTTACGTCACCATACTCTTACAACGTTGAGAATGCGCCTGAGAATATCCAAATGGAATTGATTGAACTGCAGTCAGATTCTACTCTGAAGGCAAAATACAACGAAGTTGGTGTGCCAGACTTGTATGCTTACCTGCCACCCTCGTATGTGTAGATCCTTAAGGTGGCATCGAGAGTACTGTCAATGTTCGGAAGCACTTACCTTTGTGAGCAATTGTTTTCATTAATGAAAGCTACCACAACCCCACATCACTCAAGACTTACCGTCGGGCACCTTTCATCCCTCATAAAAGTTGCAGCTGCACAAGATTTCAAGCCTGATATTGATGAACTGGTTACTAACAAGAGATGCCAAGTGTCGGGACAAAACAAATAAATCTCACACTGTAAGGCTCCTATATAAGCAATGAATATAATATAGTAATATAAGGACCTAGCTAAAAGACTAAGACTCTTAATTGTACGCTGTTGTACGGAGATTGTATGGAAATAAATTGCTTTTCTTTAAACTTTTCAGTATTGGAAAGAAAGCTACAGTAACTTTGTATAATAGTATTTGTTACACTGACGCTTGTATGGCAGTCGAAGCGGCCCACCAATGGTAGTGAGTTTGACATGCCTGCTTTACACGGATCAGTCGTCCTGGTCCCTTTGCAGAAAAACAGCCCCAAAGCATGACGTTTCCACCCCCATGCTTTACAGTAGGTATGGTGTTCTTTGGATGCAACTCAGCATTCTTTCTCCTTCAAACACGACGAGTAGAGTTTTTTTCATCTGACCATATGACATTCTCCCAATCCTCTTCTGGATCATCCAAATGCACTCTAGCAAACTTCAGACGGGCCTGCACATGTACTGGCTTAAGCAGGGGGACACGTCTGGCACTGCAGGATTTCAGTCCCTGGCGGCGTAGTGTGTTACTAATGGTAGCCTTTGTTACTTTGGTCCCAGCTCTCTGCAGGTCATTCACTAGGTCCCAGAATTCTTGTGATCATTTTGACCCCACGGGGTGAGATCTTGCGTGGAACCCCAGCTCTTTGGTCTTGGCCATAGTGGAGTTTGGAGTGTGACTGTTTGAGGTTGTGGACAGGTGTCTTTTATATTGATAACGAGTTCAAACAGGTGCCATTAATACAGGTAACGGGTGGAGGCCAGAGGGGCCTCTTACAGAAGAGGTTACAGGTCTGTGAGAGCCAGAAACCTTGCTTGTTTGTAGGTGACCAAATACTTATTATCCACCATAATTTGCAAATAAATTCTTTAAAAAAAATCAGACAATGTGATTTTCTGGATTTTTTTGCTCATTTTGTCTCTCATAGTTGAGGTATACCTATGATGAAAATTACAGGCCTCTCTCATCTTTTTAAGTGGGAGAACTTGCACAATTGGTGGCTGAGTAAATACTTTTTTGCCCCACTGTATATATTATTTACATACAGTATATATACAGACCGATTTTGTTTCTTAGAAAGACAGTGGTGTAATCTGTGCTCTGGAAAGTATTTCATCATCTCCTGCTAGACTTTTAAATTTATTGCTTTTCATGTTATTATTATTAGTATTACCAGATAAATACATGCTATTTCAGCCGTGTTTGGTAATTTTTCTATTAATATGGGGATAATGCATCCTTACTTGACATCAGGTTCAAATAATGTATTAGTTTGGGGAAAAAGTATAAATTAAAGTAATTTGTCAATCAATTTATCAGAATTAATAAATAAGTAAATAAACAAATAACTACAGTGTGGCATTAGCAAATAATATAATCACTGTTAAGGGTATATGTGTTTTGAAGTAGAGCACACTTATTAATGCATTACTTTCTTTTCAGATGTTACAGGTGTGTGTGTGTAGGCGTTCATATCTCATCTTACATGCATTTTTCAGCTTTATTTTTCAGTTTTAAGAACCATAGTTCTGATAAATATCTATTTGTATACTAAATAAGTATTCTTGTAGCCATGATAGCTAGCATCAGAATTATCTGTTGAAGTGTCAGACATGTTTATTTAATGCAAATTACTGTCATAATCTGCTAACTGCTCTTTGTGTACTAGAAACCAACATGTGCCCCTGTATCGCCTTCCGAAGGCAACAAGGAAGGTGATATATGAGGTTCAATAGATGCTCAAGATGGGTGCAATTCTTGAAAGCAAAAGCGAGAGGCAAAGCCCTATTGTTCTTGTCTCCAAACTTGATGGTTCAGTTTGGTTTTGTATTGATTTTAGGAGGTTAAATAAAATTTCTAAATTTAACACATACCTGATGCTGCGTGTGGATGGCTTGTTGGAAAAGCTCAGACAGACCTCGCATATTACCACCCTAGATCACACAAAGGGTTATTGGCAAGTGCCCTTGGAAGAAGAGTCCAGTTGCAAGAAGACTCTGTTTGCCACTCCAGACGGGCTGTTTAAATTTACAAGGGTCTCTTTCGGTATCCATGGAGCACCACTGACCTTTCAGCGGATGATGGACCGGATCCTGTGTCCCCATTCCACATACGCAGGAGCATATCTAAAATGATAGTCATTTTCAGTAATGACTGGAGATCTTATATTGTTCACCTGCAGGCGGTGCTTGAGAGTCTGAGACTGGCAGGGCGGACAGCTAACCTTAAGAAATGCAGACTGAGTATGTCAGAAGCCCATTATTTGGGATATTCCATGGGGAAAGGATTGCTCAAGCCACAAATGGACAAGGTGGGGGAGGTGCTTGCGTCCCGAAACACAGGCAGGTTTGTGCTTTTCCTTGGGCTCACAGGATATTACAGGCGGTTCATTCACAATTTTGTGCATCGAGCTGCCCCCCTCACTGTCTTGACAAAGGGAAGGAAGACCGTAATGTTGTCTGGACATGTAAACGTCAAAATCTCCACTTGCTGCAGGGACATCGAACTGTTGGCCATAAGTCAGCGTTCCCATTACTTGGCCAGAGAGTTTGGAAACGTCATTGTTATTGTTTACATCCCTCCTCGGGTGGACGTGGAGATAGCGGGTGACATCATCCATTCCGCTGTTGCTAAACTGCAAACACAGCACCCCGAGGCGCTTGTGCTAATCGCTGGAGACTTTAACCATGTGACACTGGACAAAACATTACCTGCCTTCTCCCGTATGTGGATTGTAACACCAGGGGAAATAGGACTATTGACCTACTGTATGCAAACGTTAAATACGCATACAACGCCACCCCACTGCCTGCGCTTGGGAAAGCAGATCATAACCTGATTCTGCTTCAGCCTCACTATAAACCAAGAGTGAATGAGCTACCTACAATCACATGCACATTCAGGAAGTGGTCCCCTGTGGCAGAGAAGGCTCTGAGAGACTGTTTTGGAACTACGGACTTGGATATCCTGCAGGGATCATATAGTGAGAACATTGAGGAGGTTGTTGACTGCACTACTGACTACATCAACTACTGTATGGACATTGTAGTTCCAGTAAGAACAGTACGCTGCTATGCTAACAACAAGTCATGGATTACAAGTGACATCAAGGGCCTTCTGAACCAGAAGAAAATGGCTTTTAAAGGCGGTGATCAGCATGAGCTCAAGCGCGTGCAGAAGGAACTCAGAGTCCAGCTCAGGGCGGTGAAGGAGCAGTACAGGAGAAAGCTGGAGCAGAAGTTGCAGTATAACAGCATGAAGGAAGTGTGGGGTGGGAAGAAGATCTTCACTGGTTGCAGCTCGAAGCGGGGTGCCACCATCGAGAGAGACGTGGAGAGAGCAAACCAGATGAACAACTTCTTTAACAGGTTTGACCAACCTAACCTACTCTCACCTTGGAGTACTGCACCCTCTACCCATCCTTCTGCTGATACCAGCATAGGAGAGAGTTTCCCCCCACCCACAATTACAGCAGCCCAGGTAAGCAGAGAGCTGAGGAGACTTTGTGCCAGCAAAGCAGTGGGTCCAGATGGAGTATCGCCACGACTGCTGAATGCCACCATCGAGAGAGACGTGGAGAGAGCAAACCAGATGAACAACTTCTTTAACAGGTTTGACCAACCTAACCTACTCTCACCTTGGAGTACTGCACCCTCTACCCATCCTTCTGCTGATACCAGCATAGGAGAGAGTTTCCCCCCACCCACAATTACAGCAGCCCAGGTAAGCAGAGAGCTGAGGAGACTTTGTGCCAGCAAAGCAGTGGGTCCAGATGGAGTATCGCCACGACTGCTGAAGGCCTGTGCGTTGGAGCTGGGGAGTCCTCTACAGGGCATCTTCAACCTGAGCCTGGAACAGGGGAGAGTCCCGAAGCTTTGGAAAACATCTTGCATCACCCCAGTCCCAAAGGTATCACGTCCTAGTGAGCTGAATGACTTCCGGCTTGTCGCTCTGACATCACATGTGATGAAGACCATGGAGCGGCTGCTGCTTCACCACCTGAGGCCACAGGTCCGCCACGCCCTCGACCCTCTGCAGTTCGCATACCAGGAGAAGGTGGGAGCGGAGGATGCCATCATCTATATGCTACACCAGTCCCTCTCCCACTTGGACAGAGGCAGTGGTGCTGTAAGAATTATGTTTCTGGACTTCTCTAGCGCCTTCAACACCATCCAACCTCGGCTTCTTAGTGACAAGCTGACAGAGATGGGAGTAGATTCATACCTGGTGGCATGGATCGTGGACTATCTTACAGACAGACCTCATTATGTGCATCTTGGGAACTGCAGGTCTGACATTGTGGTCAGCAGCACAGGAGTGCCGCAGGGGACTGTACTTTCTCTGGTCCTGTTCAGCCTATATACATCGGACTTCCAATACAACTCGGAGTCCTGCCATGTACAAAAGTTCCCTGATGACACTGCTATCGTGGGCTTCACCAGGAGTGGGCAGGAGGAGGAGTATAGGAACCTAATCAAGGACATTGTTAAATGGTGCGACTCAAACCACCTACAACTGAACACCAGCAAAACCAAGGAGCTGGTGGTGGATTTTAGGAGAACCAGGCCCCTCATGGACCCCATGATCATCAGAGGTGACTGTGAGCAGAGAGTGCAGACCTATAAATACCTGGGAGTGCAGCTGGATGATAAATTGGACAGGACTGCCAATACTGATGCTCTGTGCAAGAGAGGACAGAGCCGACTATATTTCCTTAGAAGGCTGGCATCCTTCAACATCTGCAATAAGATGCTGCAGATGTTCTATCAGGCGGTTGTGGCAAGTGCCCTCTTTTACGCGGTGGTGCGCTGGGGAGGCAGCATAGCCTGGACAAACTGGTGAGGAAGGCAGGCTTTATTGTAGGCATGGAGCTGGACAGTTTGACATCCGTGGCAGAGCGGTGGGTGCTGAGCAGGCTCCTGTCAATCATGGAGAATCCACTACATCCACTGAACAGTATCATCTCCAGACAGAGGAGCAGCTTCAGCGACAGACTGAGGAGATCATTCCTCCCCCACACTATGCGACTCTTCAATCCTACCCCGGGGGGTAAACGTTAACATTATACAAAGTTACTGTCTGTTATACCTGCATTTTTAATCACTCTTTAATATTTTTTTTTTTTTAAATCAGTATGCTGCTGCTGGAGTATGTAAATTTCCCCTTGGGATTAATAAAGTATCTATCTATCTGGACCAATACCTATGACAAGAGTCTTCTCAGACCTAAAGTCTGCTTTATCCTCATTCCTGGTTCTGTGAAATCCAGACTTTAAGGGAATTTATTCTGCAGGCGGATGAAAGTGTTTTCAGTTTAGGAGCAGTGTTTTCACAATGTTTTGAGGGGGAAGAACACCCAATCGTGTTTCTCAGTAGGAAAGTGCTTCCCAGGGAGAGCAATTACTCAACCATTGAGAAAGAATGTTTACCGATTAAGTGGACTGTGGAAACTTTCCGGTACTACTTGTGGGGATGGTGGTTTACCCTAGTGACTGACCACGCTTAGCTCCAGTGGCTCTACAGACAGAAGGATACAAATGCCCGGCTCACTCTGTGGTTTATTAGTTTACAAGCATTTGCTTTTGATGTTCGCCACCATCCCGGGGCTGCACACATCAATCCTGATGTTCTCTCACACCTGGCCAAGCCTGGCTTGGATGGTCGCTTGCCCACACTGGTGTGGACAAAGCTAAGAGGAGGGATGGAAGACTTCTGAACTCTTTTGAGACCCTCCCCAACAGGATGGCACACAGAAGTGTGATTGCCTCTTCTGAGACCCTCACCAATGGGACAACAGGGTTGCTTCTTTTTGCCAAGGCAACCACAGATTCACAGCACCAAAGAAACAACTACAAGCTTACCACTGCCATGCGTAAAGTGACAGTCGCCAGATGGATCATGCAGGGAACATTATAACTTGGCCACTGACCTGGCCCTGCCTATTTGCTGTGTCTGTATATAGTAGAATGGTAGATTCCACTATAATAAATAACCTTCCTGTTCAAGTTTGGAATTGAATAAAGCTGGTTTTGCTAAAGTACCGAGAGTCAGGCTCATCTTTAGGGTGCAAGACTCACACGTCATAATACATACACACACACACAGCGAGTCTAAATTATGTTAACACTAATGGTACTGCTATGTATATACAATTTATGAGGACAATTTATGTTCCACATATGTCATATGTGTTGAACGTGATGTCGAATAGGTTGAGACATTCCTGTAAATCATCTTGCACATATGAAGTATGTTTTGTGAATAAATTGTTACTGCCATTCAAATGTTAACATTATTTTGACTCATCCTGTATTTTTTATATATATTACTTATTAAAGAAATATTGTTGCTATGCTAACAGGCCTGCATTTTGGAATTTTCTAAAATTACACTGTAAAATGTGTTTTCAAAATTCACCAGATCATCGTTTACTATTGTCAACAAAGGTAATGTATACCAAGTTGATATTGCATTAGCTGCACTCAACTAAAAACAAGCAAGTGTTCCATTTGCTCTCAGATAGGGATGCACCGATATCACTTTTTTGGAAAACGAGTACGAGTACTTGCATTTCAGTACTCGCCAATACCGAGTACTTAATAAAAACATGATTTAAATTTACAGGTAACAGCTTTAGTCATATAATTTAACAAAAAAAAAAGGGACTAGTTTGGAATTAAGAACATTTATTTAAAATGAAAAGCATGTTGTATGCAACATACTACAGAATAAATGATTATAAAAAAAAAATTTAAACAGTGACAGTGCAACTCAAGTATTTTTTTCAGTTTGTTGTAAACTCTGCCGCTTTGGACAACATGGTCCTCAAACACATGCGCTATAGCCTGGCTGGTATGCGAGCCGCGGAATTGTTTCGCATGTAATATGGCTCGTTGCGGCGTGAAACTCTCGTCTATCCACTGGGAGGTTAGGCTAATTAGCGACACGGGGCTAACACTGCTTGTCCAAATATCCGTGGTGAAACTAAACGCAGAGGAGGCTTGCAGTAGGCTGTGGATATGTTTTTTCACGGAGTCGTGTAGTTTAGGCAGCTCCGTGTCAGTCATGTAGCGGCGGCTTGGGACATCATATCTGGGCTCCAGAACATGGAGGAGACGCAGGAATCCCACATTTTCTACCTCCGAGAGTGGCCGGTCACTCAATGCAATGTACTCGATAATTGCCTGTGTTATTTTCACAGCACGTGGATTGTCTCTGGACATTTTCTCTCGTCTTGCAAGAGTTTGCTGCAGTGTGGGTTGTGTTGGTTTAGAAGCGTGGGTAAACTCTTTGTACTCGTTGTCGTGTTGGGGTGTTAAGGTGCTTGATTAAATTACTTGTGTTAAATGCGCTACCTTTTGAGCCTCCTCTGGACAATTTCGCTGAGCACAATTTGCAGTCCGCCTTTGTTTTGTCGTCTTCATTCATTTTGAAATAGTTCCACACGGCTGACATGTCTCGCCTCGCCTTCTCCCCGCTCTGAGCTGCAGCCGGGGCCTGGGGGCGGGCACTCGGCGCCTGTGATTAACCCCTTACACGCCGCTCAAACATAGACATTTCTCAGACCGTGGTATCGGTCCCCGGTATCGGGGGACTTTTAACGAGTACTTTAGAAAATGTGGTATCGAGGCCGATACCAGATACCCGTTTCGGTATCGGTGCATCCCTACTCTCAGAACTACCTTTTTTGAGGACATGGGCTATGCCAAGTGTTACGTTGGTAAGCACAAGTTTGAATTTTCCCTTGCTCCAAAGACATGCATGTTAAATGAACTGGACACAAGAATGGCTATGTGCAACTGAATGCGATTGTGAATGTGCCCTGTGATAGACTGTCAGAATTTAATGCTGCATAGTCAACCTAATACTGCTGGAATAGATGCCTGGTCCTCACAATACGATGACTTAATTTACTTTGTCTAGAAATAGACTGATATTTCTTGTGCTTACAAATGTAACTACTCAACTGCATGGTAGGTCCAAATTAAAAAGGCAATATAACCAGATCATAATGACCCCTGGATGGGTCTCATACACGTTACATAGAAACATCACAAAATGCCAGTAACCATATGCTTTCTGCTTATGTTTTAACATCCATGACAATGTCTGCCACACATATCGCTCATAATACAACATAGATGACTGTACCTGAGGCATGGGCTGCTATTGACCATTAACAAAGTGTACTAATTTTTTTCTCCTGGCCTGACGACCACTAGATTAGCAGACTACACAGTCCATCAGTACAACTACCAGGGCAGGAGGTACCAGTGCATATCATTGCACCTCTACAACTTACACAGGTATCCTTGTTGTACACAGATAAATCTTTCATTTACTCTGATTTTTTTAAATGTTTCTGTCACCTGATTTCATACACTCTAGATTCAACATCCTTTATATAACCTGATTTCCATATTTAACATTTTACATAAGCATTGCATGCCTTCAGCTGCTATGCATCTCTCTCATAACTGATTAATTTCATATCATTAAATATTTCACCAGGCATATAGTTTTAATTCCCTATGTTAATGTGATTAATTGTAACTCTCAACTCTGCATCATCTGCAAATACATACTTACCGGTATATTAAGGACGTTTCTTAGAAGCGCACCTATAGCTAACAGTCACGTGTACAGAGATGACAAAGCATTTTTCAAACAGTGCAGAATAACACCACACAAAGTGCTGGTTTTCATTTTAAGGGATGTTTTGGTTAGAGACCAATTCCACATGTTCAGTTAAACTTTTTTTAAATGACTAGGAAAGAGCTATGCATAGGTTTTACATTTGAAGCAACACGAGGATGGAAATTTGAATGTGTAATATTTTTTCTTCTCAATACATTTGTTTATGATATAATTTCTGTTACTGCACAAATATTTAAAAAATAAATAAATAGCTACACAGTGGTGCCAATGAACTGAAAAACAGTTGCTTTTATACATACCTGAAGGGATGAAACATGTTAAAAATTCTAACACATTACAAAAAAAACACGAATTTTCCTGGCAAGTCATTTTAAATAACATCACGCCACTGATGGTTTTATAAGCAATATATTTCAACAAAATGAATCGTTTTGTCACTCAGGATTCTATCTGTGCTACTTAATGTGTCACATACTAAATATGCTTAAATTGCACACATGAAGCACGTGCATTTCTTTCGGCACTCTTGGCTTAGCCGTCTACTTACCAATACTGAAATTTAAGGACAGGACCGGAGTACAGTCTCTGCTTAGCTGCAATGTGTGGTTCTTTCTCCTCTTGCTTTTCCTTTTCCGGCTTTAGGCCCCTGCTGTCTTTGGCCTCTTGCAGTTGAACTGTTGTTTTGCCCAAATAGATATCCCGCACGGTCAAAACTGTAAACAAAACCAAGGCGACCATAAGGCCAGTCTGATTGTACTCCGCCATCTATACCCACAGACACGAAACCATGCCAGTCACTGTTAAAACAAACCCAGTGACCTTCCTGAAGCAAACAGGTACTAGGAAACTGAGAAATCCTACTACAGTAATACGCTAGTAAGGAAAAAGGCGGGGCACTAGAGATAAGTCATCGAGTTCACCAATAAAACGCTACCAGGGGCGGGGAAAAATGTAACTAACTCATCGATTGGTAAACTCCATGCCAATCTTATTGTGCCGAAAGAGCAGTTAAGTGAAAAGGGTGTAGCGGGCACGGATAAAATGTAAAAAACATGCAAAATGGTTTACCTTAAAATTACAGCGCTATGGAATATAATCAGTACTACAAAAATATTCCAAAATAACAGGATCATTAAAGAAGTACAGCAAGTGAGTTTATTTGTATCAGACTGATTTTATTTCTTAGAAAGACAGTCGGATAGTCTGTGCTCCGGAAAGTATTTCACCATCTCCCGCTAGACTTTTAAATGTATTTCTTTTTAATGTTATTATTATTAGTATTACCAAATAAACACATGATATTTCAGCATGGTAATTTTTCTATTAATATGGGAAAAATGTATCCTTACTTGAACATCAGGTTCAAATAATATATTAGTTTGGGAAAAAGTATAAATTAAAGTCGTTTGCCAATCAATTTGTCAGAATTAATAAATAATTAAATAAACAAATTAATCTGTAAACCCACACTACAGCATTGTTACCAAATAACAGAATCACTGATAAGGGTATATGTGTTTTAAAGTAGAGCACACTTATAAATACTTTACTTTTATTCAGCAGGTGTGTAGGTGTTCATATCATCTTATGCATTATGCATGTATTTTCAACAGGTTTCAATCGTTTTAAGATCCATAGTATCTATCTATCTATCTATCTATCTATCTATCTATCTATCTATCTATCTATCTATCTATCTATCTATCTATCTATTTGTATACTAAATAAGTATTATTGTATCCTAATCTAATAACTGCTATTAGTGCACTGGAAACCATCAAGCTAATTATGTATGCATCCTATGCAAATACAACCCTTTTTGTGCCATGTTTGTAAATTGCCAAGAACAGCATAATCGTAAACAGAATGATGGAAAGAAACACTTTACCAACTTATTTTGAATGGGTGTAAGTTATATGGCTTTGTCAAAACATCCCAGTAATTTGTAACATTCAGTTAAATAATAATTTCAGCATTGTTGCAACTTTTTGTGATAAAGTGTCTGCTGATATGGTATTGTTATAATATCAGGAATGTGTGTGTATAAAGTATAGACCTTATATACCTTAATAAAAGGATAAGTATGGATAAGTATTTGTGTGCCTGTCTGTGTTTCTGTCTGTTGCTGTATCTCTGTCATTCCAAAAGATAGCGCATCACAAACATTTGTATTAATAAAATGCATTGTATTTTTCATTCCATTAAATTGCACCTCACAAACATTAACACTGTTTTTACAAATCCCATACCCAATAGCATATAAGAGAGACACATGTATTGCATGATGCACACTGCAAATGTTCATACTGAGGCTTATACTGATTACTTAGATTTCAACGCATCTTAGATGGGTAGCCCATGCAGTCCTCTCCTTTCTTCTTTAGACCTGATGACCGATTATGGAAAGACAAGTGGCATCACTTCCTGGTTCCAGTCCCCTGAGTCCATCTCTTCTACCTTGCCTGCCTCTTAACCGATTTCACTGCCATCTCAATCTAGTGTTAGACTAATGTCTGGAAAGACGTTACCGCTTTTGTTGTTAAATCGCCCTATAATTTTTTTGCAGTTATACAGGGATACACTGGCTGGTGCCCTAATTCTTTATGATTCCTTTGTATTTTCTTTCTTACAAGAGACAATGCCAATAACTAACACCACAAAATATACTGTAAATCTAAGTTACATTGATTTGATCTTTTTCTCTCCTATAAAAAAATATAAATTCTATTTCCTTATTTTTTTATCTGAAGATATGCCTGCTAAAACTGTCTTAGTTTAGGACCTACTTTTCTGAGAGTTCCGGTGTTTCAGCCAGTCAGGTATTTTAGTCTTTCTAGTTTTCTTCTTTCTCAGCATGTGCACTAGCTTACCCACCTGCCTCCCCAGTGTTCCTTGTAAATTTGTGAGAAGAAATTTTTAAGAGCTATAGGTTTACTCTTCACACCAAGTATTATTTTCAGGTAAGGTAACACCAATAACCAAAATGATACAGTATGTATGTTAATACATTCTCTGGCTTTATCCTAACTATAAAGATATAAAGTATACAGTTTTAAGAAACAAAAGTAATAATTGTTTTTGTCTGTTGGATTCGAGTTGTCTCAGATGGAGATGATGCTTTGTTTCTGATTCCTTCAGGATCAGTTTTTCTTTGACACACACTGAAGGATGGTGTGAGCACTTTGTCCTTTGTGTTTGTAGAACGTACTGCAGTACAGTCTCAAACACACTTTTCACATTCTTCAGAGTGATGGATGTGTTGCTTTAACATACAGTCTCCCGTGCTTATGCACTTCTCTGTCCTTGACTGAGATGGGACTCAGCATGGCACCTACGTCCAACTCTGTTATGACGTAACACTATGTTACCCTATGGTCTAGAGGTGTCTCCCAGGCTTTGTTACAGCTACACCCTAGGTAATCAGGGTCTATCCATCCATTTTTTTTAACCCACTTATTCAGAGCGGGGTCATGGATTAGTATATCAAATATATGGACAGCAAAATATTAAAAAGAAAAGTAAGAAGCACCAAAAATAAGCGTTTTATAGTCCATTATGTGAAGGCAAAACCACCACCATGTCATGACTGTGACAAAATCAGTTGTTGAGCTGTAGTCATGTTTTAGTTAAACATAACATGTTACATTTCTTCTGATTTATGGTCAAAATTGTACTACTTAAAAGAAAGACATTTTTACTGTGGTTCCCTTTCATTTCTTTGATGTTTATATTTTTTGTCTTTCCCATTAGATATGGCACTATGTTAACTCTAGAGTGGGTTTCATTGATTTCAATCACCATTAAATTGCACATTACTTTTACTTTACTTGCATCCACTGCAACATGTATTTCCTCATATCTAATTTCCTTTTTTCTCATACACTTCTCTTGTGTTTGATTAGTCCACTTTTTGTCATTATTTTATAGCATTGTCTAAAATTGCCTTATGGTCCTGTGGTCCTGTGTTTTGCACCATACAGCTTCTTTAATTAAATGTATCACATTCCATTTCCTTTTCCCTATTTTGCATTTCATAATTTATTAATATATTACCATTTCCTTAGTCATTTTTTGCTTTTCATAAATATTTTTCCATTTATCCATACTCCAGAAAGACATTTTTGCTTCATGTTCCATGTCGTCTTCCCTTAGGCTTTTAGGATTTTATCTTGTTCTCTTGAATAAAATGTGAAATTCATCAAGATACTTGTGTTGGATAAATTCACAGATAAGCAAAGGTGCATTATTATGGAAATAACCCCAGAGTGAGGGTTTAAAGTTCACTTCTTTGTCAGAAACCTTCAAGTCTAGAGTTTGGAAGGAAGTTCACAGAAAGGAAGGCAAGCCAAAGTAGGAAGAGGGATATGGGAGGAGACAGCGAAAAAGCTTTCTGGAGGTGGAAAGGTGGAGAAACATAGTCATATACAGTTAGGTCCATAAATATTTGGACAGAGACAACTTTTTTTTCTAATTTTGGTTCTGTACATTACCACAATGAATTTTAAACGAAACAATTCAGATGCAGTTGAAGTGCAGACTTTCAGCTTTAATTCAGTGGGGTGAACAAAACGATTGCATAAAAATGTGAGGCAACTAAAGCATTTTTTTAACACAATCCCTTCATTTCAGGGGCTCAAAAGTAATTGGACAATTGACTCAAAGGCTATTTCATGGGCAGGTGTGGGCAAGTCCGTCGTTATGTCATTATCAATTAAGCAGATAAAAGGCCTGGAGTTGATTTGAGGTGTGGTGCTTGCATGTGGAAGATTTTGCTGTGAACAGACAACATGCGGTCAAAGGAGCTCTCCATGCAGGTGAAAGAAGCCATCCTTAAGCTGTGAAAACAGAAAAAACCCATCCGAGAAATTGCTACAATATTACTAGTGGCAAAATCTACAGTTTGGTACATCCTGAGAAAGAAAGCAAGCACTGGTGAACTCAGCAACGCAAAAAGACCTGGATGTCCACGGAAGACAACAGTGGTGGATGATCGCAGAATCATTTCCATGGCGAAGAGAAACCCCTTCACAACAGCCAACCAAGTGAACAACACTCTCCAGGGGATAAGTGTATCGATATCCAAGTCTACCATAAAGAGAAGACTGCATGAAAGTAAATACAGAGGGTGCACTGCAAGGTGCAGGCCACTCATAAGCCTCAAGAATACAAAGGCTATATTGGACTTTGCTAAAGAACATCTAAAAAAGCCAGCACAGTTCTGGAAAAACATTCTTTGGACAGATGAAACCAAGATCAACCTCTACCAGAATGATGGCAAGAAAAAAGTAAGGAGAAGGTGTGGAACAGCTCATTATCCAAAGCATACCACATCATCTGTAAAACACGGTGGAGACAGTGTGATGGCTTGGACGTGCATGGCTGCCAGTGGCACTGGGACACTAGTGTTTATTGATGATGTGACACAGGACAGAAGCAGCCGAATCAATTCTGAGGTGTTCAGAGACATATTGTCTGCTCAAATCCAGCTAAATGCAGTCAAGTTGATTGGTCGGCGTTTCATGATACAGAAGGACAATGACCCAAAACATACAGCCAAAGCAACCCAGGAGTTTATTAAAGCAAAGAAGTGGGAAATTCTTGAATGGCCAAGTCAGTCACCTGATCTTAACCCAATTTAGCATGCATTTCACTTGTTGAAGACTAAACCTCAGACAGAAAGGCCCACAAACAAACAGCAACTGAAAGCCGCTGCAGTAAAGGCCTGGCAGAGCATTAAAAAGGAGGAAACCCAGCATCTGGTGATGTCCATGAGTTCAAGACTTCAGGCTGTCATTGCTAGCAAAGGGTTTTCAACCAAGTATTAGAAATGAACATTTTATTTCCAGTTATTTAATTCGTCCAATTACTTTTGAGTCCCTGAAATGAAGGGATTGTGTTAAAAATGCTTTAGTTGCCTCACATTTTTATGTAATCGTTTTGTTCACCCCACTGAATTAAAGCTGAAAGTCTGCACATCACCTGCATCTGAGATGTTTCATTTAAAATTCATTGTGGTAATGTACAGAACCAAAATTAGAAAAAAGTTGTCTCTGTCCAAATATTTATGGACCTAACTGTAAATAAACCGGTGGCACATACAAAAACAAACAGTATTTCTTGGAGAAGACAACACAACTTTTGTGACACACCTGTTATGATAATTGTGTTCATTTATGATGACAGCTTTGTATATGATTGACTATGGCAGCAACAACATCTGGGCTACAGCAAGAAGGGTTTCTTGATTTCTGTCAGGAATCTAAGGTTTTTCTAATAAAGGAATGTTCTGTGCAGGTTTTGCACATTTTGATTTTATTTTTCTATATGATTATTATTTTGTATTTTTTAAACTATTTTGGAAGCTTGTATGTGCTCATATTTTTTATTACCAAAAATGCTGTTATTGTTCATGTGATCCTTCTACCCACTCTAATAAAAATTGCATGAAGGTGTAAAGCCTCCAGAAAATCCATAAAACAGACCAGGACCCTGAATAGCTTGCTCAGAAAAGGCCTCACTGAACATTGCCTGGCCCAAAACTCCACAGGCAGGCTCTGGCTTGCTGAGGCCTAAAAAGGGGGGATTTGGTTTGAAAAGTTAAAACATTTATCTTTAAGATCCACTCCCCAGCTTCCCAATATGCAGGCTGAGCATTGTTCTTCTGTGTTGACATCTGGTGTTCCCGCCTCTTACAGTTTCACCTACAAAGCACAAGGAACTTAGAAGAAGAACACAAAAATACTAAGAAGACAAATAATAAACAAACAACAATATTAATAAAATGTTTATAATTAATTTAAACAGATAAATATAGTACATCAGAAAAAACAAAAAGGACAAAAAAATGTATAAAACAAAAGGATCTGACATTGTATTTCATGTGTTTTGGACAAGTTAAGTCCTTCTTTAGCACTGCAAAAGTCTCCGTAATCAAGTTTAAAGAGTTTCAGATTACAGACGTGACCAGCCAAGGTAGGGACAATCAGACTGCTTATTGTAGATCACTGCCTGAAAAATGTATAAATAAAAGTGAAGCTACAGGATACATATGATAAAGTGGAAAGTATTCAATAACCTACTGAATAACTCACCTACACAAACAGGGTCTACAAAAGAAGAAAACAATAAAACGCTGACAGAAAATGAGAAGAAAAACTAGTAACTCTCTTATTCCCCTTCTTGCCCAAATTAAGCACGCACACCTCAGTTTTTTTTCTCCTAGCAAAGCACGTAACATTTTTACAATTTCTCAGAACACAGGAATGTTATTATTTCCATATAACACTAGCCAAGGATAATTCCCATGGTAATCAAAAGCTGACATTTCTAACTAAACAAAATATTCTGAATCCTGCTTTGCCTTGCAGCTTTCCCAGAATAAATTGCACTTATGTTCAGCTTGACAAGACTTTCAGGCTTTGACCTGTTACCTGAAATCTGTCAGATTTAAAGGTTAAAGTATCCCCATACTGCAGCAGATCCAATACTTCTGGGTTTTTCATTTGCTGTTTGTGAAACTGCCACAGCCGAGTTTGTTGAAGCATTTTAGATATGCACAAATACGAAGCATATCTCCCACCTGATAATGTTTTTACACATCTTTTTTAGCTTTTAATCACTATTTTTACATTTATACATGTCTCTCAGACCATGCTCTGTAATGTTCATATCACATGAAGCAGACGGTAACTTATGAAGGAGCTATTACTGTGCAGGAGTACTGACCAATGAATAAAAGAAGGAGACTGGTCCTTAATTTAAAACATTATCTAATTTCAGTGCACTCTACTTTTGTTCACAAGATGATATTTTGGAAATGTTTATTTAATAATATGTTAGCAAAAATACAGTACTATGAGATCTTTTAAGCATATGACTGGATACCTTATATGAGGGATATGCAACCAGTAATTTGACATTTTTAGGGACATTTTAGTGTTGTTTGCTGTTGTTCAGTGTTGGTCCCCACAGAAGCCTACTGTATCAGGAATTTTTGTTTATCTTCTTCTTCTTCTTTCGGCTGCTTCCATTAGGGGTTGCCACAGTGGATCATCTTCTTCCGTATCTTTCTGTCCTCTACATCTTGTTCTGTTACATCCACCACCTGCATGTCCTTTCTCACCACATCCATAAACCTTTTCTTAGGCCTTCCTCTTTTCCTCTTTTCTGGCAGCTCTATCTTTAACATCCGTTTCCCAGTATACCCAGCATCTCTCCTCTGCACATGTCCAAACCAATGCAATCTTCCATTCTCCATAAATACATATGATTAATATTTTTTTCAGCCATAAATACAAGCAACATGGGTTAAGTAACAGATAGAAAATAAAATGACCATTTTTGTTTTCCTTTGAGAATTTAGTTGCTTAGGTGTTTTACAAATTAATTCCAATTTTTAACTCTTTCTGCAGTGGTATCAGTTCAGTTCATATATGCTGTGAATGCCATAATGGAGGGACAACATCCAGATGGAGATGGATGGCAATTTCTTGCCAGAACAGTAATCCACATTGGAAAAATGTGGATGTTGGTACCTTTCCTGGCCGGGAGGTCATCATGGAAAGATAGAAGGAGACTGCTTCCTGGACCATGTGTTCCCCTTATATGCAGGGTGGCAACATCCCTCTGGTGGAACTTCAATTTGTACACCCACAGGGCATATTTGGAGCTGTACTCCTGATGGGCAGCCCTATTGAGGTACTTGGGTGCCACCAGGGGGAGCTGCAGGGAAACACTACCACTACTTTGGGGGTCTTCTGCCTTGTCCAGAAGTGCTTCTGACATGCAGTGCTATGGCACAGGAAGTACTCCCAGGCCCGGCATAAAAGAAGCCACTTCCTTAACATCAGGGAGTCAGAGTTAGGAACTCACAGATGACACTCATGGAGGAGTGGTGGAGGAAGGAGAGAAAGGTGACCAATTGTGTGTTATTCTTGTGCTGGACTGATTGAAATCACTGTACATGAAACTACCTTTTATTGTATCAAAAATTGTGTTTCGTTGAGTTGTGCCTGGTGTTTGGGGTTCTAGGGTGCCCTTTGGTGGCCACAATGCTTAATTGCTTGAAGTGTGGTCTAGAGCAGCGGTTTTCAGACTGTGGTCCGTGAACCGAAGGGGGTCTGCGAAGGATACAACAGGGGTCTGCAAGGGTGTTGTGAAATATCCATTAATTAACACTGCGTAGTTCCATAATAATGCAGCGTCTTGTTAATTATCGCTGTTACTTTCAAAACACTTCGGTACCCTATGAGCCTTTTTGGTCAGAATCAGACCATTTAGTATTTTAGCAATGTTAGTGATGCTGGTTTTAATTATTCTATGCATGCTACGGTGACATCAAATTTCAATAAGACGTATTCTAGTCTGTTGTTGAAATTAAAACGTATGGCCAGAGCATTTAATAATATGGTAATACTATAATATACTCTGTCTACTGACGTAACTGGCATATTTCTTTCACGTTCGCTGTAGTTCCTAAGTTAATAATTATTTTGTTATTTGCCGTAGGTAGGGAATGGATACGTTTTTGAAGCGTAAGATAACAGAGTTGCCGTTACATGAAACAGATGACAGTTTTGGCGATTCAGAATCAGAAACTAATGACTTGTCAAAATGCAAGAGAAAGCCAAAACCAAAGTTAAGAAAATATGACGAGGATTGCGTTAAATTTGGTTTTGTCGAATGTGCTTCAAATTCAGATAGACCGCAGTGTCTGATTTGTAACAAAATTTTGTCAAATGAAGCTTTGAAACCAGCCAAATCGAAAAGGCATTTAACGAAGAATCATCCTGATTTAGCTGGTAAACCAAAAATATTTTTCCAAAGAAAGAAGGAAGAATATATCAAGCAGACAATATTTTTTAAGTCGTCATTGATACCAAACGAAAAATTGCTGAAAGCATCCTATTGGGTGACATTGAGAGTGGCTTGCGCTAAGAAATCTCACACAATTGCTGAAGATTTAATTCTTTCTTCTGTAGTTGATATGTGTGAAACAGTTCTAGACAAAGAATGTGCTGCAAAACTGAAAGGAAAGCCATTGTCTGACAACACAATTGGAAGAAGGATAGAAGACATGGCAGATGATATAAAGAAAGAAGGTTATTTTGCAATACAACTGGATGAGAGCACCGACGTTGCCAACCAGGCACAACTGCTGGCCTTTGTGCAATACTGTTGGGAAGGGGAAATGATAGAAGATTTGTTTTTATGTCATCCAATGCCTTGCAGAAGAACTGGCGAGGAGGTTTTCAAAGTGCTCGACAATTTCCTTTCACAGTCAGGTCTGTCATGGGATCGGTGCATAGGCATTTGCCGGGAAGCATTCTGGAGTTGTGGCGTGTGTGAAGAAAGAAGCACCTAACATCACAGTGACACATTGTATGATTAATCGGCAATCACTGGCAGCGAAGAACATGACACAATCACTATCTGAAGTCTTGTCTGGTTGCATCAAAGTTGTAAATTTAATTAAAACCAGACCAGTATATGTTCACACGTTTGCAATTCTTTGTGAAGAATTGGGGGCTGAGCATTCGAATCTTTTGCTCCATACAGAAGTACGATGGCTATCACAAGGCAAAATAATGCATCATGTATTTGACCTTCATGGCTGATAACATTTGGCTAGGCAAACTTGCCTATCTGGCCGATATATTCAACTTACTAAATGAGCTAAACTTGTCACTTCAGGGAAGAGATTCAAACATCTTAAGAAGTCACGACAAGATTGCAGCATTTAAGAAGAAGCTCAGTATATGGAAAACCAGAATTAACAAGAAGGTTTTAGACATGTTTCCAATCTTGGATGGTTACATCTGCAACAATTCGTTGATCAACGCCGATCTCATAATTTACGATGTTGAGCAGTATTTGCAATCGCTGGCTGACCATTTTGATGAATACTTCTTGATTTGCTACATTGCTAATTTTGATTGGGTCCGCAGTCCCTTTGATGTTGAATTGACTGACCTCGTTGGGTGCGAGCAGGAGGAGTTAGCTGAATTGTCCTGCGATCGCAGCTTACAAAATAAGTTCAAGCAGCAATCACTGTCATCTTTTCTGTTGAGTGTGGCTTTTGAGTATCCCTTGATATCCGACAATGCAGTCAAGATTTTGTTACCGTTTACGACAACATATTTGTGAGAAACAGCATTTTCAGCACTTACGAATATGAAGAGCAAGTACAGATCCAGACTGGCCGTTGAAAGTGACTTGCGTGTGAGCTTATCAAAAGTAGCACCAAAAATTGACAGTTTGTGCAAATCAAAGCAAGCACATCCTTCCCACTGACATTATTAGATAGATAGATAGATAGATAGATAGATAGATAGATAGATAGATAGATAGATAGATAGGTAGATAGATAGATAGATAGATAGATAGATAGATAGATAGATAGATAGATAGATAGATAGATAGATAGATAGATAGATAGATAGATAGATACTTTATTAATCCCAATGGGAAATATATATTATTAGTGTTAACTGAAAGCAATGGTAGCCTAATAATTTCTTAAAAAGTACTTTGTTCCATAATTATTGCATGCACATAGGTGTAAAGAAAATTTATTCTGCTTTACTTGTTCATTTATGATTTTCTATTATAGTAGTCATCATGACTGTGAAGAAGGTACTGTGGAACTTGTATGTCCGTTATTTTGATTGCATTTTACATTATAAAATTTTACTTGTTCAATATAGAAGTCCACAAGCTATTTCCGGAATATAATAAGGGTCCCTGGTGCAAAAAGTTTGAAAACCGCTGGTCTAGAGAGCCATAATAAATATATAGAGCCAATAACAGCATGACCTTACCTCCACTGTGAGACTACTTTGGTTGGCTCTAGCTCTTAACTTACCTGACCAAACCAGGATAATCAGGTTTAGAACAATAAAAAATGGAGTTTTAAACTGTTAAATTACTCTAATATTTCTTTTATAATCCATCTTTGTTGAAAGCAATACACTGGTACAGTACTTTAAAATTATATTGAAGTGTCTAACTCATTCACACCTCTGCAGCAAGTTCAGAGAACAAAGTGTGAAGATGAAATCAAAACTCACTGTGGGCAGTGGGCATAATTTTATCATCATGGGCCCACATGCAGTACCTCAAAGATACTCAGCCTCTCTCAGTTAGAAGCAGACAAATATATACAGCCGAGGTCATAATTAAACGGCCTCGGCAATTAAAATGCAAAGGAGAATACACAGCGGCACCCCGGTAAGCTTGCAATTAAAGGCGGCCTGTTCTGATTCCCAGCAGTCCAACCTATTTAAAGCTAAAGCCTTTAATTATCTCACAAGTACTCTGTGTGAAATAAGAGGAAAAAGTCTTAAGACGAGTGATATACCAGTGAGAGAATTATGAACGGATTATGATATTGAGTAGGACTTTGAAAACAAACCACAAACAAGGAAAGGTAAATCACTGTTGTGAATCTACCCAAATCTGCCTACAGTACGCCAAGCGTATCTCATTAGTACCGTGTGACAGTTTGATAGCTTTTCCTTTCGAGTGGCACAGGGATGCCATAGTTAGCACTGTTTTGTCTCAGCTCCAGGGACGTGGCTTTGATTCCAGGCTTTTTTGTATAAAGGTAGACATTCATCACACATTCTGGGTACTTTCCAAAGATGCCTAAGTTAAAGTTACTGGTGCTCTAAAATAGCCTGGTAGGCTGTATTATTTAAGGATGAGTGGAACTCACCAAGTTTGTTATAGGATTGGTGTACTATTGCACCTTAAGCTCAATACACACAGCACACATAAACACAAGCACACACACACACAGATCATATCTACACAGAAATCTATGAGTGATGCCTACACTTCCAGTCACTCCCTAGTACTCAGCCTGAACAACATATGGGTGTCCATGGAAATAAGCTAGACATAATTGCTACTTTGGTCCCCAAGAATATCCTAGACCCTTTGGTTATGTGCCACTTATCAGCCAATGATATCTTACTTCTACGGCACTGTTCCAGTACTGGGGTGCCCCTCTCTGCCTGATAATCCTGTAGGAGAACAATGCTGACTATCTCCCCTACACCAGGTGCCTTGTATTTACTTTATTACTTCACTCATGGTAGATATATAAGCAAAGCATAGGACTTTAAAAGCAATGTGGTATTTATTAAAGTAGAATAATACCAGTAGAAGAAAGTGTAATTGAAAATAAAATAATAAAGTCATGGATTTGTATAGTCTTAGAAAACATATAGAAAATCAGCAGCAGTGTCAAAAGTAGCTATTGTCCTGGGTAGCTTTTGATTCAGCAGCTGGAGCGATGCATGAGTTGCGTTCTCAGACATCCAGATGGAATAGTATTTCTCTCTGTAGGATATCTTTGTCTTTCACATTGCTTTCACCCTCTTTTGTTGCTCTCTAGTTCCTCAGATGGGCCCTTATTTATGTCAAAAATACACATGGTGTTCTGGACCATGTGATATTACACACATACAGTATGACTGGCCAGCTATCCTGGGGATGGATGGCTCTGCCCAAAAGCTTTGACCCTCATACTTATCTCTCCAAACTCCTGTTATCTCCCAATTTCTTTATTATTAAGTTGCAAACTGTCGGACTTTTATATAATATTTCAGTCAAGGTTCCACCCCTGGCTGTGGTTCAGTTCTTTCTTTTATGTCCTTTTTATTCATTTTTGTGACATTTATTTGTAACATATGTTAGGTTGCTTTTATTACTTATCTGCTTTGTTTTCTATGCCTGTGTTATGTGCCTTGTGTCTTGTGGGTGGTTCCCACAAGCTTGCGCTTTTGTGATTTTCTAGATTTTTTGACCTTCTGCTCAGTTAGCAGACCATTCTCTGGATTACTATTTTGGGTATTGTTACACTTTTTTTTTTTTTGCTCTTTATTTTGCCTTATACAATTTCTTGTATTGGGAATTTGTTAGTTTTCGCATACCCCTTGGGGTCAGAGCGCAGGGTCAGCCATTGTACAGCGTCCCTGGAGCAATTACAGGTTAAGGGTCTTGCTCAAGGGCCCAGCAGAGTAGGATCTCTTTTGGCAGTGACAGGGATTTGAACCTGCAACCTTCGGGATACCGGTGCAAATCCTTAGCCTCAGAGCCACCACTTCTCCCCGTCATTGCATGCTTTTTGTGCTCTTTGGAGTGTCAATGTGTATCAGAACCTTGTGTGAAATGAATCTTTCATCTTTTAAAGATCCCACATTTGCCCTTATAGCTAGCCAGGGTCTGACTGCAAATCCCCCCTAATGAGCATTTTTGGAAATATTTTTGGAACTCTATAGTGTTTCAGAACTCTCAGTACATAATACCAGCCATTTTAAACAAAAGCACCATAAATGACTAGTTGAATAAAACAAGATATATAGTGTCACACACGTGTGCATGGGAAACAGCTGAAGGGCCTAAACACTAGTAATTCTACGCCAGGCCAGGGGGCGGCGGAGTGTACTAACTATCTCTCTCAGTCCCTTGCACATCTTTCCTTGGAAATCCTGCCTCTTGCCGGCCCCAAGGATGACGTCACTTCTGGGCACGAGAACGCCACTCCCAGTTCCTGCAATGTTGACGTCATTTCCTTTCCAGGCCTTTAAAACTGCCATCTTGCCTCAATACAAGCAGTTCTGTTCTGGACTCTGATCTATACACATTGTGTACAAAAAAGAAGCAATTTTGCAGCCGAGCATATTATACGGGTGGCTGCCCCAACTCTTTATGATGTCTCTGACTCATTCTTGTTACAGTGGCGTAGCCGGCAGGATACGACTTTCCCAGAAGAAACCGGGAAGTAACCTTGGATATACTCAGGTAGGAGAGTACTGGGGCCGTGTTTCCGGGTGGGTGGCGTGCTCAGCGGTCCGGAGCAGCACGGTGTAGGCTTCGCTCCCACCAAGGGACAACGAGCCCCTAGTCCTACACAGGGAGAATGTGGAGGAGACCCACCGACGTGGGCTGGTTCCTGGGTGGAAAACGAAAAGGGCTTACTATGTTCTCTCAGAGGAGAGGACTGAGCCACCCGTTGGGACCAAGGTCCCAGAGACATATAGGCTATCCCCAGACCAGCAGGTAAAATACCTACAAGCTTGGAAATATGATCCGGAGAGATCAACCCGGGAGCAAGCTTATGCTCTCTGGGAGCTAGTGGCTCAATGGCTGAAGTCATTTGAATTAAACACAAGGCAAATTGTGCAGCAGGTGGCCTGCTTTATTTTACTTAAAGGTCTTCCCAATAACTTTGCCCAGCCGGTCTGGGGAGACTTTCATTCCATGGACGAGCTAATAGCTCAAGTAAGATCTAAGCCAGCCTCACAATTTGTGAGAGCAGAATGGTCCTCTAGTGGACTTCGTAGGGATTATGTCCCACTGTATAAGTCCCTTCCATATAAATCGAAGCCTGTCCCGATGTCCCCGGGGTTCGGGGTGGGACGTTCGCGCGGGAGTGCGGAGGGATGCAGGTGGAAGGAGGGAGGACGGTTATGTGCACTTACGAACCCCCTGGCTACTGGTCATACGTGAGTGGTAATAATCATTGGATTTAGAGTTACAGCCCTTCTAGACTCCGGCAGCAACATCTCTATTGTTGATTGCCGTTACGTACTACCGCGACAGTGGACAAGAAAAAAGACCAGTATCCGGTGTATACACGGTGAAACACGTTTATATAAAACCGCCCTGTGTGTCATAAGCTATGATGGGTTAGTAAAAAAGTTCTCCGTGGTGGTCCACCCACACCCACCTTTTCCTCTGATCCTAGGGCGAGACTGGTCTGACAGTAAATGCGGTGTACTGATAACTACTCCCCGTAACCCTGTAGGCCTAGTCATAAAAGGGACAAATCCGACTCAGGCTGTTTCCACGGCGTGAAACCTGCCAGAGGAGAGAGATACAGAAGACTCCGAGGAGGATGGGGAGGCTCCTGGGCTGTCACACTTAAACACGTCATCAACCTGGGCCTCGACAAGTCGGGAGGACTCCCCGCCCCTTGAGGTCAGTCCGGACCCTCTCCCTGAAATACAATTTCAATTCAAAAAAACACCGGCGTCTTTCAGGAGAGAGCTATGGAATGACAACTCCCTGAAGTTTGCTAAAAATGCAGTCGTGCTTGTCAATGGCCAACGCACTCATCAGCCCATGCCTCGCGGCCCTCACTTTGTACTAGACAACGATCTGTTATATTGAGTAGCTGATTATGAGGGCGGGGTGCGGAAGTTGCTGCTAATCCCATGAACCTACCAGCGGCAGGTTTGTGAGTTGGTGCACGCCAGCCTCCTGAAAAGACTTTAGAGCGGATTAAGCTCAGATATTATTGGCCGGGAATAAATGAGGAGGTTCGCCGTTTTTGCATCTCTTGTCCAGAATGTCAATTACGGCAAATTCCTAGGAGGGGCCGTGCTCCTCTTGTTCCCCTCCCCCTGATTGATGTTCCCTTTGAGCGTATTGGGGTCGACATAGTAGGACCTCTGGAGCCCTCAGCCCGTGGACATAAATATATATTAGTCCTTGTAGATTATGCTACCCGATATCCAGAGGCAGTTCTGCTGCGCTCTGCCACTACTAAAACTATAGCACGGGAATTAGTGGGTGTATTTGCACGTGTCGGGGTCCCTAAAGAAGTCCTTACGGATCAAGGGACGCCCTTTACCTTGGCAACGTTCAAAGAAACGGCCAAGTTACTCAAAATAAAGCACTTAAGGACCATGGTGTATCATCCTCAAACCGATAGTCTTGTCGAGAGGTTCAATCAGACTCTCAAGCAAATGCTGCGCAAGGTGGTCAGCGGGGACGGGAGGAACTGGGATCAGCCCCTCCCCCTCGTGCTCTTTGCTTATCGGGAAGTCCCACAAGCCTCTACGGGGTTCTCTCCGTTTGAACTGTTGTATGGACGACAACCCCGAGGATTATTGGATGTTTTAAAAGAAGGATGGGAAGGAGAGGCTCTTTCCTCTGTCAATATATTAGAGTATATCGCGCAGTTACGCAATCGATTCGGAAAAATCCGACCTATTTTAAAAAGTCACATGGAAGAGGCGCAAGCAGCACAGGCCCACTATTATGATCATGGCACAGCTCTCCGGGAGTTCCAACCGGAGGATCGGGTCATGGTGTTGGTCCCTACCTCGCATTCTAAGTTGCTTGCCCATTGGCAAGGCCCGTGTGAAGTTAAGGAGAGGAAAGGGCTCGTCAATTATTTGGTGAAACAACCCAATCATCGGCTGAGCGAGCGGGTATATCATGTCAACTTGCTGAAGCCATGGAAGGAGAGGGATCCCGATCCCTCCTCTGCTCAGCCCTGCTCTTTCTTTGCTCAGAATGACAGCCTTAACTTCTGTCCCGACTTGAATGCTAAACAGAGACTGGAACTCGAGACAGCAATCCTGTCCGTTCCGGAGGTAGTGAGTGAGCAACCCGGAAGGACCTCTCTGATTGCGCACGACATAGTGACAGAACGCCCATATCGTCTTCCCGAAGCAAAGAAGGCAGAAGTGGAGCCTTGAGATCAAGCGCATGCTGGAGCTAGGTGTGATTGAGGAAAATTATAGTTCCTGGTCCAGTCCAATTGTCTTGGTCAGTAAGCCCGACAGGAGTTGGAGGTTTTGCAACAACTTCCGTCGACTGAATCAAGTCTCCCAGTTTGACGCCTATCCAATGCCTCGCGTGGACAACCTTTTCGAGAGGCTTGGACAAGCGAAATTTTTGACCACATTTGACATGACAAAGGGGTACTGGCAGGTTCCTTTAACGGACTCAGCGAAGGCTAAGACCGCGTTTAGCACCCCTAGTGGGCATTGGCAGTACAGGGTCCTCCCATTCGGGTTACATGAGACTCTGGCAACTTTTTAGCATCTGGTGGACAGAGTGCTCCGGCCTCATAACGTGTTTAGTGCTGCTTATTTGGATGACGTTGTCATCTATTCCAGCACATGGAAGGATCACGTGTGGCAGGTGGAAACGGTATTGTGGACACTGGGTGAAGCCGGGCTTCGAATTAACCCAAAGAAGTGTTTCTTTGGATTAAAAGAAGCTAAGTATTTGGGCTACCTGGTGGGTTGTGGTGCCGTGAAGCCACAGTGCTCCAAAGTTAATGCCATATTAAACTGGCCCCGTCTGAATACCAAGCGGCAAGTGCAGGATTTTCTCAGGTTAGCTGGGTACTACCACCAGTTTGTACCCCAGTTCTCTGAGAGAGCAGCACCCTTGACAGACCTAACAAAGAAGAGGGCTCCAAACCACGTGGTATGGACTGACAAGACTGCCGCTGCATTTTGTGACCTAAAACAGGCCCTTACGTCAGCACCCATATTGAAAGCACCCAACTTTTCACTTCCTTTCATACTCCAGACGGACGCTTCGGACACAGGTCTGGGGGCCGTGCTGAGCCAAAGTGTCGATGGTGTTGAACACCCCGTCATGTACCTGAGCCAGAAACTGCTGGATCTGGAGACCAGGTATGCGGCAGTGGAACGGGAGGCTCTTGCGATAAAATGGGCGATTACGCAGTTGAGGTACTACCTCTTGGGCCGTGAATTTACTCTGGTGACGGACCATGCACCTCTCCAGTGGATGGCCCTTCACAAGGAGTCAAATCTGCGGGTCACTAGGTAGTTTCTTGACCTCCAACCATATAAGTTCTCGCTTGTTCACCGGAAGGGTTCTCTCCATGCCAATGCAGATGCTCTCTCTCGAGTCCACGACCTCTCGGACAGGTCCGCCTGACCCGATGGGTCTGGGCTAAAGGGGGGGCCTTGTCACACACGTGCACATGGGAAACAGCTGAGGGGCCTAAACACTAGTAATTCTACGCCAGGCCAGGGGGCGGCAGAGTGTACTGACTATCTCTCTCAGTCCCTTGCAGACCTTTCCCGGGAAATCTCGCCTCTTGCTGGCCCCAAGGATGACGTCACTTCCGGGCACGAGGACTCAACTCCCAGTTCCTGCAACATTGATGGTTCACTTCCCAGTTCCTCCCTGTGTGGATAGCGCTTTGAGTACTGAGAAAAGCGCTATATAAATGTAATGAATTATTATTATTATTATTATTATTTCCTTTCCAGGCCTTTAAAACTGCTGTCTTGCCTCAGTACAGGCAGTTCTGTTCTGGACTCTGATCTATACACATCGTGTACAAAGAAGAAGCAATTTTTACAGCCGAGCATATTATACGGGTGGCTGCCCCAACTCTTTATGATGTCTCTGACTCATTCTTGTTACAATAGCTATTAGCTATTGGTAAATTATTGGTCACAAGAAAACAGAATGTACAATTAATGATCAAAAGGAAGAAAGAATGCAGATGTAGTTAGGTAAGTTGTTTTCAAAGGACCTGTGTAAATTAGTTAGATCATTTATTATACTTAGTTTGAGCAAAAAAATTGAGCAAAAAAAACCATAATAGAGGCAGTTTGCAATTTCAAAAAAATTATGATTTTTATACTCCAAGACTTAGGCTCAAGTGAGTGTGCTCCACTATTATCTGACCTCCTACCCAAGGATGCTTCTGATCTTGAGTTTAAAACTGAGTGGGAAGCTAGTAAAATGCTAGTAATTGCTGGTTGAAGAAATGGCTGAAGTTGGGAAAACTTTCTACTGTTTTTTAATTAAAAAATATGAAGTGCTTGTTAGGGGAAAAAATCCCTATTCCAGTCTGCTTCAGCACTCATACATAAAAATGTTCTTCATACTGCAGCACAGCAATATACAGTATAATAAGTTTATTTAACAAAGATGACTTTGGAGCACCACATGCATGCTACATTGTAATCACAGGTGTGCTAACAATCTTTTATTAAACAAAGCCTTTAAAGTGTGTGAATATAGCTGATGACATGTTAATCTAATAGAAATAGGATAATAGAAATATATGGGACATTAGGAACATTACATTCTGTATTAGATTACATAGGGAGATAAACATTCCAAGCCAGGGGCAACCTTGAGGGACTGCTTACTAGAATGTGGTCTTCCTATCTAGAATAGTTAGACAAAAAGCAATATAACTGAAAAGCTTAATAGCCTAAAAATATTACATAAATGTCTTCTGCTGCATGATCCAAACATTTTATGTACAGAGAGATGGGGAAATACACATTACCTGGACAGGAGGCAAGAATGACGACGAAAGGATATTGGTTGGTGGACCAGAGTAATAACTTTGTGTTTAATCATCGCATGCTCCCAACCACCACCACCACCAGCTGGCAGGAAATAATGGATGGACCAGCAATAGCCGGGAATCAAGAGTTGTTCCAACCCTCATATGCTAGGTGGCAGTGGTTCTCATATGGGAATCCAGTTGGGATGCTTGAGAACTGTAGTGCGGAAGTGCAGCCCTGTCGGAGTTGCTACATATCGATAGAGGGCACTGTCACGGGAAGACCTCTCTAATTTTCTTATGACCCGGAAGTGTTTCCTGGGGGATATGACGTGGCACTGGAAACACTCAACTGGAGGAGAGAAGGAGAAAGAATCGTCAATTTATTGTATGATTTACTGTATTTTGTGGCTTACATTTGGAGAGGATTGTGGAAACTGCTCTGGGCAAGAATATAAAGCCTTTGTTTTATCCTAATAACATGTGATGTATTGCTGGGTCTGTGGTTTGGGGCTCTCTGGCGCCCCCTCATGGTTACAGTGTCTTACTTCTACTACAGTTTGCTAATGCTGACTTTCAAAATCATACTTTCACATTGTCTTGCTGCATTATGTTACAGGATCTTGCTGTGTGAACCAAACTGTGCAGAGCTCTGAGTTATTTATGATATTTGGCATTGACCATATATTAAAGCTGTCAATTGTATGCAATATTTATTCATGTCTTATTAATCACTGTATTTCAGACTGCACAAAAGTCACAAAAATTAATTGTCAGCCTTGAAGGGTAAAAAGAGTGTGAGAGAAAAGTTTTTTCATATAAAGGTTTATTTAAAAAGTATTTAAAGGAATTCATCTCAACCAACTATTAACCACCACCACCTCTTAGGCTTTTAGTATAAAGGTTGAATGCTAACATGAAACAACTTCACAACAGAATTAAAAAAAAGAAATCCTAATTTACTGTGTGCGTCAAAGGTTCTTTTTTAAAGGTTTCTATGAGGTTACCTCAGTAAGGTTTTAGATGACAGCAGGTAATTTTTGCATACACCTCAGATTGCAGCAAAGCAGACAGATAATCAACATCATCACTAGCGTACGCATCAACACATCTATTTTGTGACAGTTTTAAGCTTCTCCAGGTGTAAGGCGTAGGTAGAATTCATTTAAAAATGCTCTAAAATTAGGCAGCAGCAGCTGCTCTTAAATCCTTTGGGACTGCATCTTGGACAGGAGGCGCTGAAACAGCAAGCGTTTTATCTTCATATCAAAATATTTCTTGAGAACTTTTTCATTTGTTTTTCAGCTGTTTAGCGTTTAACCAAAATAGTGAAAGATATAATACAAATTGAATGACTCAGATTTTTTGCTTCTGTGTTAATTACTTATTAAAGGTTTATTCAAATATATATTCAAGGGTTCAAAAAACTGGTCTTGTGCAGTCAGCATCTGGGCACTCTTATACATGAAAGCACACTGTGTGGCCATTTTATTAGGTATGCTAATGTGATAGTGATGTCATCACTCATTTGGTATACAACAGACTGAATTCACAGTGTTCTGACTTTGAGGTACCCTGTTTGCTAATGCTGGCTCTCCAATCTGAATTGATTATTACGTGTCACCTAAAAGACGCTTGATCTGACTGATATTTTGTAACTGGAAGCCAGTTCGTTAAGCTGAATTTACTGTCAAGGCTTGTCTAGCCTTCAAGCTTGTGTGTCATGTGGCCTGTGTTTCTGAAAAGAATGAAGAAACCAGTGCAGGTTTTCTTAATATGGAAGTGCTAACTGAATAAATATCACCACATTTACATACAGTGAAATGCAATGGTTTCTTTTGTCTATAGAACTCAGGGGGAGTTCTACTTTCTCCAGGTGTGTTAAGTCTACTGGAAAGGCCAGCAAGGCATAAAGGGATTGGAAATGTAAGCCAAGCAGAGGAATAAGAACAGAAAAACAGTTGTATCTTTCAGCTTTGTCAGATTGTTAATCGAGAAATCATAGGGAAGAAAATCAAAGAAAAAGTCAAGCACCAGAAACTCAGAATAGCAAAATGAATGTATGCATTAAGGCTGTTTTTATTGAAGAATCTGAAAACTTGAATAATGACATGTCTGATGCCCTGCTTTTTATATCATCACTTAGGTTACGCTAATTATGGCATTTCTGGAGACGTGCTCTGTAGGAACCGACACCATTTCATAATGACGGCAACTCAACGTGGTGGTATTCATAAAAAAATAAACTCAACAGAAATGGCACAATTATTTTTATTCATAACAGAAATAATAATAATAATAATACGCAGAATCATAACAAACTGGAGTTTTTGCTTTCCTTTCCTATTTGATTAATAGGTTAATAGAACTAGACTTGAAATGATGATGATTTTATTTATTTTATTTTAAGACATTGAACTTTAATGCTTTTTATGATGTTTAATATTTTAATTATTATGTTTATGCATTTTTACAACCTATTAAAAGCACTTTGAGCTGCACTTTAATGTATGAAAGGTGCTAAATAAACAAAATTACAATTATTATTATTACTATTATTACAATGCTGAAAATAGATTTTTCAGGTACTCTGTAAAATTATAAGGCAATGATGATAGTATATTCTTGCTCTTGGTCTGTAGTTAAGCCAGAAAAAGAGTGAAAGTTGGGTGAGACTTTTACGGGATCCTGGAGCAAGCATATAAGCTACTTCTACAGTAAAAAAAAGTAGGCCAGTGAGGCTGAAAAGTGCTTTATTGTTCCATTGTGTATGTTGTATTTTTCCAAATGTTATTCTTCCCTGTTGTGAGATAAATGTCTTTTCTTCTTTGCAAGCTCTGGTGTCCTTTTCTCCATATGGGGTTCAAAGACAGACTGTCACAATAATAAATCAAATCTTTACAAATTCTTTGCCTGTGTGTTGAAGAAAGTGTTGTTGAATTACTTAATTTAGGAACTGCATGCACTTTTAAACTAGAAACAAAACTATTAATAAAGAACAATCCTCGAAACGAGCAAGTTCCTAGATTAATTAATATTAATAAATTTAAATTTTCCCAGGTAAGGTTGGCATATTTTGTACAGGGTGAGTCAAAATTATGTTAACATTTGAATGGCGGAAACAATTTATTCACAAAACATACTTCATATGTGCAAGATGATTTAGAGGAATGTCTCAGCCTGTTCGCCATCATGTTCAACACACATACCATATGTGGCACATAAATTGTCCACAAAAATTGTATGTAAGTATATACATAGCACTACCATTAGTGTTAACATAATTTTGACTCACCCTGTACATAATGACTTTCCACAGTAAAGGTGATCCAGTACCAAGGTTGCAATAGGCTGTTTAATATGTTATTAATGCGATGGTTTGTTGGTAATTGTGCAGCAGAGACCCCAGTCATGATCGGGAATGCTAGTAAAAAAGGTGGTGTATATAAAAGTCAGGGCTGTACAAGGCCCTAATAGTGAGAAAGATGCATGCGCTGGAATCAGTAGTACATCATCATATGAGTGCAGTTAGCTGGGTACTACTACCAAGTGATACATTCTTTTAATACCCTTTGAGAGTCCCACAAGGAAAACAGGTAGGAGCCAGCAGCCTAACAACGTATATAATGCAAAGTCCCTCTCTGTAGTTGTCAGATTTACCTAAACCTCTATTAAGAAAGAGAATGAAGGCAAAGATAAAAGTCCTTAGGTCCTTAGAGGGAATTCACAGGAATGTACAGTCCATTATATTTTTCAGCTAGCTGAGGCTAACTAGGAGACCTGGTTCTTTAAGGTAAACTGAAGGCTAAAAACATACAGAGACAGCATGCACCACTGGAACTCATGTCTCTTTTGCAGTTATAGTGCCTTCCCTCCATAATGTAACTCTGGGAAAAGCCAGAAGTGACCCTGGGATGGGGTTTATAAGCCACATCATAACAGGTATCTTGTGTGAAGCTGGGAACGGATCAAGGACATACCAGCTTGGAAGAGCCATCACATTAATGAGCCATCACATTATTAATTAACAATACACGAGTAATTTTAGAGGGAATTTTTCTTCATTCAACTGGACATTAAATGGGGAGTCCCCTGAAACCCCAACCCTTTTCCTTGTACCTTGTGATTCTTTTGAATACTGTAGAGCTGTCAGGTGTTTTGTTGTGTTAGGGTCATAGGGTGAGCTTATTCCCCTTTATGCTCTTTATTTTGCATAGTATAACAGAATGCTCTAAACCCAATTTAACTAGACTGTTAGGGTTTACTTCTGCTGTAGATCAGTATCTCCACTTTTCTTTTATATTCTACTAGCCATCCCCCACAGCTCCACCCGCGTTATAGTGAAAAAGGACAAAGTTTAAAAATCAATAAGCAAACAGGTATCTGTAGGTAAGCAGAGGCAAGATACACTCCATAATGCAGAGTTAGAGCAACTCGAACAGAGGCTGGCGCGTGAGTGAGGAGGGTCCTGCTCGGCTCCCTACTCCTGATGTCACATGTCCCCCTCCCCTTGGCCCGCAGCCTCTGTCTCGGAATAGTGCAAATATATCATTCCTGCAAGCAAACTATGATACTTAGCACGATGAGAGAAGTCGCAAAATTAACCGGAATGTTCAAGAAAATTATAGAAAAAAACATGATCTAAATCTGTTAAGTAATTCTCTTGTGAAAAGCGGACAGACATACCGACAGACAGACATTGGATTTTATATATGTAGAGATGAAGGGTATCAGAATAGGCAGGAGAGAAAGTTACACATTTATCCATACATATATAAAATTAAAATATTTAAAGAAGCTCTTTAAAGAAATAAATACATAGCTGGACAAATAAACATATATTCACAAACAAAATAGTGTGAACAAACACCAGATGTGATGGACGGCCAGCAACTCATCCCAGCCGACACATCCAGGCCACTAGATGGCATCTCTCCTGCAGCATAGAAGTGCCCAGGATTCCCGCAGGGCACCATGGGAGATGGAGTTTGGTTTCACAGCCCTGTTGGGGACCCTGGGAGCCACCGTGGGATGCTGCAAGAAGACAAGGGGATCTTTATTTCCCGTATAGCCCGGAAGTACTCCCAAGTCACGGGGACGGAAGAACTGAAGTACTTGGAATACTTCCGGGCTGAAGAAAAATATAACTCTTTATCTGACCCGGAAGTGCTATTGAATCACGTGGACTAAAGGACAGGAGCACTTCCGGGTCAAGGACTATTTAAAGGACTGTGGGAAACCCAGCGAGAGAGCCAGAGTTGGGAGGAAGAGTGACAGAGCTGCTGGGTGGAGAGGAGGATTGATTTATTGTATTATTATGGCTATTATTGTATTATTATTGAGTATTGTGGAGGTGGAGGTGCTTTGTGCACATAATTGTAATAATTAAAAATATGGTGTTTGGATGTGTTGTCTGTGAGTTTTATGGGGCAACAGCGACCCCTAGTGTCACACAGAATAACTAAAAAGGAAGAAAAAATTAGAAAGAAAGAAAACTTCTGCCTTGGCAGTCACAGTAAGGCATTATGCTGGCATACTGCTGTTGGTATGAAGTAGCGTTTCTCAACACACTTTTGTTGAATAAATTCTTGGCTGAAATTGCTCAGTGTTAGTGTGTCAGACAAGGGATGTGCAGCATTGTTCATAATGGCATTCAGTTTTGTTTTAATTCTCTCCTTTGCTACAACCTACAGGGAGATCCAAAGTGTCTCCCATAACTGAGCCTGCTCTTTTAAAAAGCTTGTTCATTCAGTGAGCTTCTCTTAAAATGATGTTATCAATACACCACAAAAAGTATAGAATCATCTCAGAATTTCTGCAAGTGACATGACCCGGTGTTATATTTTTAGTCTGAGGTGTAGAGAGTAAAGAGAAAAGGAGACAGGAGTGTTCCTTGTGATGTTCCAGTGTTGCTCACATCCGTATCAGAAACACAGTCTCTGAGCCTCACAAACAGCAGTCTTTCAGATAGAAAGTTCATTATCCAGGACACCACAGGCTTATCCACTTGCTTAACTCTGAGCTTACCCCTTAACAGGGATGGCTGGATGGTATTGAGGGCACTGGAGAAATAAAAAAAAAACACAATGCTCAGTGCTGCCAGCTTTGTCAAGGTGAGAATAAGCCTTGCGGAGCAGATAGATAATTGCATCCTCCATTCCAATCTTTGGAAATCTGCAGGGGGTCCAGGTAGTCTACCACAAGAGGACTCAAGCAGTCCAGGACCAGCCTCTCTCAAAGGTCTTCATGATGTGAGATGTAAGTGCCACTGGTCTGTAGTCAATAGGTGAAGAGGCTCATGCCTTTTTCAGAACAAGAACAATGTAGGATGTTTTCCACAGTAGCAGCACTTTCTGGAGCCTTAGAAAAAGACTGAACAGGTGACAGAGGACACCACAAAGTTGGTTAGCACAGACCTTAAGAACCTGAGGACTGAATCTATCTGGTCTCCTACATTCTCCTGTATGTAGCTAAGTTGTCTTCTTACTTGGTCATTAATTATGGACAGTCCATACTGTTGGTCAAAACTGCGCTCATCACTGGCCATTCCAGTTGTTGTGGCAGGAATTGTTGATGTGGTAGGGATGGTATGGGAAGACTAGTCATTGGAAAAGGAGGCAGTAGGGGAGAAAATCTATTAAAAAACTGGTTCAGGGCATTAGATTTGTCCACATTTCCTTCTAGCATCTGATCCCTGGATTGCTTGAGTCCAGCAATTACATCCAATCCATTCCTGACATTGAGTCTGTTTTCTATTTTAGCTTCATGAGCTTCCTTTCCACCACTCAGCTTTTTCTTAAGCACTCACTATGTGTCCTTTAGAGCCTCTTTGTCACCAGATTTGAATGCTCTCTTTTTTAGCTCCTTAGCAATACAAGGATTGTTGTCCAGAAAGTAACATACTGTCTTTGAGGGTAACATTGTGTCAACACAAAAGTTAGTATAGTCTGTGATGCAGTCCCTCATTATCATTCCATTGTGACTTATACATCATTTCCAAGTTTATCATTTGGAAGCAGGCATTCAGAGCCATTTCATCCACCAGGCTCCACTTCCTCACTATTCTGGTGGTAACAAGTTGCTGTCTAATAACAGGCTTGTCACTGGGAATAACATGAATCAGGTTGTGGTCAGATCTGCCCAAAGGTGCCAGTAGTGTACACTTAAAGTTATCTTTAACATTTAAAAAGAGCAGTTCCAGCTTTTGTTTTCCTGAATTGAAACAAGACACAAACTAGTAGAAATTTGTCACTGTTCCTTCCAAAGTCACATGGTTGAATTCACCACATATTAAAACTGCAGGGTCTAAGTGAGTCATCATTAAATTGTTGGTGACAAAACAAATCATTTATGTTGCTAAGACTGCATTTGCAGGGGGAAGAATGAAAACATTAATAAGGATGATGTATTTCATCTCTCAGGGCGAATAATGTGGACAAATTCAGACAGCCAAATTTCAATGTCTGAATTACTAACTGTAATTTTAACTGTAATATGCTCCCTTTACACCATTCCTCATGCATGCAGATGACCAGTCCCCCTCCTGTATTTTTTCCACTCCACGCTGGGTATCTGTTGTCTCAAATAATATGAAATCCTTCCAGCATTAAAACAATGTTAGGCATACTGGGTTTAAGCCAGCTCTCTGTAAAACACAAAAATGCCACTGAACTTATATGCTCCATGACCCAGCTATAAGAGCAGACAGTTCCTCCATCTTATTTGACAGCGATCGAACAATGTCCATTGCAATGGATGGTAGACCAATCCTAAAACCTTTTTGCCTTGCTTTTACTCTCCGTCGGTAGACAAACAGCTCCTGCAGTAAAGTGAAACTGACCTGCTTAGACTCGCATGATAGATAGATAGATAGATAGATAGATAGATAGATAGATAGATAGATAGATAGATAGATAGATAGATAGATAGATAGATAGATAGATAGATAGATAGATAGATAGATAGATAGATAGATAGATACTTTATTAATCCCAAGGGGAAATTCACATACTCCAGCAGCACCTTACTGATACAAAAGACAATATTAAATTAAAGATTGATAATAATGCAGGTTAAAAACAGACAATAACTTTGTATAATGTTAATGTTTACCCCCCCGGGTGGAACTGAAGAGTCGCATAGTTTGGGGGAGGAACGATCTTCTCAGTCTATCAGTGGAGCAGGACAGTGACAGCGATCGCAGGGCAAGTAGCTGATTATAGGTATCCATCCATCCATTATTCAACCTGCTATATCCTAACAACAGGGTCACGGGGGTCTGCTGGAGCCAATCCCAGCCAACGCAGGGTGCAAGGCAGGAAACAAACCCCAGGCAAGGCGCCAGCCCACCGCAGGGTGCGCACACACACATACACCAAGCACACATTAGGGACAATTTAGAATCGCCAATGAACCTAACCTGCATGTCTTTGGACTGTGGGAGGAAACCGGAGTACCCGGAGGAAACCCACGCAGACAGGGGGAGAACATGCAAACTCCACGCAGGGCGGACCCGGGAAGTGAACCCAGGTCTCCTAACTGCAAGGCAGCAGTGCTACCCACTGTGCCACCATTCCGCCAAGAGTATATATAGCATGTAAAATACAACACATAACCAGGGGACAAGTAAGTTATAGTTACTTAAGATCACAAGATACAAAAAATGCATTATTATTAAGGTTAAAACAGAGCTCCTATTTTACTTACCCATACATATTATGGCTAATTTTAGTGTAACTCAGACTAGCAATGTTTTTCCTTACCTTATCATTTGATTGGGCTTTACCATAACTACAATCCTACATGGAGAACTTGACTAGTAAACCCCCTTTTCATTTTGTATCATAGATTTTTCTTCATGTTCCTATTTTATTGCTAGATTTTTTGAAACCTACTTTGATGCCTAATAATTTACTGAGCAAACTGAAAGGCTTTTCAATTAGTATAATATTCATAATAGTAATAGATTTCCACTGATAACAGAAAAATAATGTGTTTTATAGTTAACAGTTATACACCTCTAGCAACATTTTTATACTTATAATCACATTTTTTTATGGGGAAAAAGTCAGAATTGGCTTTGTACTCACAACTTTTTGATTTAGATAATGCAGCACAGATGTGATAAGATTTTAAATACACTATTCCTTCAACATAAGCTTTTGTTTTTTATTTTTCTTACTCTTCAATTTCCTTATCCTACTGCTGGAGCCAATCCCAGCCAACACAGGGTGCAAAGCAGGAAACAAACCCCAGGCAGGGCACCAGCCCACCACAGGGTGCGCATACACACACACACACACACACCAAGCACACACTAGGGACAATTTAGAATCGCCAATGCACCTAACCTGCATGTCTTTGGACTGTGGGAGGAAACCGGAGTACCCGGAGGAAACCCACACAGACACGAGGAGAACATGCAAACTCAATGCAGGGAGGAGCCGGGAAGTGAACCCAGGTCTCCTAACTGCAAGGCAGCAGCGCTACCCACTGTGCCACCGTGCCGTCCTGATTATGGGTATATTTAATACATTTTTATTTTCTCAGGGTCTCTTATGTTCCCAGGCATTGTAGATATAAGGCAGCTTTCAGGTCCTCTTCACAGCTCCATTGAACTTTGCAGCCATTTTGAAGTGTAGTCAAGACATGCCGGGGTTTGCATGCATTGCCACTGGTTGGTAAATTTAAGATCCATCTAAAATCTGTTTATGCAGTTTCTAGTGGCTACTATTAGTGACAAGCCAGTGGCTAAGTCAATTCTAACCCTAAATAAGACTAGTAACTAGTAAATAAGTTCAGTTTCCAAAAAAAAAGAGATATGGAGCATCTATAAAAGACTACTGCCTGCACAGCGCCCGGAAGTAGATTGATATCTAGATATTACTATATCTACTGTATACTGTATATCAATAGATATCCAGGTACTTACATTTTAAACTGCCTTCTCAAACCTGCTACTCTCTTAATCATAAGTTTACTCGTCCCTTCCAGTCCAGAAAGCCTCATAGAGTGTAAAGTGTTCTTGCATACCTGGCCCACTCTGATCAACTCTCCACCTCCCTGTCACAGATCACCAGGGTGCATAACGAAACGCCTTATCTGAACTTGTAAGTCGCAAATGTTCCAGAGCAACAACTGCCTTATCTAGCTTCCTGCATTTTAAAATTAGATAGTTAAACAATAACTTCCCTGCCTGTTTAAACATTTATATTGTTAAACAATACAAATAAAACATATTATCAAACTGTATGCTAGATATTATTCTCTGTTGCAGTAAGGTTGGTACACCATCATTCACTAAACTAGTGGCTACACTAAAATCAAAGCCAGGAACAAAACTAAATTAAAGTAAGCAAGAAATGCTAAATTATTTGTTTGCTAAAACACAAATCATTTGTAAAGTATTTTCTTTCATTCTGTTAAAGTTCACATGCTGTTAAATAGACATAGCTATATTTTTTAGTGTGGTTATCATGATGTCACACGCCATGTAGAATGTATGTCACATACCTAGAAGTACATAATGTCTGAAACTCCAAAACAGTTGCAACCCTTAAAACAGAAGCACACAAAATGGTCACAATATGATGTTGCTAAAATAATGATAAAAATATAAACAATTGCTAACAAAAACGAATAATGGATTATAACCTTTGACAAACACTAGAAACTTTTTTTAAAAGTGTTCAAAACACATTCATTTCCTTCAGTTTCTGTTCTTTTTCAAATGTCAGGTTTGTTATGATATATGTAAATTGTAGAGGGAAAAAGTAAAAAGAAATCCTGTCCACAAAAAAGAAAACATCAAATTACAGAAAGAAAGTGATTGTATTTCTTAAAAGAGAAATAAAACTAAAAAAAAACAAACATTCAAAATACAAAACACAGAATCCTAGAATTAAAAAAACAAATGAACAAATCCCAGAGGTCTACAATCCAAAACACAAAGCCAAAAATCAAAAATCAGACAGGCCAAAACAAAATTACAATGAAGAAAAAGAAGGACAAAAGGGTCAAAAGAACACAGTTATTGCTAACCAATGCCACTGCAAAAATGTAGCGGCAGACAGAACCTTAGTCACCAGATGCAACAGGCAGAGTAAGAATAGCACAAGTGTCCTTTAAATTAATTAGGGACATGATAACACAATTAACAGACAGTAATAAATTAAACTAATAGTAAGAGCATAATAATTACAAAATCATTAACAGACATCAAATGAAACATCTTAAGAAAAAAAAAACCAAAATAATAAAAAAGAAAACACCAGGGCAAGATTCACAACAGACAATTACAGAGGTCTACTCCTAAGGGGTGCACTAACTGGCGTGTGTCTGTTTATGCACATGGGGTTTTGTAGCTTTTTCCCAAGTTTAACATGCAATTTAATTGAATCTACAGTTAGTTCAATATCTGTGTGCTTTACATCTTTCATGTCCTTTATCTGGTATATCATTAGTCCTTAGGTATCACACCTACAACAGGAATTATTCAGACCATTTGGAAAACAAGATTGTTAATTACAGTTACACAGCATCTCTTAAGGTATAGTCATTGCCTGTAACTCCTGGTATATTTTCTTTCCATCATTCTTAACACACCATTCTAGTTTGTTTCATATATATTTTGGACTTTAATCTTTGTCATTCAAAGTACAATTTAAGTAGAAACATATAGCGATTGCATTTAATGCAGTGGTCAAAAGAGGTGGATAATAAAATGTTACATTTAGATAGATAGATAGATAGATAGATAGATAGATAGATAGATAGATAGATAGATAGATAGATAGATAGATAGATAGATAGATAGATAGATAGATAGAAAATGAAAGGTTAGTTGTCCTTAAATATACAGTATTGGGGGGGGAATGTTCTTGTCATAGTAGTGGATGGCAATGATACTTCTTGCTTTTACTTGAGTAAATCTGTAGACATAAAAAAATGTATATTTATTCCAGTTTACATTTACTTATTTGGCTCACGTCTTTATCCAAGGCAATTTACAACATTTGAGAGATACAATTGGTTAAATTATTTTTTTTTTTGCTTTTCCAATTGGAGCACAGGCAGGTGAACTAACTTGGCTTGTGGTCACACAGTGTCAGTTGCAGGATTTGAACCCACAACCTCCCACATTAAATTTCTGTCCCCCATGTTACCATTACATCTGAATATTTCACATGTTGTGTTTTAATAAAGTATCTATCTATCTATCTATCTATCTATCTATCTATCTATCTATCTATCTATCTATCTATCTATCTATCTATCTATCTATCTATCTATCTAATATGCTCAAATATCTTCCACTGTGAAGAAGTAGCAACAACACCTTGTTGACTTATTCTCTAAATGCTATTGGTCAGTTTCACCTATCAGTCACAGATTTCTTGGCGAGTACTTTTAGCCAATGACAAAACCTTTTCATTTTCCAATGACTTATTCTGTGCAGTCCACTGCCCATAATTGGCTGTCAGTCAGTACTCAGCTAGTGTCACCAAGTCCAGAACGGGCTGTCTTAATGCAACAGGCAATATGCTGGCAAACATGTCTCAAAAACAGACATTTAAGGAGAAGTCAAGAAGCAGAGGAAGAGGTTGAAGAATCCAGCAATCGAGTAATAATCACAAAAGAATTCACCAAAACCACCAAACTCTTTCAATAAACCACAAGGAGCTGTGTGTTTCTTCAGCCTAAATAGTGCAGCCCCTTGATGGTGATGGCCTCTTGGGATACCACCCACAAAACAAATGGAACATGGCACGACAAGCATAGATGCATAGAAACTAAATAATAAATAAACTAATAAAACTACAGAATGCAAATAAATACCAAAAGTAACAATATTAATATTGATCAAAAAATGAAAAATCAACAAAATAACATTAGAGAGGAATGTGAATGCTAGCTAGGGGAGGAAACACAACACACTCTAAACAGAAAGTCAGAGCCATGAAGTAGTTGCCAAGTACTTTGAATTAACATCTTTGGCCTCAAATTCAGCCATTTTTCCACTGAAGATGATAATAAAAAACAACAGCTGTGTCAAGTATTGTAATCATATGAGGTGAGACACAGAAATAACCAGATTGGTAAAAAAAAATATTTCTTGATGAAGTACAGCATTCTAAACGTTGTCACCTTCTATATACTCCCCCTCCCGATCTCTACACCGCTCCATGCGTATCTTCCATTGATTGAAACAGTGCTGGAAGTCTTCTTGCTTGAGGCTCTTCAACAGGCTTGCCGTTTTTGTCTTCACTTCATCCATTGAAGAAAAATGTGTTCCCATCAGGTCACTTTTGATTTTCGGGAACAAGTAAAAATCACAGGGAGCTAAATCGGGTGAATAGGGAGGATGATCGAGGACAGGAATGTTTTTGTCAGTCAAAAACTGCTCTACGGAAAAAAAGAAAATTCCTGAGAAATTTGATGTTGATTCACTGTTTTATTTATTCACCCGACATTATCGCAGCAACTCATGTAGCGATTGTTGTGCAAATACTGACTGGGCTATTCACAGGATACGCCTAATCGGTCAGCGGTTTGAGAGGACGTGTAGGAGGGGATATAGTTCTATGATTCACATCCGGCTGACCTCCAGATGGTTTACCAGGGAAGCCTCAAGCCCAGCCCGGTTATTTTTGTGTCTCACCTCATATATCAAAAGATGAAGAAATTTCATCATATATGACCTCCACTTAGCATAGTTCTAAAAGGTTACTTGTTGTATAATTAGCTAAAGAAGTTATTTTCTATGCAGAGAGCAAGTTCTGCTTGTTTTCTGCACTTCTGCACTGCTTGTTTAGCACTTTAGTATCAGCATTACCTGCGAAACATCCAACTCAGTAGCTCTACTAGACAACTTTCTACTTGCAAAAACAAAATGAGCCAAGCTACTAAATGAGTCATTATATTTATTAGAAGTAGTATTATCTAACTATAAAATCAGCTAGACCGACACAGTGAAAAAGATCATTGAATTTCTTAGCGTGTGAATCAGAGAGAAATAGCAAGCTATCATTATTAAGTGACCTTTGGGGAAGGCACTATGTTAAAGTTCATTTAGTTAATTTTGAAACAAGTTATGTATGGGCAGTTGGTTTGTGTAAATAAAATAAATAAATAAAACAGCGCTTAACATTGTTGTTTTACCTTTTGCATTGTACCAGTTGTAAGTACCATGGTGGATAGATAGGCACGCCAGCTGGACAAGGAAACAGCATCTTGTCCAGCCGGAGTCATATAAAGGATGAACCAGTGGAAGCTGGAGGCCAGGAGCAGTTCCATCCTCCATACAACAGGTGGCAGTGGTCCTCCCGAGGTCTCCCAGTTTGGATACCTACAAGGGTACATGGGAATTGGAGTCCAGAAATGCAGCCCTGTCAGGGTCCCTGGGTGCCATTAGAGGGCACTGTCTGGGGAGGATCTCCCTGGTTGCCATATGACTTCTAAGAGGACACAGTGTGGCACCCGAACTATTCCCACACTTCACTGGGAGATAGAAGGAGAGAATTGGTAGTTGGTGTTTCTGTAAGAAGGTGTTGGAAACAAATTAAAATCTTTTATTTCAACCCAGAGTTGTGCTTGGGCATTATTGTATCTTTGGTTTGGGCCTCAGTGCTGCCCCCTTGTGTTTACACACTCATATTAACATTTATTGGAAATAGCAGATTTAATTTACTGAAAACATGTACTGTATGTCTCCTAAAATGTAGAAAATCTTAACATCATTGTTTCAGTGCATTCAAAGCCTAATATAAATCAAAGTAACTGAACACTTAAGTATTTTTTAATTTGATACTTTTTACTTTTAATCAAGTAAATATTTGGCTGAATACTTTCATTTGAGTGATATGTTTTTAAAGTAACAGTACTTTTACTGGCAAACAGGTTTGAGCTACTCTGTCCACATAAGCTTAACAGACTATTGTTAAAATGTAATGGCATTTACAGCATCATAAAATACATTAAACAATCTAAATATGTCTTAAATACAATAAGCAAAAAATGAAATCTAAGCAAGTGAAAGTGTTTATATCAAGCATTTAAATATTGTCTTCCTTATTGCAAGATTTTTTAACTTATCAAGAATTTTGTACTTAAGATGATTTAGTTTATTTTAAGAAATCTGGCCAAATAAATTTTGATTACACCATTGGCAGATTTTTGTTAAATAAAAATAATACAACTTCAGTATTAATGTGTTTCTACTTTCGCATTTTTTGCATGATGTACACTATATAAATGACCAGTAATAGAAATATTCAGTTTCTTTCAGTATTCTTCCCAAAAATGGCCAGGTAGCATTAGCATTATATTGTATCTCCTGTACTTCTGAAATACTGTACTTTATTACATTTTTAGCCAAACCGTTTTCCTTGGACGTGCAGAATACTAGCTGAGACTCTCAATTGTAAACCACAAGCCTGCACACTCAACTTGTGCCTCTGATGCGCTGTGAGTCCATTAACCTAACAATACATTAACTGTATAAGAAACTGGCTGCCATTGTATGCAATAAATCAGATGTGTACAGTTTATGACACAAAGTTTTTTTTTAATACTGAGCTGCTTAATTTAATAGAAATAATTACTCTAGTGAACAAAGAACTTCTCTTTCCACTGAAAATTCATTCTGCATAATTAAGAAAGGCTGCACATTTAAATTTTCCCTGTCTAGCCAGCCTTTCTTAGCAGACTTACTGAAAAGTTTACTGTTTGTGTGGGTGGCTCCAGCTGTTTGCACTGCCTTTTATAAGGCTTCATGGAAAAACACAGCTAGCAGCACATTTGTGCTTTCTCTTCAGGTTATTGTGCCTGGGTCATTGTTTTCAGTCTGAATTTCTATGAGTTTCTGAAATAAGATATTAAATGCCATACACATGTGAATATATACTGTCACACACATGCACACTTAGGAGGCAACCAACAAGTCCTGGGGTGAGTGGACTATCGCGAGACAAGGGGGTGATATCAAGTAATAACGCCTCTCTCCTTCTTTCACCAGAGTTGTCGAAGAAAAGTAATAAAATAAGTCACTACCCTTCAACAGTTCCAGATTCCCAAAATGGCTCCCATTCCATTTCATTACTTCCACCTCTGACTCACGGAGACAACGTCACCTCCAGTCGCCCTTCGAAGATGTCACTTCCGACCTTCCCCGATGACATCACTTCCAGTCGCCTCTTGATGACGTCACTTCCGTCTTCCAATTATGGCGTCATTTCCACTACTACTTCCTTTCGGTTGCCATTTTCTATAAATACTCACCTCCAGCTTCTGTTGAATACCAAATGTTATGATTTTTGATCACCTTTTTTTTTTGCTTATTTTTGTGCAAAATCACTGGATATTATAAGGGGACAATTCCCCAACTCTTTTTTGATTCTCTTGGTCAATCATTTTACTACAATACATATTCTGAAATAATTAACTAGGCAAATGAACACACTTTTATCAATCCAAGAATAAATAAAAGTACTATAAGCAGCTGAGACTTTAACTGTAGAACTTCAAAGCTATCGAATGATGTACCTGCTTGTGTTAGAGATGCACCATCTTCTCTTTTAAATCCAGGCTGAAGGCACGCACTACTTGAGTGTTAAAGTCCACTACTTTAGAGATAATGTTTAGCTGTTCACATTATAGTATTGTTTGTATGTCTTTTGCTCAAAAATACATGTATGGTGATCTGTATTAACTGCTACTGACCCCAGTCTATCATTTTTGTCATCTCTGTAATCTGACTCTACAAGGGGGCTCCGCCCCCTGCACGCTTCGCTCGCCTACCCCCGGTGTTGGGTAACCCGAAATACATTGATGAATGTATGAGATATATTGGAGTGTAAAGGCGTAGATGACGAACAAAGGAAGTATATTCATTAATCCTAATGAATGTTCACTAATAGTGGACTCATTACAGAATGCGTTGTCAGCTAATTGGCGGAATTGTTTAGCGGCCGTCTGTCGTTCCTTTCTTTGTCGTTTATCTATTGACTCTGCTGTTTGAGAGGCGTGTTGTAGGCGCCTATGTTCATTAATTGTATTCAGGCGGGCTCGCTTCTGTATGTCCGTTAGTTGAGATGTTTTGTTTTGGAGCCGTGACTCCTTTGGTTGAGTTGTTTGAGAAGCGCATTGTAGGCACCTGCGTTCATTTGTTTTATCCAGACGGGCTCGTTTTTGTAGCCCCATTAGTCGAGTTCTTTCTTTTTGGAGCCGTGCCTGCTTTGCTTGCGGCATTTCAGACGCGCGCTGTAGGCGCCTGCGTTCATTGATTTTATCCAGGCGGGCTCGTTTTTGTATCTCCGTCAGTTGTGGTCTTTCGTTTTGAACCCGTGCCTGCTTTGCTTCCGCAGTTTCAGACGTGCGTTGTAGGCGTCTATGTACATTGTATTTGTCCATGCGGGCTCGTTTTTGTAGCTCCGTTAGTCGAGCTGTTTGGTTTTGGAGCCAAGACAGTTTTGCTTCGGCGGTTTCAGACACACGTTGTAGGCGCCTACGTCTATTGTTTTTATCCATGCGGGCTCGCTTTTGTAGCTCCGTTAGTTGAGCTGGATCGTTTTGGAGCCGTGACCGTGACTCCATTAGTTATCCGTTGTCTACCGTTAGTAATATGGATAATTGCACTTACTGTTAATACAGAGCGTTTTCTGTGGTTGTACTGTTAATAACGCATCACTGTAATGTGATTCACATATGCTATATGGTTTGGACGTGTGAGGATGCCGTACGTTTAATACGGAGAGTTCATTTATTCTTATTACCCGGACCATTCTGTGTAGTGTGGACATTTAGTTCAGAAGCGCATTGTAGGCGCCTGCGCCTTTCGTACTTTCTCGCGCCTTCCGTACTCTCTTTGTGGACCTTTGCGGACCCCGTAGTGTCTTCCGTTTGACTCTGGGGTGCAGTGCAGAATCCTCTTTTCTGTGTGGCGTTAGTTGAGCTATTTCGTTTTTGAGCCGTGACTCCTTCGTTAATTGTGCTCTTTTGTTTTTGAGCCGTGACTCCTTCGTTCGCGGTGGATCAGACTTCGCTTGTGGTTTATGAGACGCGCGCTGTAGGCGCCTGCGCACTATGTTTCCTGTGTCCATCGCTGTGTACCTGGGTCCATGCCTTCCGGTTTACCATTCTCGGTTAGTAATATGGATTACATTGTTGAGCTGCCTCTCGGACATCCGAGATATTGAGAGCCTCGGGATTCAATCACTCAAGGAGTTAATCTTTTTATACTGTCCAGTATGTACTTATAATACTGCCATTTGGCTAATGTCATAACAGTTAGGTGTTTATAACCAACAGCCGAATATCCAGAAGTTTATTGTCTCCAAAAATGCTATTAGGTGGACCATTTATAATTATGCTAAAAATTATGTCTTTAGTGGGGTGTACACTATCATGATTTGTTTATTTAATTAAACTGCTGTTTTAATTTGTATTTAACATGGTTTCTGTTTTCATGCAAGTATGGTGTAAGAAAGGCGCTATATAGGTCCTGACCTGACACAGATGGACACGGAGGCACGCATAAAAACCAAGAAACATTTCTTGTTCTTCACCTGTGGGGTACGCCTTCCCCATAATCCCCACAGGCACAACACAGTCATAAGTATACAAACAAGCACTTCAAACACAGCACACTCCTCTCTTCCGGCACCACCACTCCTCCTCCAAGCTTCATCCTCACCCACCCGGCTCTGGCCAATGAGTGGAGGTTGCTGGCTCCTTTTATTAGGCACCTGGAAGTGCTCCAGGTGCTTGATTGCAGACATCCAGCTGCACTTCCGGGTGTGGCGAAACTAGTGCCCAAAAGGGGCTAGCAGCTTCTGCTGCAGTATCCCCTGGCGGCGCTTGCGGAACCCAACAGGAATGCACCAAACTCCAACTCCCATGAAGTCCTGCGGGAGCCCGAGGCACCGCTGCAACCCAGGGAGGCTGCCTTCTGGTGTCTGGGGGAGATATTGTGTTTCCCATGCTTGCTCCCCTGGAACATATGTTGCAGGGGCGTCCCGGCTGGGTATGGGCCCCGGCCATCTGTCACAATGGTAAATGTGATAATAAATGTGAGCAATGTATTGTTAATGCATTAAAGTTGTTAAACAAATATTCCACCCAAAAATAATCATGAACATTGGCAAAATAATATCAAAATAGCTATAAAAGAAAATCTCAAATTACTCATGTCACATACGCCACATGTCAGGTATCCAGCTGTATGCACCAAACATGTGTATTTTAACATAACTACAAACAAGTAAGTAACAGATAAAGAAATGACCACTTTGGGTGCAGCATTCCTTCAATATGTGCCCGGTGAGGACCACGTGATAGTAACACAGGGTGCAGCTCTGTGTGTAGCAAACAAGGAGTGGTAAAGGGCAAGTACAGGGCCTGAACAGAACTATTCAGTGTAACATGTTTGAGTCACTGGGGGAGGACTCCCTCTGGGCCTGTGTTTGGTATGGAAGTGCACAAGTACCTCTGACAGTGCAACACTGACCTTTTACACAGTGCTTAGGGCACAAGAAGTGGCTCTTAGGGCTTACCCACAAGTGGTTCGTGGCTCAGGCTTAAGAGCCCTATCCATACAGTACAGTGGTGTCCTTGGGGTCGGAGGATGAGTATTTAGTTAGGGCCCAAAGGGCAGGAGGTAGTAAAAAGCCAGATTGTGAAGAGGAGTGTAGTGGAAGATGACATGGAAGCGATTAGTTAGTACTGTGGGCTATTGGGACAGAAATAATAGCACTGGTAGCAATTAAAGATCATAATCAAATAATAAAAACACGAAACATATTTAAAGTATATTTCACGTTACTCTCAGTACAATGCACTGCAAAAATTCCATTATTGACTGGTTATTATTTTTTTTGTTTTATGTTCATTTGGGGGCGGCACGGTGGTGCAGTGGGTAGCGCTGCTGCCTCGCAGTTGGGGGATCTGGGGACCTGGGTTCGGCTTCCTGGGTCCTCCCTGCGTGGAGTTTGCATGTTCTCCCCGTGTCTGCGTGGGTTTCCTCCAGGCGCTCCGGTTTCCTCCTACAGTCCAAAGACATGCAGGTTAGGTGGATTGGCGATTCTAAATTGGCCCTAGTGTGTGCTTGGTGTGTGGGTGTGTTTGTGTGTGTCCTGCGGTGGGTTGGTACCCTGCCCAGGATTGGTTCCTGCCTTGTGCCCTGTGTTGGCTGGGATTGGCTCCAGCAGACCCCTGTGACCCTGTAGTTTGGAATATAGCGGGTTGGAAAATGGATGGATGTTCATTTGGGTAATTTGCTGAATAATATTAGCATTGATGGGTATTCACATGAAATGTTCTCCGCTTCCTATTGCATGTGAATGCAGCATTAAGTCTTTAAAAGATGACCTTTAAATGTGCTAAATTTACCATGTGTGATTGACCAAATGACTTGGGTTTGTATAAGAGAAGTAACAAACTAGAAGACGTTTGAATCAGGAAGGTAGGCACAAGGCTTCCTGGTAGTTTAATTGTATGAGTTCATATAGTTCATATATTCCCTCATAAACCATTTTCAAACCTCTCCACCTCCTAACTCTATGCTCATATGCTCTAATCAGTCACTTTTATATACACCTTCAGGTCCAGGGGTCCTGTGGCGTCTATAAACTAGTGCTTGCTGTTACCTCCTATAGCGCATTGCACCAGTCATTGTCTATTACTCATTTATATGGCCACACACCTTTTGCTATTCACTGTCTGCCTTTTCTCGTAGTCAGCAGAGTTTCAGGATTCCTGGAGGAAATAAATCCCAGAAATAAGCTTCAGAGAGTAAATCTTCTTTTTTGAAGTATGCTGCCTATAGAGAGTGAACACGCATTACGTCAGATTAGGAAAGTGCATTCAGTTATATAGGCAGACAAGGGGGAAATAACTCAATGAATTGGAGTATGTCCTGGAAAAGGCTAGAGAGCAAGAGGTAAGGTTTAGCACAGTGCAAAGTTACATTGAGCGTCTGTCCTTTCAACAAATTACTAACTGATCTTTTAATCAAGAATAATTAATCAGCGTCTGTAGAAATGCATATGCTGTATTTAGATCTCTGTAGCTGCAGCAAGGGCAAAGCCTCTGAAGTTATGTTACAGCCAAAATGTAGTGAATTTTGTGCCTGCAAATATGAATAACAATCGCAGTAGTATTAGCAGATGTATCAGTAATATTGTCACTTATAGAGAGTCAAGTGGAATTCTGACTTGCATTTCTAAACAAAACAGAATTAATAGGAATGGACATGGAAATTAAAGATAATCGTGTCACAAAACAAGCAGGGTTCTGCAAAAGAGAATAATATCTAGCATATAGATTGATAATAGACTGATATTACAATGTTAGAAAAAACAGATGTTTAGTCATGTCTTATTTTAAAAGGAAGAAAGCTGTATAACAAATTGTTTCCCTGGAACATTCATGTCCATTTCTAAATCAGATAAGAACTTTTGAGCCATCTGAGGGGGAGAGATGACCACAGTCGGCCAGGGAAACCTTACATTCTTTGAGCCCACGGAGAAAGACTGTAGTGGAAGGGATATGTAGAATTTATGACTCAGGAAGCAAAGCAGGTTTGAGAAGGCAGTTTAGGACTTTAATACTGGTGTATTCTTTGTTTTTGTGTTCATCAGAAACTGGAGAGGATGCTTACATGCAGGAACGAAGCAGCAGAACTAGTTGTGGCTGTGCTCTTTTATTGGAGAATTCTGCAACACTACTCTGGTCCTAGAGGTGTCCAGGAGATGTGTCGGGGTCTACAGAGCCATAATAAATGGAGACTTGCATGCTGTTCTCTCTCTTTCTCTCTCTCTCTCTACCATTTTCCATGCTGTAGAGACCATATCTCTTGGTGACCATTTTCTGATAAGCCATGCTGCCTTATTTCCAACCCATTCAAATTGCACGTGTGAGCAGAGAGCAGTCAACATAATAAGACAGAGAGCTATCTTGTAGCCTATTATCAGGCTACGTTATTTTACCAACACTCATTGCAATCTACTGTTTTGGGCATATAATCTATGGTGCATTAATACATTTGTAGTTTTCTCTCATCTATTCAGGTACTCTACAAAGTTACATTTTTTATAGATGTTAAAGAAGAGTTGAAGTACAGTAGCAGTCAACCTTGACAGTATGGTAGGATTATGGATCATTCTGTTATGATCTATGTAAGAAAGATTGTGGCGGATGGCTGGGGCTCATGCTCAGCTGGAATGCCCAGAGAGTGGAAGGACCAGAAGATGAACAGTATCTCCCCTGGAACACGAGGGGGCAGCTGCCCTGGTGGGTGTTGGGGTCACAGGAACAGAGCTTGGAAAGGCTGTGGGGGCCCATGGTCACCACCAGGGGGCACCTGGACAATTCCAGAGCCCTGGAAGGAAGCACTTCCACCACACCAGGAAGTGCTGTAGGAAGACCATCAATGATCACCTGGAGAACATCCGGGTACAACATAAAAGGGGCCGTCTCACTCCATTCTGGGACCCGGAATTGGGAGGTGGAGGACAGAGCTTGTGAAGGGAGGAGTAGAGGCGGCAGAAGAGAAAAGGAAAAGAAAGAGAATGGGAAAAGAATGAAGGGACTGAGCTATTGTGGTGATTGGAGCACTTTGTGCTGTGTACTAATAAGAAAATAAAATAAAAAGCGTGAGCTTTTGTAAGTGTGCCTCTGGAGTCTGCCTGTGTTGGGTTGGGTGGCTGGCACACCCCCATAGAGTTGTCACCTTGGGACCCTACCATGGCAAAACATGATCTAAGCCAGAAAAACAAAAAAATACTGTATATAAAAGATACCAAAGCCAAAAATGTTAACCAAAAGTCAAGGTTTAAATTGCATGCAAAATCCTGCTTCCCTAAAAAAATTACACTAACTAAACACGTTACAAAGTTTTATTTTCAATCTAGAAACTATGATTCTACCAATAGTTGCCACCTTCTTAAATAGGAATGAACCATCACGCCCATGACACCTTCCAATCAAGTGGTAACAGTTGTAGATGCAAATGTAAACAACAGGGGTGTAATCAGGAATTAATTTTGGGGTGAATCAAAAAGTACATGAATCATAATTTTGTCTATTATCAATCAATTGTAACTGTCATTAAAATATATTTTGGGGGGCTTCAAACTCATCATATTCCCCTCTCCCGGATATACCCATGGTAGTTTTTACACATTTCTATACATGCATATCTAAGTTATTTTTATAAATACAGTACATATAAAAAAAAAGTCAGAATCATTAGCACCATAATAAAGAAAAATGAATTAAAATGCATAACTTCATTTTATTTAATAGAAACCATAAATCTACCTATATGATGTTCCTGTTCCTATATGTGTTCCTGAAACCCCTAGTGGAGAAAAACTAGTGAGGCAAACTACCGTATAATTGGTGTAAACTGAAAAGTGCACAACTCCCCATGGTATCAGCATGGCATGGTGAAGACACTGGAAATTAAAGGCTTTTACCAATAAGAGCATCTCTTTACTAATTTGCATCATTCTAAGGAGAGAAAAGCCTGATGATGTATTTGTTGTCATGTACTAAAAATATTTTGATATATAAAATTACATCTTCCCAAGAGAACAGAAGTTTTCAAAAAGTCATCGGCACTAAATTTATAACAGTATTACCATCTAGTGGTTGATTGTTGTAATTGAAGTTTTTCTCAGCATAATTTAACGGAAATGAAACCTGACCACTCAACCATCCATCCATCCAGGTATACAACTACGGCGTTGCAGGAAGCCTGTGTCAAGCAAAAACACTAAGGTCAGGGCAAGGTAAAGTTGCCAATCAACCTAAACTATCCATCCATCCATCCATGCATCCATCATCCAACCCGCTGTATCCTAACTACAGGGTCACAGGGGTCTGCTGGAGCCAATCCCAGCCAACATAGGGTGCAAGGCAGGAAACAAACCCCGGGCAGGGCATCAGCCCACTGCAGAACCTAAACTATAAAACCCAAAATAATACCGGGAGAAGTAATCTACACATCGATGCTGATCAGATGTGAAATGAAGTTGAGTTACTGGAGCAGCGAGGAAGTGTCAACTAATGAAAATACTCTCAAAATAAGATAAAAATGTCAGATCCATGAAAGGTGTGCACTCCTGCTAGTTAGTGGCCCACTCCACTATGTAAGTTTAGTGTTAAGCTGCCTGTTGAAGAAGAAAAGATTAACTGGGATTGTGCCATCTCCAAGATTTGGTATTTTTTGTATTGAGATGATTATTATGCATATATATATACACTGCTGGTTAAAACCTTTAGAACACTTCAGGACAAAACAGGGTCTTGAAATGCCAGCTGTGGATTACTGCAAACTGGACAAAGACTCCTCTTCACAGAAGAAACTGCCTTCAGTCTCTATGTCCTAGTTTTGGTCCTGCCTAACAGACAGGTTGAGGACACCAGGGCTTCACATCCATACAGAATGTTCCTCCTTTTGCTTCCACCTTTACCAAAATGAACCGTGGTGGTACCATGGTAAGGTTAAGTTTGTTTTTTTTGCTGGAGGAGAACTATGGTTTTAGTACTTTAATCACACACTACAATGGTTTGACTACTATTATCGCATTACTATGTTTTATAGTGTCACATATGTGTGTCAGAGGATTGCCTTACGGACACATCTAAAGTATGCAACACCACTCCAGGACAGTAGAGGGAGCTGCCATTAACTCCCTTTTCCTCCACAGCTCTGAGAAGACACCTAATTAAAGCAACTGACTTCTCCCCTTATGGTCAGACCCCTATAAAGCCTGGATGTCCCCAGAAGAAAGGGTCTATTTGTGGACCAACTAGACCTCAGGATGAAGCTCCTACCATTTCTGACCTGTTCAAGAGAGCAAACTAACCCAGCCTCAGAAGGCTCTGTCTTGCTGTTTGTTTTGTTTGTTCCTGTGCCACACCAATGTGCACTTGTTGTTATTTTGAGACTACTGCTGATTATAAAGGACAACCTGGTTGTCACCCTAACATTTCTTTTTTGACTTAGTCATTCTCTTATCCTACCTCAATAGTTTACCCAGTTTATAATATGGGTTTTGAAATTTCCATAGTTCACCAACTTCAGAAAAGTTATTTAATACGATTGCCCTTAAAGTGTATATAAGAGTGGATATCTCAATCTTGTGAAAAGCATAAAAAAGAGACAGAGCACAGTACAGCACAGTGGAGTAGCTAGGGGCGGGTGGAGGGCGCAGTCCGCCCCAGGTAGCACATTTTTGGGGGCAGCATTATTGGCCAAAAAGCTCAGTACAATTCGTGTGTAAGCAGCAGGGGTTTGCAAAAATATCACTCATGAATGAGAAAAGTTAAATTCTCTGATTTTTATCCACAAATGCTTCAAAAATCATTTTCAGACTGTCCTTCTGTGACGGCATCAGACACAGCAGTTGAAATTTATGAGCTAGTAACAAAAATATACATAAACATTATACCAATAATAATTTCTAGGAAGATAAACAACTAATTTAATATTTCTTTCGTTATCACTCCTAATGCATTCTTGCTCCGTGCAGAAAACATCTCCACCTATCACTTGTACACAACACTGGTTCTGGTTTTCACAGCATAATTATATTAAACTAATAATTAGAACACAGCTTATCAGTGCATCTGAACTATATTCTTGTCTAGTTTATGCTTATAAATAATTATATGTGAAAAATTATTGCTGTTTCTCTATATATGAATAAATCTATGCAAAATCTATCTTAATTTTTCTCTATAGGTCATTTTAATTTTCTATTTAAATAGATTAACATATTCGGAAAGGTTGGAGGGCGGCAAATTGAAACACCACCCCGCCCTGAGCGGCATGAACTCTAGCTATGCCACTGGTCCAGCATTTAATAAAAGAAAACAAATCAATTAAAGACATTCATTAAAATATTCCAGAATAGTCACCCACACTATTTCAGAAATGGATATGTGTAAAAATAAATAAATAAATAAAGCAATGGCATAATGTCTCCATGAGACCTGCACACATACAGAGAGGGATGAAGAGATGAGACATATTTCGAAGGGTTGCAGACAATGTTGTGGCGTTTGTATACTTACAGTGCCTTCTGGTACAGCTTTGCTCTCATTTTTTTAGCCTGTTTTGGGAAGCTGCCACTAAATCCTTGATGTGAGCTGCAGCAGACTTTTTCAAGGTGTGACAGAAATTGATCATAGACCATTTTATTTCTGGCATTGTATTTTTGTCACCTGTTCTGTACAAGTATGAATTATGTACATTGTACTATGTACACATGACAACAGGCTTTACTTGAAGTTTAAAAACCTAAGACATGAGGTACCTACTCGCTATAGGACTTACAGTGATACTGTTCAGAAAAGAGATTACAATAATGAAAAAAGTTGAATGACATTTAAATTGCTCAGACACTCTGAAGGCCACAGGTGTTCCTTCTGTTGTATTAGAGCTCACTCACCTAAAATTGCACTGAGAAATTTACCATTGAACTGAGGCTTGACATTTTCTTTGGCACTCCCTTTGTGGCCAGTTAAGGAGTGTGTTGCCAACTCTCTTCTGCTAAGCACCACACCAAGGAGATTACAGGCCAGTTTTGTTGGATCCTGATGGTTACACCGCAGCTGTTAAGGTCATGCTGTTGACCTCTGTGCTTTCTGCAGTTACAGCCTGAAAATATAAAAGTGACACATTAGCTTCTTCATTTGCTAAAGATATAAATGCATCCCAGGTCATCTAGCAATTATTACCCCCACTGTCTTTGGGTTGCTGCCTTTGGGTTGGGGTTGTCGGGAGTTCAAGTCAACTTGGGTCTGCATTGAAGAGATTAGAGGGGAGATGGGAAGTGGTCTTGTTAGGGTTTCTCTTAGCTTGGAAAAAATATTCTTCAACTCCCTTGACTTCTTCTCCATGCCTTACATGCAAACAGCAAACATGTGAGTCAACACAGATATACATAGTCAGTCAGGGCTAACGTTTCCTTCACTTTAAGTATTAGTAAAAACAAACTTACCATTCACAGTATCTACTGCGTGAAGAGTTGACTTCTGCTTCTCTTCATCGAGTCACTTTTCACACATGGTGCTCCTGAGGGCTGCTATTCAAAAATTCTTCACAATTTCATACATACTATACAAGGAAACCCTTTGAGTATACAAAATACAAATAATACGTGCATAAATAATAATGATAGGTTTTGCTGTAGCTTGCATGGCTTTTTAGTAAGATGTCTATGTTTTAAAAATGACAGCAGGTAATTACTTTTGTTTAATTCAAATAAATGAACACTATGCAAACTCACAATGAAGTACTCCAAAGTTTTTGATGCTTTTTTTTCCTCCTTTGTTCCAGTAATTTCTCCACTAACCAAGGGACACTTTTCTTTTCAGTCTTTAGGAAGAGATGAAAACTTAAAATGTTAGCTACAATTATAAATATCAGACTCATCCCATCACTTCATTGCCATATTATACAGAAAAAAAACTGGCACAAATTGTTTATATTGAAATTATCTGAAAATTATATATATACATATATATATATATATATATATATATCCACCCATCCATCCATTTTCCAACCCGCTGAATCCGAACACAGGGTCACGGGGGTCTGCTGGAGCCAATCCCAGCCAACACAGGGCACAAGGCAGGAAACAATCCTGGGCAGGGTGCCAACCCACCGCAGGACACACACAAACACACCCACACACCAAACACACACTAGGGCCAATTTAGAATCGCCAATCCACCTAACCTGCATGTCTTTGGACTGTGGGAGGAAACCGGAGCGCCCGGAGGAAACCCACGCAGACACGGGGAGAACATGCAAACTCCACGCAGGGAGGACCCGGGAAGCGAACCCAGGTCCCCAGATCTCCCAACTGCGAGGCAGCAGCGCTACCCACTGCGCCACCGTGCCGCCCTATATATATATATATATATATATATATATATATATATATACATATATATATATATATATATATATATATATATATATATATATATATATATATATATATATATATATATATATATATATATATATATATATATATATATATATATTTATATATATATATATATATATATATATATATATATATATATTGTAGCAGATAGAGGCGTGGTCCACCTCTTGAACCCTCAGGTACCACTGTGAACACCAGGTGAATGTATAATCACTATTTATTTCACTATTATACAGTGCACAAAGCACCCTCCACTCCACACTCATATAAACCACAATAACTACAAACAATACTCTTTCCTCCTCGCCCAGACACTTCGCCCTCCTACCTCCCAGCTCAGCTCAGTGTCTGGGCTTTCCCAGAGTCCTTTTATACACCCTGACCCAGAGGTGTTTCTGCCCAATCAGTCCACAGTTCCTTATCCCTTCCGGGTCAGGGTAAACAGTCCTTTTCTTCAACCTGGAAGTACGTCATCTCTCCTGCTCATGTGACCGTGACGTACTCCCGGTAATGTATATATATACATTGTGGTGGATTGCCGGCTTCCTATTCCGGCCCTCACCCCCAGGCCGCCAGGAGGAGCTCTCCCAACAACATGGACGTGCCCCGAGTTCCAGCAGGGCCTCATGGACTATGTAGTTTTTATACACAGCCCTGCTGGATACCTTGGGGACCACTGGGAGTCGCTGTTGGGAAGCCCATGGACTCATATGTGCCCTATAACCTGGAAGTACGTCCTGGTCACATGAGCAGGAGAGATGACGTACTTCCAGGTTGAAGAAAAGGACTTTTACCCTATCCTGGAAGGAATAAGGAACTGTGGACTGTTGGGCAGGAACACCTCCGGGTCAGGGTGTATAAAAGGACTCTGGGAAAGCCCAGACACTGAGCTGAGCTGGGAGGTAGGGTGGCGAAGTGTCTGGGAGTGGAGGATTGGTATTTGTGACAGTGTATTGATTTATATGAGTAGTGTGGAGTGGACGGTGCTTTGTGCACTGTATAAGAAGAAAATAAAAGAGTCTTGTACTTTCACCTGGTGTTTGGAGTGGTACCTGAGGGTTCAAGAGGTGGACACACGCCTCTACTGCTACTATATATATATATATATATATATATATATATTTTAAACAATGTCCTCACGCTCATCTTCAGAGGTTATCTTCAGTTTTTTTATTTGTTTGCCTCTGCCACACAATTCATCGTCATTCTCTTTCATTTCTCTTTTCTTCACAAGGCTGTTCTTAAATTCTTCCTTTGGACTTCTGCACTAAAATAATCAAATCGATTAGCACTGCCACTGGCTCCAGGATGAACTCTTAATCCTTGGGTTTGCTATCTTTATTTACATTAAGAAATCTAAGATTAAAACTACCCATTCCTTAGGTGTAGAAGATTGATCCTAGGATACACCATGCCTATCATTCTACATTTCTTTATAACAGACTTTGCTGTGCATACATTTTCATTTTCACTCCAGCTTCTATTCAAACCTGCTCCAGATAAGCAGGTTAAGAAGATGGATGGATGTTGTTCAATACCAGTCTGAATTCATGTGTATTTTATATTTTATTGTTGTTTTTGAATTATTATTGCTTTGTACACACAACACCCATAACCTTTTGTCTATGGGGGAGGAGCAAAAGCTTTCGATTTCTCAAAAATTTTGATCTCTGGTTTTTGATGGATCTCAACATTTTACGGTCCCCTGATACCGAAAACATTGATATCTCAATGATGGGTGTGTGTCTGTCTGTGTGCGTGTGTGTGTTTGTGTGTCACTGTTTCCTGAGGATGGTCTAAAGCTAAAATGGCTGGGCGGAAAAATACCCAAACTCAAAATGACAATGTGCTGATTAGTTTTTAAGCCAAATCGTGCAAGAGAAAGAGGCCCTGTAGAGAAACCCTCAAATACAGTAATTCTGCAATTAATGATGAATCTTCTTGTCAGTTGCTATCGTAATGACCTATTTTACGATCATAAAGATCAGCATCAGAGCGGTAAATAATTACTGAAATGTTATAGAATAGTTTGGGTAACTTGGTTCCTAAGCACAAAGCCTACTGATGCTCACGTCTGAATTATTTTTTAATATCTTTACAACATGGCAGCCCTCTCCAGGAAAAGTGTTTGAGAAGATGAGATGACATATCTTTATGTTATTTCTGTTACACTTGTAATTATGTCCTGTGTGACTTCATAACATTTACTTTGTGGGCGAAGCCCCAGGATGGCAGGGCTAGCCTGACATCACCACTCCTGAGTCATCCCTCTGGCTATTTAAGGCCAGAGACCAGGGGCCTCATGTATAAACGGTGCGTACGCACAGAAATGTTGCGTACGAATGTTTCCACGCTCAAATCGCGATGTATAAAACCTAAACTTGGCGTAAAGCCACGCACATTTCCACAGTAACTCATACCTTGGCGTACGCAATTTCTCCGCTCGGTTTTGCAGACTGGCGGCACCCAGCGTCAAAGCAGTGCTACTGTTCCTGTGTGGTCACCCTTTCTTTCTTAGCTCCACATTCCTGACGCGGCTTTATAAATACACTGAAATTAACTGCATATTGTTTATTAGTGTAATGCATCTGATTATAATTAACCTGCAGCAATATAATGGTCCAGGGAATAGCCATAGTATTCCAAATACCATAACTGCTTTAGCGTTGTTACGCTCACTGCATCTTGTTCTTCTTTTTGCTGCTCCCGTTAAGGGTTGCCACTGCGGATCATCTTTTTCCACATTACTCTCACTGCACCACTCGGAGTATTTATATCACTGTATCTGAGTGTGAATCACAGCAGCAGATGATCGGAAAGAGAATTATCAGTATACAGTTTCAAGTATACAGTACACTACCTCAAACACGGCAAAAAGCGTCAAAGCCTTTCCTGTACGGACCTCGCGTTTCAGAAACAGTTTCATCCCAAGAACTATAAACGCACTCAATCAGTCCATCAAGTGCTCCTTGTAGAACTGTTTGTACTTATAAGTACAATCACCTCACTGTAAACTTGCACTACAGTTATAATATTGCACAACCTGCGCTACTTTATAAAGCGCGTATGATGACAATATCATTTGTAAGATGAAATGCAGCAAAATATGTTGCTTATAGTATACAGATAAAACTTTAACTTCATTTAAATAATCTGTATTGTTAATAATTAAACATGTGAGGACACGGTGCCACAGCGTATAGCTAGTTCAAGGATAGCTCCTGCCTTGCGCTGTATTCTTGCTGGTGCTGACGCGACACTGGAAGGATAGACGAATAGAATAATTAAACATGTACTACGAAGATATTTCAATGTTCCTTAAAAGTTTTGAAGAATCGGCGTTCTAAGCTTACAAATGGCTTAACGTCTATTACAGAGCTGATTGTGTGGCGATTGGAGAAAGAAAAGTATGGACAGGAATTGGAGGTTAGTACGTTTGAAAGAGACAGTACTTCTGTAATAAATTATTTCATCGAAGGTCGCACATGGTGCAGCAAGCCTCTTGCGTGAGATATGAACAATCACTGCGCCACCGTGTTCCCATGTTTAATAACATGCTTTCATTCCTATCATCATGAAAATGATATCACGTATACATCTCAGTATTTTAATTATTCAGAGAGCTGTAATATCTCGAATGTAATGCATTCTGTGTCCTGTCGGAGAAAGAGAAAGAACGGAAGCACGTAGTGATTCACACACATAGAGCACATAGAAGATCAAACACAGAACAAAGCATTTAACATGCTACTTGAGAAACTAGTAAAATAAACGATTTTAAGATGAAGTTTATGATGTTCTACTTTAATGGCAAAATAAACTACGTGATTAAAGTGGAAATTTCGAGATTAAAGTTGACATTTCGTGCTTTTTTCCCACTGTGTGCGTATGTTTTTTGTTTGTACCCTAATACGCTTTCATATGACACTCAAACGGTGGGCTACGACTTGCCTTTTCACGGCGACTTTGATATGTGATTTCTTTTTTATTTCGGGCACTGTGCGACTTTGTGAATTTGATCTTTCGAGTTTTTCCGACACTCTGTCACTCGATCAACTTTCTTTTGTTGATTATACCACTGTTTAAACCAACAAATAGTATGTTTTTCCTTTGCCTCCACTTGGTATTCGCTGAAATTCTTATATTTTCCCCTGTGCTTTTCCCATTGTCTTTTCACAGAAGGCTATTTATATTGATTTGCATATTCAAAGAGGCGTAATTCTGGGAGGAGTTGGGGTGGGACAGAAGGCGCGTGCACGTGCGTTACTTTTCACGCTGATCGGGATTTACTGTATGTAGTGGAAGAACGTGAAAGTTTGCGTATGTACAAATTCCTGCATCTGGATTTTTCTGTGCGTACGCACATTCCCGCTTTTGTGCTTACGCCATGTTATAGTGTGAGTTCTACGCACGGCGTTATACATGAGGCCCCAGGAAACTCAAGTAACGGATCTTTGTGATTGTGGAGGAGTTCTTGTGTGACTTTTGCTATTTTGTTTGATTTTTTGGTTTTGCAGACTTTCTTGCTTTTGTTCTGTGGATTCCAATTACTGGATTGTGTTTTTGGGCCTGTTCACCTCAGATTCCCTTCTTAGGCAAATCCTTTTTGCCTCTTGTTGCTCATTTGAGCATTCTGTTACATTTTTCTGTTTTTATGTTAATACATCTGTACTCCTAGTTCCTTTCTTTTCCCTTTCGTTTACAAGCCAGGGGTTTATGGTTACCCTCTCTTGTTTGGCTTTTTGATATATTTTGAGACATTTCTTGTTATTTTGCCAGCTTGCCATGTTTGGGGCCTGCTAGGCTTAAGTGTCAGGTAATTGTTGGGGGCTGGCTAGATCTGGGGTGTGTCTCTTCTGGCAGGCTGGTGAACGTGGTGGCCTGTCTTTATGGTCAGTCTGGGAAGCCTTAAACCCCTTTTTGCTATTTTTGAAACTTGGAGTCACACAACACATGTGCCTTATGTTGCTAAAAATGGATGTACCTTGTTGTTTATAAAACACATATTAAAAACAGGATCTTACAACACAGTTCATTAACTTATGAAACACGTGAATATATTAATTATAAGAGTAATAGCGGAATAATACTTATTTTTTTAATATCTTGCATACTGCTTCAAAATTCCATAAGAATAGGTTCAAATCCTGGACAAGTCATTCTCTGTGTGTAGTTTTGTCTACTGTATGAGGGCTGCAGAATGGCCAGGAGCCTCTCCCTGTGACCCTGAATAATGAATCACAAATCACATATGGGAATGGCTGTCAGTACTTTGCAGGGCACAATCGAGTGCCCCCTCAGAGCTGGGCCATCCATGTAGATTAGGCCATGGCCTAGATTGTTACTTTGGCTAAGGTGGCAGCAGTCAAATGTACCACTTTAAGCTATTATGTGATATATCAGAAACTTGTTGATAAGGACTCAATCCTATCAAGCTTACTCTAATCATGATAAATGTTTGAGAAATGTGTCAGTCCCAGCTCAGTCTGCCCTCCTCTGACTTTATGGTACTGGCACTAACTGTGATAAGCGGGGTGAGAGATTTTTAATTAACAGCAAAGTGCAGCATATTAAAAATGACCAAAACTGCCTGTCTCTTTCCTAAAATCCACTGAATTAGATGGTAATTTTAAGAGGGCTATTCACCCTTCCCGTCTTGGTGACTTCAGTAGAGATGAGCTTCTCAAAAAGCAGAAACCTACCTTTGCAATGCAATGAAGAGGGGATGAGCGAAACAGGCAAGTTTAAATTCACATACATTTTTGCAAAACTGACACTAAAGTTTGTTTCACAGGTGACTTCATTATAGCAACACCCTGTAAAGAATCTTTTGGGATTTTAATGTTGGGGGGGGAGGGGGGGTACAAGAAATATTGCTTCCTAATAGCTCCCCTATTGCTTCCTAAAGGCTCATTCACATAAGCTGCTTAAACCATGTAAGCTGTATCAGTTCAAATCAATTTAATTTATGCCTCTCATTCACGTTACACACAATACAGTGTGTTTTTTATAAAAGTGACATTCTGCATATTTTCCAAATTTTCTCCAAAGGAAAACTCACAACATGGAATATCTCTGCTGCCAGACCCCCAAGTCCACTGCCATTACATAGCAGCCGTCTTATCTTAGTTAAGGATGTGCACACTTCTGGTGATTTTCTTTCACTAAAGATTTCTATTTAAATACTAAATGATATGCAGACACATGGAAAATTATTGTATGAAAATTCTTTCAGATATGAACTAAATGCCTTTTTCACTTTTGTGAAAACACAGTAAAACACTGTTTATTTTGCTAATTTCTTTGAGTTTCACTATGAATTCAATTTTGCACAAATCATATCACTCATCAGTAGACAAGATAATGTTAATGGACTGGCTACGATTTCCACAGAGCATGAACTGGCAAAGAAAATTGAAATAGAAGATGAAGCTAAAACTGTGATTCCACCTAGTAAACAAAGCAGTCAGAACCGGTTATAACTTCATGCGTGGTGACCTTGAACATATCTGAACCTACATGACAAGCAGCGACACTCTATGACGTTCAGTTGATTGTGAGTCGCCATTTAGTTTGGTTGTGTTTTCTGTAGTGTGCCGAAAAAATGCTAAGTTTAAAGGTTGTGGAAAGATGGTCCCAAGGGTTCTCACACCAGAGCAAAAAGAACATCGCAAGGAATGTTGTGTTGACATTCTGCAGCAACTTGACATAGATCCAGACCTGTTTCATAAAATAATCACTTGTGACAAAACCTGGATCTTCCAGTATGATCCTGAAACCAAAAGACAGTCAATGCACTGGAAAACACCGTCATCACCAAGAATGAAAAAAGCTTGTCAAAGCAAGTCAAAATTCTAAGCCATGCTCATTGTGTTTTTCGATATCAAGGGTGTAATTTTGGAAGAATGGGTTCCAGAAGGCACAACAGTTAACCAGCATTATTATAAGGAAGTTTTGATAAAGCTGAGAGAAGAAGTCATAAAAAAATGATGCAACTGTGGGAAAATGGTTTCATTCTTCACCAGGACAATGCGCCTCCTCACACAGCACTTTCTGTAAAGCAGTTTTTGACCGACAAGCACATTACTACATTTGAACATCCTCCATATTCGCCCGATTTAGCATCGTGTGACTTTTATCTTTTCCCAAAAGTTAAATCAGTGCTTAAAGGGACACATTTTGAGTCAGTTGATGCTGTAAAGAAGAAAATGGTGGATGTGTTAAAACAGCTGACAGAAACTGATTTGCTCCATGCCTTCGACCAGTGGAAAACAAGACTGCAGCAATGTACTGGTGCAAATGGGGAGTATATTGAAGGGGACAAGCATTAAATTTGTAACACATATAAATAAAGGTGAGTTATTTAATCAGTCTCATTATTTTAATAGATGCACCTTGTAGGTCTGGTCTGCAAGGTTCATTAATGTAATAATATCATTAATATAAAAGTACAGTACTTTTTTTAGTTAAGTACACTGCCAGTCTGGCTTGTGAAATTTTTCTTTCCAATGTAGAATTTCAGTTTTCTGTTGAGGAATTGAACCATGGTTAAAACCTTAGAAATCTTGCAGGGCTCCAGCTGTTCTGTAGCACACTAAATTAATGTTTAAAGCGGAAATACCTTAATGCTACGATATTTACTCTTAATGCGTTATTGCCTATTGACTGTGGTCCTGTCGATTCAGAGGGGGGTAGCACTAAGGCCGCAGAATGATGTGTGCCAAGCCAGCGCACTCCCACACTCCTTCTCACCAAGTCAATTCAGAGTTGCTTGTAATCTGCTTGTAGGTTGTATTTGGGATGTGGAAGTAAAACTCACACAGATATGGCAAGTTATATTGATGTCAATGTGAAAACAATAGACACAAATGTGACAAAGTGTTGGGGCCTCAACTAAAATTCCCTATTTAGTCTTCAAACGTTAAAGGGCAAAAACGTTAAAGATTGAAAAATTATAGAAGGAGAATGACTACTTAATAAGGTCATGACTCGATGCCTTTAGCATCATCCAGTTGAATGACACTGGCATTCCCATGTTGGGGTGATTTGTATTCCAGGAATCAGAAAGAAGGAATTCAGAAGGCACATCAGGTTTCCCCAGTGACATCCATCCACTCCACCTAGGGCTCCAAATGGCCTTCGACTGCTACTGAATGGAAATGTTAGCACAAATTGTAGTGCAACCCTCTTTTCCAATCCCCCTGCGTCCATATAAACCTGTCCCCATAAGACACTCACAAAAGAATGAAGTTTCCCATGACTTTGAACACTTAATTTAAAAGCAAATGATTTCAAAGGCACTGACACCACTTGATGTGGAGTGAGGTCATCAGTGGATTCCCTTAAGGATCTCCCCTTGATCTGTTCCTTTTTCTGATTCAAATTAATGACACAGATTCTGATACAGTTGATAAACTTGTGAAATATGCAGATGATGGAATGACAGACACTGAGGAGGCAACAAAAACAAATCAAAAAGACTTGGACAAGGTTCAGAACTGGGCAAACACTTGGAAAATGTAGTCGAATGTAGAAAAATACAAAGTACTACAAGTGGGCAACAGGAACATCAACTCTAAATACAAGATGAGATTCACGCAGGAAACAGCCTCTTAAAAGCATTCAATAGTTTATGTTGACACATTTTTGTCAAGTAAGCAATGCAGAGAAGCAAATAAAATGCTAGATTATATCATAAATACTGCTGAATATCAATTAAGGAACATTTTTCTTAGGCTTCATAAACGCACTAGTGAGACCACATCTGGAATACTGTGTGTAATTATGGTTACCACGCTACAAGAAAGACATAGCAGCACCTGAAGCAGTACAGAGGTGAGCAACCAAGAATTAAGGACGTGTCCTACTCTGATAGACTCAGAGGATTAAACTTTAGTCTCAACGATAGGAGACTGGATGGGGACCTAATCCTGGTCTTAAAGGCATCAATAAAGTAGACCCAACAGAATTATTTCAACTTAAGAGTGAATCACATACTCAAGAACACCAGGGGAAATAACGGAGAAGTGTATTTAGGACTGACACCAGGAAGCATTTCTTTAAGTAGAGGGTTGTGGGAATCTGGAACAAACTACCGATACATGCAGTTGAAGCGGAAACCCTGACAACCTTTGAGAAGAATCTGGATGATATATTGAGACAGCTTAGCTACTAGCTAAACAATCAAGCTATGAAGGACTGAATGCTCTCATTTGTCCAATTTCTTATGTTCTTGCTGATTTAAATTGCCTTCGACATAATAGCTAGCCAAGCCCATTTTAAGATGGGACCGATGTGTAATTACTTGTCCAGAAAGAGATGTGCATCACAAATTAAAAAATATCAAGAGAGGATCGTTATAATAAACATTTTACCCTTTGACATCTTATAACCAGGAACATTTTGCACTTTACCCATTCATCCACTTTTTGGAGGGACACTGAGTGCAAATTAGGATGGAATCCCACTCACTACTTGGAAAAATTATTGTCTCAAATTAATCCACAGTAACATACATTGAAGCAACCAGAGGCTAAGATGAAAGCCTGCAGGAACACATAAATAACGTGCAGACACTACACATAGACAATGACCAGGCCTAGAATTGAACTTGGGTGTCTGGAGCTGTGAGATAGTGGTGCATACCACCCCAAAATTGCAGCTGCCTTTTCATATCTTATATCATCAATACGATTGCAGAATCTGAAAATCCAAGCTTTTTCCTAAAGAACATCACAGGCTTAGTTCCTGGAGTTTCAGTGTTGCTCTTCTTTCTTAAATCTTGTTCAAAACTCATGTTGAATGGAGAGACAGGTTTCTTTCTTTGGCCTACTTTTTCCCCGTAGCCAAGTAGAGCTTAGTGAGTTGTGACCTTTTTCTTATCTGCAGACACCAACTGTCAAAACCGACACCTCTCCTGATAAGCCGTCAGTGTGCTAAAGCTTCAGTATGTTTTAAACACAGCCACTGCCTGGAGAGTCCCGATAAGTGCAACAACAGCTAATCCCTAGTATGTCTGTTAAGTATACGTTTGAATTATTCTTTCATCAGACATTTTTTTCCTTCTAATTTCATACATCTGTTACTCAACTTTCCTGTTTAGCAAAGCCAGCTTCACAGATGTGTAGGCCACATGAAGATTAGCATCACTTCTCTATTAGGAGGCTCAAGGCTTGACTGGCTGTAGATCTTTAGCACCTACTGGTCCGTATCAAGGCAGTGAGCCGAGATGCATTAATGTGTTTACCTCCAGATTAGCTCTTTGATAGTGTTCAATTTGTACCGCTCTGTGGACTTCATGAGGAAAAGACTGAGCGATGAGGAGTTTGAAAGAGACAATTTAAGGAAAAAAAATGTAAACTTTCTAACTCTCTCTGTTATGGGTACACGGTGACAAGGCATCAGTCTACACATCTTTGTGCACAATGCAATTGAAAGCTGCACATACTTTGAAATTGCAAACCATCTTTAATTTTATAGCATTTTACTACAGTGAAGTCCTTCACAGACAGTTTTGCATAAGCCTATCTGCAGTATAATTTGATTATAATAACCAGACAAGCAGAAAAAAACTTAAAGAGTTGGAAAATAGGCCAGGCTCTTGTTTATTGTCATAACTGATTGTGGCGGACGGCTGGCTGCTGAACCCGGCTGGGACATCCAAAGAGGAGAAGGATGGGGGAAGTAGCTACTGTGGGACACTGCCTCCCCCAAGATGACAGATGGCGATTTCCATGCAGCATTGCGGTGCCCCGGATTCCCGCAGGACACCATGGGATCTGGAGTTCGGTTTCTCAGCCCTGGTGGGTACAGTGGGGACCGTCAGGAAACACTACAGGGGGACCTGGGGACTCATGCTTTTTATACAGCCCGGAAATACTATCGAGTCATGGGGACAGAAGCTCCAAAGTACTTCCGGGCAGACCAAAACCTCAACTTCTCCATCTTACTGGGAAGTGCAGGAAAGTCACATGGATGGAAAAGCCGAAGTACTTCTGGGTCAGACGCTATATAAAGGACTGTTGGTGACCCAGCAAGTGAGCCGGAGTCGGGAGGAGTAGGACAGAGCTTGCTGGGAGGTGTGGAGGAGAGAATTGTAGTGATTTATTGTTTATTTACTTGTGTTTATTGGTGGCTGTGGTGCTGAAGGAGCACTATTTAAAGAAGAAAAATATCAAATATCTTCTTTGTGCTTTTACCCTGTGTCTGCATATCTGTCTGTTGGGTTTAACGGGGGCAACAGCAACCCCTAGCGTTTCACACTGCCATTGTATGGAGAGAAATACAAAAAAAGTAAATAAACATTTAAAGAAGCTACCTGGGTCGCACGGTGGCACAGTGGGTAGCGCTGCTGCCTCGCAGTTAGGAGACCCGGGTTCGCTTCCCAGGTCCTCCCTGTGTGGAGTTTGCATGTTCTCCCTGTGTCTGCGTGGGTTTCCTCCCACAGTCCAAAGACATGCAGGTTAGGTGGATTGGTGATCCTAAATTGTGCTTGGTGTGTGTGTGCCCTGCGGTGCGCTGGCGCCCTGCCTGGGGTTTGTTTCCTGCCTTGTGCCCTGTGTTGGCTGGGATTGGCTCCAGCAGACCCCCGTGACCCTGTAGTTAGGATATAGCGGGTTGGATAAGGGATGGATGGAAGAAGCTACCTGCTTCTGTTTACTGCCATTAGGGAACTTAAAGAGGCAGATTTTTTTGGCAAACAGCATTTTTGTCTCTAGGGATGAAAGGAAGAAGTATGCTAGACTTTCTATAAAAGACCCTGCTCCTTCATGTATTCCCTCAGGAACATTCCCCAGAAGACATGTTCAATACATACATCCATAACAATGTATTCTAACAAAACAGGACAGCTATTCAGCAGCTCCCCACACTTTGAATAATGCCATGAAAGCCACTGTTATTAAAAATGAGACTCTATTATAAAAAAAAAATCTTGTGACGATACAAGACTTTTTTCTTGCTATGAGACGTGATCTTTTGAAGAGAGACAGAGAGACACCTTCACGTCACGCAATACGGACAAGTCACATCATACTTACAACCTTTGGAAGCAAGTCCCGTGACACACGTGCAGAGCAGGTTAAAGATAATGGAAGAAGGAAAATTCAAAAGTCTCAAAAAAATGAAGAGTAAAGATCTCATTAGTGCAAACAAATGGAAAAGATTTCTCAGTGTACAGAGGCGTAGCTAGGGTTTTCAGTGCCCGGGGACAACTGCAGGTTTCACGCACCCTCCTGTTTGCCGAAATGTGCACGGCATAGCATAACTTTAGAGAAGACCACATTGTCAGTTCTGCTCTTCAGCTGGCACATAACTTTTCAGATTTGCATGGCAGAACTAACAATCTGCCTTTATATATATTATTAGTTCAAACATGGGCAAAGACAGCTTACTCCACTCCCCTGCTCCGGCCAAGGGCATATTCACCCTTCCATGAAGATCTCCCACTCATGCACCCAGAACACAACACACTGTGTGAGACTCTTTGTCACTGTACTGTAAAAAAACCTGTCTCTCAATTCCTCTAATAGATGAGTCCCCTACTATCACAACTTTCTGGTGACTGATTTTGAGGTGGCCAATGGGAGCGTCTCATCTCTACACATCACCGCAGAGTTATCTGAACCAAGCTCCACAAGATCCTAAAAATTGATGAAAACCTCCAACTCTGGGGTTGATGGCCCTGAACATTGTGCACCATTGTCTTGTTCTTGCGTTCAACCATGACCCACCTGTTTTTAACTCTCTGATTTGGAATTTCCTCCCGCACCAGTTTAAGGGTGCACACTATTCCCCTAAAGGACACTTGGGCAAGACCTGCCAGTTAGTTACAACACTGCATGCTAAACACCTCCTCCTTGAGGTCAACAACCCAAGCTCAAGGTGTTCGATCAGCTGGCACCTCTCATGGATACAAGATGAAAATAGACTTTGTTGAAGTCAGCTTCCAAAAAGCCCAACATGATACAGGACTTGTATTGTACTAGCCTCATGTTTAAAAGTGGTTTGTGTAATAGTTAAGACCTTTTAAAACTGAACATAATTTAATTACAGGTTGTCACACACGTGCGCTTGCGAGTCAAACAAAGGGACCAGGAAACGTCAATTCCATGCCAGGTCGGGGGGCAGTGGGGTGCACTAAACCTCTCTCTTTTCTGCAGATTTCACGCACCCTCCTGTTTGCCAAAATGCAATTGGGAAGGGAAATTTGGCGCCCCCTGGATGTCCCCCCCTTTCCCTCCCCTAGCTACGCCACTGTCGGTGCAATAACAGAACAGCGAAAAGAGATTGCATAGTGTTTGAGGATGTCTGTGGGACAAGCCAGTGAGATGAAAGGACAGGTGCTGTACAAGCTTTTAAATGTTCAAAGTGCTGCACGGAATGCAGATCACGTGGCACAGCAGCAGCAAGCCAGCAGCTGATCGAGCATCTCCTTGGGGTGTGTTCAGCGCCTCTTTTCATAACGGCGCGTAGCGCAGACGGGGGGTGGAGGGGAAAGGGGTAGGCAAGCAAAGTACAGATCATGCAGTACGGCAGCAGCAGCAAGCCAGTAGCTGATCGAGCAAAGAGGAGGTTAAAAAAACACTGGATTTGTTTCCCATTGTATCACCGTTTAAGAGGGGTTTTAGAGGAGCAGCCGCGTCTCCTTTGGGTGTGTTCAGCCCCCCTCTTCACAATGGCGCATAGCGCTAGCGGGGGGGAAAGGAGTTAGCAAGCGAAACGAGCAGGGGGCCACCTAGTTTCTTACAAAAATGTTTAAATAAGACCCTGAGGGGAGAGCCAAAGTACCAAAACAACAGCAGACTTATAAAATTCTTCTGCCACTATGGTCCCTCCAACGTGGATCTTGAAACCCTTTCTGGACAGTGTCATGGTTGAGCCAAACATGAGAAATAAAAAGAAGATTGGGATCGGGAAATGAAAACAGGTTAAAGTGAAAGATGTTACCAGGGGGGATGTGCAGTGAGAAATCAAGGTGTTCTCTGGAGATCCTACATCCACAGCTATGGTCTGAAACACTATCAAATAGTTGCTAATACTTCAACTGCCTTCTCTTAAGGGATTTATCATGGCAGATCTAACATAGAGATCAAAACACCTTTTGAAAATCTTTTAAGAAAATGTCTAAGGAATTAATACTAGGATGGCTCTCCCTGTATCTCACAGAAGCTGAATCTAATGGCTATTTATCTAACAGGGTGATTATATGGGATACTTTGGGTTTATCTGAGGCAAAGGTCTATAGTTGCATGTCAAATATTAGTTGGCACAGATTTAGAAAGCCTCTACACAACTGCTGATCACCTGAGAAATGTGATGCATATGGTATTTATGGCTCTTTACCCCCACTAACTTTAAGAAAAATACTTGTTCCACACTTTGCCCACCACTCCTGGGACTTACTAATTTTCAAGACTAGATGCTGAAATGAATAAGCCAAAGCTTACTCTTGTTTCATTACGTCATTAAGTGGAGCTTTAATTCCTCCCACCTTCCTCTGAGTATGCCGTAATTCTCTAAAAATGTTCCATTCATTATTTGATCCATGCTTTTGTTGTGGCTAAGCCAAACACAAGAAATAAGCAGAGAATTGAGACCAGGAAATGAATACAGGTCGAGGGAGGGCAGAGAAATCGAAAGCAACAAAGCTGAAAATCGTTAAGCAAACCTGCAGCTGAGGATGACACACAAGAAAATCGAAACCAAAACTTCATGGCAAAGCAGCATGACATGCTAAAAAGTTTTTTTTTTTTTTATCCAAACACAGATACTGAAATATGCATTGTGCCAGTACAGAACATGTTGCTCTAACTATGCCACGCTTCGCATCACTGAAAAACATACATCCCAGCAATTGGAACTAGCGTCTTGACAACTGATTCACAAATTGTGTGGTGTGCACAAAGAAATAAAATAGCAACGCTGTAAATAAATAAGGTATGTAAATAAAAACAAAACTATTCTTTTCTTAATGACAGAATATAATCACATACTCCCAGCCCCTAAGGTACTTCACATAGAAAAACACCACTTCCAGAAGAAAACCCAGGGAAGTCCAGAACAGAATTTTAAAAATAGTGACATTCACAACATAAGGAGGGTTAGCTTGCCTGCAATTCTCAACTGATCCTCCATTCAGTGAAACTTTACCCTAACTATCCTCCCAGTGACAAAATTTACAAGCCATCTGGCATGAAGTGGCTTTAAAACAAATGATAAAAAACATTATACACCAAACTCGAGTAACTATCCATCCATCCATCCATTTTCCAACCCGCTGAATCCGAACACAGGGTCACGGGGGTCTGCTGGAGCCAGTCCCAGCCAACACAGGGCACAAGGCAGGAAACAATCCTGGGCAGGGTGCCAACCCACCGCAGGACACACACAAACACACCCACACACCAAGCACACACTAGGGCCAATTTAGAATCGCCAATCCACCTAACCTGCATGTCTTTGGACTGTGGGAGGAAACCGGAGTGCCCGGAGGAAACCCACTCAGACACGGGGAGAACATGCAAACTCCACGCAGGGAGGACCCGGGAATCGAACCCAGGTCCCCAGGTGTCCCAACTGCGAGGCAGCAGCGCTACCCACTGCGCCACCGTGCCGCCCCTCGAGTAACTAGGGTGTATAATTTGAACTCAGGATGATGGATCAGCAAAGCAGTGTGACGAATTCTGGCCCACAGAACTCAACAATGCTTAAACTCAGAGGGGAGGCCTGGCCCTGAGACTTAAACTTAAACATATTAAGTTCCACAGGGAAGAGGAAGACTGTAAAACCTCTGGCCCTGAAGGAGCCAAAATCTAAAGACAAAAGGACAAAACAACAAAAACAAAAAATCAAAAGAATGGAGTAGTTAAGTATTTGTATTGATTTAAAAATGTAAGGGTTTTTTATTAAAGAACGGTCAGAAGCAAGAGGCAATAATGATGATTAAAGTACAAAGTCTGAGTTAAAAAAAACAAAGTTTAAAATAGAATCTTTCCTACTACCATGTGAAAAGTATTTACACTCCATGGAAATTGTTGACACTTTCTACCTATCTGTACAGACAAACAGTAGACCTTCATGCAAACACTGTCTACAAATAAAGGTGATATACTTGAACAACTGACACATAAAATTTACATGATGTATTCACGTATTATAATCTAAATGAATAAAACTTCAGATTGTCACATGGAAAAAGTAAGAATACCCCTACATTTATCACCACTTTAAATCCATAAAATTAGAATTGGGAGTTCCAGATTAGGTGCCCATGATGAGAACCTCCTTAGGGAGTAGGCAGGTAGAACCTGTCTCATTTAAACCGTAGATATCTAGGCTCTGGTGTTCTCTTTGCTACTGATGTGTGGTGTCATTTCATGCCAAGTTCAACAGAGCTGTCTAAGGCCCTCAGAAAAAAGGTTACAGATGTGCACAAGTCTGGCAAAGGGTTTAAAAAGATCACCAAATTATTTGAAGTCAATCATTCCACCGTAAGAAAACAAGAACAACATTTATTTATATAGCACATTTTCATATAAAAGATGTAGCTCAAAGTGCTTTACAGGATGAAGAAAGAGAAAAAAGTAAATAAAATTAGGCAATACTAATTAAAAAAGAATAAAAGTAAGGTCTGATGGCCAGGGAGGACAGAAAAAACAAAAAAAAAAACTCCAGACGGCTGGAGAAAAAAACAAAATCTGCAGGGTTTCCAGGCCACGAGACCACCCAGCCCCCTCTAGACATTCTACCAAACATAAATTATCTTAATCAGTCCTCATTGTATTCAGGCTTCACAAGAACTTGATGATGATAGTCATGTGGACATCTGGCCTTCAATCTGTCAATGTAGGGACAGCATGGTGCTTTGATCGGGTGGTGGTGGCGCAGATCGGCACCACAAAAAAACGGAAAAAGAACAGCAGAGAAAGTAGAGGTTAGTACGGATTTCGGAGCCTCCAAGAATGATAATGATAATTAAATGTGTATACAAAATATCAGGATTAAACTAAAGTAAAGCTATGGGAAAGCCATGTTAAAATGATGAGTTATCTAAAAGTTCTATAGATTTCAAAAGACTTCTTATTTGTTCAGGACTGGCAAATTCAGCACAAGAGCTGATCATTCGATAATAAAAGAAGTCTATAAGAACCCCAGAGTTTAATCTGCTTACAAAAGTTGGTGTCAAAGTACATTTATCTACAATCAGAAAGAGATGACCTGCATGTAAGGTGTGCCAGAAAAAAAGCCTTTGCTGTTCAAAAGGAACATTAGAGCAAAACTATAACATATAGGTCAAAACCAGGCCTTTTGGAACAATATATTCTAGACCTGGGGTGTCGAACTCCAGTCCTGGAGGGCTGCAGTGGCTGCAAGTTTTCATTCTAACCATCTTCTTAATTAGTGACCAGTTTTGGCTGCTTATTAACTTCTTTTGCCTTAGTTTTAATTAACTTAACTCAGGCCCCTTAGTTGTTTCTTTTGTCCTTAATTAGCAGCCAAACAACAATGAGACGGAAAACAAGCAACCACATGACCAGCTCACCTGTGCCCATCACACAATATGTGAAAATAAAGAAAGGTGAAGGTCTCAGTAAGGTTGATCTCTCAGGTCACCAAAACGTTTTGATGGTGTTCTTAGGAAAAACAGAAAATCAACAGTTTTGGAAATGTCTGCTATGGCAGAATGAGAGCAGCAGCAAGCCATGGAATTAAATAACGGGTTTACTTAACAGCAAGAATCAGCTTCTCATTAAGAAACTGGTTGGAGTTTGAAACCCCAATTTACCTGGCCATCTGTCAGCTCATTTCACAGCTCATTTCTGTTTGGGTACCATTAAGAATGAAAGGAATCAATTCAGAGGACACCTTCCTTAAAAACAGACCTATTAAAATGAAGGGATAATAAGTTAATAAGCAGTGAAAATTTGTCACTGATTAGGAAAAGGGTTAGAATGAAACCCTGAAGCCATCTGTATTCTAGACAGATGAATAAAAGATTAAGTTGTTTGGCTGCAGTAACGGTAAACAAGTCGGGCACAAAATGAAGGTAGCATTTGAGGAGAAGAACCTCATACCAACTGTGAAGCACTGTGCTGGAAATGTTATGGTTTGAGGTTGCTTCGCTGCTTCAGAGTCTGGTCAGTTTGCAGTTATTGAGTCAACTATGAATTCTGCATCATGTCAAGTGTGCTTATGAGGCCATCTGTCGCAAAGCTGAAACTGAACCTGAAATGGACCTTTCAACACACAAGTAAATCCACCAAGGAATGGCTCAAGAAGAAGAAATGGACAGACCTACACAAAGCCGTGATTTCAGTCCCATTAAAATGGTGTGGGGAGTTTGAAAAGGGCAGTACATGCAAGAAGACCCAAATAAATCTTGCAGCTGAAGGAGTTCTGTGTTGAAGGAGTGGTCAAAAATTTTGCCAATTTAATGTCTGATTTCTGAGAAATAAGGGAAATCCAGCTTCTAGTAACATGGGTGTACTTACTTTTTCACCAATAGACCATTACATCTATTAAAATTTTTGTTGATAAAATCATTGAAAAGGCCAATTTTGCTTGCGTTTTATTCAAGCATATGGAATTTATCTGTAGGCTACTGTTTGCCTGTTCAAATATGTTGAAAAAGTCAAATATTTTCAAATGGCTGTATTTTATTTTGCGTAAGACAAGCCTTTCGTAAAACGTTTATGGCACTTTGCCTAGGGATAAAAATTAAGTTACTGAGTGTATCTGAAATTACACTGCTGTCTGTCCCTTCATATGAGGTTCTAAATCTGTCCTGTCCTGAACTGTTACTCCCCCCATTCTCTAGTTCAAACAACTCCTAACTAACCTACTCATTCACCTCCATGACACATTGGTACCCCTTCTGTTCAAAGGTAACCTGTTATGGTAGAACAGATCCCATGTGTTCCAGAAGAAGTCTCTATAAACCTATGCCACTCTATCCTACACCAAGATTTGAGCCACGCAATAAGCCTTCTAATCTCCTCAGTCTTACCTGACAGGTGCACGGCATGGCATAACTTTAGAGAAGACCACATTGTCAGTTCTGCTCTTCAGCTGGCACATAACTTTTCAGATTTGCATGGCAGAACTAACAATCTGCCTTTATATATATTATTATTTCAAACATGGGCAAAGACAGCTTACTCCACTCCCCTGCTCCGGCCAAGGGCATATTCACCCTTCCATGAAGATCTCCCACTCATGCACCCAGAAGACAACACACTGTGTGAGACTCTTTGTCACTGTACTGTAAAAAAACCTGTCTCTCAATTCCTCTAATAAATGAGTCCCCTACTATCACAACTTTCTGGTGACTGATTTTGAGGTGGCCAATGGGAGCGTCTCATCTCTACACATCACCGCAGAGTTATCTGAACCAAGCTCCACAAAGTCCTAAAAATTGACGAAAACCTCCAACTCTGGGGTTGATGGCCCTGAACATTGTGCACCATTGTCTTGTTCTTGCGTTCAACCATGACCCACCTGTTTTTAACTCTCTGATTTGTAATTTCCTCCCGCACCAGTTTAAGGGTGCACACTATTCCCCTAAAGGACACTTGGGCAAGACCTGCCAGTTAGTTACAACACTGCATGCTAAACACCTCCTCCTTGAGGTCAACAACCCAAGCTCAAGGTGTTCGATCAGCTGGCACCTCTCATGGATACAAGATGAAAATAGACTTTGTTGAAGTCAGCTTCCAAAAAGCCCAACATGATACAGGACTTGTATTGTACTAGCCTCATGTTTAAAAAGGTTTGTGTAACAGTTAAGACCTTTTAAAACTGAATATAATTTAATTACAGGTTGTCACACACGTGCGCTTGCGAGTCAAACAAAGGGACCAGGAAACGTCAATTCCATGCCAGGTCGGGGGGCGGTGGGGTGCACTAAACCTCTCTCTTTTCTCTCCGCAGACCAACCACGAGAAATCCCTCCTGTCCCGGCCCCGAGGACATCACTTCCTGTGAACCACCTATACAAACCGCTCATCCACCATACTTGAACAGTTCTGTTCTGGACTCTATCCTGTACATATTGTACACAAATTTAAGCCTTTTGCAGCCAGGGAAACTATATGGGTGGCTGCCCCAAATCTTTGTTGTGTATCTGGCTCTTTCTTTCACAAGGTTTAACCTGTTTAATACTCGCTGGCCCTCCCTAAGACCCTGTATTAACTGCTGAAGGTGCTGTCACTGCTAAATGCTTTCTGCATTCTTCTGCTCTCTCAGTTTAAGCAGCCTGTTGAAGGTGTTTTTATTTCTTACTAGATATTCCCTTAAGCCTGTCTATGTTTTCAGTCCAACTCTACTATACGGCGGAGTGGTGGCTCTGAGGCTAGGGATCTGCGCCAGTAATTGGAAGGTTACTGGTTCAAATCCCATAAACACCAGAAGTGACTCTATTCCTTTGGGCCCCTGAGCAAGTCTCTTAACCTACAATTCCATCATTCTGGGTATGACGTTAATCTGTATCCAGCCCTGCGAGCAGGTCCTCCAACTTACAGGGAAAATATGGGCGTTGGTGGCAGGATTGGCAGTCCAGCCACCGTAAAAAACCTGACACTGTTCCAGTGTGGTGCTGAGGTGTCACCTGCTGCACTCAGGTCCCAATCCAGGTGGTTCTGTATATGGTGGGTGTGGCAATGTGCTATCAGCGTATGCTCCCAGCATCCCTCAACTTTACTATAAATACTACAATCATTTAAATGTCTGCATTTTTAACGGTGTCCCCCTTGCATCAGTCCTCACCGGCTTGCACTTAATGTATCTGAGCTGACTTGTAATCTTTTACTAGAGTAAGAAAAAGTGTGATACCTGACAACACCTTCAAACCAAAAATTTAAACTTTAGTCATTCACCATGCCAAAAAAATTGTAATTATGCAATTTACAGCTGAACATGGCAAATAAGGACAATAACAAAAATTGGACTAAAGTTGTGTGTGTCAGTGAAAGAGTTAAAACTCTGTGGTGTCCCCTCCTCTTGCTGCCCTAAGCGTGGGCTTATTTTAGTTAAAGGTTAATTGAAGTCTGACAGGAACACAAACCTGAAGAAGACTGACCCACTGCTGATGACAGAAAAATCCTCACTGTGGTAAAGATAAAGCCCCAAACAGTCTTCAGGGGGTACATGTGTATGTTTTGGAGACCACTGTCCGCAGAAGACTTCATGAACAGAAATACAGAGGCCACAATGCAAGATGCAAACCACTAGTTAGCCAGAAAAACAGGATGGCCAGATTATAGTTTGTGAAAAAGTACTTAAAAGTGCCTGCAGAATTCTGGAAAATGGTCTTGTGGACAGACAAGATAAAGAAGAACCTGTATGAGAGTGATGGCAAGTGCAAAGTGTGGAGATGTAAAGGAACTGCCCGTGGTGGCAGGGTGTTATGGCTTGGGCATGTATGGCTGCCATAGGTACTGGCACACTTACCTTCATTGATGATATAACTGCTGATGGCCGTCACACAAAGAATTTTGAAGTGTACAGAAACATCTTATCTACTCCAGTTCCAGGATGCCTTAGAGGCTTGGCAGAGCATCACCAGAGAAAATCCTCAGGACCTGGTGATGTCTTTGAATCGTAGATTTACGCAGACATTACATGCAAGGGATAAGCAACTAGAACTAGAACTAGAACTAAATATGACTGCTTTAATATTCCTGACATTGCTGTGTGTCAAACATTATGGTGCTCTGAAATGGAGGGACCATGTACTGTAGATAAAGTGTAGTTATTTCTACATGCTATGATTGAAATGTATGCAAATCCCCTTAAATGAAAGTCTGCAGTGTGCACTTTAATCACTTTTGAATTGTTTGATTTGTAATTTTAAACTGTGGAGCAGGGGGGGTAAATCAAGGAAACATGTGACTTTGTCCCAAACATTATTGAGGGCACTGTAGCAAACATTTTGAATTGTGCAAATGAAGAGATGCTTTTTGTTTTTGTACTTTGGAGCCAGCACAGATATCTGCTAGATGTTTTGTGTTTGTCGCGTCAGTAAAGAAACAAAAAAAAAAACAAAGGCCAATTCTGTAGCCTGTTCTAGTCTGCTCCATGCTTATTGGCTGTCAAAATTATTCAATATTGAGACAGTTTCACAACAAAAGATTAGGAACTGTAATGAAAAGCTGTGTGGGAATTGTGCAGTCACCCTCTGCGATTTCTCGGCATATAAATTTGAGACCCTCAGAGGAGCAATGAGATCAGTAATGAACAACCTTCTACTGGAAGTCACGTCACGTCGTATAGAATGACGCCAGCCTCCAGCCTAAGAGAGTGCCTTGAGGTCTTTGCATTCCACAGAAAATATTCCTATATTAATCAATTTGCCAAAACTCAGGTTTACAGAAAAAGTTAGAAGTACTGTAAATTATAACTATTAAAGACTCCTAAATATTTGTGAATAAGTCACAGATTTGGGAAGCTTGATATACCCTGTGATCAAGCAGGTCAGTCAGTATGATCTCCTTGCTGCTATTGCTGGATGCTACCATGTCAGTCAGTCTCTGAAGATGAGGACTGAAACGCATTAGCCTGCTGTTTAGACTTTCTGTGCATGGTGCCAGGCTTTGCTCTCTAAAAGAGAATTCAGGAGATTTATTTGGAAAGAGTCAAAATACTTTGTGGTCTTTCTTTACAATAATCCTAAAGAACTGGATCAATGAACAAATTTAATAACTACCCTGGAGAGTAGGAAATTTTATGGAGCACAAAAAGCCTTGCATTGAAATTCAGAATATTATTATTTTTTTTACCTCAGCAACATTTAGGAGGATTTTCAATTGTGAATGCAATATCACAAGTGCCTACAAGACTAATTCATTCAGCGCTAGTACATGGCGCACTCCAGTCATAAATTAATGCTAACAAAAAGGCCAGAGGAAAACTATCATTGGCAAATTAGGTAGTCGGCTAAGGCTGCTTGCAAGACTAGATAGCGCATTCATCTGAAGGGCTCTGTGGACCCTCATTGAGCAAAGTAACTCATTTGCCATTGTTGAAATGGTCTATCAAAAATGCATTCCCTGCTTTATTAGAAATTCAATTATACAGGCAGAACAGAACGCCTTTCCAGGGGGAATCTTAGAGATCTAAAAGAATGAAAGGGAAAAAGAAATGGATGTGTAACTAGTCAAGGTCTCTGGAGTGCCATTGAACCTCAAGTGATAACAATATGGTGAAAGCCAAAGAAAAGCACCTGCTAGCTTTTGTCTTCTTTAAATGCATTATCTTTCTGCTTCTATTTTGCATTAAAATTAAAAACTTACATCAAAATTCAGGTATAACTGTATATTTTAGGGAACTAATAATTCTGAATCCAAGTATTGTCGAGAGAAAATTACAAGGTACAAGCTTTTTTTTCATCAATAAAAACTTGAAGTGAGGTCACATTGAATGATTTGTGCAGGATTGCAGAGTAATCTATGACCCAGTGTATTCTACTCCAACACCTAAGCTACACCATCATATATAAGAATAAAATAAACCAAGAAGAAAAAATTGTAGCTTACAAATATTGTCAAAGTGTTGGCAGGGGATTAAAGTCTCAAGGTTGATCTTGTGAGTTTCTGTCCTGCTCAATCAATATATGTAGATGTTGCGTATCTTTGTATTTGGTGTCTGATCCAGGAGATTGTGCTAATGCACTTATTAAGGCTTTCTACGGAAAAAGCACTTTACTATCTCATTGGCGCCTTTAACACTTACGGTAACTCTACGTTGGAGATGGCAGATTGCTCCAAGCTTCCATTCAATTTTTATCGCACACATAAAATAAAAATCTAAAGCAGTTTTAACCTGTAAAGATTTGAGACCCTACAACATCATTGAAAACATGGGCTTTCGACAAATGATACTGGGGTTTGAACTGCGGTATGCTATACCAACAGAAAGCAACCGAGTGAAGTTATTGCACCTAGGCTTTATGAAGATTCTTTAGCAAAGCATCAGCACATCTCTCAGGCCAGTGGAGAGAGTAGCCCTAACTTGAGACAGCTGAATATTCAGGGCAGCAGATTTGTACGTGACAATCACATGTCAATACATTAGAAACAACCATGTTGCAGACAAGCGTGCTACATGCCACTCACAGATGAAAACAACCTCGCTGCCTATACAGTATGCAGAGCTACTCAGATAGCTGGCTGTTGTTACAAAATCTTTCTAGCATTTCCAATGTGCTGTTCCATCACATGACCACATCAGTCACAAGTTTGAATGTTGGCAAGTCCAATAAACATTGCTACGATGGAAAAAGTTTGCAATGTGCCTCACCCTTCTAAGCAAGAGAGCAATTGTTAGAATTTTCAGAGCACAAAGCATCCAAGGTAAAGTATCTCCATAATCTGCACCAAACAAATCATATTACTGATATTGTCAGTCACAATGGCCGGTTCTTTTTCTTTTATGCTCCATTCATTCATCCAACACCACTGTCAACAAGCATCAGCTCTTGCTCATCATTTTAAAATGCTTCCTTTTTGTCTGAGGAATGTCAGGACGCACTTTTGAGACTGATTAACGTTGTTACAATACGTGAGCAACTGAAGATTTGTGTAACTTGTAGAATTATAGAAAGACACAAATATTCCCACTGTATCTTTAATTTCAACTAATTCAAGATTATTTTAAATGTCCAATAGGGGAATAAATTTGGCTAACAGTTTAGTTGAAGGGTGCCTACATTTAGATTCATAACAGAAAAATAGCTTCTTGAATAACATTTATTATTTAAGAAGCAATATTTGACTATTTTATATTGATATTATTTGCAAGATGATACAGATGTTTTATAAAGTAGATGCCATTGCATTGTGTTAAAACAAGGAGTCCCCTGTAATATTTGTGGACTCTGATGGTCTCAGTCCAGGTGGTTCATCATGTGGTGGGAGTGGCAACGCTTTGTATTGTACTTGCAGTGGCAATACATATGTTAGTTAAATTATGGTGAATTTTGTATGAGTGCAATGCTGTGAATTTTTTTTAAAGAGCAATGACATTTTGTTCCACATCTTGCAAATACTGATGTTAACTGTTCATTACTAATCAAGTGTTACTTCTTAAATGCCATTCTGTGCTTATGCATGTGTTATGAAGTCACTTTGTAGACACCCTTCAAATGACGTGTTACTGAAATTTGTCACATTATATTAATGTTCTCTATCTATGGTTAAGTAATCTCTAAAAAAGCTACCACTTCAAATTTATCAGTGCACACTAATTCAGTCAACATAAAATCGATATTGAGTTGAATCGTGAATTAGAATCAAATCGAATCAGGACATCAGTGCCAATACCCAGCCGTAGTGTGGACATAGTCTGAGGAACTCACCTTCCAGCCTGAAATATATAGGATGAATGAATGTATTCAAATATACACAATACAAAAGCTGTAAATTATACCACATTAACCATAACAAAATTAACAAAAATTACATAAAAACTAAAACACATGGAAAATAATAATTAAAAAATGACAAAAATAACAATAGAATGGAAAATAAACATAACCCAGGTGTTTTGTCTTAGTAGACTCATTACTCTACTTTCCCCTTTTGTATTATTAATGTGTAGCCTTTGTCAGAATGCCTCAAATCTCACACACTTACCACAAGGTACTGTACCATATAACATCTCCCCATCTTCCCTTCTACATCTATAACCTCAGGCAATTAGGTGTAGTAAAAGATAAGCAAGAGTTAAGTTACAATTTAAACAATGTATTATTGATAATATTCATAAATAATAACAATATGCAAAGTGCAAGTGAATATTTGCAACCATACAACCTGATAAATGGTGATGTGTAGTTTCAGGCAGCACACATATTTGTAGTTACTTTAAATGTCTCTAGTTAAGTCCTCATTTTTGGTCAGCTCTCTTCAGAACAGGCCACATGCCTGTCTCAATATGGCAACCGAATTGTGCTCCTCATGGCAATGGTGTGACAGAGAGGTGCTTCTTCATCAGTTGGTATTAGAGAGAGGGAGGGACTGTTCTTCTTGCTGTTCTTATCAATGATAGGCATTAGTATTATGAGTAACAAATAAAGACATACAAAATATTTATGAACTTCTATGCAAAATTTCATACCACAACACCAGGAAACAAACCCTGGCTGTAACATAAAAGTAAGACCTGTTTGCTCATAAAAGTCAGCTTCTGAAATACTTCAGCATGGGTATGATTATATATTCAATACAGATGAGCTGGGACACATCATAAGTGATATAAGCAGGAGTCCTTGAGTGCTTTGAGTCTTTCAACATCAGACACCCTCATTTAGGATAACCAGCCAGGGTTGATTGTGGTGAGTTACTCTATGTTGATGATTTTGTGAGTGTGCGTGTTAACTATTTATAGATTTTATTTTTGGTTTAATTAGTTACATAGGGGCACTTACCCTGAATGTTAGAAAGTGATGTTGATGAGAGAGGAAACAGCAAGACAGCTGTGCAGGTTCACTCACACATTTGCAATGAGAAAAGGCGAGTGGTGGAGCGCTACACCTCATCCGGACGAAGACATGAAGAGGCACCCTGGCGAGAGGTACTGAGTTGCAAGAAAGAGTAAAAATATGAAAATGAACACAATGAATGGAATTACTTACTGAAGAGTAGTCAGAGTTGGAGTGGCTGTTCATGTGTGGGCAGGGATTTATTGGCTTCCTTCTAGGTAATAGCACATAAAAGACCTTACATAGAGGCACTAGGTAATTGGGATTGGAGGAAGGGATCAAGGGAGTGGACAAAAATGGGAAGATGGTCATCAGAGATTGCTTATGTTGTCGGCATTGAGTCCATCTTGGTGGAAGGTGCACTGCAGTACTCCTGAGCCAAATGAAATGTAGTGGGTGAACTTACTCTTGATTATCCCCTAGAGCACAGAGAATAGGAGATAATGTGGAGAGCTGGATATTCATTTTATTTGAGTTATTTTTCTTTTGGAAGAAGTCCTTCATTCCCTGGAATGGTAAGGAGAGTGAAGGGAAAGTCATGGGAGTTATTGTCATGTTTGTTTTTGTTTTCTACTTAGAAAGTCCTAAGTCTAAATTAACAATATAGTACATCCCCCCAAAGCTGATCCTATTAAATGCTGGTATTCCATTTTAAGTGAATTAAATTCTTTCACCAGGATTGATTTACCCAATCTATATAGAATAATTTCTCAACCGAAAGCCTCCACCTGCATCCTTGACCCAATATTAACAAGCTTTTTCAAAGAAGCAACCAATGTGCTAATTGAGAGTGTTCTTGACATAGTAAATTCATCATTAGATACGGGGGTCTTCCCAGACTGTCTTAATACTGCTGTTGTTACACCCCTGCTCAAGAAAAATAATCTCGACTCCACTATTTTTGACAATTTTAGACCTATTTCTAACCAGCCTTTCTTAACTAAAATCCTAGAAAAGGCAGTCATTACACAGCTACATGATCACTTGAATAAACATGCTATTCTTGATAAGTTTCAGTCAGGTTTTAGTACAAATCACAGTACTGAAACTGCACTTGTTAAAGTAGTAAATGACTTGCGGGTAAATGCAGACAGAGGCCATTTATCTGTTCTCATCCTCTTAGATATGAGTGCTGCATTTGATACCATTGACCACAATATTTTTAGAAATCGCCTTAGTCAATGAGTGGGACACTCTGGCAGTGTCTTAAATTGGTTTGAGTCTATATTTATCGATAGCACCTGATGACCCCAACTCTCTTCATTCACTGATACAATGTCTTACTTGTGTTTCTGAATGGATGAATAGTAATTTTCTCAAACTAACTAAAGAGAAAACAGAAATTTTTGTGATTGGCAATAATGGATATAATGAGGTTATTAGAAATAAACTTGATGCATTAGGATTAAAAGTCAAGACGGAGCTAAAGAATTTAGGGGTAACTATTGACTCTGACCTGAATTTTAAATCGCATATTAATCTGATTACCAGGACAGAATTATTTCAGTTAAGGAATATAGCAAAAGTTAGATCCCTTATAACTTTTCAAGATGCTGAAAAATTAGTTCACGATTTTGTTTTCAGTTGACTAGATTACTGTAACGCACTCCTCTCAGGACCACCCAAAAAAGACATCAATCGATTACAATTAGTGCAGAATGCAGCTGCCAGAATCTTAACTAGGAAAAGAAAATCCGAGCACATCTCTCCAGTTTAGATGTCACTACATTGGTTACCCATGACATTTAGAATTGTCTTTAAAATACTGCTTATGGTTTACAAATCCTTAAATAATCTCACTCCATCCTATATTTCAGAATGCCTTTCACCTTACACTCCAAATCGTAACCTTAGATCTTCAAATGAGTGTCTGCTTAGAATTCCAAGAGCTAAACTTAAAAGAAGTGATGAAGTGGCCTTCTGCTGTTATGCGTGTAAAATCTGGAATAACTTACCGATAGAACTTCTCCAGGCTAATACAGTGGAGCACTTTAAAAAATTCTTAAAAATCCACTATTTTAATTTGGATTTCTCAAAGCTACATTTTAGGGTAGCCCTGATAAACTATACAGTATATGCCTTGATTATCATTTTTTCATAGCTCCACAATCCATACCAACCACTACTTTTCTCTGCTGTTCTTTTTCTGTCCTCCAGGCCATTGGACCTTACTTCATTTTTTGTTACTTAGTATTGCTAAACTTATTTTTGTTTTAATAAATTTTCTTTCTTCATCTTATAAAGCACTTTGAGCTACATCATTTGTATAAAAATGTACTATATAAATAAATGTTGTTGTTGTAGTTGTTGAGCAGCCTGGACAAGGGAGAAGGAAAAGGACTAGAGTCACTGTGTTTTTATCTGTTGTGAAGGACAGCCGGGTCCCATGCCCGGCAGGGACGCCCCTGCTGCATCTGTTCCAGGGGAGCCACCATGGGCAGCTCAGTACCTCCCCCGGGACGCTTGGTGGCAGCCTCCCTGGTGGACGATGATTCCCCAACCTGGCGCAGGGCTCCATGGGAGATGGAGTCCTCCACAGCCTGGTTGGGGGCTTGGATGGCCGCCAGGGGGAGCTGCATGGACTTTCCAGCCCAGCTGGTCGACTCGTCAGCCCCACCCGGAAGGTCAATTAAGACCAGGTAATCTAGCACCTGGAACGCTTCCGGGTGGGGTATAAAAAAGGCCAGCCACCACCACTTGAGAGAGCCAGAGTCGGGAGGAGGAGGACTAAGCCTGAGGAGGAGGAGTGGTGGTGCTGAGGTGGATAGAGAGAGAGAGAGAGAGAGAGAGAGAGAGAGAGAGAGAGAGAGAGAGAGAGAGAGAGAGAGAGAGAGAGAGAGAGAGAGAGAAAGTAATTGTGAGTGTATTTGGGACTGTGTTGGGCCTGTGGGACACGGGGAAGGCGTGCCCCACTGCTGAAGAGTAATAAAAGAGTCTTTATTTAAGTACGTGCCTCTGCCTGAGTCTGTGCCGGGTCGGGCGCTATATAGCACCTTTTACACTGTACTGCATTTGGGTTCTTTATTTCATCAGTTTAATCCACATATATGAACTGTCATTTTGATTTATTATTTATTATTCTTTATTAAAGAACTGTCTATTTTTGTGCCATCTTGTCTGAGTCCCTCTTACTCACCCTGGCTTATCCTCGGTATGACTACTAGATGCCCCCTGGTTAAACCGTTGCAAGGTACGTGGTGGGATATGGGGCATCATAGTGGTCAATCTCCAGCAGCAGCAGACCTCAAGGCCTCCCTCTTTGGCCAGAGCCATCTAGTGCGGCATCAGTGATTTTATTAGCAGTTTTTTTTTTTTTTTGCTGCAAGACATAGCCTTGGATAATGATCCATATAATATTTTCCTAAGAGTTAAAAAGTGAACACCTAATCCCTACAGTACTGTATTCATTCACCTCCTTACGACTTTATTAAAATTGATACAGGAGAAAATAATTTCTTCATCATGAAACAGGGGCTTATGTCAATACTTCCCATGTGAAAAAAACATTGAGCGAAATGAACTGTGGGTTATGAAAACACAGAGTGCGTACAAGAAAGTGAGATTGGATCAATTTTCTGCTCCTATAGAGGAGTACAGTAATGAATATGGCAAGTGTATCAGTCAAAGACTCAGTGAGAGGGAGAGCTTGGAATGACAATCTCCGTGTCATCTCTTGCATAACAAAACACCTATGTGAGCTAAAATAATAAATACAAAGTAATTGACTTCAGAGGCTTTTTGTGTTTCCTAAAGCAGATTCTCCACTGTACTCCTGCTCTTTTTTGCCTTGTCATCTGTTTATATACCAGCATAAATTAAGGTTTACAGTGCGAACAACTCCCTAAAACAAATGGCAGCATGGTGAAATGTAATAAGAGTGGTTTAGCAATGCGACAGCCAACCCACGCAGCGGCAGCATCTGGAGGTGATTTATTTATCACTGTAAGCGCTCTTGTAATGCTAGGAGCCCCAGATGCCCTGTAGAAAGGAAATTAATTACATTACTGAAGCGTGGAACGTACACGAGTGAAGATTAACCAAAAAGATCCATGATCAAGCACTCTAAAGCAGATATTACCCAGGTCAGTGTCATCTTCAATAATTGCAGGCTACTTTGATGATCTAGCTTTCCTTATATTTTATAATAACAAGTTTGAGTTTTTTTTTCTAATCTTCTAATTTAGACTGCTTTAAAATGCAACACTGGATGCTTTTGCCACCAGCCTTCATTAGTGGCTTCGAAGCATTCAATTACCTTTTAAAAAATGTGACCCAGAGAGTTACTTTATGCTGCCCTCTTCTGGTCTCTTTTTTGAATTTTATTTAGGCACTGATGCAGGGCTTCAACAATTACATAAATGACATTCTTTAAAATAAGTATAAAGATAATTGCATCCTTACATTTTTTAAACTCATACTTTTGCTTTAAAAAGCTGCAAATAAATGATTGCTCATGCCAGAAGCCAATAGCAAAAGTTCAAGTCTCTCTCTACTTACTGTGAAGTTATCCACATCATTACATTCTTAAGCCCACTTAATTGAGTTAGAATTATGAAGGTGTGAGCCTATCCTATCAGCATCAGCAGCAAGGCAGGAACCACCCTTGGACAGAGTGACAATTTGGGATTAACAGTCAAACTAACTGGCACATTTTGTGTATGTGAGAGGAAATCCCACACAGGCAAGGACAAGGCACAGGATTTGCATCCAGGATGTAGGATTGTGCATGGCGGTAGTCCTAAACTCTGTGTCACCCTACCCAAACACTACTTTAAATCTCTCTATTATAATAAAAAAATCTTGGGAAGAGAGACGAGACATGACTTTTTCAGAGAAATACTTTCACGTCCCGCGAGATGAGACTTTGTACCAAGAGATTTGATCACATCCGGGGCCAGAAATGAAAGACAAAGAGTAGATGACAAAGTAGAACATCGTAAAGAATTCAAAAATGTTGGCATGATACACATGCAGAGCAGGTTAGAGATAATAGTAGTACAAAAATTCGAAAATCTCAAGAAAATGATAGTAAAGATCGCATTGGTGCAAACAAATGGAAATTATTACTCGATGAAATAACGGAGCAGTGAAAAGAGATCGAATATATTGTTTGGATTTAAACTTTAAGTCGGAGACTTGTAGATCATCTAATTTGTGTTGCCATCAGGGAAAAGTACTGTTTCTTTCTAATGAAGAGGCATATCTGTGAGAATTAAAAGATTTGTTGTTTGGTGAAAGTGAAATCCACATACACTGTCACGCTTGGGTCACAGAGTTGCACAGATACACAGGAGATTTTAGAGACAGAATCGTTATTCAAACACTTCAAACAAACAAGCCAGCAGCTGATCGAGCAAAGAGGAGGTAAATAAAACTGTATTTGTTTCCCATTGTATCACTGTTCAAGAGGGGGTTTCGCATCTCCTTGGGGTTCATCCAGCTCCCCTCTTTACAATGTGAGCAACAGAGATGTGAAGTGGCTGGTGCGTAGCACAAGCCTTTGGGAGGGGAGGCTGGGGGTGGGAGCGGTTGGTGAGCAAAGCAAGCAAGGGGAAAGCCCCCTAGTACTTTTATAACAAATCATATGCTTATTTATTTTCCCTTTTACAGTAGACAGAGATGCATAAGGGTCAATAATTAAGCAGAATGGTTGCATAGAAACAGACTGATAAAGCATGAAAGACTGCATGCAGAAACATAAATGATGGGCTGTCCACTTACCTGTGAGTGCTGCATAATGTGTATTGTAAAATTATTGTAAAATTCTTTATACAGCATCTTACACAACTGTCACAAAGGGCCTTACAAGGCAACTACAGTAAATAAAAAGTGATAATCGTGCCAATATACGATTTGGTAAGAGTGTTTGCCCAGGTTACGAGGGGCTGGAATCTATCCCAGCAGCACTAGTAATATGGCAGCCGACAGCTTGGATATGGTGCCAGTGTATTGGAGGACCCACTAACGTATACACCCAAACAAGCCAGGAAGCACTTCTTTATTCAAAGAGTTGTGGGACTCTGGAACAAACTACTGAGTCATGTAGCTGAAGCAGAAACTTTGACAACCTTTAAAAAGAAGCTGGATCAGATATTGGGACAGAAATGGACTTGATGGACTGAATGGTCTCCTCTCGTTGGTCAAACTGTCTTTAAACAGGGCCAGTTGACCTTATCTGCATGTCTATGGGGACGTTGGAGGAAAACAGGAGTGCTTGGAGGAAAAGTCAAGCAGACAAGAAGAGAACATGACCTCTCCACAAAGACAACAGCTGGGCACAGGATTCAAATGGCTGTGTCGTCAGGGAGAAGTCGTTTGCTGACGGCGGCGGATTCGCATGTATGCGGTGGTGTGGGCAGTCACGTTCGGGTGGCTGTACAACCTGGCGTGCACGCTTTACCTGAGGTTTAGTTCACAGGTCATAGCCATGGTAAAGTTTTCATTTAATTAAATAAACATATTTGTACTGAAGCGGTTTCTTTGTGTGGGCACCTTCGTTCATTGTTTTTGTCCATACGGGCTCGTTTACAGGTCGTAGCCATACGGGCTCGTGTTTGTATTACTAATCGTTGAGCTCCTTCCATTTGGAGCCGTGATTCCTTTGCCTCTGCTGTGTCAGAAGCGCGTTGTGGTTGCGTTCGTTCATTGTGTTTATCCATACAGGCTCGTTTTGTATTTCCGTTAGTTGAGCTCTTTCATTGTGGAGCCGTAACGTCTTTGCTTCTGGTGTCTCTGAAGCGCGTTGTAGGAGCCTCCGTGTATTGTTTTTATCCATGCAGTCTCGTCTTTGTTGTTCTGTGGCTGTGTCGTTAGGTAGAAGTCGTTTACTGTTAGGAAGCATAATCCAATTTACATTTAATACTGAATTACCGTTAGGTGATTCATATATGCCACACTGACTGCTGGCACAGTGGATTAGAGCAAGTGTAGTTTACAGGTTGTGGTGTTTGGGCGCCACGTACTGACTCTGGGAAGTACGGGCTTGGTTTTGTATTACAAATCATTGAGCTCTTTCCATTTGGAGCCGTGACTCCTTTGCCTCTGCTGACACCGACTGCTGGTACAGTGGATTAGAGCAAGTTTAGTTTACAGGTTGTGTTGTTTGGGTGCCACCTACTGACTCTGGGAAGCCGCTGGGTTTGACTCTGGGGCGCTGCGGCGCAGTGCGCATGTGCTTCAGTGCGTCCGCCATCCATGCATAAATTAAACTGTCGTTTAGTAATATAGATTTAGCAATAAAAGTGTGTTGATATGTACGAAATCAGAATGAGGATTAGCATGATGTAATAAATCACTCAGTCCATCCATTACCGAACCTGTCTAATTCAGCAGCATGCCACTGATGTGAAGAAATACTGTAGGAGCTGCGTTAGTGTAGATTAAGTAGCTTCCAATTACAGTCATCCAATGGTACGAGGGCAATCCCATTTATTTTCTATAATGTTTACATCATTTTAAAGGTTAAAGACTTATTTCTTTTTCTACATAATTGACATTTCGGTCGATGCATTTTTGTAGACACTGTGGTAGTTTTAGAATGCCCATGTCATACCAGCTCGCTGCCATGTCCTTCAGGAAGCATTGAACCTCATCTTTCACCTCTTCGTCGGAGCAGAATCGCCTTCCGGACAAATGTTCTTTCAACTTAGGGAACAGGTGGTAGTCACTGGGTGTCAAGTCCGGACTATAGGGAGGGTGGGTGATGAAGCTCCAATCGCCGATCTTTACGCATGTTTTCCTCAACCTTCGTGACTGTCTCGTCGGAAATTGACGGTCTCCTGCGCGAACTTCGTACTTGGCGGTAGCGTTCAACGGGAGCTCCATTTTCAAGGGCTGCCAAGCCAAGATTGAGCATCCCAGCGGAGCCACATATGCTTGTTTGGGAGTGGAGGAAGCACCAAGCACAACAGTGTGGCCAACAGTGTGGCTTTGGAGACCTTACTTTTGGGATTGCCCTCGTATTTATTTATAATTTGTTGTTATTTTACATCGTGAGGGCTTAAGTGTGTTTTGTTAGGTATATTTTTAATAGGCAGCATTTGCATTGCAGAGCTGAGAGGTAGTTAACGTCATCTAAACCCCTGCTATGTAAATGGTTTAATCCCAAAGGTAAAAGGGGCACATGCATCTGGGTGCCCTCTCAGTTCTGTAATGGCTGCTGTGAGGTGACGATTTTATTCTTTCGGCTTCTTATAGTGTTTCAATTGTTAGTCAACATTATTATTTTAATATTTAAATGTAAACCTGTATTACAGGGCATGCATATGATGAGACCTTGTAAACATTTTGCATTAGAGGTATCTGTTATATTTAATAATTTAAAATTTTTCTAAAAAAATAAGAGTATCACTTCTGGTTAATGGAAATTGCCCAAAAGTTGATAGAAATCTACGTTTTATACCTACTACTTATATGCAAAATTTGGTTGACCTAAATGAAAGAGTAGCCTACTCAAGTTATCGTGTTTACATACACACACATAGACAGACACACAGACATAATTCCAAAAATGATATTTTTGGACTTAGGGAGGTCTAAAACGTTGAGATTCATCAAAATCTTGAAATTGAATTTTTTGAGGATTCTGATACTTTCCCCATACTTCATATACAGTAATCCCTCGCTATATCATGCTTTGACTTTCGCAGCTTCACTCTATCGCGAATTTTATATGTAAGCATATCTAAATATATAACGCCGGTGTCTGCGGACAATGGGTCTTTTTACTTCTTTTACATGCTTCCTCAGTTGGTTTGCCCAGTTGATTTCATACAAGGGACGCTATTGGTGGATGGCTGAGAAGCTACCCAATCAGAACACGCAGTTAGGTTCCTGTGTGCTGACTGGTTCAGCGACGGTGCGCCGAATTCGATTCCGCTGCGTTAACCAGGAAATCTCGTCTTGCTCATTCAGCATCAACGTGTTTCGCTGTGTAAAGAATTAACTTTTGTGCTCTTTTGTGTTTATCTTTGTGCATAGTCAAGCCCTTCGTTATGGCTCCAAAACAATCTGCTCCTGCTACTGATTCAGGGGCCATGCCCAAGCGCCAACGGAAGATGCTAACGATTGCCGAAAAGGTAAAACGTTTGGATATGTTGAAGGAAGGGAACAGCTACGCCGCTGTAGGATGCCATTACGGCATCAACGAGTCCACGATTCTTTTTATTTAAAAGGAGGAAAAGAATATAAGATCTACAGTCGCAGTGTCCTTTAACCAGGGAGCAAAACGAGTTGTAAATGGACGTAATAAGGCGGTGAGGTTTATAAGAGTGTGGGAAGGGTTTATAAAGCCTTAAAATATATATAAATAATAAAATAAATATAAGGTTGCTACTTCGCGGATTTTCACCTATCGCGGGGGGCTCTGGAACGTAACTCCCACGATACGTGAGAGATGACTGTACAAGAAAGTCAGGGATGTTTAAAACGTTGAGATTCATCAAAATCTTGACTTCGAATCTTTGGACGATTAAAATATTTTCCCTATACTTAGTATAAAAATGACAGTTCTGTAATGACTGCTGTGAGGGCATTCAGGCGCTGAGAATCTGTAAAAATTTTGGATTACAACAAAATAAAGAATTACAAACGCATTGGACAAACCCCTTTTAGTGGCCTCTGTCTGCACATAAACCACAAGGTAGAGGAGAGACAGAGACAAAGCAACAGAAGGAAACAACAGGTGAAAATGAATTCCAAGTTTGACTTTTTCAGCCCTGAATTTACTGTTAGAATAGAACAACATTAGAAATCTGACAAAGGAGAGGAAACCATTCAGTCCATCAAGCTCATTTGTTTAGCTAATAGCAAAGCTGTACCAGGTACTTCTCAAAGGTTGCCAAGGTTTCTGCTCCAATTACATGTCTCAGTAGTTCATTTCAGATTCCCACAACTCTTGGAGTAAAGAAGTGCTTCCTGGTGGCAATCCTAAATGCACTCTTCTCCACTGGTGTCCTTGAGTATGTGATTTGCTATTCAGCTGGATCTACTTTATCGATGCTTCTGAAGATTTTGCAGGCTTGGATTAGGTTCTCCTGCAGTCTCTTTTGCTTGAGACAAAGAAGGATTCATTTGCTGACAGAGTAGGGCATGTCCTTAAGTCCTGGGATGTTCCTGGCAGCTCCTGAATGCTATGATTTTTTTTTGTAGCATGGTGACCAAAACTGCACATAACACTCCAACCTAATGTATTGTACCATCCCAGTTTGATGTTCCCAGTCTCAGCATTTGGCTACCCTAACCAGAACCCAATGGCCTCAGATGACAAACCTAACCTGAACTGGCATTAAAGTCCCGTCCCAGAGAGTGATTTTAAATAACACGTGAACTGATCTGTAGTGATGAAGAATAAGCGGATTCAGAAGTGAAAACTCTCGATTTGCCAGTCAATTTACGTCCCTACCCTGACTGTGGTCATGAGCTTTGGGTAATGACTGAAAAAATGAGATTGCGGGTTCAAGCGGCCAAAATCCAGAGGGTGGCTGAGCTCTCTCTTAGAGATAGACATCTGGGAGAAGCTTGGAGTAGAGCTGCTGACCCTCCACATTGAGACAAGTCAATTGAGGTGGTTCGGGCATCTGATACAGATGCCTCCTGGGTGCCTTCCTGTGGAGGTTTTATGGCACAACCTGCTGAGAGGAGATCCTGTGGAAGAAAGGAGGATTATATCACTCAGATGGCCTGGGAAGGCCTTGGGATCCCACAGTATGAGTTGGCAAGTGTGGCTGGGGAAAAGAGTGTTTGGGCCTCACTGCTAAGATTGCTGACCCTGTGACCCGAATTTGGATAAGCAGTGGAAAATGAATGAAAGAATGAATGAGGACTTGGCCAGGGTGGCTGGAGAAGTGAAATTACTTTTGTGGTTGGCCATATCATAACCAGAGACAGAGAAATATTACAGTTTGCCTAATGGGGGGGGTTGTTACATCTCATTTAGTGTGTATGGCCAGTACAGAGAGAAGAAAGTCAATAAAAATGAAGGAAGTTTTCATTGTCCCCATGTCATTTTGCTTTTAACTGAACTCCTGTTGTAATTAAGAAAGCTGTTATTTCCCAAATTCTATCTTTTAGTGTCAATCTAAAAATTACAGAACTAGGTTTCCTAAATTTTAAATGGCATTTAGCAAGCATTCGAATATATTGCAGTGGGATATAATGTAGTATTTTTATTCTGGATTTAAAGATTTCCATCATCACCATCATGATTTTATTCCATTTTTCCAAATAAGCCATTATTTACTAATGACCATGCCATTGAGTCTGACACAGAAGTAAGTGCAGCCTTTTAGCATTCAGTGTTGTTTGCCTCTATGTCTATTCTGCTCCTTGTAAAATGGCATTATGTTAGGGTACAGTTAAGGGAGCAAATCCACAGCAAAAAAAAAAGTTAATAGGAACAGCACAAATGAGAGTTATGTAAGCATTTAAAGAGATTGCAAAAATACTAACATTTCTAGATGTCGTAACAATGTAAATCTTACACTACTGTGATTTTTTAAATACAGAAAATATGAAGAAGTAGAAAAAGACCAGCTAAATAAAGTTACTGATTGTGAAACTGGGCAGCTCCTAAACCTGCAGGCATTGGGTCTGACTTTGAGAAGCCCTACCATAGTGGTTACAGGATATTTTTGACATCTGGCTGAGGGGCTCATATTTTAGGTACACCCCTGTCTATTCAGTCAATGAGACTGTGCTGACACTGCCCTTTAAAGCTAACAGCCATACTGCAAGATACAGGATCATTATTGGTTTATACAATCGTGATTGTCACATGTGCAGAGTACAGTGAAATTCTTACTTACATGTCCCAATCTAAATGCAACACCTCATCACTCTCTGGTGCCATGATAAGTCAGTATACCTACCTTACCTCAAACCTTCTGTCTTCCTTACCTCAAAATTCTCAGAGTACATTTATCATCTTCTAGCAGCATAACAGAAAGCACACAAATATCTTGTAATGTACACCAGGCATGGGTGCAAGGTCCCTTACCCAGCTGAGATGACAGTTTAATGAAAGGACAGGGTGACACCAATCGTATGGATTATTTATTCCCCTGATACAATAGGTGCAGTCTTCCTGGGCTACAGTGCCTGCATGGATACCCACAGGGCAGACTGGGAATTGCAGTCCCTGTTAGACAGTTCTGTGGTGTTCCATGGGTGCCGCCAGGGGGGAGTTGCAGGGACAGATCATTCCCAATTTAAGGAACTTCCTCCTGACCTGGAAGTGCTTCCAGCCTGTAGTGTGGTCAAACCGGAAGTACTCTTGGGTTTGACATAAAGGAAGCAGCTCAACCACATCCAGGTGAGTCTGAGACAGAAGAGGAGCTGGACAACACTCACTTGAAGAAGAGAAAGAAAGAAAGAAAGAAAGAAAGAAAGAAAGAAAGAAAGAAAGAAAGAAAGAAAGAAAGAAAGAAAGAAAGAAAGACTGTGCCTGTGCTGTGTTTCTGCATTACCTGTGACGGTGTATGTTAAAATAAATTATTATTTGAACTGGGACTTGTGTTGCTGTTGGTGTGTTGGAGGGTTTGGGGTCTCAGTGGCGCCTCCTACAGGCAGGGTCATCTTAACAGCAGCATCATAGACCTCCAGGCAAAGTAGTACACTTTGATAGCAAAACAGAAACATACATAAGCATCAGAAACATTGTGAGGCCCTCTGCTCCTGGTGCCCCTGGCCAGTGCCCATACGTTAAGACGGCCCTGCCTACAGGTCACAATCTCAAACACTGAAAGGACATCTTGCAGTGTTAATTACTGTAATAAGAGGAAGGTGGTAGTCATAATTTATTCATCTGTGTGTGTCTGTGTGTGTGTATGCAAGCAATTTAAAGGAAGAATTGTTAAAACCTCACAAGACTACAAATGCATTCTGCAAATTATTGACAGTGCAGGCTGGTGGTGGCGATTTAATGTAGTTCAATATGCTTTGAAAGCAAACCTCGGCACAAGAGCATGATATCTGAACATTGCTGTGAATAAATATTTAGTAGTATTATTCTTCATCTCACAATGTTGAATTCCATGAGTACATGGGATATGACAGACCTCAGTTCAAATAGGATGGGAAGGAGGACAGAATTCTGTGTGCTCAAGGACCCAACAGAGTAGGATCCCTTCTGGCAGTACTGAGATTCTATTAAATTGGACATGCCCAGCGATTTTCAGTCGTGTAAACTGACATGGTCTGGCGATGAGATCAGCAAGTTTGGCAAACCCCAAGACTAGAAGTCGCATTAGCTTAAGATGATAAGGGTCACTTCCTTCAATTCCTCCTCACACCTCATACTTCTTAGTCCCTAAATCAGCCTAGTCACTCATCCTAGGACTTTCTCAAACACTTTGTTTGCAATACAGAGATGAACATCTTTGCCCATTTTTGTGTGGACCAACTGGCACACGACCCTGAATTGGTTTAAGAAGGTTTGAAATTGTTACTGTAAATAAAGAAATACAGTAAGTGCATCTCAGTACACAGACTATAAAATGAATTTACACTTCTTAGCACCCAGCTGGCAAAAACCAAGTGTGATAACATTTTTAAGTCTATGGTCTATGGTTTAGACATACCATATGCATTATAATACTGCAAAATCACTCCTGGAGTATTAAAGCAGGCAAGCAGAAGCTCCATCAATAATACTTCAAAATATCCAAATGAAATCTGCACATATGAAAAGAAACACAAACGAAAGAAAAGAAAAACACAAAGTTCCCATGGCCACATTTCTTTTTTTTATTCTTTATTTTTGTTTCTGTCCAACATCAGCACTAGTTGGTGTTCTTGGAGTGCTTATTGCAACATTACATTGAAATATTGCGCAGTAAAGGCAGACATTCACCGTTTGCACAAAGCCCGCAGACAGGGGGTGCTGCTGCTGCCCTCTGCTTAATGTCCCAGTACTACATCGCTGTTCCTTTTCCACACGGGCGCACTTGTTCATAAAAACAGGGACCTTGCTATTAGTAGAAAACTGCAGTATTAGGAAATTGCAAACATCTTGAAAATGTGAACACGAACGAAGTGTTTTTAAATGTAGAGCTCGTTTCGACTGCCTGTAACTGTTAACCAGTACCCGGATTTTACGCCATTTTTAATTAGAACTTAAAGCTTTTACTGAGGCTCTCGCAAAACCTCAAAGACCATTTTGAAAAATGTTTCTTTTTTTTCCTTTCAGTTGACTTATGGCCACAAAACTCGGGGACAGGACAACTCCTCACTAAACTGCTGACAGTGAAAGGCTTCAGAATATGCTACAGCAGTAAAAGGAAGGAGAGCCAGGGATGCTGGTGATAATCTGTAAAAACGGTGAGCACGCGTGTATATTCATATTCCCATTTTTATTCCTTTATTAGTGAAGCATGCATGGCATAAATGTGAAGAAGTGACACAATCCATGCAGGGACAAATGTCTACAAGATGTAGTTTAGAAAATTAGCATAGCAAAAAGATAAAAAGATGAGGAGCTTACTTAAAATGGGGGACGAGTGGATGAGTGTTTACGAATGGCCATTTAAATCTGACCACGTGATTTTCCTGGGAGGCAATTTCCAAAAGTACAATCATCAGTGACCTGGATTTTGTGTTCATCTTCTTTTTGCTCAGAGGGGGATTTTTCTAAGGGGGAACAGTACAATCGGCCTCACCCTTTTGATAAATCACTCCGTATATCATGGTGTAGTTTGCACATGTTTTAACGAGAGTTTTACTTTCTGAAACCAAAAGAATGGATTCTTCATTTCACGCTTTTATTCCTAAGAAGATAAACCATACATAAAGCTAAAATCACAGATTTAACAAAATCAGTAATACTTTCACTAAAGAAAAACCTTATGGTGTGAATTTTAGTTTCTGTCAGAACACCAGGCAGCATGGTGGCACAGTGGTTAGCGCCTCAGGCTCACACCTTTAGTTTCCTGGGTTCAAATCCAGCACCTGGTGGGTATCCTTGTGGAACGTCTGCAGAGGGTTTCCTCCGACACCCCCCAGACACGCACCTCTCAGACTTCTATACAGCAGTGGTTCCTGCTTTGCATCTGATGCTTCCAGGAGCGGCTCTGACCTCCCACATCCCTCCAGTCCTCGTCGGACTGGACTGAGATGGGATGAAAATGTTGTGCTAGAATATCCCACTTTTATTTACTTCCTGTGGGACTTTTCAGTCACAGTGAAAAAGCTGTAAAAGAACATATAAAAAGATCATATTCTCAAATAAATGCATAAATAAAAACACAATGATAGGTGAGCATAAAGAATGAAATGTGTTTTTCTTGCTTTTTTTCTTTCTGCATTTATTTATTTCTTCATTTACATATTTCAGTGACACCACAAACAGCATGAAATATGTGTTGAAGGGCTTTAGCAGGTACGGTTTCTTTCACTGGTGAATTGTCAGCAGAGCACCATAGATATGTGGCCATCATGTGCTACATTTATAGTCATGTCAAGTCAATTTTATTTAGAGAGCACATTTAAAAACAATAGAAGTTGACCAAAGTGCTGTACAGCTTCCATAAATACACCAATACAAACAGTATATACACACACACTCTAAAAAATAAACCAAAAAAATAAATACTAACATACAAGTTCAAAGGCACACAGATTTAAAAGTGACCAAAGTTGGTGCTGACCTTCTATAATAAGGTTGACTATTCCAAAGCATAGGGGCAGCTTTTAGTCTAGAACTTGGCACAACCAATAACTTCTGGTCAGAGGACCTCAGTGATCGTGAAGGAGAGTATGGGGTGTAAGAGGTCAGTTAGATAAAAGGGGGCTAAACCATTCAGGGACTTAAAAACAAGCAGTAAAATTTTAAACTCAATCCTGTAGTGAACAGGAAGCCAGTGAAGAGAAGCTAAGACTGGTATGATGTAGTTCTGTTTTCATGTGCCTGTTAGAAGCCTGACAGCAGTGTTCTGGGCAAGCTGAAGATGAGGAAAGGATGACTGATTAACTGCAGTTTATAATAAGTTGCAATAGTCAAGCCGAGAAGAGACAAATGCATGAATTAGTGTTTCAAGGTCATATACAGAAAGAAAGAGTGTGACATTAGCTAATACCCTGAGCTGATAGAAACATATTTTAACAACAGAGTTAATTTGTTTTTCAAATTTAAGGGAATATCAAAAATCACACCAAGATTTTTTGTGAAGGGTTTACAGTAGATTTTGAAGGGACCAAGACTAATTTCTGTAACAAAAGTAAGATCAAAAAGGTTCAAAACACACAATCTCTGCTTTTTTGTCATTTAAACTAAAAAAATTTTAATAGGCAGACACCACACGTCACATATGGCCCCCTGATTGGATGATGAGCTTCTAGAATTAAAGTATCAGCTTTGTGCAGTCATTCTGGCGAACTTTTTTTTGCAATCACGTCCACCACAGTCTCACAGTCATAACCCTGAGCAGGCACTTTGCTGGCCTTGGGCACCCTGTGGCTCACAGGCAAGCGCAGAGTTGTGACTGTGAGCTTCCCCTTTACTGGCGATTCACCAATCGCAAAACAGTACTTGTGAGAACCCCCCCTCTCAACTTCAACGGGTAAAAAGGACAATTTTTCATGTCAAGCCGTATGTCATGTTGTATGCAGCGTCACTGAAATAAGTAAATGAAGAGATCCACCTTAAAGAAAGGATAAGTGTCTGTTAGTCTGCCTGTGTCCCTATGGTTGCTATTTCTCTGCCATTCCCACAGTTGATGCACCACAGACCTTTTTTTAGCAATAAAATACATTGCATTTGTCATTCCAACAGATGGTGCAGCAGAAACATTTACACTGCTTTTAAAAATCATATACCAAATGGCACACAACAGAGACACAGACATTGCATGGTGCACTGCTAATGTTCATGCCGACGTCTACGTGGATTACTTAGATTTCAACCCGTCTTAGACAGGTAGCACAGCTAGTAATTAAATAAATACATAAGGAAATATATATTTCATGACACATTTATTTATTTATGCTCACATATCATTCATAGTCTTTTTATTTATTTATTTTCACATTTCACAATACTTTTTATTATTTGTTTGTCCTAAATATTCCTCCATGCAGAATAAGTCAAGTATTTGACTGTCTGTCTTCTACCAAAGCTCTCCTACTGTTGCTCTGAAGTAAATGACCCTAAAAAATGGACAGCCAATGAAACTGTCATTTAAAATCACAAAGACACTATCATGGTAAATCCAGCATTTCAACTCTGCTCAGGGTTAAAAGCTGAAAACCATATAAATCCTATAATTCAGCATATTTTTCCTTCTGAAAAGCAAAGAACAATACACCCTCATAAAGTTGCACGACAGCCAGGAATAAATGAATAAATGGATGAATAAATAAAACAGAACAATTCATTGACACTGGCAAGAAAATGATTCATTTTGTGGGCTTCAGATGCTTAAGGCACCTGTGCTATGACAGCCTGGACAAGAAAGCCAAATGAAGCCAAGAGAGGAGGACGACACTCCGAAGTGAAAAAGCGCTTTTCCCTGGCACAGCTCATTGTTTATGGCTTTGTGGGTGCTCAGTTTCTTTTTTCATCATCCCTTCTTTTTAGCCTGACATGCACGATGCTGTTTCTTCTGAGAGTCAGGTTCATGGGTACACACGTTTTTTATTTACCCATAACTACACAATATTTGCTCTCTTTACTCAGATAACTTAAACATTTCTTACACTGGCACTATGTTGAAGAATTCAGAGTGCAGTTACCTAAGAGGCAAACTAGAGAATAAGCGAGGCCTGACAATCAGTTATGTACAGTAGTTGCTGTTTACAACCAGACTTGAGATATTTAGGTCAGGTCACCCGCTGTGGGGGTGAAATTATGTTCAATGTGGAGCACCTGATAAGCAAACATTCTTTTGGGGGCAAACAAAAGCATAGTCCAATTCATAGCAAAGGTTCATATGCACATATGCACCATTATTTGATGTTAAAAAAAGACTAAACTTGGAATAATTACCAAACAAACCTAAACAATTCCCTGGTTAATTTGTCTTAGATGCCGCTCGTTCGTCGTTTGCTTAATGTGAGCAACCATCTTGGACACTTTGAGCCACTTAACATGCACATCACGCGCCTACTAAACAGGCGGCATTACAGCTACCAGGCACAAATTAAACAAATACTCCCCCCAAAATAATCTATTAAAAAATATATTAATTTTAAATCTTGTGTTTTCATGGAGAAAGGAAATAACGTTTCTGATAGAACAGTGACCAATGCAGTACAATGGCAAACACTGTAACAAACATCAATGAGAAATAGGCAAAAAAATCTTAAATTACATTGTGTCTCTTAATCCACATGTCAGCTATCCAGTCGTAGGCTCAAAATGCTCAAAACACATGCTATTTTGCTAAAATATTGTTAAAAATGCACAAATAATAAACAAGAAACTAAAAGCATTATGGGAAAGATTTTTTCATTTGTCGGAAGTTCTGTTTTCAATTAAAAATTCCTTCCCATTATGCTTAAATTTCCTCTTTATGATTTTTGAAGTAAATATTTAACAATATTTTAACAAAAAAACATGCATTGTGCACATGCTGAGCATACAGCTGGGTAGCTGACATGTGGATTATGCAATGTGAGTTACGGGAGATTTTTTTTTTTTTTTAGTTCTGTTTTGTTTTTCACGTTGTTTGCTGTTGTACAGCATTGGTCAATGTTGGGTCCTGTTCTCTCTGAAATTTTGTTATGTCCCTTCTTACCGATAACAAGAGATTACAAATTTGTCTTGGCCACCACTGGAAACTGCAAGGAATAAGTAACATATAAAAATATTTTTAGATGGAGTATTCCTTTAATAAAACACTCCTGGCAAGCAGGTTGTGATGTACACATCATAATCCTTACACTGCGGTGTGATTCTTTTCATTGTAGTGTTTGTTTTGGACTGATAGAATGGTCCAAATAGACAAAATTCTTATAGGTAAGCACCCGAGATGTGCAAAAGTTTCTCTTAAATGAAGAGGCAAGAAGGGCAGTCTGAAAACAAACAGGACTGTTAGAAAGGAAGATGTAAGATCGGCCATTAAAACCAAACAGAGCCAAAACTCTTCACCAGAAGAGTTTCTCTAACACTTTAACTTTTGATAGTCACAAGTCATCATAATAAGCTGGACCCTTGATTAATGCAAATGTCCGTGGCTGCCATAATGACCCTTCACATGACATATAAATCATGGGGCTAACAACCACTTAGCATCATAGTGAACGTACACACAAAATGGTGACAAGTCATGAAATCTAAACACATCAATGGCAACACCCATGAAAAAACTAATATAAACAAGTGAAAATGAATATTAAATAGAACAGGGATGGCCAATGTCGGTCCTGGAGGGCCGCAGTGGCTGCAGGTTTTTGTTCCAACCCAGTTTCTTAATGAGAAGTCAGTTATTGCTGATAAAGAGCTTATTGCTCAAGTGTGATGCTTCATTTTAGTGGTCTCTCTTGTTAAAGTTCCTCACCTTTAATTGCTTATTTCAGTCTTAAACAGCTGCACTCAGTGTTTTTAAAGGCTCTTTATTAGCAATAAGTTGGAAATGACCATTCTCCGTCTAACTTGTTTCCATTTACACCTGTGTAGATTCATCATGCACTGTTTGGTTTAATAAAAATGTGACAGACTGAAAATTATCCATTTTACGCTTCAAATCACTTAAATGATCTCCTTGGAAAGGAAAAAATCTATGATATGAGAACCTAACATTGCACCCTAACAAGCCATACAATTAAATAAACTCTGAGATTGGCAAGGATTTCGAATTAAGCAATTGGGCTGGAATGAAAACCTGCAGCCACTGTGGCCCTCCAGTACCGGTACTGACCACCCCTGAACCAGAATATGCAAACAAAGACAAATGAAAAGAAACAAAATAATACTGCTTAGTACACTGGACTGGAAGTGAAAAGAAGGTTAATACTTGGGAATGATGGGTTACTTTTCAAATTCCTCATAACAAATACATCAGTGAACGGGAAATGCAAGCTGCACAGAGATGGCATCCAAATAGTGATGAGCAAAACAGATACGTTTTGATTGAAAATAACACTAAAATTCAGTTTGCAATTATGAAACACAAAACTTTCTAAAAATATAAATATTTCAAAATTTTAAGGATTTTTTTGCATTGAACAATAAGGAATACTGCTGCCGAAATCCTTGTTCACATTTTCATGTTAACCTGTGTTCTTTTCCGTGGATGGCTGTGTAATGGAAGTAATCAACTACATACCTGAAAAATCAATTTTATGTGCACCGCTTGTTTACATCATTACAGAAAACCTCAGTGTGTTTTTTAAAATTGTGAAATGCTCCATATTTTCCACATGAAGATGCGTTTTCTCCACAGGACATCCAACTCTACAAGAAGCAGCCTGCCCTCCACTGGACCAGCCGTTATCTTGCAACTGCCCTTTTCGGCTTCTGGATTCCAGCAGATGAACTTGATGGTATGTGTGCTCCATGAATGGTGGGGCTTCTGTATCCAATGCATCCTTAGGACTGCGATCAAAAGGACTATACCCGTAGAACAACCACAACTCACAACTGCAAGGTCAGTAGAATGTCTGTGTGTGGCGGGAAGTGAGTCTGGTTATTTTTTTTTTGTTGTTTCTCTAAAGATTTTATTTATATATGAAATGACAGACAGATGTGTGTAGAATGAATGCGTGTATATTCTTCCAGAAAGACGTAAATGTCTTTCTTCTTGTCTCAATGAAACCAATTTTTTTGCAAATCGAAACACTGAGTTTCACTGTGAATTCAGTTTTATGAAAATTGTTTCGCTCCCAATATAAGTGAATAAAGACGCATGGCAACACGGCACCAGTTTAGCATTCTGATTAGATAACAAATCAACTAGGAAGCATGGTGACCACTTTGAAAAAAACTTCTTTCAAGTGTGTTGTTTCTGTTAAAAGGTTAAACACAACTGTTATTTTAAAATATACTGCAAACACCAGGGATGTGGCGACCAATGGACGAAGAATGTCAAAGGGTAAACACTTTTCCCTTCAAAGCTGAACAGTAAGTCATTTTGTTTTTTTATTAAATTTATATTGAACCCACACAAAGTGATGTAACGCAACAACCGAAGAAACAAAATGAAAGCATCACTTCTCTTGAAAAGCAAGAGGTATACCAAATCAATCCCATTCATAAAAAGGTTAAAAGCACAGTTGTCGGATCCACGTGATTTACATCAAGCATTTCTGAAACGGAAAAAAAATCCATTCTCGGGCAGGACGCCCAAAGTTGTAGTGAAAGAAAACAAATGGACAGCAGCCGCCTTGGCTTTCAGCAATCACTTTAAAAAGGGAACTCTCCAAAAACAGAACAAAGGGATCAATATCACTTGCAGACAGGAAATGGAAATTTTAAAATAATAAAAAATAAAAAAGGATTGTAAAAGCAGTTTGATTGGATCATGTCAGCAACACAATGCAGGCACATTCTTGTTATCGAAAAACTCTAGGCCACCCATCCTCAGCACGGACAGGTGTTCTTGATGGTCGATTCATCACTGAGCTTCACTTTGCCCTCTTGCCTCTCCACATCTCTATACAACAGAGACTTCTGAGCCTTTAGACGGCAAGCTAGGCACATGAAAATGGACTCTACGTTTTGGCTCTCCTTGGGGTCTTTGGCAGAAGTCTCGAAAAGCAGCATGTTGTGGGAGTCAGCAAACTTGAGGGCCATGTTGGAGGGTACCTGGATTTGGTCCACTAGGTCACACTTGTTGCCCACCAGCACACGAGGCACACAGGGTGAAACGTGATGGCCATTACACTCCTGGATCCAGGTCTTGAGGTTCTCGAAGGAAGCCATCTTTGTGACATCGTACACAAAGACCACAGCATGTACGTTGCGGTAGTAATGCTCCACCATACTCTTGCGAAATCGCTCTTGACCTGCTGTGTCCCACACTTGTACCTGTTAATAAACATTGAGAGATTCAGTTGTGGTTTTCTTATATCTGGAAGAACCTAACTTTCAGTCATCAACAGTGCAATGCTCATGGGGTTTTGATCGACTGAAAGTAGTTAATATCACAATACTGCACTGTAGCAGTGATAAGTATAGAGGAAAATAACACTTATTTAAAATAAAACATTTCCATAACACGCAGTAACAGCAAAATTCAAAATGCCCCAGTGAAAGGTTTGCATATTTTTTACACTTAGGTGATGGTAATATCACTTTTTTCCCCAACTGCTTCTCTTGATTTTGGGGTTGTGACCATGGGGCGTGTACAGCCTGCCCTAACCCAACACAGAAAGGCAGAGGCATGAGTTTGCCACACACATTTTATTCACAGCTGGGAAGCACTTTTCCTCACTCCCCACAGCACAATACAGTCCAAAGCAGCAATACCAAAAGATGGTGATCCTCCTCCTCCTCCTCCTATTCCTCCTCCCGAATCTGACGCTCTGAATGGAGTGAGGCGGCTCCTTTTATTCAACACCTGAGAGTGCTCCAGGTGGTTCATCGGGAGTACCTGGAATCACACCCAGGTGTGGTGGAAATCCATTGAATGGCTCTGCACCTCCCCCTGGTGACCCCCACAGAACCCAAAAGGCCTGCACCAAACTCCAGCTCCCCAGTCCTTCCATTCCATTGGCATCCTGGCTGGGTAATGGCCGAGACCGCCCGTCACAGGGTTTGTACTGATAACTAAATGTACAAGTCTGACCAGACATTCCTACATCAACTATCATGGTACAAGTCCTCCAAGAGAGCTCCCAGGAGCCCCAAGGTCTAATGAAAAACAGAAAACCACCAGTGTGTCCAAAAGACACATAAAGCAGCACATCATGGGGTGTTAGCAAACTTCAAGGCCATGGTGGATTATCTGGGTCTCAGGCACTGTGGGTCACATCTCTCAATGGGTTGTGCCTAGGGCTGAACCGCAATAGACGCCCACAAACTTTTCACTTTCTAAGTTAGCTAAGTTAACATTTGATGGATCAGTTAAGCGAAGTGCCATTCAGAACAGTAGCTCACTAAAGATGTTTTGACACAACGTCAGTTAAATTGTTGGTGGTGCAGCAGAAATGAAATTTGGATAAAATCAACACAAGACCATCATAAATATCTAGAATAAGTTCTGTTATTGAATGCCTGGCTACTTTGTGTCAAATGAAGTGTTCCTCACAATAAAATAGTCACTGATACTTAGTGAGTTTTGGGCATCTTTTGAGCAGCCACTATTACATACTATATATTTAGTGTAAGTGCTCTTCTTGGATGGACTGGCGGCCTGACTGGGATTGAAGGTGGATTTTTGCCTGGCCTGGAGGCCAAATAGAAGAACAACATGGAAGGAGGCAGAAGCTGGCCAGGATGAGACTTGATTATTATCCCAGTGGGGGTGAAGGATTAATGGAGGGACTGGTGGAGGTTGTTTCTCAAGAGCAGTGGCTCCCCCAGTACAGTGGATGCTGGTGCTCCTCTGGAGTAGACCTGATGTGGACATCCACAGGGATCCATGGAACTGTAGTCCTGAAGGACAGTCCTGTCTGGGTCCTTGGGTGCTGCCAGAGAGAGAGGGACCACCTACTTCACAGGGCTTCCACATGACCCGGAAGTGCTTCCACCATTCTGTACTGTGGCACCAGAAGTACTCCTGGGTCCAAAATAAAAGGAAGCCTTCCAGTCTACTCCAGTTGAGTCAGAGTCGGGAGGTAGCAGGCAACACTCAACTGAAATGGAAGGAGGAAGAGATATACTTGTTTTGAGTGCTTTGGATGACATTGGTGTGTAATAGTGGTGGTGAAAAATAAATAAATATGAATTGTGTGAGGTAGCATTGTGCCTGAGGTTTGGGGCTCTGTGGCATCCCCTAGTGGTCACATTAGTGAGGTATTTAATAACATAATTTTAACCATTCCTGATAAACTTATTCATGTCAGTGTAAATGCCATGGAGGACAGATGGGCATTACGGCCAGGATGGAGACCGATGTCTTACCTTGGCAGGAGGTCATAATGAGAGGACTGCGGGAATGGAGATACAATTGGGCCAGAGTATTCTGGAATTTAGGATTAATGGATAGACTGGATGAAGCCGAATAATGGGACCAGTTCATTCCCCTACACGGAAGGTGACAATGTTCCTCTAAGTTGATCCCAGTTAGGACACCAGCAGGGTGGAGTGCAGAAATCCAAATCTGTCTGGGTCCTTGGGTGCAACCAGAGGGCACTGGCAGAGGAACACAATATTGGTTTACATGTGATCCAGGAGTGCTCCCAACAGGCACCAGAATCATTCTTGTGTCTGCCTTAAAAAGGAACCTGCTGCCTCACTTCTGGGAGTCAGAGTCGAGAGATAGCGGGCAAAGCTCATCAGGAGGAGTGAAAGGAGAAGAGACATTTATTTATTTATATTTGTGATATTTGTGGCTGTGTACACTGGAAAAGAGTTTGGTGAAAATAAAAATCTGTTATTTTAAACTCAAGATTGTGTTGGGCGATACTGTGTCCGAGGTCTGGGGCTCAGTGGCGCCCCCTTGTGGATTCATAAGGAAATTGTACATCTTCAAGCTCAATGCCTGACCTTTCTTGTTGAGCTGCAGCAACATTAAAGCCCAGAAAGACACCTCTCCAATTCAGAGAATAAGGTGCAACGGCACGGACTGACCAGACTGTCCTCTCCAAAGGGAGAACTCAGCAGATGTCTGACTTCAATAAGCATGTGATTGAAAAAAGTTGCCTCATTCTAGAAATCAAAGCAGATGGATGATGTTGGTGTTTTTTATGAAGTGTTAAACTCACACTTAGAAGCGCTATGAGAGAGCCTGGGCTCTTATATTCTTATAATTCTCAACAAAGAAAAAAGCATTTGGGACAGTTAGGGAAAGTAGGGTTGGAGTCGCTGCTTTTAGTCCAAAAGAACTTTACTTTGAGTCATCCCGTGGTAGTGAAGCGGAACGATGATGGGATAGGGTTTCTTAGCCAGGCGAGAACCAGCTTGTTAACAGACATCCCACATCATGACAGAACCATTTGGTAACAGCTACAGTTTGCTTCCATGGGAAAGAACTTGGTAGGTTCTGGGAAGTGCCCAAAAAATGAATCTGCAAGTGTAAGCAGCCAAAGTGATGTTCCTGGTATGTAGAGTCGCTGGACTCATCTATCACGATAGAGAGTTTAGAACTCATTGACATGGGAACAGCTAAATCCTTTTCGTGCAGTGAAGACTAACTAAAGCAAATGTATTTCATTTAATTCAGCAAAACAAAGGATAAAGAACTTTAAAAAGTGAAAAAAAGGTTTCTCCTTTAAAAACGAAAAGAAACAACAGAAAGAGTAATTTCATAGGTAGGATATCAGCCTAGCTACTGTAGCCCTACATCACTTTTGTGGACAACAATACATTTAGCCAATAAGTTATGCTCCTTTACATTTCTTAATGTTTTGAATACTGGCCTAATCTTCACAAGGAGCCTAGCACCCTATCTGAGGTGTACACCAAAGCAAAATGGAAACCCACTCCCCGACCCCCCCATTTTTGGTTCCAAATGTATGCTAAATATGTCAAATTCCAACCTGTATCTGGACCCTTATCTTAAAGGGGAAGGCCTCCCAGAATGAAATATGGGCTTAGCGTTGATAACCAAATGTTTTTAAGCCTGTGGTCAAAGAAAAGGGAATTGACTTGCACTGGTGAGAACGAGGTCTTTTTTTAAAGCCATTGATGTTATATTTGAATTATGCTTGTAATTCAAATTCTAAGGATAGATCAATGACAGTTCATTATAATGAGTGCTTATGTGTGTCAGTGTTGGAGGGTTGTGCACACTTCTGTAACAATTTTTAGTTTTGTAGGTCTGTGTACGCACTCTTAAATCAAAAGTGCTCTATCTGAAAAAAAAAAATTAACCAAACTGAATTGAAAATAAGGGTACACAAGGAGACCTGGGTTCGCTTCCTGGGTCCTCCCTGTGTGGAGTTTGCATGTTCTCCCCATGTCTGCGTGGGTTTCCTCCGGGCGCTCCAGTTTCCTCCCACAGTCCAAAGACATGCAGGTTAGGTTGATTGGCGATTTCAAATTGGCCCTAGTGTGTGCTTGGTGTGTGTGTCCTGCGGTGGGTTGGCGCCCGGCCCAGGATTGGTTCCCTGCCTTGCACCCTGTGTTGGCTGGGATTGGCTCCAGGAGACCCCCGTGACCCTGTGTTCGGATTCAGTGGGTTGGAAAATGGATGGATGGATGGGTACACAAGGATTAGTGTCGCTGAAGTTTGAAGTTCATGAAGTTTGTCCTTTTATCTGTCTTTGCTTTGATTTTTTCCCCACAGGTATGTTAAATAACTTGGACTCCTCTGTGTATGAACGGGTGTGGGTACGAGAGTGTGCTCCGGTGTGCCTTGTGAAGGACCCCTGATTTTAATAGTCGAAGGCCTACCTCTAAAGTCCTCTTCCTAGCTAAAATATTAGAACAGGTAGTCGAATCACAGCAGACTGCTTTTCTTAATAAATATCAAATTTTAGATCCATTTCAGTCAGGCTTTAGGAAACAACATTCCACAGAAACGGCACTTCTTAGGGTGGGCTAAAGATTCTCTGATGGCTGCTGTTGTGGAGGAGTGTTTGGTCCTTGTATTTTTAGTCCTTACTGCAGCATACTGTAGACCAGGCATGTCAAACTCCCTACCATTGGTGGGCCGCTTCGACTGCCATACGTGCATGACTGGGCCGCACTGTAACAAATACTATTATACTATTATACAAAGTTACTGTAGCTTTCTTTCCAATACTGAAAACTTTAAAAAATGTAACACTTAAAGTTTAAAGTTTAAAGAAAAGCAATTTATTTTCATACAGTCTCCATACAACAGTATAGAATTAGAGTCTTAGCCTCTTAGCTAGGTCCTTATTATATTATATTCATTGCTTATATAGGAGCCTTACAGTATGAGATTTATTTCTTTTGTCTCGACACTTGGCATCTCTTGTTAGTAACCAGCTCGTCAATATCAGGCTTGAAATCTTGTGCAGCTGCAACTTTCATGAGGGATGAAAGGTGCTCGACGGTAAGTCTTGAGCGATGTGGGGTTTTGGTAGCTTTCTTTAATGAAAACAATTGCTCACAAAAGTAAGTGCTTCCGAACATTGACAGTACTCTCGATGCCAACTTACAGATCTGCACATATGAGGGTGGCAGGCAAGCATACAAGCCTGGCACACCAACTTCGTTGTATTTTGCCATCAGAATAGAATCTGACTGCACTTCAATCAATTCCATTTGGATATTCTCAGGCGCATTCTCAATGTTGTAAGAGAACAGCGCAATGCCCTGTTTGTGTGAACTGACATCACGAAAATGCTCACTGAATTCATTGCTCAGAAATTCAAGTTGGAAAACAAATCCTCCAAAAATCAAATTTTACTTTACTAAGTTTACTTCAAAGTTTATATTGTAAAATAAGCCGATATGCAAAAAGCCACCTGACCTACAATAATTTTACAAACTCAAAATCACAAAAATATGTTAATAAACAACTCGCCAACTTCTCGCGTCCACTTCAGATCTTCAGCTGTAGTCTGCACTAACTGTTCGTTACAATACTAGCACAAATTTACATGAAACTAGAGCAAAAAAACGTGAAAGTATGTGGGCTATTACTACTCGTGATGGTCAGTTCTGCCCAGTGGCCAGTCTCAGCAGCCCAGTCAGTAGTGTAGCCTTAGCAGGGGCGGCTCTAGGCTCGTGGCGGCCCTGGGCAGAGAAAGAATCGGTGGCCCCTTCGCCTGGCAATGTCAATACGGTATGTGCAGGGCGAATGGCCACATCTGTTGCGGACACTGCATAGCCGCCTCGTGCTCATGACACGCTTCTATATACGCGTGTCTGTAACTTGAAAACCAAGTGGCGGCCCATGATATTCTCATTACGGCAGAACGTTACAATACTACATATAGCTTACTGCTCCGACTCTAGCGACATTTGTAAATACAGCGTACTAATTAACAAGAAACACAATGTTTTTCGGCCACATTGCCGTCAGCTGTGTCATTATTTTCTCTTTCTGTTTTATATTCAATATATATAAGCGTGGCGGCCCCTGGGATTTGGCGGCACTGTGCAGGTGCACAGTTTGCACATGCCTAAGGCCACCCCTGCTGTCCGCTACTGCAGCCTAGCACTTCAGTTGTGATGCTGCGGCTCATTAACTTTGGTCAAGGCTCGTGGCTATACTAGCAGATGACGTTTCCGGTACCGTAATGCCATGGGAAAACGCGCTTTTGTCAGAAGGCAGAAGTAAGAAAAGTCAATAAGTAACACCGAAGATGCAGAATGATTCAATCACAAACGATAGTAATCATTTTGAACAAGTTCAGTGCTAACTAGGATCTGTCATGGGGGCCGCACAGATTTCTGATGTGGGCCTCGTGTTTGACATGCCTGCTGTAGACCACATGCTTGTAATTAACAGGTTCAAGCATTGCATGGGTACCTTTGGGACTGTCGTAGACAGGTTTACTTTCTATTTGGCAGGAAGGAGTTTCTCAGTTGGCGTGGGTGAGAACTCGTCAGCCCCAGCATCCTTGTCGTGTGCAGTGCCGCAAGGATCTGTTCTTGGGCCAGTGTTATTTTCCTTGTCCATTCTTCCTTTAGCACAAATTTTAAATTCTTTTAAAGATATTTCATATCACATTTATGCTGACAATATTCAGCTTTCATGCTCTTTTAAACCACAACACCTCCAAAAGTTATCTGCCCTGGTCGAATTTCAGAGTGAATGGCTAGGTGCTAATTTTTTACAGTTCAATATTAAAAATAAGCGGAGTGTTTCATTCTTGCCCATTTAAATTTGCATGCAGAGATCAGTCTCAAGTTATCGGCTGTTTCACTCAACTTTAAATCTTGTGTCTGGAACCTAAGTGTTATGTTTGACCAGTCTTTAAATCTTGATGCTCACGTTAGGTCCCTTTCTCATTCTTGCTTTTATCAGAATCACTTTTATTAGCCAGTACTTAATGAACAGGAATTTGACTTGGTAGGAGGAGGATGAGGAGATTGGAAGCATGTGCTTATACAGCATGTTGCTGCACCCACCAGACAATGAACCACCCAGATTGGGGAGCCAAGTGCAGCCGTACAACGGGCGGCACCTCAGCACCATACTAGTTCGAATGGAGTGAAACAGTGAGAGTTTTTTTTATGGTGACTGGAGTGCCAATCCTACCACCAACTCTCAAAGTTTCCCTGCAAGTTGGAAGACCTGCATGCAGTGCTGGTTGAAGGTTGACATCATACTCAGGATGGAGCAATTGCAGGTTAAGGGCCTTGCTCAAGGGTAGAATCACTTCTGGCATTTATGGAATTTGAACCTTGGTAGATCTGATTCAAAGCTAAGAACAATAGCATCGAAGGCTCAAATGGAGACGTTAGTGCATGCTTTTATTTTTTCACATCTTGATTACTGCAATTCTTTATTTACATGTTTAAACAAGACATCGCTGCTGCGTCTTCACTCTATTCAAAATGCTGCTGCCAGATTGTTAACCTGTTCCAGTATGTTCATCTTCTCTTTATTGGCTTCTGGTGGAAACTCGAATTTTACTAATCACTTATAGAGCTCTGCATGGTCATATACCACAAAATATTTCAGAATTTTTACAACATTGTACTACCAGTCGCCCACTTAGGTCAAATAACCAGGGCCTTCATATTGTTCCACATACTCCGCTAAAGATCTCGTCCGGATCAGGCTTTTCAGTTTGTTGCACAGGAAATGTGAGAATAGCCTTCCTTGTGCTTTATGGGCTGCTGATATAATTTCTACATTTAAAAAACAGTTCGTTAGGAACCTTTTTAAGTTAGCATATGAGAGGCTGTTTTTGGCTCTTCCATTTTATGGTTTATTTGTTGAAATGTTAGTTTAATTGTATTTTGTATTGTTTCAAATGTTTTACTTTTGACTCTGTCTGTGAAAGGCACTTCAATAGAAAACAAAAGTCTGTCACCCATCCAGGGCTGGTTCCCGATGCACAAGCCTCTAAGACTCTAAACTGGCTTAGGTCCCGGCGCTTCAATGATGGATGGAGGAATTAATAGCAAAAAAAATTATTAATTTCTCTTTTCTTTGAACACTTCGATGTTTTCTTACATCTGTGTATAAAAGATTAGTTGAAAAACAGACTATGCTTAGCCTCTGAGGAATTCAGGTAAGATCACTGGGTTTTATTCACAGGAACAAACAGATCGTACTTATTAAAATTCTGCTCTCTTATTTCTTTCAGAATGTCTGTCATTTGAACAAGTGCTTGATGATGAATGCAAAACAACAGATGGATCTCCTCTTCGTGATATACAGTCATTGTCACTGCTGTTTGTTAATAGTCCTTTCTAAAATAAGTTGTCAATGATGCAAACTGTTAATAAGAAAACAAATTCTTAAAATAGAAAGAAAGTAATACAGAGCTTATGTGTGAACACAACACTAGCGTGATCCAAGCATTCTCTGCACTTGCTAATCTTTGTCAAATTGGTGGGAGCACACTACCCAGCCAAGCATCATCTGCACTTTTACTTCTTCTTGTTATTAGTTTTTTGTTTTCTTTTTTTACCATTCCTTAAAGCACTCTGAGCAATACTTTTGTATGAAATTGTGCTAAATACATTTTGTTGCTGATGTTTTAACAAACATAATGCTGGATGTGTGAAGATGATGCCTATTGTGAAAAATTCAGCTACAAGGCAGAAACCAAACTTGTATGGACTGATGGAATGTGCAACAAAGAAGACGACGGGGACACAGGGAGAAGGCAAAGACCTCACATAGAGAAGTGAACAAGCTGGAACTTGCTAGTGTTGCTGGATTTCCTTACATATTAGGCTTTAGCTTTGACACTTTTCTACACCTATGTTATCTAGTTTTTGCATTCACCATCTCAAAAACATATCTAAATTTAGATAGTCCATTCATCCGATTGGCTGGCCCAGCACTGATGCAGCTGTGGAATGGCCAATAGGAGGAGGCAGCTTGATGGCTGAGTTCTCCAGGACTTTGAATATAATCCAAATCGTATTATTTGATATCATCTACTGTTGAATTCTGCTCTGTACTTGTAATATTTCTATTGCACTATTATATTGTATTAAGGATTACTTGTGTTCTGTTCTGTGTATTATATTAACTCCCTTTTTTGACACCCACTGCACGCCCAACCTACCTGGAAAGGGGTCTCTCTTTGAACTGCTTTTCCCAAGGTTTCTTCCATTTTTTCCCTACAAGGGTTTTTTTTGGGAGTTTTTCCTTGTCTTCTTAGAGAGTCAAGGCTGGGGGGCTGTCAAGAGGCAGGGCCTGTTAACGCCCATTGCAGCACTTCTTGTGTGATTTTGGGCTATACAAAAATAATTTGTATTGTATACAGAAGAGAGTTTTAGGTACGAAATAGATTCTTCATTTATCACAAGGAAAAACAATGGCACTGGTTAATCTTGCCAATGCACTGTCAACTGCTACTATTGCAGTCTCCTTAACACTCGAATTTGCTCCCTCTCATGAGATGTCTCCCTATTTTCTCCTGGTTTGTGAGATGGTCTACCTGGTTAATGGGAACACTTACTAAAAATAAACCAGAGGTGGAGCCAGGGTGTAGGTTGCTCCTGTTTGTCTCCTAAGGTCAAAGCTTTGCTACTTTGAAATAATCATTCATTAAAATTAAACTCCTATTATAAGACTCCATCCCTTTTTTCTTGTCTTCTGAGAGAGTCAAGGCTGGGGGGCTGGCAAAAGGCAAGGCCTGTTAAAGCCCATTGCGACACTTATTGTGTGATTTTGGGCTATATAAAAATAAATTGTATTGTATTGTATTGTACTTTATTGTATAGTCCCCCAATATGCAGGATTAAAAAACAAGATACTGTATTTCATTTACAACACTAACTGCCCCAATTTACATCACAGGATCTTCAAGGAATATCTTTAAGGAATATAGGTAAAGTTAGACCTCTTATAACTTTACAAGATGCTGAAAAATTAATTCACTCTTAAGTTTTTAGTTGACTAGATAACTGCAATGCACTCCTAACAGGACTACCAAAGAAAGACATCAATCGTTTACAGTTAAAGCAGAATGCAGCAGCTAGAATCTTAACTAGAAAAAGAAAATCTGAGCACATCTCACCAGTCTTAGTTAGCATCATTACATTGGTTACCCGTGTCATTTAGAATTAACTTTAAAATATTACTAATGCTTTACAAAGCCTTAAATAATCTTGCCTGATCCTACATTTTTGAATATCTGTCCCCTTACACTCCAATTCGTAACCTCAGATCTTCAAATGAGGTTCTGCTTATAATTCCAAGAGCCAAAGTGAAAAGAAATGGTGAGGTGGCCTTTTGCTGTTAAGCACCTAAAATCTGAAATACTTTACCAATTGCAGTTCACCAGGCTAATACTGCAGAACAATTAAAAAAAAACTGCTGAAAACCTATTACTTGAAAATGGCTTTTTCGTAGCTACATTTTAGTTGTATCCCTATTAGTCTAAATGGTCTCTGAATTATCATTTTCCACTGAGTTCTGCAATTCCCTACTAATCTCTGCCTGATCAAGGTACAATGCTGCCCCCTGTGTTTAAGGACTGAATGGCGGGTGACCCAGATGTCTGCATGCCCATCCTCTTCAATTTCTTCCACGTGAAGCCTGAAAACCATGAAGACTGATTTAGACCACCTGTGTTAGGCAGAATGCTCAGAAGGGGATGGGTGGTCTTTTGACCTTGGAACCCCTGCAGATTTTGTTTTTTTCTCCAGCTTATTCTGTTCTGGCCTCTCGAACTTACCTTTTTCTTTGTTACATACTTTATAATATTATTGCCTAATCTTATTTGCTTATGCTTTATATTAACTTCTGTTTATTTCATTTTGTAAAGCACTTTGAGCTACATTGTTTGGATGAAAAGGTGCTTTATAAATAAATGTTGTTCTTCAACCTGCTCTGTGATTCATTCAGAAATCTACCGATTTAGGAAGTATGGCTGTACATCTTCAGTCTTTAAGTCACCACACTTTCAGTTAATGTTAAGAGAAGATTGTAAAATTCTCCTATTGACATATCCACCTAAATAAAGTAAAATGACATGTGTCTGTGTTTGTGTGTGTCCGTCCGGTTGATGTATCTTTGTCATTCCACAAAATGGTGCATCACAAACTTTTTAAGTAAAAAAACACATTGCATTTGTCATTCCAACTGACGGCGCAATGCAAACATTAAAACTGCTTTTACAAATCCCATGCCAAATGGCATATGAAGGAGACATATGTTTCTCATGGTGTATTGTGCCCTTTTAATATTGAATTCATTTTCCTTGATATCAGCAGTTACAACGCTGCTATTGGTGGTTTTAAATATGATAACAAGAGTTATTTATTTGATATCAACTTTAAACAATTTGATATCAACCCTTGGAAATTTGATATGGAACTCTTGAAATTTGATATCACTTGTTTAAAATGATACCAATTTTCCCAAATTTGATATCATGCTGATTTTAAATCCTCATATTTTGTCATTTTGCAGGCATGTTAAATTTGAAATCAAGTTTGTAAAATTTGATATTCAGCTTTTGAAATGCAATATTGCATTTTTAAAATCTGATATCAAGTTTGAAGATGTTGATATTAAAATTCAAAAGCACGATATCAAATTTTATAAGCCTGATATCAAATTTCATTAATGTGATATTAAATTTCCAAAATTTTACATCAAATTTTAAAAGCATGATATCAAATTTTGCCACAAAACATGATGTTTTTTATTCCTCCACGCCAAAGTCAAAGCAGTTAAGTTGTGTAACAACTGCAAATTGCTATTTGCATGACAGTGATCAGTACTACTTTCAAAGCATGCGATATGTAATTTTAAAAAGGCTTCATATCATATTTCAGACTCATGATATCAAATTCCAAAAAAGCTGATATCAACATTCAGAAACTTGATCTCAAATTTGGAAGGCTTGATATTATATTTCAATATAATGATATCAAATTTTTAAAACCTGATATTAAAATTTGAAAAGCTTGGTATAAAATTTAATATCCTCAATATCTCATTTAAAAGCTTGATATCAAACATTAGAATGTTGATATCCATTTTTAAATCCTTGACATCAAATTTAGGAACAAAAGTATTTCAAATGTTTGGTATCAAATTTTAAGAACTTGATATCAAATTTCATAAGCTTGATATCTAATTTTAAAATATGGATATCAAAAGGTACAATATTTTATATTAAAATCTATAAACATCATACATGTGGCAAGCCATTTTCACACTTAATCACTCTGTTTTGATATCAAATTTTCAAAAGCAGATATCAAAGATATAACAGTTGATATCAATTGTCAAAAGCTCCATATCAAAATTGATATCAAATTGTAAAAAGCTGATATCAACTATAAAAAGCCTGATATAAAATTTCTAACTGATGATATCAAATTTAAAACTCATGATATCAAAGATTTGAAAGCAGATATTAAATTAATAGAATTAAATGTTAACACGGCCTGCCACGTTGGTCTACGTTGATCGCTTGGATTTCAAGCCATCTTAGAAAAGCCAGAAATGGCTAAAGGCACTCAATCCACTCCTGACCTTATAGGGTTTTGATAACTTTTATGCTTCAGAACATACACTGAGGTCTCAGAATGCAAGTGTTTTTTACTCATCTTGTAATTTTAAGAACTCTTAACTATGGGGCCCCAAACTAGCTGCAAACATTATAACAGAAGACACTCCTTTACTACTGCACCATTGAAATCAAGCCTCCTGAGTTTAGCATAGCATGCTTTGTTATTGCTACTGACATTGTCATTTTTTCACTGCTACCCAAAATCCATAAATTAAGACCTAACTTTTAATTCTCTTATTTGATTTACACTGTTTTCCCAGCAGTTCCAAATTCGTTTTGTGTCGATGGTTACCTTTACGACATAGCCCTCAGTCTGTGCCCTTCATGTTACTTTCATCCTTGCCTCTGCTTTTTGTCACTGCCACCACTTTGCTACTCAAATTTACCATATCTTGTGTCCTCAGTGCTCCGCGCCAGTCTGCATTTCTTAATATTTTCCTCCAGATCACTATTTCACATTCTACTTCAGCCTATTACACATACTTAGCGTCACCTATGGGCATCATTGATATGGCCACTTGTCTCTGCTTCTTCTTGATCTCCCTCTGTGATGTCTACTGACACTGTGGCTTTGGAAGGGAACCTTTACAATGGATGGGAAAAAATGGCATCATCATTGCCAAGTCTACAGTTATCCCCTTACACGATTCTACTGCAATTATGACCACCACTATGCATGACAGGCTGCCTGAATTATTTTCTGTATGACTGGAATTTCATTTTTCCTCCCTTCCATTGCTGCCTGCCCTTTAAAGCCATGAGCATATTAACTTTTGTGAAGTATTGTGTGGTATTTTGTTCATGTTGTACCGGGAAACTACTTAAATCTTAAAATCTGTACAGCGCTCCGAGCCTGTTCAGATACATAAGGCACAACCTAAAAGTATTTTGAATTGGTAGGATCATGGGCAGTGCAGGATTTACGTATAAGCTACACAAGCTATAGCTTAGGGCCCCCACCTTCTTGGGTGCCCCCAAAACAAATTGTCCGAGTGAGCAATTGTCATATATACTTAAATATACTACAGCATTATTTGTGCCAATCAGGCCTGGCCTTAGGCATAGGCGAAGTAGGCGACCGCCTAGGGCCCCAGCGTCAGGGGGGCTCCGGATCGACTCCTTGGTCTAATTTTCACGCATTTCACAGAGCTTCCAGGGGGCCCCTGGACCCCCCTTTCGCCTAGCGCCCCATAATACCTAAGACCGGGCCTGATTATGGGGTACCATTGTCTCCATTGGTGCCTCTCACCATCAGTGCCTCAGGTTAAAATCTCAGCCTGGCACCTTCCTCCCACACCCCAAAGATGAGCTTGGATTTGCAATGTGAATGGGCACCGTGTCTGGGACTGCTATCTGTGTTATGTTCAGGTTTGCTAAAATAGGACTCTGAAGTAAGAGGTCTGAAAAATGAATCAAAGTTTGATTGGGTAATTGAAATATACTATGATGCATCATTGCATGGTGCTATATTTCAGTTTGCTTTATTCATACACCAAGCTTTTTCAAAAAAACTCAGAGCACATGCATAGATTCACCAATAAAACTGCTACGAGAAAAAGAAAAAAAAAAGAAAACGAACGAAGATAACAATACAGCATCAAAACAGACGCAACTCTGGATCGCCATGTTATGATACATACATGGTCAGGGGGGCAGAATATACATTACCGTCAATCTGACTTCAACGCATAAAAAAATGGAGACATGAATTTGGCAAGTGAAGGGTGAATATGGAGAAAGTGAATTGAAAGGCCAACTCCAAGCGCACAAAGGCTTGTCTCTCAGCTACATTGTGGGCACTTTCGTGTAAAAATGCGTTTAAATACGCGATTAATACGCCTGATGCTCACACAAGAGGCACAATGCCGGCTCGTTTATCACAGGATGCTTTCTGGAGCGGAAGCAAACATCCACTTACTTGTGTCATCACACTGGCGAAGACGGGGAACTTAAAGAAGACACAAAAGAATAATTAATCTGGAGTGATCCCCCGCCCCGAACATGCAGTACCTATATGCCAAATTACAAAGTGCAAAGAAAGTGACAGGGAGAGAGAAAAAGGAGGCTCTTTTGTTCTCCTGCCCAAAGAAAAGAACACCAGCTCGCTTTTACGGGGCGGCGGTCACTTTACCTTGATTTTTTCCCCTTCTATTTCGACCGTTTTTTCCCTGAAGTCAACACCTATAGTAGCCTCCGTTTTATCAGGAAAGCTTCCCCCGGTGAAGCGGAAGCTGAGGCACGTCTTTCCCACGTTCGAGTCGCCGATCACTATAATCTTGAATATCCGGGTCTGGACACTGTGATCCAGGGATGAGTCGAGCTCCAGAGAGGATGCCAGATTCCTCGGTTTACTGCTGCTATTGATGCTTCCGCCACCAGATAAACCTCCATTTGCCATTACGGCAGTCAATGATGACCGTGAAGTATGGGGTGGGGGGTGGGTGCGTGCTGGTCACAGAGCACAGCTGGGCAACGTAAGCCAACGAGAATCCGCCGCAACGCCACTGGACCTTCAGATCTCGCCGGCCTCTTTGTGGTGCAAGCGCACTTCTCTACTCAGTCAGAAAGCCGCAGTGGTCGCGAATCATTTTAGCGTTTATAATGCGACTCATCCCATAGGATGCTGATCTCGATGGAATGCAAGCGAACTGATCAGCACAAGCTGCCTTTTCCCTTCTTTTCCAACTGACCCTCAATCGTCCGTCTCGACCCGCAGCTTGGAGATAGACAGGTGCTTCTAAGGCTCGCCAAACCACGCCCACCACACGCTCCTTCTGTTGGCCACGCCCCCACCAGACATCGCCGACGCAAAAACTGCAAATGTCAGTTCGTGGGTTCGTACATGTGATGTCTGTGACATTTAATGAAGTGCCACATGTAGCTATTTACTATGGACGGCTATTTATCCTTAGCTATGAGAGTGCTAAAATATTAGGGGTTTCTTATATCGTAAAAAGAAAGTAGTCTTATGGGAAAACTTTTCGGGTGCTCCATATTCAGATTTTCTTTGGTATACCGGTAAGTCCTGGACGTTGGCCGTGCAATTTTGTATTTCTTATAAAGCTCGACAATAGCATCTGAGAAATTTGCTCATTTACCGTTGTAAATATAATCTAGCCAAATTTCTTAATATTGAAGACAAATGCAGCAGCAATTCAGAAGTTAATACATTTATTTTATTAGTGTACCAATTTGATGACAAATTTAGTTGCATTTAAGTTTAGCATTCTTAAGCAATTATTGATACAAGCATTTCATGGTGAGAGGATTTTGTGTTTTTTATAAAACAGAATTCAACAGAAACCATACAGCATTTAGAAAAACACCGAAGTGATTCATGTTTATCTTCTACTCATGATGGCGTCATCTACAGTAATGGCATTTACAGTGAGTAGTGACCTTTACAGGCCCTAAGCATTTAAAAGAATTTGGTGTCCCCAGATATATCTAATTTAAAATATAAACAATAATTAACTGGAAAATAAAATTTTATTTTTCAGAATAAAACAAAAGTTACAGTAGATAGATAGATAGATAGATAGATAGATAGATAGATAGATAGATAGATAGATAGATAGATAGTTTATTAATCCCAAGGGGAACTTCACAGTAAGAAAATTAAGTAAGGAAATTCTTCAGTAAGATGGGGGGATGCGGGAGCCCCTTCTTGTGGAACCTGGTTCAGCTGCACCATTTGCAGGTTTGCATCATATGGTCCATAGTAAATCCAACAATGGAAAATTTCTGTGGTGCCCCTTTCTCTTGATGGCCTAAGCATGTGCTTATTTTGCTTAATGGTTAATCTGCCCTGGTAGTTTCCAAAGCCCTTTACAGAACAAAATGCATCAATACTTGAAAAAATGTGTATAAGGAATATGCTGAAATTGAAACAAATGTTTATTTACTAGAGCATCTTTGGTAGTGAGCATTTTCAAAAAGCCTTTAACAAATCAATGTGCCACATCACATATTGATAGAACAACACTACTATGGAACCACACAGTGCAACAACTATTGTGGATTTCCTGTGTGAAGGGTGCTGAAGTTGGATCGCTGCTGTGGTGTTGGTTTCTCTCATTTTATTTTTTTTATTTTAACTTTTCGTTATTTAGTTTTACTTTATGTTTCCCAGTTTGGTTTTAGGATTCTACTCCCCTATCAAAATTTTTAAGTCCTTTTTGGATTTAGCTTGTTCTTCACATTTCACAGAATCTTGTCTGTTCTTGTTCGTGATCCACTGCAAACAGTAAGGTGGATGGTGATTTCCATATTTAGGGCTCCTTTGAAGCTGGAACCAGAAAAAGACCGACATGATGCTTCCAGATGCTTTTTTTTCTGTTACAAGCAAGAACCCTAAAAGATTGTGTCCAAAAAGGAGTGTTAGCTCCTCAATGCTCGGAGATGCACTTTGGAAGGGTAGTTCTGCTTAAAGCTTCACCTAGGAGCTACAACAGCAACAAAATAACCACCATAACACAAATATCACCACAACAGCCATACCACCTGCAGGGTCTTCAAAACAGGTCATCCACCTGAAGCTAAGTATGTTCAGGCCTCGCCAGTACTTGAATGGGAGACCATCTAGGAAAAGCTTGGGTTGCTGCTAGAAGTGTTGGAAAAGCCAGCAGAGGACGCTTACCCTGTGTGTGGATCCCAATGCCTCAGTGCAGTGACAGGGACACTGTGCTGTAAAAATGATGATGTCACTCAGATGAGGTATAAAACCGAGGTTCTGACTCTCTTTTGTCATTAAAGATCCCTGGGCATCCTTCATTAAGAGCAGGATGCATCCTGATATTCAGGCTAAATTGCCCTACATGACCATTTAGTAATTCTGCCCACCTAATCACCCCCTGTCTCTATTTGGCTAATTATCTCTCTTACCACATCACTTTTGGGAGGGTGATTTGTTTTTGCCTCTCCAGTGCATCTGTTATCACTTTCATTGGCTTGGTTTTAGACCATGATGATTAAATGTTCCCTTAATTTTTTATACATTTATATATATATATATATATATATACAAAGTCGAGAAATTAATACAGCACTGATGTGCACAAAACTGAGTCCAAACAGAACTGAGGGAATAGGGAAAAGGAGGAATATTTTAAAGGGGAAGACAGGAAGTTTGAAAAAAAGGGGTTGGGCTCATGAAGGTCTTCAGCCATATGTGACATCACAGGGGCCGGAGCTGGCAAGGTCTCCTTCCATTGGCTCGGTCCCAGAAATGACATCAAGAGGGCCAGGTGGAATCTCCCTTGAATGGTCTGCAGGAAAGGGAGAAAAAAAGTCAGTGCACTCTGCCACATCCTGGTCTTATTCGGAACTGCCCTTATTCAAGCCCTTTAGTTGCCTCCCATGTGCACGTGTGTGACAATATATATATAGTAGGAGGGGAACGGGAACCCCTGCTGGATCAGAGGACGTACTATTAACTGGAAGGGACGCCTGAGAGGAACAATGGATGGATTGGTCGGCAGGGCGGAAAGAATAACTCTGTGCCCAGTTGGTATAAAATAATTATTGGATCAGTGGAAGCTGGAACTTGAGAGTGGTTCCATCCCCCATGCGCTAGGTGGCAAAACCCAGTTGGGAGACCTAGAGGGGTGCTAGGAAAATGGGGTCTGGGTGTGCAGCCCTGTAGGGATTCCTTGGGATCTGTAGACGGCTTTGTTGGGGGAGGACTACCCGACTTTGTCCTTCCTACAGGAGACAGAATGGCACCAGAAGCATTTCCAGGTCCTGCATTAAAGGAAGCCTGCTGCCACACATGGATGAAAGTCGGGAGACAGCACAATTATTGCATAATTGTGGCTCACATCGAGAGAGGATTGTGAATAGAGCCTAAAAGAAGAATAAAAGACCATTATTTTATTTATATTTTGTGTTCATTATTACTGTGTCTGTGGTTTGGGGCTTACTACAGAAAAATCCTGGAGAGAATCCTGATGCACCTTGCAAGAAACCTGCACCTTGGGAGAAGTCCATCATGAAGCCAAAGCTACACAGGATTGTCTCAAAAACAAAAATATGAATGTTCTGGAGTGGCTGAGTCGCAGGTCTCAAAGTAATTGAAAATTTGTGGATGGACTTTGTAAAAGGCAACTCACTAACAATCCCCTAGCAACATGAGAGACCCTGAGCAGTTTTGCAAAGAAGAATGAGGAAAAAAATAGTCTCCAGATATGTAAAGCTAACAGAGACCCGGGCATATGGCTGTCCAAGTTGAATCTACTAAATACTGACATGAAGGGAGTGAATATTTATGTCATGAATGACTTCATGCTTTATATGTGTAATTAATTTAGAGCCCCTTGCAGACATCTGTTTTCACTTTGACATTAAAAAGTCATATTCTGTTGATTAGTGTCCAAAAATGAAATTAACTCCACTTTGATTCAATGTCATACAGCAATAAAATGTGAAAACATCTGGGGGGGGGGGGGGTACTTTTTATAGGCAATGTATATGGTAAATAAACAAAAAAGATTCGTCTTTTTTCCAGTAGCACCTTACCATAGCTGTTTTACAGAAAAATACTAGAGAATTGTACAAGAAAAATGTGCTACAGTTAAAAGAATAGAAGCAGATGAACGCTGTAATACATTAAGTGGGCAGAGATGGGCTTAAGACAGAAGCAAGTCTGATATTAGAACTGCCTGCTCAGATTCATGAGGCCATCCATACCTGAGTTAAGTTTTCAAATTTCCCCTTGCATTCTTCAATGTCACATTGGTCACATTAAGGATATATTTTCAGCCAAAGCCCATAACTGCCATTTTGCTGCTATGATTCCAGGAAAAGATTGTAATCAATAATCTGTATTTGCAGTATTACACAATTTGCTCTTTGCCAAGCTTTTATTTACTTCATCCATTTATCCAATTACCAAATCTACTTAATCCAATTTTAGAGTCCTGGGGATCCAGAACCTAACATTTTTTAAATAAATGTATTTTGCCATTAGATTGCTATGTACATTTGCTCTGTAATTTTTTACTGATCATTAGTATCTATATAATGCTACTTAACAAAACATTCTACAGTAGACACTGAAACCAGTTTCTGTGCAAAAAACAACCACAGAAATAATCGATTTTACTTAAATATTACTAATCAAGATCATTTGTGGACTTTTGCAGGGTCTCAGAAGATCTACATACATCCTAAAGAGTTGTGCAAAGATGTGACACTTGAAGGATGGACATTTGTGAAAATATTCACACAAGTTTTCATTAGGGGATGTGCAGTGGGTAGTGCTGCTGCTGCTGCTTGACAGATCATCTAAATGTCACGGGTGCAAACCCTGCACTTGGTTGTTGTCTGTGTCCCATTTGAATGTTCTGTGTGGGTTCTTCTCTGGGGATTCTGACTTTCCTCAAACACCCCAAAGACGTGTGTAAGGTTAATTGGTGAATCTAAGTTTGCCCTGTGTTCAAGAATGAGCCTTGTGATGGACTGGAGTCTTGCCCAGGGTTAGCTCCTGCCTTATGCTGTTGGAATAGGCCCCAAACTTGGTTTGAGAATGTTGTGCCAGTTCATTGATGTTATAGAAGCTTTGTTATGTTGTGGTATGGTATGTGCGAATATAGTCATGTGAAAAAGTAAATACACTCTGTGGAATACAGTCGACTTTGTTGACAGCAGAAAGGTGCGTACATATGGTGTAAGGCTGCCGTGAAAATGTATGTGACATCACGCCAAGTTTAGTTTTTAAAACATCTCGACATGAGCGTGGAAATGGGTGTATGCACTGCTTATACATGAGGCCGCTGGTCTTTCCCTAAATGTCCAATGGCAAATTGTAGTCTTGCTCTAATGTTCTATTTGGACAACAAATGCTTCTTCCTGACACACCAAGCCATGAAAGTTGCATTTCTGCAATCTCTGATTGCACTTTGACACCAACCTTTGCAAGTGTTATCTACAGATTAGATTCCACAATGCAATTTTGTGGTTTTGCAAGACTTCTTTTAGTATCAGACTGTCAGATCTCTGGCTGAACTTTCTGGACTGGCCAGTCCTGGACAAATTATCAGTTGTTTGAAATCTGCATCACTTGCAGACGATTTTCATTACAGTGGAATGATTGACTTCAAATAATTTGTCACTTTTAAATCCGTGACTCCTAGGCACCATCAAACGTCTTTTTGAGGGCCTTAAGAGAGCTTGTCTGATCCTGGCATGATGACGACACACATGTCAAAAAGCAAACAGAACACTGGGTAGCTGTAGTTCAAATAAGGCAGTTTCTACCTCCATCCTCCATAAGGAGGTTCTCATAATTGGCACCTAATCTGGAGCATCTGGTTCTAATTTTATGGATTTGAAGTGGTGATAGATGTAGGGGTCTACTTGCTTTTTCCATATGACAAATCTACACTTTAGTTAATTAAGATTATAAAAATGAATACACAATGTGAATTTGTGTGCCATTTGTTGACATATGTCAACTTTTCCTGTAATTAGTGTCTGAATGAAGATCTAATATTTGCCTGTTCAGATACAGATGAAAAAGTCAACAATTTCCATAGGGAGTACTTACTTTTTCACGCACATGGGTGGAAAATCGCAGCCATGTCAGCTGCTTGCACAAAGTTATTCCTCCTGCTGCTGGCAGTTGTACCAGATAAATGAGTTTTAGTAAAACATATATCAAGTAAAATAAGAAGTTACTCATCTAGAAGTGAATGAAAGAGAATGCTCCTTAAGCATAAACTGTTCTGCACAGAGTGATTAAACATATACTCAGTATTTTCATTACATTAAAAACAACATTAAGAACATAAACACTAGCCATTTTCTACAACATTCAAAGTGTCTCAAGCATATCTGAATGTTATGTATATTTTTTCTAGTTTCAGTTGAAGGTGCTGATTATTCACAGTTGAGTTGCAATTCAAGTCTGGTCCATGATTGTGTGTGGTGTAAACCTTTCTTCATGTTCATGTGGTTCTTCTCCATGTACTACCGATTCTATCTCACATCGAAAGCATTTGCATACCAGGTGGATTGGTGACTCTAAGTTGATCCTCCTTCACTCATTGAAGTGTGCACCATGATGGACTTCCCTTAATTCCTAACTGGTGCCTGTACCGTCCTCTTCAGTGTCCCCTGGAATGAGTGGGCTCAGAGCATAGATAGAAGGGTGGATAGTTTTTTTTCCTAATTTATTTTGCTGCTTAGAGGCCGTCTGTGTGGAGTTTTCATTCTTTCATTGTGACTTTGAGTTTCTCCAGGTACTCAGGTTTTTTCTACCAGAGAATGTGGCCCATGGTGGTTTGATGTTCCTCTCAGGTTCAGTTCCTGCCTGGTTCTTGGTATGAGTGAGAATCATTCCAGCTTTCTACAAAATTGAAATGAAAAATGCAGGCCAGACAATGGATGGACAAATAAATGTTGATGCTTTGACGTTACAAATATTTCATTAGAGCATCCATCCATCCCTTATCCAACCCGCTATATCCTAACTACAGGGTCACGGGGGTCTGCTGGAGCCAATCCCAGCCAACACAGGGTGCAAGGCAGGAAACAAACCCCGGGCAGGGCACACACACACACACCAAGGACAATTTAGGATTGCCAATGCACCTAACCTGCATGTCTTTGGACTGTGGTGGGAAACCGGAGTACCCGGAGTAAACCACACAGACAACATGCAAACTCCATTCAGGGAGGACCCGAGAAGTGAACCCGGGTCTCCTAAGGGCAAGGCAGCAGCGCTACCACTGTGCTACTGTGCCGCCCCATTAGAGCATCTGTCACAAAAATAATGTTAATGAGAGCTCATATATTTTTTTTATGTAATTTTGGCTAATATAGCGTCAGATATATGTGGCTGAATGGCATTTAAATATTTCATTGGCATATCACTGAAACAGTTTTCCTCCCACAGCCCATCAGCATGTGGTAAAGTCGAAAGAGGACATGAAAGTAGCCTGCTGTGTGGCCAGGTTGGCCTCCCACTCCCACAAAACCATTACCACCTAAAAGTGAGTGTAGGGAAGCCAGGACTCCTCCAAATGTTTACAATAGTTTAAACATTTGCATTTAACCAAATTAGCTTCCATCCCCCTATTTTTTGAAGAAAAAACACTTGTTTCCATAGGAACCCTTGGGACTTCATCCCAGGCTGCTCTCCTCCCCCAGGCTGTCAGGACTGCTTGAGATGAATGGTACACTAAAACACACAAACTGCCGTAGTGATGAAGACAACACAAGCCATAATCATTTGGAAAGCATCACATGAATCAGGCATCAGATGTTGCCGTACAAAAGAGAGCAGGTTTTTGATTTGCCGTTGCTTATTATACTCTAATTGAATATGCAGGTCTAATTGAAACAGTTATGCAACAATTATAAACATGAGAAAATCATCTTCAAAAGATGGATAACAGGCAAATGAAGCAATAATGATTAGATTTGAGCAGGACTTTAACGCAAACATATGATGCAGTAGTTAGTGCTCCTGCCGTAAAGGTCCTGCTCCCTGTGTTTCAGTTTTTCACCTGGGTGTTGCCCTTGTGGAGTCTGCATGTTCTCCCTGTGTCTTGTGTGTTGTAACCTGGCATTTCAATTTTCCTCCCATGTCCAAAAGAAGTGCAATTGAAGTTAACCAGTGATTTTAAATGAGCCCTGTGTGCCCAAGTGGATCCTTGCAATGGAATACTTCCCACTTTAAAAATGATGGCTCTTTCAATTAATCTGTCTTTTTCAGACATTCATACTTTCACCATCATAATGCACTTTATGCAGAAGCTCAGAATAACCAAAATTCTTGAGTTTTCTGAACGTTTTATTAGTGGGGTTCTGCGCCCAAGTCTTGCAGAAGAAGGTACTGTTGTGCAAAATTAAATAGGTAGCAAACTCATCTTAATAATTTAATGTAGTGTTAAAATATTTATTGCAAGTTCAACTTACATATCATAATCACTTTCTATTATGTGCTTAATCTAGAAAAATATGTTTGAAGTATGTGAAATTTCCTTTGTGTCTGGCACTACTAGCCTGATTCCGGGTTGCTTGGTCAGGCACTTGGACCGCATAATGTCCTTGATTTACCTTTGTTTAGGTGTGTTGTGACACAACTAGCTATTTTGGAGTAGTTATCACGAATTACATCAATTATTTTATCTACAATACGTCTTTACTATACTGTATTGTTGACTGAATAAAAACTGGAAATTTTTGAAAGTTGATTTGAACATCTGCTTTCTGTGTTGAGTTTTTCATTCTACTTTTAAGACGTCTTTAATATTGTCTTCTGGTGTACAACTATGTTTACAGAGATTCATTTTGTGTGATTTTCTAATGGTATTATCGAACCAACATTTTATCATCACTGGTGTGAGGTTAGCCTAAAACATTGTGAAATGCACTGTTCGTTCCACACTCACACAAGGTTTACCAAAGGCCACTTCCATCGAACTCCGTTGCAACTGCTTGGATCTTACAAAATTCCTTCCTGGCGGCTCCAAAGATCTTTTTTCTGCCACATCCACTGCCTGTACATGCACACTGCCTACTCCTTACCACACTACTCAGGTGGTGTCAGGGGCAACACCACCTGCTTCCCTTTCCCCAACTCTGTGTGCTGATCTGACACAATCCAGGAACTTTTCTGACACTTGCCTGTCCCAGGCTAATGGATTTAAGCAGAGGAGCAGGTCTCATACATTCTGCTCTCCCAGTGCTCCATCATCTTCTTTCCACGCACTTGTCCATACTCCCTGCATGGCTGCTCAGTTCCTTCTGATACCATCTCTCTCGAGTGTTTGCGTGCTGCCACCTTAATTTTCATTCCAAAAACATCATGGTCTATTGTTCTAATACAGGGTAACGTGGGGATTATTGAACACAGGGCAGAATCCAACCCTGGACAATACACCAGTCCAAGTCATATGTCAACACTCACTTGTGGCTGGTTCATTTAGAGTTAACAAGCAGAGAATGAAGGTCCCTGCAATGCGTCTTAGGTTGAGTGTCTTATGGATTTGTTGGCAGAAAATGAAAGTTTACTTAATTCAATTTCTTTATTACTGCTTTACAAAATTTAACTTATTTGACAGCTTTATCTTTTAAGAGGAGAAGCTCAAGATATATCCCCAACTAGACTGTGTTCCTGTATTATGGCTTTATTTTGTGCATTTTCATTGTGTATAAAACCGAATATATTAATAAGATGATGTAATAAAAATTCAGGTAAGAAAAGACATTAAAGGAGGGACAACATGTTCTGCATTCAAGTTTGAGGCATATTTCATTAAATTTAAAAAATAACGTCTTGCAGTTTAAAATGGAGCTAATGGGTACCACCATCTCGTTGTGAAAAAAAGCCGTAAAACTTTCTGAATGCACCCAGTTTGAAGCAGCAAAGGTTTGAACCTTCACCATTTCTAAGGCATGTGACAGCAAAAGTAAACTGGAAATAATACATTTGATCAAATTCTTGGTATTACTTTATTGATACATTTCTTGTTCCTTTCCCTGCTTGCAGCAGCTCTCAATGGTAAACTGACAACCCCCACTTTGCCAAGCTATATCCTGCTTATCATTCTACTTTTGCTTCTGCAATTCTTTTTCTTCAGGTTATGTTCTGCCATGGCTTGTAGTAACAGACTGATGCATGCTCCAAGCATATGATTATTTTTTCCTAAATGGTGCCCAAGCTTCAGCCATTACTTTCTGTGTTGTTATTCTACATAGCCAACAGAGAAAAATTCATTGTACCTTGTAAAATAACAATACATCTAAACTGAGCTGATTACACTGCATTGTATTTTTGCATGGCACAATCATGCACATGCATAATTATGTATGACTGAGCAGACTGGAGCACACAAACCAATTTTCAACTTTTTCAATGCATGATGAGTCACTCTTGCTGAGAACATGTTAATAAAAGGACGGAGGATGTTTTTGAGCGAGTAAGGTCACTGACACCCACTGATACTGTAAATGTGTAAATACACGGGGACAACATACAAACTCCATGCAGAGCCTGGCACTGTGAGGCAGAAGTGACAGCTCTGCTCTACCACTCTGCCTATAGTAAAGCATCCTTACTAAATGTACTAAACTTGAACCTGATCAAACGTAGGTGAATTGGTGTTGATAAACTGGCACTAGTGTGTGTGTTCATCCTGTGAGGGACTGGTGTCCTGTCCAGGTACTGATCCTGTCTTGTGCCGATGCTTACTAGGATAGGCTCCAGCTGTCTCGCGACCCTGCCCTAGATAAGCGGGTTAGGAAGAAGGATGGGTGGATGCCTGTAAAGTCTGCTCAGTTTTTGTAACTTGACTGCATATTACATGCATGGTCAGTATTTTTTCACACTGAAGCACACGTATACATTATCAATCCAGTGGCAGTAGGATGCATGTTTGCGAAATATGATTTCCTGTAGTGGAAGAATATAAAAAATAGTAGTGTCTGACTTTTTTTAGTTATTATTGTCTAGGTTCTATCTACAGAACAGAGACAGCAAATCACATTTGGACATCAAAATTCAATGTCAATAATGGCACTTGGCAATAACGTTTTGAGGTGAATGCACACCCCCAGCTCTGAAATGTCCTTAAGAAGACGATGAACAGAATAGTGAAGAGCACAGCTGGACCCCTTTAAAAAATGGCTGAACCTCACAACAGTATTTTTTTTCCTTCTGTTGGGCCTTTGAGCAAGGCCCTTAACCTGCAATTGCTCCGTCCTGGGTATGACGTTAATCTGCATCCATCCCTGCACGTAGGCCCTCCAACCTGCAGGGAAAAACCTGGGGGTTGGTGGCAGAATTGGCACTACAGCCACCATAAAAAACCTCACACTGTTCCTCTCCATCTGAACTGGTGTGGTGCTGAGGTATCAGCTGTTGCATGGCTGCACTCGGGTCCTAATTTGGGATTCTGAGTTGGTTTGTCGTGTTGTGGGTGCGGCAATGCATGGTATCAGCGCCTGCTCCTAACCTCCTCCACCTCCTCCTTCTTAAAAATGACATGGAATCACGGTTTTGCAATATGTATGTAATCTTAACATGCAAATCAATACTCAATAACATTTTTAGCTTGGAAAATTGACATATTTGGTAAGTTTTAAAGCATTTTTTTTACCCATAAGCTCCAATATAAAACTCAACACTAAGGTAGTTATTTTTTAAAATGTATAAAATATACCTCACTTTACAATGCAGTTTCACGGGCAAAATTAATAAATTATGACTGTGAAAAAATAACGATCTGAAAAATACTTACTGTCCTTTAATAAGTAGATCAGACAAATCAAATGGAGAAACCTACAATAAGAGAAGCATGCAAAGCTGGAGCAAACAATACTCTGAATCAGAATGCTAGTGAACTGGCAACTCAATGCAGAGAACACCTCACCCTCAATCTTTTAATAGTTTTCAGAAGAGATGGGAGAACAAGGAAAAGGAAGATAAGGGAGAAATGTCAGTGACAGGAACCTTTCCTGGACACTAGTGGGCACATTGACTTGGAAGGGCAGTGCTGTTTCATATACTGAATAGGCTGAGTTTTGCCTGTGAGGCTTGGGATTTTCGAGGAAGCTTCAGGGTGGCATCAGGACTTTAGGAAAACTGCTCATGGTCCCAGAGGTTATGCAGAAGTGACCTCATCCCAAATCAGCCTAACCACTAGGGTCTGAATGTCGAGTCTGCAGAAATCACCTGATTAGCATAAAAATTTAGGCTAGATTATAAAATGTTAGGGTGTGAGAGGAAGGAGTGTTTAAAGAGTATAAGAGGTTGGAAATGGGGCCAGCATTATCCTGGTACATAGAAGAAGTCCCAGACAGGCAGCAGCATCTTGTGTTTCATTTTGTTCATTTAATATTTTTTATTCCTTAGTCCATTCTTTATTTTGCCTAAAAAGTACACCTTTCCCCTCTGTTGTCTTGCTATTATTCTGGATTCAGAGACACTAGTAAATTCACTGCAGACAATGTGTAGGCACAAAAACAGCTGTATGCGACAGCGATGCAGGTTGAGGTATAGGAGGGTGTTGATGACTGTATGACGTTGTGTGGTAAAAGGACTACAAAGATATTAAATTACCCTTTACTTTAGGCTTGAAATGCCAGCAGTCATCCTAAGGGGTCAACAAACTGCTCAGTCATGCTTTGAACCCATAAAATTCCCAAACCGTTCATTTTAATTTTCTTGTTTCATTATGTATACTTTGCTGTTTTGAACAGCAACCGTTACCAATATGAAGTGAAATGGAAGCTAACCATTAGGCTGTCTATTGAAATCAAAACCTCCTGGGGTTTGGAGACTGTAATTACTGCTTAAAGTTGTAAACTCTATATAATTTCTGTAGATTTGGTAAGCCAGAAATGTCACTAGAAACATTTCAAGGCATGGATTGGACATGCAGGCTTTGCCAATGTTTGAGAACAATCTTACCATCCTGCTAGACACTTGTTTTACTTATCTTTTAGCAAATATATTTAAGATTTTTTAACCCATTGCATCTAAAACATTTCTTTAGCCAATGTATGACTATATGTATTTAGTACATTTTCAAGAGTCAATAGTATAACCAGCTCTACTGTTTTGCCTCCCAGAGTGCTGTATATTGACAGGGTTCACAATTCTATATGACAGTGTTAAGTCCAGCATGACTAATAGGTCATTCGCTTTCAAGTTTCAGACCTCCATTGTGCATTTAAGACTACACTATATTAACAAAAAATGTCATGTAAACTGGTTGTAAAAAATTCAATGACTACAGTATATATCTGATCAGTACTTTTTACTTTTCATGGACGTTTTCATGGCTTCTAATCTGTCCAGCCGACAAAAAAGCACTCCAGTATCTGGACCCAACGCACGTCCTTCAAAGGGACAGTAGCCCCCCTTATACTTTCTTAGAAATGCGAGATCATCCCAGGTTCTTTCACTACTTTCTACAGAAAGCCTGTCTAATAGTCTATCAGCCAACACAGGAATGACTGGTTGCAACAGAATTCCAAACACACGTAAACACTCCAAAGAAACATGCAAAATGGTGTTGAGCCAACGAAGGTCATGCTCATCATTTCTGTTCAGCTTCCATGGGGCATGTCTCTGGACAAATCCATTGGTTAGTCTCACGCACTGATTGATGGCCTCCAGTCCTTTATAAATTCTGAAATTTTCGAAGTGATGCTCCACCTCTGCCGGAAGATGAGACACAAGTTTTATAAGGTGGTAATCCTCCATGGAAGTCCTTCTGTTACATGAAGCAGTTGATGTAAGTTCAGGGAAGCAGGTGGTACAAAACGAAGGATATGTTTGTTCAGGATTCATATTAACAGCTGTGCAACGGTTTAAAAGTCCCCCTAAAGAATCAGCAAGCTCAGAATTAAGCAGCTTGACAATCTTATCATCATAATAGTCACAGTCTGTATCTGGGACTCCTTGTCTTAGAAGAAAATATCTTAGACCATCAACTGTAAACCTTTGGGACTTTTCATGTGGGTTGACTACGTTCCCTAGACTTTTAGACATTTTTAGTCCATTAGCTGTCCAGTGAGAATGCACATATATTGCCTGAGGAAGAGGTAAGCCAGATGCTATTAAAAAAGCTGGCCAGTAAATAGCATGGAACTTTAGAATGTCTTTGCCTACCACATGATAAGTGACCCCACTCCAGTCTGCATGTTCTTCAGGATATCCAGCTACAGTGAGGTAATTTATCAAAGCATCAAGCCAAACATAAATAGTTTGCTCAGGATCTCCAGGAACTTCGATACCCCAGTTTAGACGGCTTCTTTGGCGAGATACAGAAAGGTCTGGAAGGTCTTCCTCAAGCCAACGGAGGACAATATGATGGAATCTTTCTGGCTGAATGACTCTGGGATGTTCCTGGAGCCAGTGAATCAACGAGATTCTAAATTCTGAGAGACGGAACATATAATTTTCCTCTTTCATCCACTCCACCTGTTAAAATATAATCAGCGTTACTATTTTCACTAAAAATATAACTTTCTCTAATACTGTGTTTCAGTCCCCACGGCTTTAAGCTAAAACTGGAAATGGACTGAGTGATAATGGAGTGAACAGCTCAAAATGTTTAACAGAGATTAAAACTAAATTCTGCATTGGTGTGAATCTTTCTACATTTATAATGATGAATAAGGATTTTTTTCCCCCCATGGATGATGAACATTTAATTGTAATTACAGTTCATATAATTAGGATTTATACTTAAACACAGTTGTCTACTTATTATTTATTGTTCTGAAAAATTAATATTCTGCTTATTTAGTGTTCTGAGTTACTGAAACTGGTATCAATAAATTTTAACACCATTTACTTCTTATAAAATATTTGCTGTTTTACACATTTTTTCAATTATTCTTGAAAAGTAATGTTTGCACATTTCAATAATTTGGTTATTTTATTTTGAACTGTGCAGCTTTATACTAGGGTTATGTTCTAGTCTTTATCTAGAAAAAAAAAAAAGTCCCCTGAATATAATGCAGCCTTGCACAACTTAATTTTTTCCTGTCAGAACAATAACCAAAACTCATATTTGGTATGAAAAGTGCATCCTCCATGTCGGAACCCTATGTTTGCATAAGCATTTATGGAAATACAGGTTACAAGTTTGGTGCATCAATTCATCTAAGCTTGTGGCTATAATATCTGTTGAGACTAAACACAAGTAAAAATTCTGATGTCCTGGTAAATTAAGCGTCCAGATGATGCTGTCAAAGTATGTTGATAACCACGTTGTCAGAATGCTTATGGCTTATTGTTTGGATGGGCCTGAAAAATCAGCCAGAGAGCAAAACTGTGAGTGTGGCCATAAAAATATTATTATTACAGCATGCATAATTACATGTCATTTAAAGCGCATATTACAAAGTTGTCCAAATCATGTTTCTTCATCTTAAAAATGTTGGGAAATTAAGGAGCTTTCTAAATAAACAGGATTCTAAGAAATTAACTAATGCATTTATTTCTAGTAGGATTGACTACTGCAATGCAGTGTTCATTGGATGTTCAAACTGTTCTTTATACAGCCTCCAGTTAATCCAAAATGATGCTGCTGCAAGAATTATTACAAGAACAAGAAAATACGAACACATAACTCCACTTCTTAAATCCTAACAATGGCTCCCGGTTAAGTTTAGGGCAGATTTCAAAATCCTCCTTTTAACATAAAGCATTAAATGGCCAAGGTCCAGCTTACTTGTCTCAACTTATCAAGACTTACATACCAGAGCGCACACTAAGATCTCAAGATGCCGGTCTGCTTATGATTCCAAGGATTAATAAAATAACAGTGGGAGGTCAAGCTTTTAGTTACAGGGCCCCTAAACTGTGGAATGATCTGCCTGCTACTATAAGAGATGCCCCTTCGGTCTCAGCTTTTAAATCCCGGCTGAAGACTCACTACTTCAGTTTAGCATATCCTGACTAGAGCTGCTGATTAACTGTACAGACTGCATCTCTGTTGTTAGTCATTAGCACTAAAACATAAGTAACATGATAGTTATAATTTGTTACTAGCCCTCACCTATTCGGTTTCTCTTCTCGGTACTCAAATGTGGCAGTTTGTGCCACGGCCCACCTGCCAAGTTGTTTTGTCTGCCTAAGGTAAAGTCATCCCTGATGGAGGATCACAGGAATCGTGGGATAGAGGGGTCTTTTCACCGGATTGGCTGGCCCAGCGCTGTTTCAGCTGTGGAATGGCCAAATGGGGGAGGCAGCTTGATGGCTGAGGTCTCCAGGGCTCTAAACAAATCCAAATCATATTATGGGATATCATCCATCCATCCATTTTCCAACCCGCTGAATCCGAACACAGGGTCACGGGGGTCTGCTGGAGCCAATCCCAGCCAACACAGGGCACAAGGCAGGGAACCAATCCCGGGCAGGGTGCCAACCCACCGCAGGACACACACAAACACACCCACACACCAAGCACACACTAGGGCCAATTTAGAATCGCCAATCCACCTAACCTGCATGTCTTTGGACTGTGGGAGGAAACCGGAGCGCCCGGAGGAAACCCACGCAGACACGGGGAGAACATGCAAACTCCACGCAGGGAGGACCCGGGAAGCGAACCCAGGTCCCCAGATCTCCCAACTGCGAGGCAGCAGCGCTACCCACTGCGCCACCGTGCCGCCATATGGGATATCATCTACTGTTAAATTCTGGTCCGTACTTGTAAAATTTTTTTTTTTATACTGCATTGAGGATTTGTTCTGTTCTGTGTATTATATTGTATTGACCCCCTTCTTTTTGACACCCACTGCACGCCCAACCTACCTGGAAAGGGGTCTCTTTTTGAACTACCTTTCCCAAGGTTTCTTCCATTTTTTTTCCCTACAAGGGTTTTTTTGGGAGTTTTTCCTTGTCTTCTTAGAGAGTCAAGGCAGGGTGGGCTGTCAAGAGGCTGGGCCTGTTAAAGCCCATTGCGGCACTTGTGTGATTTTGGGCTATACAAAAATAAATTGTATTGTATAATGCTGTTACATGTCAGGATGGAATGGTGGCACAGTGGATAGTGCTACATCCTTGGAAATTCCATAGCAGCTAGTCATTGCACATTATGAATTTATGCCTGTGTGGGCCTCTCGTATCCCCCAAGACATGCAAATTAGGCTAAATGGCTATATCAAATTAGCCCTTTCTATACATATGAGTGTGTGCACGAGTCATCCCTGCAATAAACTGGCACCATGTCCATGGCTATTTCTGCCTTCCAAGGAAAGGCTCTTTCTGAAGTCAACGTTTTACTAATTTGTTCTTATATGCATCTGCATACTGATGTTTTATAAAGTCAAACACATACACTGTTAGCAGTACGAACAATGAATAACACTTGAAGGAGGAATAATTTGAAGGGGACACAGGAAGGGGTGGAGTCTTATAATAGGAGTTTAATTTTAATAAATGATTATTTCAAAGTAGCAAAGCTTTGACCTTAGGAGACAAACAGGAGCAACCTACACCCTGGTTCCACCTCTGGTTTATTTTTAGTAAGTGTTCCCATTAACCAGGCAGACCATCTCACAAACCAGGAGAAAATAGGAAGATGTCTCATGAGAGGGAGCAAATTCGAGTGTTAAGGAGACTGCAATAGTAGCAGTTGACAGTGCATTGGCAAGATTAACCAGTGCCATTGTTTTTCCTTGTGATAAATGAAGAATCTATTTCGTACCTAAAACTCTCTTCTGTATACAATTTATTTTTGTATAGCCCAAAATCGCACAAGTGCTGCAATGGGCTTTAACAGGCCCTGCCTCTTGACAGCCCACCCTGCCTTGACTCTCTAAGAAGACAAGGAAAAACTCCCAAAAAAACCCTTGTAGGGAAAAAAAATGGAAGAAACCTTGGGAAAGGCAGTTCAAAAAGAGACCCCTTTCCAGGTAGGTTGGGTGTGCAGTGGGTGTCAAAAAGAAGAGGGTCAATACAATACAATACACAGAACAGAACAAATCCTCAATACAGTATAAAAATAAAAAATTTACAAGTATGGAGCAGAATTTAACAGTAGATGACATTCCATAATATGATTTGGATTTGTTTAGAGTCCTGGAGACCTCAGCCATCAAGCTGCCTCCCCCATTTGGCCATTCCACAGCTGAAACAGCGCTGGGCCAGCCAATCTGATGAAAGGACCCCTCTACCCCACGATTCCTGTGATACTCCATCAGGGATGGCTTTACCTGAGACAGGCAAAACAACTTGGCAGGTGGGCCGTGGCACCAACTGCCACATTTGAGCACAGAGAAGAGAAACAGAATAGGTGAGGGTTAGTAACAAATTATAACTATCATATTACTTATGTTTTAGTGCTAATGACTAACAACAGAGATGCAGTCTGTACAGTTAATCAGCAGCTCTAGTCAGGGTGTGCTAAACTGAAGTAGTGAGTCTTCAGCCAGGATTTAAAAGCTGTGACCAAAGGGGCATCTCTTATAGTAGCTAGCAGACCATTCCATAGTTTAGGGGCCCTGTAACTAAAAGCTCGACCTCCCTCTGTTATTTTATTAATCCTTGGAATCATGAGCAGACCGGCATCTTGAGATCTTAATGTGCGCTCTGGTTTATAAGTCATGATAAGTTCAGACAAGTACGCCGCACCTTGGCCATTTAATGCTTTATATGTTAAAAGGAGGATTTTGAAATCTGCCCTAAACTTAACCGGAAGCCAGTGTAAGGATTTAAGAACTGGAATTATATGTTTGTATTTTCTTGTTCTTGTAATAATTCTTGCAGCAGCATTTTGGATTAACTGGAGGCTGTATAAAGAACAGTTTGAACATCCAGTGAACACCGCATTGCAGTAGTCAATCCTACTAGAAAGAAATGCATGAATTAATTTCTCAGAATCCTGTTTATTTAGAAAACACCTTAATTTCCCAACATTTTTAAGATGGAAGAAAGGATTGGACAACTTTGTAATATGCGCTTTAAATGGAATGCTTGAGTCAAAGATAACTCCTAGATTGCTGGCTGATTCAGTAAAAATGAACGGTGATTCCAACTGAGTTAAATGATGACAAAATATTGTTGTGATCAGCGTCATTCCCTCCAACAATTAACATCGCTTTTTTATCTGCGTTTAAAGACAAGTAGTTCTCATCCATCCACTCCTTTAATTCACCAACACAACTAATTAAAGACAACATTGGAGAAACTTCATTTGATCTAAATGAAAGGTATAACTGGGTGTACAAGTGAAAATTAACATTATGTTTCCTAATGATAGATCCCAGTGGAAGCATGTAAAGTGAAAACAGTAAAGGTCCCAGTATTGAGCCCTGCGGGACACCATATTGAACTTCTGTGTGCATTGATGGAGTACTGTCAGCAGATTTCTGTACGTATTGGAATCGATTTGATAAATAAAAACTACACCAAGCGAGCATTGTGCCTGTAAGCCCAACATCATTTTCTAGCCTGTGCAGTAAAATAGAATGGTTAATGGTGTCAAATGCTGCACTTAAGTCTAACAACATAAATTACAGTGGACTTTCCTTCATCAGAGGATATCAGAATGTCGTTTACAACCCACGTTAGTGCCGTTTCTGTGCTATGAACAGTGTGGAAACCAGACTGGAATTTCTCAAATAAATTGTAATGCATAAGGTGTGACTGAAGCTGACTGGCGACTACTTGTTCTAGTATTTTAGAGTGAAAGGGTAAATTTGAAATAGGCCTATAATTATTTAGTATGTGTGGGTTTAGGTCTGACTTTTTAAGTAATGGTTTAATGACTGACACTTTTAGTGCATCAGGTACTGTGCCATGCAATAATGAACTATTGATAATGCTTAGAATAGGCGCTGCAAGAACATCCATTGCACTTTTTACTAGTTTTGTTGGCACTGGATCTAGGGAACAAGTAGTGGGTTTCATTTTAGAAATTAAAGTTAAAGTCTTCCTGCTCAGTTACAGGATTAAAATTTGTAAAGTGCTGAATGCAATGTGAGACAGGGTCTGCTAAGCTAGTATGCGGTTTGTGCTGTGATGCTGAGATCTTATATTTTTAATTTTCTCATTGAAGAAATTCATAAAGTCTGCACTGCTAATATCTGTTGGTGTTTTGCACTGTAGATCTGAATTCCCATTTGTTAATTTAGCAACTGTTCTAAACAGTACCCGAAGATTTTTATCATTGCTATCTACTATTGTAGAATAGTATTCTGAGCGAGCTTTAAAGAGAGCTTTTTTATATTTTTTAACACTCTCTGTCCATGCAATTTGAAAGACATGCAGTTTTGTTGTTCTCCATCTGCGCTCCAGTTTTCAACACTCTAATTTAAGAGTTTGAGTGTTTTCATTAAACAAGGGAGGGTTTCTATGTGCTTTGATCACTTTTGTATTAAGGGGAGCCACTGCGTCCAGAGCATCTCTCAAAGTCACATTATAATGTGATGCTAGCTGATCTAAATTGTTTTCCACATTTACATTTGATGTTAACTGATCTAAATGATTTTTCACAATTACACTCGACTTACTCAAAGTATCTATGAATTTTGAAGCAGAATTACAATCTAGATGTCGCAATGTCTTTGTTTTAATCTGTGAGTGCGTTGGCAAGGGCAGGACTAAATCAAATGTAATTAAGTAGTGATTGGAAATAACTTCATTTAATGGAGTAATATTTAAATTTTGAATTTCAACTTTGTAAGTTATAATTAAATCTAATTTGTGGTTATGATTATGAGTTGGACCTTTGACAATCTGACAAAATCCTACTGAATTTAACAAATAAGTAAAACATTTGCTAAAAGTGTCAGTTTTCACATCAATGTGTACATTAAAATCCCCCATCAATACTACGTGATCATAATTTATAGCCAAATCAGATAAAAGGTTGCTAAATTCAGTCATGAACAATGAATATGGCCCTGGTGGTCTGTAGACTAGCACTATAATTGTGTTGAAATCTGTTTTAATATTTAAAATGAATGCCTCAAAGGATGTAAAGTCGCCTAAATTTTTAGAAGTGATTTGCATTTTGTTACAATGAATTATTCCAAGGCCTCCTCCTCGACCAGAATCTCTAGACTTATGAAGGAACGACTATCCATCTGGTGACGCCTCAGCTAGGGGGACAGTGTCACATTTACTAAGCCAGGTTTCAGTGAGAAGACACAGATCAGATTTTGTACTTAATATAATATCATTTACCAAAACAGCTTTACTGCCAAGAGAGCGAATGTTCAATAAGCAGCATTTAAAAATGCATGCTTCTTTCTGAACTGGTGATATATTTTTTTGTTTTAATTTGAAGTAAATTTCTATTACAGATGGCCCTTGTGGAGGGTCTGGTTTTATTCCTTGGTCTAATTATACTCCTTACTTTTTGGTTATCAAGTAATTTAAGGTTTGCATCAAGACTAAATTTATTGGATGCCCCACAACAGGGATTATGGGTAACAGTTTCAGGATAGTAACAGGTAGGATAAACAACAGCTTGTGATTTAAGGTCACGTGACTGTGGCCTGGATGGTGCTCTAATCAGTCAGCCAGGCAGTTTTGCTGCCATATTTTGGGATAATAATCTATCTAATACATATGATCCCCTCCAGTTAGGATGAAGACCATCTCTTTTGAAAAATCCAGGCCTTTCCCAAAAATCATCCCAATTGTTCACAAATGCTATGCTTTTATTTGCACACCAGGTTTCTAGCCAGCAGTGAAGGGAACGCAATCTGTTGTAAATCACATCCCCTCTATATAATCTTGGTAAGGGGCCAGATACAACTAAATTCCGACATTTTATTTTAGCTTTGGTGCATAGAGAGATGAAGTTCCTCTTTAATACCTCAGATTGCTGTAAATATATATCATTAGTGCCAAAAGGCAGCAATAAGGTAGATACTTCATCGTCGGCGACACGGTCCAATGCGGCATCTATGTCAGAAATCTTGGCCCCTGCGAGGCATTTAACATTAACTGCTGGTTTAATATACTTTGGAATTCTAACATTCTGCATTATGGAATCGCCAATTATGAGCACTTTCTTATTCTCAGTTTCCACAGGTGCGCTGTGGAGTGCTGAGAATCTGTTCTGGGTCCGAGGGACTAAATTTTGGCTTCTTAGACCCTCGTCTTACTGTTACCCACTCACCCTGTGGCTGAATTGGTGCTGCTGACTTTGGCCGTGCACTGACTACAGTGGGACCTGGAGAGACTGAAGCCGAATCAGAAGTAGCTGAATTGTTTAAACATACCGAGTCGATCCAATTTACGGTTTGCCTAATTGCTGTATTACAATAGGCAGATATGTTCACAACTGACTTTGGCAGATTTGAGGGTCTCATGTGAGCAAACATTTAATTATACAGAGTTTAATTTAAACATTTACATTATTAGCAAAATCCTTCCATATGTAACAAAATGTAATTTCCTCTTTAAAAGGAATATGACTGAAGTAAAGTATATGTAAATGGAATGGATAAACATCTGCTGTTGGAATTTTTTAGGAGTTACTCAGTCAATAATTAATTAATGACATTTGTATAGTGCTTTTGTAATCTACTCAAAGCACATTACATACATAATGGGGAACCACTTCAATCACAACCAATGTTTAGGATCCATCTGGATGATGAAACGGCAGCCACTTCAGTGCCAGTATGTTCAAAAAACATTAGTGAGAGAGAGAGAGAGATAGCCAGTTAAAGACAGGGGATGATTAGGGGGCCAGAATGAGCAGGCTGGGCTGCGAAATTTAGCTAGGATATTGGGAAACACCATACTCTTTTTGAAAGATGCCCAGGGATCTTTGATGACCACAGAAAGTCAGGAACCTCTACAATATTTACAGCACAGTGTCCCTGGTATGGCTCCGCATATGGAACACAGAGTAACCACCCCAAAAGGCCTCACCAACCTCTCTACCAGCAGTAACACCCAAACTTCTCCTAGATGTTCTCCCATTCAAGTATTGCCTGGGTCCAAACAGGCTTAACTTCTGCTGGATTGCTTATTTTGAAATAGGTGGTATGGAAATAGGTGGTTAGTCCTCTAACTAAACCTATTTGAAATGGCTTGCATTCTTTATTTAAATGAAACATAACACTTTACTGCCCTGTCTAGGGATGCCTCCTGCCTTGTGCCCAGTGCTTCTGGAATAGGCTCTGGCTCCTTATGCATGCTGACCAGGATTAAGTAGGTTTTATAATGCTATGTTATAATATTATAATACTATACATGTAGTGTAGTTACTAGGTGATTATTCTGACGCAATGTCTATTTATTTTTTCATGACTGTAGATAATATTAAGATCAGGAAACCACCCTATTAGTCATTTGCAAATAAATGCAATGCAGTAGTACAAAATCACTAGTGAACAGCTATGCAGCATCACAGCCAAAAGGACCTGGGTTCAATTCTCTGGCCAACTAGTGTCTATATAGAGTTTGCTCTTTACAACTTTCTCTGCGTGTGATTTCTTTTGTTACCCCAATTACTTCCTCCATTCCAAAGACACATATTTCCGAATCATTGAAAGCAATGCAAGGATGGTAACTGCATTGCGCCTAGTGCTAACAGGTATCTTGTATTTTTAAATGTTACATGAATGGAACATAACCTGGACAAAGAATAATCATTTTTGTACCTGATGACCACTTTCCAATGAAACCTTGATTGGATTTCCATTTTTATCATGACTACTGGTAATCTGGGATTCTGTGAGGAAACTTTCATCAGGAATGGAATACCAGCCTTCGTATGATCCTTTATAAATAAAACCTTTATCAAACAGGATCTTCCAAAAGTGCGAAACGGCTCTTAGATGTCTTTCTTCAGTTGTTCTTACATAATCTGTATAGGAAATGTTGAAGGTCTTGAACAAATCTTTAAATGATTCAGACACCTCTGTACAAAACACCAACGGGTCTTTCCCTGCATCTGCTGCAGCTTGTTGTATTTTCAGGCCATGCTCATCTGTTCCTGCATATTAAAATGAAAGAAATATTTTGAACCTTTTTTTGATGTTAAAATAATTGTTTGAACTGTTATTCTTTAGTATTTAATAAAACATTTCAGAATCATATTCTATCTTATAGCTAACATATTTTTTAAAATGATTGAGTTTGGTATTTTTCAAGTAAAAGCTATTCCTTCACAAGAACAGTATATATGTATTTGCCATGCAAAATTGTGTACCGAGGTTAAGTGTTTTCTATAAATTGAAAAAAATATCTTGCCCTCATGGATGCTTTACAATAAAGACTAATGGGTCATGGGGTGTCACTGGAAAATCAAAGGCTAAAAATTCACCAATGATGCATCAAAGGTTTTGATATGAGAAAACTTGCCGTGTTTGATGCATGTTTGTGACAACTATGGGATGATTTGAAGCAGGCTGTCCATGCTCGGCAACCATCAAATTTAACTGAACTGGAGAAATTTTGTATGGAAGCATGGTCAAAAATACCTCCATCCAGAATCCAGACACTCATCAAAGACTATAGGAGGTGTCTAGACGCTGTTATATTTGCAAAAGGAGGCTCAACTAAGTATTGATGCAATATCTTTGTTGGGGTGCTCACATTTATGCAGCTGTCTAATTTTGTTATGATGCATATTGCATATTTTCTGTTAATCCAATAAACTTAATGTCACTGCTGAAATACTACTGTTTCCATAAGGCATGTCATATATTAAAAAGAAGTTGCTACTTTGAAAGCTCAGCCAATGATAAACAAAAATCCAAAGAATTACGCGGGGTTCCCAAACTTTTTCATATGACTGTATGTGACTCTAATCTGCCACAGTAGAAGCAGACTATGAAGAACTGGCACCCCAGCCATACTTTGTATGAGAGCCTAATATCATAATACTATCTCTAACTAATGCACACCATTGTTTTACTACTTAAATAAACATGCTTTTCACAATCAATCATCTGATCCGGTGGAGGGGGTAAAGGGACATTTGTACCAGCCCCAAATTTTGCAGCTTTATTCAGGTTGGCCACCCCATGCTAGTTTGCTTCTTGGACAGAAACAGTGACACTCATTCTTGGACACAGCAAATTGCTTCATTTTATTCTATTATTTTCCCATCATGTCTTTGTTGTTAGGGACACTGAGCAAACATCAATTTTAAAAATACACAATTCCAGGTCTGAGTCACATACATAACAATGTGTGTATATACAGTAACTGTCTAAAAGACAGATAGATAGATAGATAGATAGATAGATAGATAGATAGATAGATAGATAGATAGATAGATAACAACTTGGACCCAGGTAGAAATTTAGCTTTTTACAAAAGCAAAATAAGACTTATTCTAAAAACAACCACCACCTTCTCAAATACACCAGAATAACTAAAAAGAAAGAAAACTTTAGACTTTGCTAAATATACAAAAGAGCATTAATAGTTAAGCATTATAAAGTTCTATTGCTCTTGGCATAAAGAAGCCCGAGTAGTGTTCCTTAACACATATCTACTGAATAATGTGTTGGCTGAAAATGCACAGTCAGAGAGATGCGTAGACTGAAGTGAGTTTTTGTAGTGCCAATACACATGTACACTACCACTCAAAAGTTTGTACATCCTCAAACATTTTATTTTTTATAGAAATTGACATTTTTTATATCAAGTGTGAAAGATTGAGGTCTCCGTGACCCCTTGAACCCTCTGATCAGACGTCAGACACCATATAAAAGTCCAAATATTACTTTTATTTAGACAAATATGTGCACCAAGCACCCTATACTCCACAACACTCATATAATCACTAATACTAACAATACCAATACACTATAATCAATCCTCCACACTCCCAGACATGTCACCACCCTACCTCCCAGCTCAGCTCAGCATACTGGGCTTTCCCATGGTCCTTTATATTCCCTGACCCGGAAGTGGTTCCTGTTCCACAACCCACAAGTCCTTATTCCTCCCGGGTCAGGGTAAACAGTCCTTTTCTTCAACCCGGAAGCACACCGTTTCCTCCTGTCCTGGGATTATGACGTACTTCCAGGTTATAGGGCATGTAAGAGTCTACGGGCTTCCCTACAGCGACTCCTGGTGGTCCCCAAGGCATCCAGCAGGGCTGTGCATAAAAACTACATAATCCATGAGTCCCTGCTGGAACTCGGGGCACGTCCATGCTGCAGGGAAAGCTCCACCTGGCGGCTTGGGGGTATTGGCCGGAATGAAAAGCCGGCCACATATCACACAAGATAACACTTAAAAATATAACCAAGACTAAACTAGTGTTTCTAGTGACCATTAATACTTTAAACAACTAGTTTTTAATTTATTATTCACATATGACTGCAAAGCCCCATTTTCAGCAGCCACTCCTTCAGTGTCCTAATGATAAACTTGCTTAGCTCATCTTTAAATAGTCATGGAAAAACGATAATTGGTTATTACAGAAACTTTTGCAGTTGTATTAGCACCACTGAAACCTGTTACTCTGAATGAAGTGGCATTCCTAAAGGTCATCCTGGGGTTCAAAAATGGCCAAAAACAAACATCTTCAAGAAATAATGGTTATTTTTCTTGAAAACCCATGATCTTCCACTCTGCTAAAAAAAAAAAACCAAAAACACACACACATAGACACACACATACAGAGTAGACTATTATGGATATTTTTGAACCTTTTTTGATCTTTAGGAATGCCAGTACCTTGCAACCCAAATGAATAGCAGCGTTTATTGTTTCTAATACAATTAGTAGTTTCTCTAATGACCAATTTATATTTATGTATAATTTATCAAGGATGAATGGCTGCTGAAAATAGGGCAGTGATAGGTGAGTAATAAATTACTCTTTTCAAACAGTAATAGCCATTAACCGCACTAATAATTTTCAAATCTGTACTCGTGTGTTATAACCCCGCAACTCACCCCACATAGCGCTTCTCCGTTTTGCGAATTCCTGTGGGGTACAAAGCTCAACGGCGATGACCCTTTCTGATGTTATAATTAACGACATTAGAAACTTCGCGACATTTGATTAAAAATCTAATTTTACGTACTGTATTCTTGTTTTTGTTTTGTAAATAAACGAAAGTAAAAAAAAAAAAGATGAAGTTTTTCTCTTGCTTGTGGCGGGGTTATAACACACGAGTACCTTTACATTTATTAAATAGTAACTTGATAAAAAAAAAAGGTATCAATGCATTAAAAACATGAAAACGTGTGGGTGTATCCAGACATTTGCATGGTTGTAGTGGCAAAAGACCTCCACTACACCCTTCGGTAACTGGCCATGACTCACCGTTAACGATCAAAAATCTGCTAAACATTCAGGGTGATTCAATTTATAAACACCCGTAGCAAGATACGTTTAATATGGAAAAAATGGAAGGATAATAACAGTTTACCTGTGGAAAATTTGGACTTGAAGCCACGTAACCGTTTATAGCGACAGAGACAATCCGCAAGAACCGCCGAATACAGGTGACCAATGTGTGGCCCGGCGTTGACGTAAAAGATCGGAGTTGTGAGGTAATGTTTTTCGTTGTGTGAAACGCTGGTACCCAGGCATCGAAAAGCAACTTGACTTTCCCGAGTTCGCCGGCTTATACATTCACCGCTGGCAGACTTTTTCTCAATGCACGGAATTCGAGAAGATGTAAAGGTTGAAAGTTTAAAGCTGCAAAGCTCTTTTCTAAAACGGACATGTTGCAAAATTAACTTCGAAAACATCGCTGGATAAAAAAATAACTGAACAAAATTTTGATGTCCATACATTTATAATGAAAATGCGTTTACAAAAACCTATCACTTTGTTTATCCTGGAAATAAAACGGCATATGTATTTGCAAAAGACAAGTTGTGTTTTGGTCCACACGCTTCCAGAGTTCGAGGAATTAAACTACCTAAAGTTGCACAGTGACACTAAAATATGTAAAACCCAAAGGCAATACAACTGGAACCGTCACATGGGGAATGTGACATTCAATGAAATATTCCGGGTTACTGATCCGCCTATAAATTAAGGGATGACTTCTTTAGCCAATAACTAGTCAGGAAAGAGCCACATGCATTTTTTTAAGGTAGTGGATTGGATACGCATTGACCTTCGTTAAGTAATTCATTTGATTGACAATGGATGACCTCTAATTTCGTAGGCGGGAACCTTAAAGGGTAAAGGTTGCAAGTCTTAAAAACATCTATCCAATCAAGACGAAGCAACTCTTAGTAACTCTGAGTGATAATGAAGCGAAGCAATCCGAGGAGACATTTGTAACATGCCCACACCAATTAGGATACAGCACTGTCTCTGAGGGTGGAGATTCTAAGGTTAACCACGGCGAGAGGCGGGCTTCGTTGACTGCTGCTGCCTGGCTTGTGTGTCCTACTGAATGGTTCTCTCTTAACATTGGGGACTTTAGAAAAGAGTCTGCAGAATGTTGAAGTGTAGGGCGTCGTGGCAGAAGCTGGCACCACTGGCCAGGTCCTTCACTCCGTGGGGCCGAAAGCCCAACGGTAAGGATAAGGTCTTTTTGATTGTGATCGCAAACGTGTTATATCGATCGGATTGATATCCAGTAACGTGGAGTTTTATTTGAGAGAAAATGTGCCAGGTCACTCAGTTAAGAGAATTTCCCACATTGTGGTTATCACCAGTTCTACTGAAGTAATGACATTTCCGGGATTCCGTAGTCAGAAACATATTGAAGTATGTATTGTAGTTGATTATTATTATTATAATTATATCTAATTACACAGTTAATATTTAGTTATAACTTATTCAACGTTTTGTGGGAAGGCCGTGAAGTTAACTCGTATCTAAAGATAGTTTGCAACCTTCTGTCATTACATCTGAAATGCTCCAGAGTCGGATGTAAGGAGTTCTGTCATTTCTTGTCTTACGACGCGTGGTTTTTACTTTGAGCAACTCTTATACTCCGACAGGCGTCTGGCAAGAGTCAAGAAAACCTCTTACTGTTCCTTTAAAGTAATCGATTGTGTTAGAAGAATGTGAGGTGGAATTTGGGCCACACATCTTGTAGCACTGCAGCGCGATATTTGTACAGTAGTTTTGCACCTTGCTGTTTATGCCGTAGTGTAACCACCAGCGTCGATGTAAATGCATACTGAATTTATGATGGCATGGAAGGTTACTTAAATCATCTATTCTAAATTGGCCCTAGTGTGTGCTTGGTGTGTGTGTGTGTTTGTGTGTGTCCTGCGGTGGGTTGGCACCCTGCCCAGGATTGTTTCCTGCCTTGTGCCCTGTGTTGGCTGGGATTGGCTCCAGCAGACCCCCGTGACCCTGTGTTCGGATTCAGCGGGTTAGAAAATGGATGGATGGATGGATAGTTAGTCGCTTCGATACAGTTATACCCGTTGTCACTGACATTTTCACGTGTTAGAAGAATGTTTCAGCTCAAAACGATTTTTCCCTGTGTGTGTTTTTATGTAAGGTAGACTTTCATTATATAGGAAGCAAACTGGAAACGGGTCATTCTTCTGTAATTTATGTATTCCTTCCCCAGATTTATTATACTTGTTGAGTTTGTGAGTTAATGTCTTGAAGCAGTTGGAGGAAAAAATCATTTTCCTGTGCGTGCTGCTGGTCTCCCACATTAGTCAAGTAAATTTACTTTATCCACTTTTTTTTTGTTTTTTTTTGACTAGGGAAGATGGGTAAAGTCTAATTAAAATAATAGCAGCAGATGCATTTTGAATCCTACAGAAAATATTTGGAGGCAAACAGGACTATATATAATTAGTTTGCCACTTGAAATTGTGTTCTAAAGTGAAACATTTTTTTATAAATATAAAAAAAATAACTACCCCCACTCTTGTGTTTTAAAATAGAGCTTATGTATACCAGGGTCTACTCATGTTAAAGAAAAACTGTTAAACTTACTGCTTAATGCCATTTTTCAAGTCAAAAATGTTATCGAGTATTAATCCGCATTTTGAGATTACACACATATTACAAAACAGTGTATCCAGGTTGTTTTAAGATGGCAAAAGGCAAAAAAAAAAATTGTGAAATTCAGTGATTTTAAAAGGAGACTGGATATGCCCTTAACTTCACCAACTATGCTGTTTGTCTTCTTCCATGCCACCATTTTAGCCCCCTGGGAAACTTGTCCTCACTGCAGCCTGCAGAATGGGGTGGAAGTACTTGGCTGTTCGGGAGTGGAATCACCTCGGAAACTCATTGTTACATGACGTTGTTCGCATTATTAATGTTGATGCCCAGTTGTGTAGACAACTAGACAATGATAACTGAAAGGGCACATTTACGCTTATATTCTTTCAATATATGGAGGCTTATTGCTTTTGCAGAGATACTGTCTGGTGCCACTTGATTGATAATGAATGTGTGTGCTTCAGTGACAGAGTGCACACAATCAAGTGACAAGAACTAAGCACATGTTACAAGCATCCATTCATCTATCCATCTTGCTGAGTCGCAGGGCAGGTGGAGTTTGTGCCAGCGAAAATTGGGCAAAAGGCGGGAACATAAGTTTATTTAGTCAGACTGAAGTTTAGTAAGTTTACCACAGATAGTTTAGCATAAGCAGAAGGGTTGCACAGAGCTTTCATTTTTGCTTCTCGGTTGCAGGGTCTTCATGTTCTCCATATGTATTGTGGACTGTTTGGAATAAATGTGTCCGTGAGTATACTCACTCGAAACACATTGTGCTAAGTTCTTATATTACCATATCCTGAGCAAGAGTGACTCCTCATGCATTTAAAAAAGCCAGTAATTGGTTTTTGGTGCTTCATAACTCCACCCATGAAGCAGCTGTCGGCAGACAAGCAAACATGAAATGTATTCTTACCTCAAGAAACATAGTTCCAAGAATCTGTGATAACATAATTATTTCCTTTTGTTATCACAAGGATGCCTCGTAAAAGCAAAAGACATGTTTTCATAAGTAGAAACCTTTTGCTTTTTCAAAGTGGATTTATTTGGAAAGTTTTGAAGCTCTTTCATTCAGCTATGGACCATGGCAAAAAGAAGCAATGTATTTTTAAAATGTATCAAAAATGTTTCATTTTAGAACAAAAATTTATATTTCTAATTTATTTGCACAGTAATTGTGAAGAAATAACTTTGACTTGAAAAATACTAAATTTATCCTGTAAAGTGGTGTTTTGCAACCTCTCTGGTGTCACAACCCACTTTTCCCTTGAAATTATCTTAAAATATGACCCACCAGTTTCCCCCGTTGGCGATCATCAAAGCACCTTGGTCTCTCTTGATGAATTAAGCACAACCATCAGAGTGGGTTGGATTGCAACCCACTGCCATTTCAAACATTTGCAACTTTGAAGGTAGTATTTTCCAGCATAATAATAACAGTATCTTCAGTTTAAAAAAATCAAAATAAGTTAATTAGGTATAGGCAAGAATGTTCATTTTTAAACACTTGTCTATATATAATTTAGGAGTAGGCAGTATGGTGGCACATTGCTTAGTTCAGCCTCACAGTTTTGGCTTACAGGGCTTGAGCACTGTACCCATTCTTTTTCTGTATTCACGATCTGTCACATTTTTGTTAATAAATGTAAAGTATTTTTTTGTAAGAAACAAGAATGTGATATTATTTTGAATACAAAATGGGTGTAGGACTGTGCAGTGTCTTAAAAGTTCACATCATTTCATCAATGTATGATGTCATTGCCTGTGCGGGTTGCTTGTTTGATTGGTGGATGGGTGAAGAAATGCTTGTGGATGATGAACAATTAGCTGTTCCACCCACTCACTGCATATAGTGTCTCCACAGCTTTTGCTGGAGCTTCAATTCACATGTCTCTACCTGTGAATATAGGCATTTTCACAACTAGTTTGTATGGACCAGTTTTTGTAACTCTGATGCGTTTTTCTTAAAAGCCTGTTTTGTTTAGGTAGATTTGAAGAAGCTAGTTGCTCCCTGGCACAAACCAAAATGACTGTACTGAGACCCTTTTTAAGTAGTGGTCTTTGTGCAGTACCAAGTGAACCATGGAGCAGTTTGCATGAGGTATAAATATGATCTGACATGGGACAGATCTGACTAACAACATGAAATACTGTGCATGATGTGTGAAATTGTGCATGCTGTGGTAGTCATGGTAAGCGTCCACTGTCAGTAATAGGGAGTCTCATTTACAGCATAATGTGTCATGAGTTAACATGGATCATTTAAAACTGTATAGAGGTACAAATAAAAATGCAAGCAAGTACAAATGTAACACAATTCACATAAAATGACTCACGATTACTAGTCAATCAGAGCAAGCCAAGCACCTGGTTAGGCTCACTACTTCTGTCCTGTGTGTGATCAGAAAATTATTGTAATTTCACTTGTGATCCAGTTGATCAAAACACATTATGATGTGGCAAAGCCCGTAATCCTGTACCGTGAAAGTGGTGCTCACAGGTGAGGTGTGGCATCCACTCAGTGCATGCACACTAACTTTAACATATGTAGCAAATGCTTATGAAACAATTAAAAATTAACATTATTAAAAAAATATATGCAAAAATTAAGACAGTAAACATGTTGTTATTTGAGAGAAGTTAAATTAAGCTTTTATGTTTATAGGGTGCCTACTGGAAGTAAATACTAAACATTGTATGTTTTAAATTAAACCTGCCTGCTATGTCTACTGTCATAAAACCAAAGCACAGTCTCTCAATAGAGTTGGCTTTTTTTTTGTACACTTTGCAATTTCAAACATGTCCTTTTTATACCAGGCCTAGCAATGCATAATTTCCCAGTAGTCTTCCACTTGTATGATAATACGTGTTTTGCTCAGACAGCCATGTTTGGTAAATAAACCATATAATTAGGGAAATTGCAGAGCTGCGCAAACACAATTGTTGTTGACCCTTCATGACATATTTTCCCTGTAAAATATGTTTCTCCCCAATTAAAGAAACTCATAACATGGCCTTGGGGTGTTTATTGATATGATTAGTTTGCTTGAAAGTTTGCAAATGCAACCCAACTAAATAGAAATTGAAACAGAGAAATTAATCTGATTCAGAACAAAGCAAGTGGCGTGAGCATGAAAACACCTTATGATTGCTTGACAGCTTTCTTGTGAGATGTATGAAATAATAAAAAATGTGATGGCTGAGGTTTGATACTTTGAAGAAATTTCTGGAAACGTTTGGAGTCCTTCATTGATTTTTATTCACATTGACGATGTAGACTGCTAATTGACAATGTCATCAACCATCGTCTCAGCCCTAAATTGGAGGTTCTAACTTTGAAAGTACATCTTATAAGGTTAACTAAGAAATTATTTTAGACTCTTTAGTTTCTACATCCATAAAGAGCACAGAGGTGATTAAGAAGACTAGTAGGATGTTAACTTATATGGCTTAGCACGTGGAGTACAAGTCAAGGTAGGTTATGATTAAGCTATATACCTGTACAGTAATACACAACTGAGGCATCATTTGGAGTACAGGATGCAGTTTTGCTTTCCATATTGGTAAAAAGACAGCAGTGCTAGAGAAAATACAACGATGTACAACTAGACTGATTCCAAGATTGTGAGCCATGACTGTTAGGAAAGTTTGAAGCAAATGAGTCTATTTAGTTTAGCAAATGGAGAAGATATGAAGGCTGCTAGTACAATGAATCCTTGAGGTTACTCTTAAAACCATCCATCCATCCATTTTCCAACCCGCTGAATCCAAACACAGGGTCACGGGGGTCTGCTGGAGCCAATCCCAGCCAACACAGGGCACAAGGCAGGAACCAATCCCGGGCAGGGTGCCAACCCACCTCAGGGTTACTCTTTAAAAAAAAAAAAAAAAAACCAATTTCAAGAAACTCATCAGTTTCTTCACATAGAGAGCCATAGATACAGAATATGGCATTAGTTACCAGGAATTGTGGTATAGTCTAGTACTTTAGGGACTTTCAAAAGTCTACTTGATGTCATTTTTGAGAAATTATGTTAAAAGAATTAGGAGCTTGTTTGCCAAAATTGCATTTTCTCATCAAATTTGTGTGAATGTTCTAATGTCAGTCTGGGCTGCATGACTCACTTGCACAGATCACCAGAGGTTATGCTGATCCTATTCTCCATGTGCATAGTTTTTTCACTGTATGAGACTGGTGTTTTTCAAAAGTTGTAACAAATGAAAAGAAATGTTAAGGAAAGGTAATCATTAAAACTAGCCGACGCCCGCCTTAGCATACAGCGGTGTAAGAATAGGAATGGAAAACGGTGAGAAAGGAATTCAGAAATCAAGAAGAAATAAATACTTCTTGAAAGATGCAGTTGTGAAATCAGGCTTTCTGAATTTACGTACTATGGCCATGGCATCCTGATAGTTTTGTTGCATGTATCTTGGACTTCCTGGAAATGTGGATATTAATATGATCATTTTGCCTACACGTATGATGTTATTTTCAGCGTTTGCTTGCAGTGCGTCTGACAGTCCTTTGTATTGTTCCACGCGCAGATTATGTTGGTGTAATGTGAGATAGTTGAGATGCGTGCTCTCTGTTTTAACATACGCATCTACGACGTACTGTTGGAATAGTTTGCCGCTGGAGTGCAAAATACTAAATGTATTCCTCATTGCTAATCTGTACGCGTAAAATTGGCATTGAGTAAGCCTTATTCGCTTGGTGGTTCTTTTATTGGGAACATGTTGTAAATCTTTGTGCCAGCCAATGTCTCCGTAAGGGAATAAAAGTGGGTAAACCATAGGATCGCAATTCATATTGAGCGTGGAAATCTGTTTACAGGAGTTGCATATGGGATAGATGCAAATGTCCCTTTCGGCAGGTGGTTTGCCATCTTCTCCGACGAAAATCGCTGCAACATCGGTGTGACATGTTGGGGCATTGTATCGTCATAAATTCTGCCTAGGGTTTTCCTTGAAAACCATTCGTACTGATGCTGTTGGATTGGACTGAGCGATTTCATGCATGTGTTTGTATGATTTAGCGAAGGGGTTGATGGTTCTGAGCATGGAATCTAGCTGGGGAAGTAAATTTTCGCTGCATGCAGAGTTTGCTTTATTTTGTAAGCATACATCAAAAACATACAACTGTCCATATCCTGGAGAGGTAGAAGTGTTAGCGTATAGTGGAGAGATTTGGTGATAAATTTGCCCGTGTATTTTAAAACAGTATGGTCCGTGGCCAGGAGGTTGAGTTATCTGTGCACCCATGGAAGCAAATGCTAGAGAAGATATGTATTCTCGAATTTGTTCACAATAATTTTTAGCCTCTGATGTTTGCTGTGTAAGAAGCTGTTGTAAAGACACAGGTGGTAAAGCTACTTTACCGTCGTGGCAGCACCTCGAGTACTTTTTGGATGTATTGCGTTCAGCATGCCAGTATAGTGCATGACAGTGTTTGCACTGCTGGTCTGGAGTCCCAATGTTGTATTCTTGGACAGGAAGACAGGAATGAGGTGAAGAAGTACCTGTGGTAACGGGAAGAGGATTGTGTGTATGTCTGCTAAAACTGCGTTGGTTTGGAAACGTTGCTTTGCAGATGTCGCATTGCAAGACATGTGACTGCGTTGGTTTGGAAACGTTGCTTTGCAGATGTCGCATTGCAAGACATGTGAATGAGTTTTGTTGTGTTTAGTCAGACAATCCTGTGTAGTGAACTTCTTATTGTATTTCTGGCACTCATATAGTTGTTGGGAAGAATGCCTTTTCTTGTGTTTAGCAAGTGAGGTTCACGTTTGAAAAGTTTTGTTGCCGCAGGCAGCGTGGGGAAGGGTTTGGCAGAGGATGAATAGGAATCGAGAAATGCTGTGTCGGCTACGTGTGGACGGGACTGGTTTTGAAGTGGAAGCAGGACGAACCAGAAGAGAAATATATATAAGAGATCCTTAGTGATGTTTGTTGTTCTTCATTGCAGTATACGTTCAACCAACCCAGCCACAACCCCTTAAGCCATGATCTCTTCCTGTCCGAAAGCAGTTAGTGTGATTAGAATCTATTATCACTTATAGAAAAGCAGAAAATTGAAAAATAAACTGTAGGTGTGGAAAGGGTGGGTGAAAGAAGTGGTTAACCACTTGGATCACACCTTTGTCTCTGTAGTAAGTGGCCTACAAGTTTGGAAAATTCTCAGTACATTGTTACCAGGCAAGTATCCAAATGCTGTTCCCCAAGTCATTAATGGCAGCTGCCAGTTTATGTTGCCAGATTGCGCCTAGTTGACTCCAGTGATCTGGTGCTTGTGAGGAGTCAACAGGGAGTGTGGCATATATTTGTAGATGATTTGTGGCATGTAGCATTGCAGTCTTTTGGCTGCTTAGCTCTGTATCTGTTTGTAACTATAGTACAATTTGTGTGAAGTTTTTAGGTTCATGTTTTACATAAATGTTTTTAAGCTTCCTTCTACAGTCCAAATGCAAATTTGAACTTTATTTTAATAGGCAATATAGGTGCTTGGAATTCTTCAAGTTGTTTCAGCTATATATATATAATTAACAATAGTGATATCATCACAACAAAACAAAGATAATGATAGTAGTATACAAGAACACAAATCTATACCATGATTTGACATTGTATGGAACTGCACTTGTGTCTGGTATCATACAAGTCATTACAAGTAACCATTCAGTAATTTAGGTTTTATGGTAGTTTTTGGAAATCTCAGGAATGCGGATATGAATCAGAGGGGAGAGAAACTTTTTATTTGGCAAGTGGATTTTGTTCCGAGTGAATGGTACTGTTTTTATGATGGTAATAATTGAAAGACATGGTTACCTGGGTAGGTGTGATCTTTGGTTATACTGCTTGCTCACTTACTGACTTAAGGTATATATGTGTCATTAAAAGAGTTCAGTTCCAGGTCTGCAGTCTTTCTGTAGTCTAAATAACACACTGCAGTTTGTTTTGGATAAACCATATGCACTGACAAGCCAGACTGTTACGGAGGAAGTAAGGATGTGTTTGGTACCCACTGTTTCAAATGAGACCAGCAATGATTTGGACACACTTAACTTTTTAAGTTGCTAAAGAAAAAAAAAGTGTTGCTTTTGATAATTTTTGATGTTTCATCCTGATTTACATGATGTGTCATAGTACCAAGAAATTTAAATGATTAAACCCTCTTGTTTTGACACTTCATAGCTGGGGTGTAGGAGAAAAATGATGTGTGTATCTCAAAGTTTACAATCCTTTCCACTGTGTTCAGAGTATTCAGGTCCTGGTTGTTTAGGGAAATCTGACAAGACAGCTGATTCATTTACATCTGGTATGATGTCATCAGAAAACTTAAGTAGGTGTGCAGAAGGATTGATGAAGAGGTAGCCATTGCTATAGGAAAGACAATGCACCCTAGAGGAACCCTCTGCTAGTGAATAGGGACTTTGAAACTTGCCCTGCTTCACTGATTGAAGTCACTAAATCTTACTTTACTGTTCTGTTATTTTAAATTTTGCATTGTTTGTTCTGAAGAAAAAAAAGTTACTTGCCCATGATCAAATGTGCTTCATATAATGTTACAGCTCCAGGCACTATCCCAGCAGAGTCTGCAGATCCTTTTTACATCACCATTGTTTTTTTTCTGACCACCCTAGTTTTCTCCCACATGGGGAACTGGTGAATCTAAACTGGTCTTCTTTGACTGATTGAGCATGTAGGGAGGTTTCAGGTGTCTGTGCTGTAAAGGATTCATATTTAGGTTTGCATTTCCAGCTTGTTAAGAAAGTATACATGTCTGTTTTAGCTGTTTATTATGAAAACCATGCAGCTACAATTAAATAGAAGTAGAGTGTGTAAGGTGTAAATTTAGCTAGAAAAGCATGTTTTTATGGTTTGTTAACATATACTGTATAAGACTAAATTGATTGCCTTCAATTCATTGCAACCCTGAAGTGGACTAAACAGGCTTGGAAAATGTATCATGAACTACCTGATTTATCTTAGCATGTGCACTTTCTAAATTTATTCTCTCACATTTTCTGACCAGTTACTGAAAAGAAATACTTAAAATCCATATTAAATATAAAAATGCAAACATTAGTACACATGCATTAGTGAACTACAAGATAATTCCAGATGTTTCCATTTAAACCAACTCTTTAAAGCTGTTTTTGTAACAGCATGCTTAGAAACTGGTTCGCTGACAAACCAGAATTTAAGAGGTTTGTAATTGCTATTGTAAGATTTATATTTGCAATACTAGAGAGTATTTTAAGAGTAATATTTAATGTATTAGTCAAATTAATTTTAAATTTTAAATGTCAGAGACTTATGGCACTTTCATTTTACAAATATGTCTGTCCACATTTTTAATTTTTTTTTTTATTATAACAATTGTCCAAACCTCAGTGCTTCCTTTGTGAAATCAAACTTGTCAGTTTTACATTAATCCTTTATTTCAGAACTCCTGTAAAACAACCTTTGTTTCTTTTGTGTGTGATCAGACTTTATTTCCTATACTTGTATATAAATCCAGAATTTGAAAATTACTTGTGCTGTCGTTACCTGATGTGATGAAGGGACCCATGCCCCAAGCAGAATGTAGGGGAGGTATGACATTTCCCCTCATGGCCAAGTGGGCATGGAATGGCACTGTGGCAGCTGGTACAGTGGGACTGGAATCCCAGCAGCACTAATGTATGGGAGTCCATTACCTAGTTGGGAAGCCTGCATAATGGATGGACAACCTGGATGGAAAAGCATCCTAACTGGGAAAGTTAGCAGGCCCTTGCTGGTCAGGAGGCCAAAACAGTTGGGGGTGGTTGGGGGGGGAATGCTTCCCTTGTGAAGGTCGATCTCCTGCACACTGGGATGCAGCATCTCTTGTGGTTAACCTCTTTATGGATGCCTGAAGGGCTGCCCTATTGGTTTTTGTGGGGACAGCCAGGGGGAGCTATTGGGAAATGAATGCCCTGTTGCAGGGTGATCCAGGAAGTGCTTCCTGGAGACAGTGATTTGGGCATTGGAAGTATACTCCATGGTTGGGTTTAAAAGGGAGCCCTCCACTTTACCTGGGGAGTTGGATTCCGCAAAGGAGCTTAGCTGGGTAACACTCGCCTGGGAAGAGTGGAGGAGAAAAGAAAATGTGCATTATATTATACTATAATGTGCACTTCTAAGGAAAAGTAGCCTGTCAGTGGTACTGCTTGAATATAAAAATAAGCTTTGGTTAAACCAAAGTTGTGTTTGGGGTTTGGTGCTCAGTGATACCCCATAGCAGCCACACTGTACTCTATAAGTTTGTAATTATGAGACAGCATTACATTCTTCAACATACCATTCAAACATATGATGTACTTTCTCTTATGGGTTATACTAGTGAATGTTAGTTTGCCTCTAAAAGCCAAACAAACGACATAAATTCAGTGTTAGCAGATTTGTATTAACCAATGAAGTATGCTGTTTTGGTTGTCCTCCTGACTACCTGTTTCAGTGGTTACACATCTCAGTTAACACAGTACATGTTGTATTAATAGGGAGATGTGCATTGTCCTTTGAGGCATTGAAGCACTACATAAACATTATTTTGGTATTAACAAATGGAGCAACTCATGTCATTGCTGGTATAGACAAGCCAAATAGCAACATTGTTTGAATCTTGTACCTACAGTATGGTTACTTCCTATAGCTGATGTTAACACTGGCAGTCAGCCCCTAGTCCTATATGCAGAACTGTGGATGCGTGTGAGTTGAACCCCAGTACAACTCCAAATGGTAAACACTGGTTAGAAAATGGACAGATGCTTGGGCTGATGGACATCTATAGAAGTACTCATTACAATCGGAGAATGAATGTGAAGCCTCCATTCATTTATCGGGGCTGTCTAGAACACTATTTAAAAGTGATTTTTCCAGTACCTTTTCATCTCCTCTTACAAATAAATGCATTATAATACAAGTTAAACAATTGTACTTCATTTGATTGGTGACATTATTTCATTTTTGAAGCACAAAGCACACATCTTTTTAATGTTCACTCCCTGACAAATAAAGCCTGTCTAATTTATAATCATATTGTAGACAGGGGGATTGACATTATTTGTTTGACTGAGACCTGGTATAAATCCGAGGTATACTCGGTTGTAAACGAGTCCTGCCATCCTGGGTACACTACCTCGAAAAGGCCCGCAGCTCTGGACGTAGTGGTGGTCTGGCTGTAATCCATCGTATAGGTTTACAATTATCACTTCTCCCCCTTCCTAAATTCTAAACTTTTGAATGCCTGGCAGTTAATTACAAGCATCCACTTTTTATAACAATACTTCTTATTTACCGACCACCAAAACAACACCCTGATTTCATTACGGAAATTAATGAGCTGCTCTTATCTTTCTGTACAACATCATCAAATGTACTGATTCTTGGAGATCTGAACATTCATGTGGACACACCCTCTTAATTATTCTGCTGCCCAGCTCTTAGAGCTCCTGGACTGCCTAAATCTGAGGCAACTTGTCGAGGTCCCCACGCACAACAAGGGCCATACCCTCGATTTAGTCATTACTGACTCAGTCCTTATCTCTGACTTCCAAGTACTTGATATGGGTGTTTCCAGTAACAAAATTGTTTCAATGGATTTACCCACATTTTCACTATACTCTAAACCAGTGGTCCCCAACCTTTTTGACAGGAAGGACCACTTTATTAGATGCAAATTTTTCCACGACCAGGTCGGGGGGGGGGAGTGGGGGGGCAGTTTTATACACAATTTACATAACATTTCTATTATTATTAAGTTATTAAGCAGTTCACATACGTTTGCAACCTGAGATTTTTCTTCTTTTTTTGCATATAACAAAGACATATGCTTTGCATTTGCCATTCCAACAGATTGCACATCACAAACATTAACACTGTTATCGTTTTTTTCGTGTCTGCCGTTTCTATAGGAGGGTGACAATGAGTTAAATTCCAATGGATGTTTTTCAAATGTTGACAAGCAATAAGCAAAAGGTATCACTGAAAACCACAGAAAACAAAAACAGCAAAAAAAAAAAACAGTACGAGGAAAGTTCGAAGAAAGAATTTTTTTTACAATGTTTCTGTTTGGGGATCGTTGTGCAAATGTGCACATCTGAGCTGCGACCACAGATCTAACTGCTCTGTGGATGATTCATTCAGGCATTTCAAGGTCACTTCGTTGTAATGAAAGCATCTGCTGAATGTACTTCGTAGTAACGCGATTTCTATAGACTCGTGTCATATGGGGAAACTGTCGGGACCGTAACAATACTTTGTTGTAATACTCTCTCACCTCGGTCTCTCTCCTCTCTCTGCGCCGCTGCAAAGCCCCGCCCGCCAAGCGTTCTGAAAAGTCTGAGTGAGTCTCCGTTGCCGGCAGTTCTCTCGCGGCCCGGCTGTCAGATGGCTGCGGACCGGTGGTTGGGGACCCCTGCTCTAAACCACAGCGCTGCATCCGCTTCAGGAGCCTGAAAAAAATAAATTCGACTGATTTAAATGCTGACATTAAGAACTTCTCTGTTGCTCCACACCTTTCTTCTGTCAATGAATTAGTCAATTATTACAACAATGGGCTCCAGAACATCCTTGAGACCCATGCCCCAGTTAAATCACGAGTGGTCTCTTTTGTAAAATCTTCCGCATGGTTTACAAGTGAGCTTTGACAGATGAAAACAGCTGGGTGAGACCTTGAGCGGCGTTTTGTTGCAACCAGTTTAACAATCCAGAAATTAGCATATCGGGAACACCAAAAAAACTACTCCAGAGCACTGACCACTGCCAGATCTCCGTACTATTCAAATTTAATCAACAACAGTCCTGGAAACTCCAAACAACTTTTTTCCATGATAAATCATTTACTCAATCCTCGTACCTACACCTGTAATAATTTCACAGAGGAGCAGTGCAATAATTTTATTGAATATTTCACCTCTAAGGTAGACATCATCCGCTCCTCATTGTGTGTCTCCAGCCCTCCTTTGCTGGATGTTTCTACATCAAAGCCAATGGGCTGCCTCTCCCAGTTCCTCTGTAGCACAGTTAAAGAAGTTGAGGGCATCATACAGAGGATGAGGCCTTCAACGTGTTCATTGGACCCTTTTCCTACTCCTCTGGTAAAAGCTAATGTATCAGATATAAGCCCTCTTATTGCTGATATCATTAATCACTCTCTCCAGAGCGGCTTAGTCCCACTGGCCTTGAAAACCGCAAAAATTAGACCTCATTTGAAAAAATCCTCTTTGGATCCTGAAGTGATAGCAAACGATCATCCGATCTCCAACCTTCCATTTTTGTCTAAGGTTTTGGAAAAGGTTGTTTTGGTCCAGCTTCAGGATCACCTCAAAAAATTCAATCTGGTTTCCAAACTTCTCACAGTACAGAGACAGCCCTGGTCAAAGTCACCAATGACATCCTGATGGCTGCTGACCAGGGCTCTCCATCACTCCTTATCCTTCTGGACCTCACAGCTGCATTTGATACGGTAGATCATAATGTTCTTCTTCATCATCTTCACTATATAATTGGACTTTCTGGCATTGCTTTGGAGTGGTTTGAGTGGCTGAATATGTGGCCTTGGGGGATGCTAAATCTCGTACCCACACTGAACTTCCTCAAGCTGAACAACACTAAAACTGAAGCTCTTTTAATTGGCACCCCCCCCATCAACTTTGTTCCTCTGTAAATAGTATTTCCTTTTCTGACCATACCATTGCCCTCTCCCATTCTGTTACATACGTAGGTGTCAAGTTAGACTCCCATCTGTCATTTGATACACATGTCCATCACCTTTGTAAAATTGCATTCCTTCATCTCCGAAACATAGCCAAACTCCGTCCCTACCATTTGATACACATGTCCATCACCTTTGTAAAATTGCATTCCTTCATCTCTGAAACATAGCCAAACTCTGTCCCTACCTCTCCCTCTGTGATGCTAAAAAGCTGGTTCATGCCTTTGTCTCATCCAGGCCGGATTATTGTAATGCACTCTTCATCGGGATGCCCAGCAAGAGCCTTCAAAAGCTCCAACAAATTCAAAATAGTACTGCAAGAATCCTGATGAGGGTGCAGAAATATGAACACATTTCACCAATCCTTTGGTCATTTCAATGGCTCCCTATTCACCTCCATATTGAATACAAACTCTGTTTGTTTACTCACCAGTGTGTCCATGGAAATGCTCCACAATATCTCAAGGAACTCCTTATACTACAATCCACTACAAGAAACCTCCGTTTTTGCAAACACCTACTGCCTTCGCTCCCCTGTGACCTAACTTCATACAATGGGTGACCAAGTCTTTGCAACCGCTGCTCCATGGCTCTGGAATGCCCTACCAGAGAGCCTGGGAACACAGCAGATTGTGGACTGTTTTAAAAAACAGCTAAAGACTTTTCTATTTAGGAAAGCTTATTAACAAGAATGCTACTAATTATTGTTGTTTTATCTCTGTTTTTATCTTGCTTTGCCTTTGTTTAAACTTTTTTATGTAGCACTTTGAGATTTACTACTAATGTAAAGTGCCCTATAAATAAAATGCATTATTATTATTATTATAAATCTGTTTCTGAATTAATTCCATAATGGGAAAAAGTAGCTATAACTCAATGTTGTGTGTCTGTCTGAATAAACACAAAAGCATTTCTAGACATGACCTCTGCTGATTTTCTTTTCAACATGTGTTGATGGAGTGGTGCATCAGCACTATGAGACATTTTTCAATGAAGTTTTTACTCTGGTTTTATCATGTATTATTGTGCTATCTGAAGTAATTACCTACTTGCTGTCATGCCTGAGTACAGTACCGACTTTTTCGGTACTACCGATATTGTAAGAAAGCTGGTACCAACTTAACATGAGATGACAATAAAGTTCACTTTGACTTTTGACTTTGACTTTACTATGAGTCAGTAAAATCTCCCCCCCCCCCCCCTACTTTGTTTTTTTTTTTTTTTCCAATTGTCAGTTTTGTTTCGATATCTAATTTCTTGAATTTGTCTGATTTTTGTTAAGAACTGATACTGTTGAATTTAAGTTTAAATAACACCAATAACATGAAGAGATTTTTTTATTGCATTTTAGCAGTGTAATAGCATAATAGTAATCTTGTAGAATACTTGAGAGCACTCTGCAGGAACAATACATTTGCATATTTGAAAATGTGACCTCCATCCACAACACTGACACAGTTACCATTTTAGTCATTGCATTCAATGATCATATTTATATTGATGTGTAAGGTGATCAACATCTCCTGCAATGTGATGCACACTTTTCTGCCATGTATCTCCAAACAGATGATTTACTCATTGCAAGTTAAAGTGGTAGCAACCTGTTATGACATCCCATTGCTAGCCTTCACGGTATTAGCAGTTTCACATGGTAAGGTTATTTTAATCACTGGTGCTGGAGAGTGGTGGCATGTTGCATGTTGATTAGCACAGGCAAGTTAAAGTTTCACTGCACATGTGACAATCACTCTATAAACCTTGACTATATATTCAAATATGAATGTTGAGAAAATTGAAAGGGTACAGTATATGAAAACATCAATGCATCAAACAGAATTTGATTCAGTGTAGTTTGACAGTATAAATATAAGCACAAATTAATCTTATGACACATTTTTAAGAAAAGCCAGAAAAAATATGTACAGCAATCTTTTGGCATAAATATTTAAAATTAAACAGAAAATGAATTAATTAATTTTAGTAGTGGGGCAATCACTGGTGTTGTTTGTTAATAATAGTTGTTATGTTACACAAGTATGAACTGAAATGGAATGCACATGAATGTTTCATATTTGTATTTAGTGCCCAATGTTCCATTAATTATTTTCTTCTTTTTTTCTCTCCTTAGTATCAAAATTCAAGGATTCTTGGGGTGGTGTACCTACAGCTCAGATGTCTTCAAATATACCAGGTCGTAGCAGTGAAAACATGATTTATTATCTACTTGTAGGTGGAACGTTTGTTGGTTCTGGTATATATGTGAGTATTTACCTTCTTTATTCATTTTTTAAAGTTTTCAATAGATGTATCCAAATATCTTGAATATGTCATTAATTATAGCAATAGTGCTATTTGTTTTGAATTAGAAGCAGCACCAGCATTGCAGGGGTAAGTGATTTTAAGCTCTGGTCCGTTTGTTTGGTAGTCTGGTATTGAGCCACCAGGTTGATATTGTCAAAGGTAAAAAAAAAAAAAAAACAAAGGTAACCCCTGGGTGAGAATTTTGGGTCGGGATATAGTTTATGGTCTTCCCCTGATTAATTGAGGGAGGTGTATACATTTTGGAAGAGACTGGGCCAATAGTGTGGATTTGTGTACTGTATACACACCCACACACACACACACAGATTTGAGTTTTATATGTTAGTTAAGTATGGAAAAATATGTATGGATACAGTGCATTCTTTCTTTCAATGTGTTATATTCCTGCCATAAACATCCAAACTTTTTCTGTATCTTCCTATTTTAATCTGGATCACTGACTGTGGGTGCCCAAAATGAGGCAACTGAAGCAAACCAGGGACTGGTAGATTCGTGCCTGTTTCATTTATCATTTTGATTTTTTGTTCCCCACATGTTTGTGGAAATATCGAACAGGTCCCTGCAGCAGAGATCTAAGCATCAGACAATGAAGATGTAAAATATATATATAGTAAGTGCAAGCAGGACATAATTACAATGTCATGCAGTGCTCATGTTATTGAGTTTTCATACTACTTGCGCTTAGTCCTGCAGGTGACATTTCTGGGCAGCATTTGAAACCGTAAATTAAATCTGATCTAGCTTATGAGCATTCACATTTATTGAAAGGTAAACATATGTTAAGCTAAACCACAGATGGGGAAGCTAGCTTACTCTAAGCTATATTGTACCAAAAATCTTCTCTTCAGTGTGATGAAAACCCAAGGCTTAAGTAAGCATTGTGTTTGGTTAAGTTCACTATCTTTCTTTCAGCTGTGACTTTTGTCTTTGGCTGAAAACCTCGAGTGAAATAGTTTTCTAAACTGGAGTTTTTACTAACTAGGGGTAGTGTTTTATTTTTATTCTTCTTTATGCTGAATTTTTAAACAGATCTGAGTTTTTCTAAATCCTTCCAAAACCCAGCATTTTATGAAAATAATCTGTCTTTTATTAGTAGCTTACAATACTGTGGAACTGTGAAAATAATTGTTTTTATACCTGAAAGGAAAATCACTACTTATGTGTAAATGTTATTATTTTGATGAGCAAATGATGCCTGCATATTGCAAATAGTTCTGGTATTGAATGTAATAATAGGGCTCACTCTGTCCATTTTTATTCTAGGATATTTTTATGATTTAAACTTCTCTAAACAACCACCCAACTTAAAAGAGAGGAATACTAACTTTCTCTCAATATCTAAGTAAACTGGCTGTTTTATACAGTACTACTTTGTTGAGCCTACGCCCTATGGCAGTGGCTGATGTGCAGTCCCTCAAAACTGTGTCAATGTGTCTCCTACAACACTGATTGGACAGTTTGGTTACTATGTATTTCCTGAAATGCGGTCCAGTTCGTTTTTCACTATTCTGAAGTAAACATGTAGCAGATCGAGATAAGACTTCTTGATGAAGTTGGAAAATATAAACATTTACAGTATATGATACTTAATCACAACACTATAAAGGCAATCAGATGGTGGCCAGTTTGTGGCGAATGTATGAAAAAATGCAAAAATGTAACAGACAAAAATGTTTGCCTAAATAAGAAAATGTGTATGAAGAGGAGTAGAGATCCAGAAGGGAAAAAAACTGTCTACATTATAATGGATCACTGGCTTTTCTTTCAGGCATGTGCCTACAGCGAGGCGCGATGCAGAAGTATAAACTGCTTCTTAAGGCATTGCTTACTGCTTTGGCTTGACCTAGAAGTGTAAATATGCCAAAAAGGCAACTTATATGTGTAATGTTAATGACAAAAATAATTCTAAGTGAATGTCAATGAACTACTAATAACCCAAATTAGATTTGGTACAATAGTTGTGACTCTGAAGGCTATAGGGAAAAAAACCCACAGTTTTAGAAATGTAAATACATAGAATTAAATGGGCACTAGAAAGTTTTGTGCAGGTGACATTCACACATGATTATTTATGAAAATAAATGATTTATTGAATTAAACATTGACAGTCTGAGAAGATACTGTCCCCAGGTTTCCTTTTTCAAACTATAAAGCATATTTAGCATCGAAAGACTTTAATAATGTCATGACCTGAATGAACAGATTTCTTTTTGAAACACAACAGATATTTACATTTCTTTGTATTTTGTAGGTATATAGACATTTACAGGAAGATAAAGCCCGATTTAATGAAAGAATGGCCCTTGTTCTGAAACCTGTGAATGAAAAACCATTTACAGGTAATACATATTCATCTTTTTAAACATTATAATTTGGCAAAATTACTAATCAGCTATGGTATCGGGTGTCAGTTTTTTTTTTTTTCTTTTTTCAAATGTGCACATGAAACATTAGAAGGCAATGGAAGAAAATAAACTTTTTGAGGATTAATAATATGTTAATATGAAATCTGCTGCTGGAAATTCTTTGGTATTATTGACCATTAACATCTTTTCAGTTAACCAACATGTGTGGACATAAGCATCTCACCAACCTGTGGGATTAACACACTTCATGTAGCACTTTTGTAGTGTACACCATTCCCAAGTGTTGTACATGTGTGGGATGGAGTGGAGTACACTCTGAATTTTCATGCCTTGTGTATCATTTAGTGTTAGGGCATATGCTACTGTGCTCAGGTTTCTTACTAGTTGTAAAATAGATCCTGGTTTTTATTTGTCTGCATTTCATGTGTATTAATATAAGAGGGATTGAAATGAAATTAGCTCTGGCTTTTGGTGAGACCATCTATTCAATCGTATCGTATCACACTGAAAACATTTCAAGGTGGATTGTTTATCAATTTATTTTATACAGTCACTGAGGACGTTTGTAGTTCCTTGTCTAGGGATACTGTTACGCTTCAGTGGATCTTTTGGGAACAACAAATTGATTCATAGTATGAATACTTTAAATAATTTCCATTCTGAATTTTGTTTATAGCAGAATTCTCTGTTTTGCATTGGGAGCAGTTTGGCTATGGTGATGATTAACAGTCAATATAACTATTGTAGTGAACAGTGAGTTATTTTAACAAGCAGGTAATATTTACTCTAATGGAAATCAACATTCTCTGCTTTTTTCCTGTAACTTGCATGCCCTTGTGATTTTAAGATTTTTTAGCTCAGCTTATAAACTCCGTTTTCTGTAGTTGAAACAACGTTATAATTTAAGTACAGTCTCATCATTTGGGTTTTCTGTTTTTTAATATTACCCTATTGTTGGTTGCATTTTGGTTTTGAAATCAAGATTCATCAATATATGACAAATCTCCTGTGGCTAAGACAGAGGTATCCCCAGTTGTAGAAGAACAGGGGCCTAAGCCCCCAGAAGAAAGTGCAGGTGCCGTCACTGAGGAATTGCAAAAAGTGTCCACTGAAGAAGCCTTTAAAGAACATACAGGTTTTTAAAATTTTCATTGTGCCAGAATAACAGAAGATATATCTCGCCTTATGCTTTGAGCAAAAAAAGCAATAAGCTCTAAACATAGTTTATGATATGCCTTTTGCTTTAATATCAGGCAAGTCCTATGCTTATTCCTTTTTTTTAATCAGTGCAAGAGGCTGGATATTGTAAAACAAATCTTTTTCTGTTAAGGACAAAAGAATCCATTCTTACTCTGCATTTATCTCAATATTTACTAACTGCTAACCCAAATCTATTTATTGGGGATTTAGTTTGGTCTCCTCAGGTACTAATGCCAAACCTAAACCTTGCATTCTTTGTGTTTTGTCCTGTTTGTACAAACTCAGTATTCAACATGTGAGGTAATCTAAACGTTTTAGAGGTGATGCATGGTCATCAGTGGGCTTCATTTTAAGTGCGTGTTTCATTTCTCATTGAAGCAGGATTTTTAATTAGCTAACATATTAAAATAAGAGGTGGTGTTTAGAGGTTATGCACATTTAATTTATTTTTATTATATAACTGAAATTTCTTTTGAAATGTAAAATAGGTTAAACTAAACTATGTTTTCATTTTATAAGAAATCGCAGGAACAACTTTTACATTTTTTACTGTTTATTTTAGGTACAAGTTAATCTTTTTTTCTATAATTTATTAACTTATGCACTTGTGGAATGTTTTTATGTTTAGTAGTATGAATGCATCAATTCTGTTTTTATATTCACTTTTCCACAGCTGTTTTATTTGAATTCATTTTAATGGCTTTTATTAATTATATGGTCATTTCTTGCAGAGATTACCACATCTTCAGAACCTGTTTCAGTGGAAAAGAATCAACAACCTGAAGGGGGTATGGTCCAATTCAGTTTTATCTAATTAAATTAAATACTTTCATTTTTTTTTACAATTTTTAAGTTTTTATTAAAAAAAGTTTTTATGTTGTCACAGAATACAGAGCCTAAATTTGTAATGCATTTAAACTTTTGTAATTTGTTGCTACTTTTATGTGTGTGGGGTTGGGGGTGAAGGGAGATTAAGGGGATACATTTTAATGTCCTTTGAAAACGAGTGATAATGCAGAGCAAAGTTAATATTTCAGTGCAAGACCTCAGACATTAGGAGAAACCAACCATTAACTGTTGAATGTCTTTTCACAGTGATGAATGATATATGAGGGAATTTCAAAGGGGCAATTTCATTTCCTAGATATGTTTGTGTAAGAAAGGAAACTGATCCTATTGGTTTTTTTGCATGTTACTACTTAGATTTAAATAGACATACAAAATCTCCACTTAGCAGCTCAACAATAATAAACCTACTATCTTTCAATTAAAAAAAATTTAGACTCCAGGAGGGAGTGAAAGTAGGTTTAGTTTGGGGAGTCAAAAATCCACAGTTTAAAAAGCAGTTTAATATTAATGTTGGTGGCATTTTTTAATTTCACAGCTTCTTCTTTCTGATGTTTACAGCAGTTTATACAATTTTGAATAAAGTTATCTCTGCTAGTTTAAACAGTTATTTATTTAAAGTTAATTCTGCCTATAGATTTTTTCACTCATACTCAGCCAAAAAGCCAGACTTGCCAAGGAATATACTAGGGGGCTTTGCTCGCCAACCCCCATGTTTGGTTTTCCGGATACACACTTGTAAGATTTTTTTTTTTCTTTGAATTGTTGCTATTTCATTAGTTTCACTTTTATTTCAGAACTTCGGTAAAAACAATATTTGGAATCTTTTGAGTCCCAACATGCTGAATCTTTTAAATGAGTTCTGTGAGACATGTGTTTAATGACTTTGTACCATAATTCAGGATAGGTTTCTCTGTTTGGAATTTCAGCCCAGACAAAATGATCAACATCATCAGCAGTTAATAATTTTTTTTGCAAAGTAACCAATAAATGCATGTGAGGTAAACCCCGTTTTTGAAATTCTCTGACTTAAACTTCAAAGCCTTACAATGTTTACATACTTCTGATATATCACCTATATCCATATCTTCGATCTCTATTCGCCTTTTCGTTATTTCTCAGAGTAATAATTTGTCTTTGTTTGCGCTAATGCGATGTTTACTTTCTTTGTTTTTATACTTTCTAATTTTCCTGCATTCATATTCTTTAACTTTCTCTACATGTGTATCGCGCCATTTTTTTTTTTTTTTTGAGCCTTTTGAATTCCACTGCTTTCATAATCTCTAACCTGCCCTGCATGTGTATAGCACCAACATTTTTGAACATCTTTATGAAGTTCTTCTTTGTCTTTTACTCTTTGTCTTTTAATTCTTAGCCCGATTGGACGTGCTTTTTTTTTTTTTCAATTCCACTTGTTCCGGGCTGATAATTACTTTCCTTATTTTCTGAATTTGCACCTAGATTGTTCTTTTTCTTTTTTGCATTTTTTTTATCTCCAACGCTTTTGAGTCTTTTTTCTCTGCGCTGTTCTTTCTTCTTCGCTTAGTCATTGACGTTTCATCTATAATATTGTATAATATATAGTATTGTCCTTGTATGCTTTATATGCGCTGAGAGCCCTTGATCTGTGTGTGCTCCAAGCCTTTACACGACTGAGTATTTTGCTGCCCAGGGTCTGTCTTGATATTGGTTGTAAGTAGGGTGTGTCTTGCAAGAATCTCATGTTCTATGTCCCCAAGAGATGGTCCTGGGTCAATTTCTTGGCACAAAGTCTCATGTTTAAGGTCCCCATGAGATGCTCTGTGGCCCATCTCTTTTGTCTCGCGGGTCTTTTAAGTGTCTTTCGTGATCGTCACATGATGATCATGTCTCGTCTCCCTAGTCTTTCTCTCCCAGGATTTTTTTTATAATAGATATATATATTCACATACCACAATGGTTTTCCTGTCAGAGAATGATTTTCTGCAGCTTTAAGACGTATGAGCAGTCAAAATAAGGTTGTGTAAATGCTATTTTAAGTCTGAGATATTTAGTTAAAATATAGTTAATATATTCTTACCTTAGGTGGCATAGTAGTGCACACTGATTAGCATTGCCACTTTACACATCCATCATACTACTGTAGGTTCATGTCTAGCACCTGATTGTCTGTGTGGTTTGTATGTTCTTACTGTGTCTCCGTGCTTTTCCTCTGAATACTCCAGTTTTCCTTCCACATTCTCAAAGCCTTGTAGACTTTATTAAATGGCCCAGTGTGAGTGTTGGTGTTTGCCTGAGTGGACCCTGCGAAGGATTGTTATCCTGTGCTCCTCTCAGTTGGAGTAAGCAGGTCTAAGAACATGACTATTATTAGTTTGCCAGTTATCTTATTTTCTTTGAGATTAGCATGAATTGTTGCCAGAACTAAAGGACATTTATTTAACACCGTAACAGAATGTAAAGGTAAAGTGTTTTATTATAGGATAAAGTGTCCTATATCTAGTGAAATTGAATGGAAATTCACTAAACAATCCAAGTTGACCTGCTGAATTTCTGTATTCATTTTAGTGTAAGAATGTATGGCAGTCTGTTTTTAGCCTTCAGTTTAACAAAATTTTGCCAAGTTCCTTCTAAAGCACTATTTAAAAACAGCACATTCATTACACATTCATTATTCATAACATTGCAAAATAACATTTTCACAGAGTTTTAATGTCTTTGTAAACATTTTCTTCTGTATTAAAATAAAATAAACTTAAACTAGCCAACCCACGGTGTAGCATATGCCGCATAATTGTGTATTGATGGGTGAAAGACACAGTTGTCCAAATGGGGTTGGTTTTGAGGATACGACTGTAGGTGAATGAAAAGATGTTACTCTGGAGATGGCAACATACAATACAGCGTTTTACACGCTGCATACAGCGATTCACATAGAAGCATAGACACTGCTAAGACCATGGGATACCCCTCTCAGACTGTTTTACATGCTGCATACAGCGATTCACATCCGTGACAAATATTATTCTTCGTAGATGGTGCTGTCGCGTCCACCCTTGCTCTCGAAGCATACACACCGCCTGGTCATGTGCCCGCTCGCAGGAGCAACTAACAGAGACCCACCCACCAACTCTAAGACCATGGGATACCCCTCGCAAACTGTTTTACATGCCGCATACAGCGATTCACATCTGCGACAAACATGCCTCTTCTTAGATGGTCCTGCCGCGTCCACCCTCGTTCTCGAAGCATACACACCGCCTGGTCATGTGCCCGCTCGCAGGAGCAACTCACAGAGACCCGCCCACCAACTCTAAGACCATGGCGTGTAAAACAGTTTGTGATGGTGGACGTGGTCATGCGTCATAACCGAAAAGAATGCAGTGGAACCTCGGTTCATGACCATAATTCATTCCCAAACTCTGGTTGTAAACCGATTTTGTCGTGAACCGAAGCAATTTCTTGAACCTTCAACAACAGAGAAAACTAACACTGCAATAGTTTGCGCTATAGCAACAAAAAATGAACATTTGAAAAAATCTGTAATTTAATAAACCACCAAGAAAAGTAACATTTCAAAAATGAACACTACGAACCGATCGCTGTAAACAAAATCAAGCCCAGTGCATTCTTTAACTGCCTTCCTACCTTATGAGTCCAGCCCTCTCTCTCGCTCGCGCTGCCTGTGTGTGTGCGTCTGTCTCTCTCTCGCGCTGCCTGTGTGTGTACCTCTGCCTCTCTCTGGCGCTGCCTGTGTGTGCGTGCGGCTCTCTCTCTCTCTCATTGCCTGTGTGTGTGGCTGTGCCTCTGTCTCTCTCGCGCTGCCTGTGTGTGTGCCCGGCTCTCTCTCTGGCGCTGCCTGTGTGTGTGCCCGGCTCTCTCTCTGGCGCTGCCTGTGTGTGTTCGTGCCTCTCTCTCTCTCACTGCCTGTATGTGTACCTCTGTCTCTCTCTCGCGCTGCCTGTGTGTGTGCGTCTGTCTCTCTCTCGCGCTGCCTGTGTGTGCGCGCGGCTCTCTCTCTCGCTGCCTCTGTGTGTGTGTGGCTGTGCCTCTGTCTCTCTCGCGCTGCCTGTGTGTGTGCGCGGCTCTCTCTCTGGCGCTGCCTGTGTGTGTGTTTGCGCCTCTCTCTCTCTCTCACTGCCTGTGTGTGTACCTCTGTCTCTCTCTCGCGCTGCCTGTGTGTGTGCGCGGCTCTCTCTCTGGCGCTGCCTGTGTGCATGCGCATCTGTCTCTCTCTGGTGCTGCCTGTGTGCATGCGCATCTGTCTCTCTCTGGCGCTGCCTGTGTGTGTGTGTGTGTGTGCATCTGTCTCTCTCTTGCGCTGCCTGTGTGTGTACCTCTGCCTCTCTCTGGCGCTGCCTGTGTGTGCGCGCGGCTCTCTCTCTCGCTGCCTCTGTGTGTGTGTGTGTGTGTGTGTGTGTGTGTGTGTGTGTGTGCGCGCGTCTCTCTCTGGCGCTGCCTGTGTGTGTGTGCGGCTCTCTTTCTCGCGCTGCCTCTGTGTGTGTGTGTGTGTGTGTTGCACAGGAAATGCACAGGGAGAGACTGAACCTCGCAAGAGCAACTAACAGAGACCCGCCCACCAACTGTAAGACCATGGGATACCCCTCGCAAACTGTTCTACACGCTGCATACAGCGATTCACATCCGCGACAAACATACTTCTTCAAAGGTGCACATGGAGTTTAGCAGAGACGAACGCGAATGTCGCTCTGCTCTGTGAGTTGCTGCGTCCGAGTTGGTGGGCGTGGCTCTGCGAGTTGTCGTCGTATCCAATGGTCTTAGAGTTGGTGGGCGTGGCTGTCTTGCGTGCTTTCCATGGGTGGCTACTTGTTGGCGGTGCGTGCTTTCCATGGGTGGCTACTTGTCGGCGGCTTAGTGAATTATATATATAGGTTGAAAACAAGCCTGTGGATTCAGTAGTGGACTTATGATACAATGTTGATGCTGCACTCATCTGAGAATAGTACTCACTAAATTGTGTGTATGAAACATTTAAAACCTGTGGTCCCAGCCCACTTTCATGTACAGTAATGGCTATGTTGCACATCAACAATTTTTACCTTTTACATCATTACACAGGCATTGAATAAAGGTTCTGTCAAAGTTTACTCAGTGTGTCATGTTATACCTTAGTTCTAATTTTTCAGTCAGATTTTCAAATTGCCTGCTTTCAACTAAAGATGTTTTCATTTTCCTACATGTTTCATTTCAGTTATGTGGTAATGTCGCACAATATACAATACAGTGTCACATTTCGTATTATCAGTATTCTGTATCGCGAAATTTGAAACAACATAATTTTATATCATGCCTAACGACGAGGTTAGAAGCCTAGGAGGAGAGACCAATTTATCACTGTATTGGTCTCCAATAATAAACAAGTTTTGTGACTTTATGCTTACTTTGTATAATGTGGTTTATTTTCTTTGAAAATATGCTATAAAAATGTATTTCATATTTTACATGGAGGATTTGCTGAATTCAGATCCATTAATGCAATCTGTTTTTAAATATAACTGTAGATTTAGGTGTTTTGATTAAAATTAGTTGTATTTAAAGCAGCATTGAAGATCACTCTCCTTATTTATTTGATTTTCAGCTCAAGAAATGACAGTTGTTCAGGCACGACCTGAAATACCTCCGCATGCTCCTTACCTCCTTATTGGTGGTGGTACAGCATCTTTTGCAGCAGCAAGATCCATTCGAGCTAGAGATCCAGGTGCAAGGGTGAGTTGTTAACCATTTTGATCAAACAAATTTTCTGGCTGGAGATTGGATTGATCTATTATTTGGCCAACTGTTGGCATTAGATTTTGCTACAGTACAGTATATTTGAAATAAAGGTTATTATTTTCACAAACAGCAGTGTGGGCATTTACCTAGATACTTATTATTTGGCTGAAGCTGTGTTTAGTAATTTTATGGAGCATCACATCTATTAGAAAAGCTTGCATTGGTTGCAAAGGGGATACCAGTCCACTTGTAAAACAAAGGCCTTAAAATGTACAGGATGTGGTCACTTTAAAGTGGGAAATGTTTAGGCATTTTAAGTTGAATATTTAGATTATATGCATATTAAAAAGGTGGTAATCTAAAGTGTTTTCATAAAGTTACAGTACTTTTTTTATTATGAGACCTTTATTGCGACAAGTGATTTTATCTCGTGTTTGGTAGCTAGTTTCTTAAAAGTTCAAGATACCAAATTGCTTTCAAAGCATGTAGAGAAACAAGAAGTTGCATATACCACTGATATATCCAGCTTGATGGAAGTGAACCATGAGAGTAAAGGTAGTGAAACATACACATTTGTTGCTAAGATTTGATTGAGGTGCTGTCAGCATTTGGCAGAGAAAATGTTTGTGAGTTGTGAGGACCTTTCAAACAGATTAGGCAGCTGAAAACATTGCAATTATTTGCATTTTTGTTATTACTATATTTTTGTATTTTTATTTGGAAATATGTGCTATTGATTGATTATTATCATCATCATCATCATCACTGGTATAAAGGTCATTTTCAGGGTTTACCCGGGTTACCCAGTTATAATCCCCCCCCCACTTCTTTTTCTTTCACTCTTTATGATGCTGAGCAGCAATGGTGTAAGACCCATTTTTTTCTATAGAATAATAATTCAGTTTTGTGCATTTTAATTATTGATTTCACATTCTCAATGTGAATATTTGAGGTCCTGTTTTATTATGTTACTGCTGTAACACAATATGTGTTGCATGTTGATCAGCACATACATGTATGAATTTCACTGTACTGTATAAACGTAACAGTAATGACCCTAACAAATTACGAAATAAAGTCACTACACTCCAAAGCCATGCAAATTTAAACTTCTCTTTTTGTTTCATATGTTATCAACAAACATTGCTTTAATAATGCCTTGTTGTTTTATTTTCTGATTGATTGCCTTACTCTGGCATATTAGCTGTGAGTCCTGACTGGATCTACGAAGGACTTATGTTATTTCTGTTTAAGAAAAATAAGAATGTAAACACTCTGCATGCAGCTGAGACCTCTGCACTGTGACAATATCCCCTGCAGTTGAAAACGCTTTCACTGGGCACAGATTTAGCAGGGACAGATTTATGATTTCCCCAGAGAAGCATGCATTGGGAATTTGGTTGCTTTCTCTTCCCACCATGCTAGAGGACTGCTGTTGAGCAACACAAGGTCCACTTCTGTATAATTCCTCCTTGCTGTAATCTTTTGAGTCCGTATCAGTGAAAGGTGTATCGATGTCTTGAGCACTCCATCTCACATCTGTGGCTTCTAAGAGCTGCAGCAACTGTAAGTCATGAGTATATTAAGACCGCTATTCCAGTATGATGGTAAGTGTGTGCTTTGCTGGTTGCAAGAGAGTTAAATTTGAAAAAGAGTCGGTGGGTGCAGTGGTGCATTTATGAAAGCTGAGGCAACTCACTGAACTGTTTTTATGTGAAACTCTTTATCTGCGGCCCCAGACCACTTTCGTGTACAGTGATGTCTATGTTGGGCACCTACACAGTACCTTCACATAATTATACAGTTGGTCAATAACCATTATGCCAAAGTTTGGCAAATTAAACCTTTGTTCTAGTTTTTCAGTCAGATTTTTGAATTTCCTGCATTTTGTTCTTTGTATTATTTCAGTCATTTGGTAATTTCACACAATACATAATACATGTGGAATCCCGATATATAACGAAATTCATGGGACCATAAAAATATTTTGTTATGATGAAAATTTCTTTATAATGAATATGGGGAAAATATGTGTACTGTTATGACAGGGGTCCCAGCGATTTGCCATCTCTATAATGGCAGTGGCACAATGACAGCACCATAGCTACTCTGCTGTGTCTGGTAAACAGTAAACCAAGGGCAAATTGGTTGTCCTCTGCAGGATCTGGCTTATAATGTAATGTGCTTGTTGCACAGTGTTTAAAACATTTATAACTGAGTTTTGACCTGCTCTTCCTTGCACTCTCCTGGTCTGCCACAGCAGTAATTCTAATCTGAAGATGGGTTCTAAAGCAAGGTGATTGCCCCAGTGTTGTTGCTCCTATTTCGTGTGCTTGAGTTCTTAAGTAACAGCTTCTGTGTTGGATGAAGACTTGAGACTCTACCTGCCTTCTCTATACAGTAATGAAGTATCTGTATTTTCCTTGGAAACCTGGACTCACCTTGTCTCTCATGCAACTAACTCTGTGACCCGCGCTTGACAATACCTACCTTTATTAAAAAAAAAAAAAAAACGCACTTCTTAAAACTGAAAAAATATTTTATTTGAAATTGAGACTTTTTTTTAATAGAAATATAGGTATGAATACTGAATGAAAATGAGACAGTAAATGTAACTTTTTTTTACAGAGAAATACAAACATTTTTCTAATTTTATTTTCAGGCCCTAATGTCCGATCTTTAACTTTGTCATCTTATTTTTTCAATTCTTGGAAAATTGTTGACAGTGTTAATGGTGCGATTCCAAATGCGTTCGCCACGTCACTTTTCTTCATTCCTGAATTAGCTTTTTCCAGGATTGTTCATTTTTCTTTCAATGTAAACTGACACCGTTCCTCACTTTTTTTGTTTATTGCAAAGAAAACTTTTGAGAAGCGCTGTGAATCTCAAAACAGTACAGTATCTGCACACACCCATGTGGACACTCAATGGAGCACTGACTCCGAATTCGGCTATACCTGTATGATGTTGCACCTACACTCTCACCGAGACTGTCCAAGACTAGAAATTTTGTAACAGACTGTCACTTTCTTTTGGTCTAACAACAAAGGGACAGCTTGTTGCAGGGTTCCCAAGATGCGGCAAAAGTGTAATCATGGCATTAAGTATTTTTGCTGTTGCATTATTCTTTATATCTGTTAAACATGATGTTGTGTGAATGTTTGTCCAGGCCAACAAAAAGTATTTGTTATTTTGAACATTTTGTTACTTCAGTATTCGCTATTACAGGATTTGACCTGTACAAGTCACTCTAACATGCTGTCATTTTGCTGATTTTTTTTTTTTGGTAAAGATCAACTTTCGGGTATTGATTACTTCTAAATCATCTAAACACATTTCAACATTTCCCTTATCATTGATCCAGAATGGATCTAAATATTGGGAGTATGCTAACTACATTTTTGTAGCCATGCTGATATACTTTGTGTCTATTTAACATATATGACTTTTGGTCATTGAAAATTAATTTTAATGATGTTATTCAAAATATGCTGTGATACTTAAATATTAAAATTAAAGAGAAACATCTGGCAATAGTTGTAAATTAGTATTAAAACTGTGGTTGTCTTTGGGTGTAATTAAGTTCACAGTTTAGTATTCAGATTTTTTTTTCATCTTTGTGTATTTCTACATATTCTATTGACAGAATTGATACTATTACTGCTACATTTCTTTTGTTTATTTTCATTTTTCTTTAACTTTGCAAACTTCATAATGATGTGTCTAAGTCAATTGTCAGTAGTACCCAGTAGGGGGCAGACTTGGACCAATAGTAGTTCATTTTGTGTAAATGGACTGTATTTACTAGGTCTTTCATTCTTGTACCAGTAATTTTATATTTTTTTTTAGTTTGGACTTTCTATTTAATATAACTTTCATAACCGAAGAACAAAAATTGGTTAAAAATTGATTTTGCCCTGTTCAGTTTTCATTTACAAATTAGACTTCATGCAGCAGTGACAAGAGGAAGTAACCTGAATAATAGATAATATGCACCCAAAATGGTCCATTTTTTTTAAACAGAAACATTCTTAATATGTATAGTTGCACTGTCCTCTTTCCACAAAAAGTACTGAATTTTTTAAAAATGTTTGTTTGTATTCATGTGTTTTTATTTGACAATAATGTGTATATTAATCTTCAGCATATGTACTTAACCTTTGTATTTCCTTCTATAATTTTAAACATTCCTGATGAACAGTGTCAACCCATCCATTAATTTTTTTACATCGATATCCAGTTCAAGGTTGCATGATAGTAAGATCACTCATCCTTATTATTTTAAAAGTATATCCACTTTTATCTGTGATAGGTACTTATTGTCACTGAAGAAGCAGATCTGCCATACATGCGTCCACCACTTTCCAAAGAGCTCTGGTTCTCTGATGATCCAAATGTGAAAGAGACATTGAGATTTAAGCAGTGGAATGGAAAAGAAAGGAGGTGACTTTAAAGCTTAATTCAAATCATAGTGATATAATTTAAGAGATTTCTTGGAAAAAATTCAAATTCAGATATACACTTGTATGTGGTATTACTTGGGGTGGAATGGGGATACAAAGGACAGGGTCACTGTCTCCTGGATTTGAATACAGTGATAGCTGACCATGTGTAGTTCGCACATTTGCTTTTGGTCTGAAGTGATTTTTGTTTTGGTTCTCTGAGCTTCCTTTTACATCAAAAGCCTTTCAGGTTAATTTATTTAGTGATTCCAAGTTGGCTTCTTATGTATGTGTGTTGTGTGGCAGTCCTGTAGTGGACCTTTTCAAATCTTTTTCCTGTAATGCGTCCACTACTACCGGAGTAAGACCTGTCGTCCCCTTTACCCTCCTCGGATTTTGAGAATGCTATGTTATATTTGCTGCTTATCAATTTCCTTTTTTTTTCTGTAGTATCTATTTTCAACCACTTTCTTTCTACGTGAGCCCACAAGATCTGCCTTACGTAGAAAATGGAGGAGTAGCTGTACTAAATGGCAGAAAGGTAAGTGGTTCCCTTAATAACTCTTTATTTTTTTAATGTATTTTTCTACACCAATATTACTGCTTTTTTCAGTAGCAGAATACTGTATTATACAAGGTCACTATTATAATAATCCTTCGATCAAGGTCTGATCTGAACATAGGAGAGTTATGTATACTGTTATTTTATGTACTCCATTCATGTAAGTGTATGCTTATTGTCTGCATTGAAAAAGCTGAATACTTGGCTTGCTGAATAAAGCCTGGAAATATGGGATTTGGTCAAGTAGGTGTACGTTTGCTTGCTCCAATACTTTTTTGACAAAAAAATGTTTCTCAAACCTGCACATATTTGCATTTCTTGAGGCGTTAGAGAGAGATTAGATCTATTTTTACATTGTGCTTATCTGGAGTTAAATTTTTTTTTTACTTCAGTAGTCTCGTTCTGTGTGATTTTTTTTTTTTTTGTCATATATTATCTATATCTAGAGAGAGAAAGAGAGAGAAATTGTAAGAGGATGGACGCTTGAGGGTGTTGTTGCCCTATGAAACCCAACAGACAGATGCAGACACAGGTTTAAAAGCACCAAGAAGTATTTTAATTTTCTTCTTAATTAGTGCCTCCAAAGCACCACAGCCACAATAAGCACACAATGAATAAACAATTCTCCTCCTCCCCTCCCAGCAGCTCTGTCACACTCCCTCCCAAATCCGGCTTGCTTGCTGGGTCTCCACCAGTTCTTTATATAGTTCTTGACCTGGAAGTGCTTCTCCTCTTCTGTTCACGTGACTTGTCAGCACTTCTGGTCAGAGGGAGAATTACATTTTTCTTCAGCCCGGAAGTACTTCTGTCCCCATGACTTGGGAGTACTTCGGGGCTATATTGGAAACCGAAATCCCCTTATCTCCCTGCAGCATCCCCTGGCGGCACCCACGGTACCCAGCAGGGCTGTGAAGCTGAATTCCATCTCCCATAATGCCCTGCGGGAATCTGGGGCAACACTAAGCTGCAGGAAAGTTGGCATCTAGCGTCCTGGGGGTTTCGTCTGGGTTGAACTGCCGGCCATCCCTATATGTATGCATGTATGTATGTATATATGTGTGTATATGTATGTATGTATGTATATGTATATGTATGTATGTATGATCAGTATATGTATATGTGTATTTGTATAAATAGGCATAATTTTTGATTGACTTACAAAAAACTTACTTAATCTCTTTGCCTCAAAGTGGCTTTTTAAACCTTTTTGATATAATTTATTTATGACAGTTTAAAATAAAAAAGTAGTGCTCAAAATTATTATGCGCCGTATCTAACAGGAAGATTAGACAGATTGCCGAGTCGCAGTTAAATGATTTTGTCTGGGGGCTTCCTTTCTGTTTTATTGTATTTATTTATAAATTACTTTGAGTAGTAAGAAAGGCGCTATAAAAACATAAGGAATTACTATTATTATTATTATATGTGTGTACGCATGATCAAATTCAGCCGCTGCGTAGTGCGGTATAAATAGGGACACTATGTGCTCGACAATACCACGTGTTCATTGAAATAATTACCCTAGGTTCTTGTCTATAAGCCGGACTCATGTATAAGCCGGAGACCAAAAATCATACGAATTTTTAAAATAAAATCGTATCATAGATAAGCCGGACTCATGGATAAGCCGAACGTACTATAACCTATAACTAATAGAAGGGAGGGAGGTCAGTGGTCTCACTCGCACCCATTTAATTTCTTTAAGGGGGGGAGAGAGTGTGAGATATTGGCGTCTCTCTCACTCCCCGCATGGCGCGGTTGGAGCGGCCGGAGCGCGTTCTTTCTGCTCTGGGCGTCGCCGAGTCAACACGCGCGCGTAGCGGTCATTTAAATTGTGATTTTATATGTAAGCATATTTAAATATATATCGCGGATTTTTTGCTGGTTCGTGGATTTCTGCGGACAATGGGTCTTTTAATTTGTGGTACATGCTTCCTCAGTTGGTTTGCCCAGTTGATTTCATACAAGGGACGCTATTGGCAGATGGCTGTGAAGCTAGATTGCTTACTTTTCTCTCACTCTTGCGTTGACTATCTGTGATCCTGACGTATGGGGATTGAGCAGGGGGGCTGTTTGCACACCTAGAAGATACGGACGCTCGTCTAAAAATGCTGAAAGATTATCTTCACGTTGCTATCTTTTGTAAAGCTGATTCCTGAAAAGACATGCTGCACAGTGCTTCGCATACTTAAAAGCTCGAAGGGCACGTATTGATTTTTGACTGAAAAACAAACTCTCTCTCTGTCTCTCTCTCTCTTCCTGCTCCTGACGGAGGGGGTGTGAGCTGCCGCCTTCAACAGCTTTGTGCCGCGGTGCTTCGCATACTTAAAAGCCAAACAGACATATTAATTTGTTTGCTTCACTCCTTTGAAGAGGAAGATATGTTTGCATTCTTTTAATTGTGAGACGGAACTGTCATCTCTGTCTTGTCAAACTTGTTAAACTTTTGAAAAAGAGACAAATGTTTGTTTGCAGTGTTTGAATAACGTTCCTGTCTCTCTACAACCTCCTGTGTTTCTGCGCAAATCTGTGACCCAAGCATGACAATATAAAAATAACCATATAAACATATGGTTTGTACTTCGCGGATTTTCTTATTTCGCGGGTGGCTCTGGAACGCAACCCCCGCGATGGAGGAGGGATTACTGTATAAGACGGATTTATGTATAAGCCGATATTCTATTTTTTCATTTTCACAACTTTTTTCCTTAGATAAGCCGCGGCTTATAGACAAGAACTTAGGGTACATAGCAAGGTGCGCACGCAATACAAACATAATGTGTATATTACTGAAGTAAAGGTTCATATAAATTGATTATATGAAATATTTAGTATACAAATTTTTAACAAGTTCAGTTATGTAAACTGGTTAAAATACATGAAATTATATATGTATTTATAGTTCACATATAGTGTATAGGGGCGGCACGGTGGCGCAGTGGGTAGTGCTGCTGCCTCGCAGTTAGGAGTCCTGGGTCCTCCCTGCGTGGAGTTCGCATGTTCTCCCCGTGTCTGCTTGGGTTTCCTCCGGGTACTCCAGTTTCCTCCCACAGTCCAAAGACATGTAGATTAGGTGCATTGGTGATTCTGAATTGTCCTTGGTGTGTGTTTGCCCTGCGGTGGCCTGGGGTTTGTTTCCTGCCTTGCGCACTGTGTTGGCTGGAATTGGCTTCAGCAGACCCCCGTGACCCTGAAGTTAGGATATAGCGGGTTGGATACTGGATGGATATAGTGTATATATATTATTAAAATATTGATATAAAAATAATATAGAATGGTATAGAATCTGCGTAGTAGACTTGTTTTGTTATTTCTACAAAGAAGTCTTCAATTGGTTTGGTTTAAAAAAATCTTACAGCACACTTGTGAACAGTTGAAAATCGCTAATCTAAGAACAGGTGCAGGGCAACAGGAGGAATATGAAAGTTATTTGTTGAGTTTAGGAGACAAAGGATACTTGTAAGGAAGTTCATGCCAGTGCTATCGGTGTACATTCTGGAATTTATAAAACTGCTGATATTATTTCACAAAGATGTTACTGGCCTGGTTTCATGCTGACATTAAAATGGCTAAGTTTTCTGATAATTATAATCATTATTTTAATTAAAAGACTATAATTGTCAGAACAGATTCAATAAAATGTTTTAATATCTCAGTTGCTGTTTGTCGGACTCTTTAATTGACTTGTTATACAAATGTGTATCAGTGGATATTTAGTACTTCATTTGACAAATAATATTAATGTTTCAACGTCTCATATATTTAAGATAGATACTTTGATAGAACTTTATTTGTTCTCTAAGGGAAAATGTGCTTCTTTTTTTTTTTTTTTTTTTTTTTAAACAGAGGCTGAATGAATAAATAAATTAATATTAATATACAGTAATCCCTCCTCCATCGCGGGGGTTGCGTTCCAGAGCCACCCGCGAAATAAGAAAATCCGCGAAGTAGAAACCATATGCTTATATGGTTATTTTTATATTGTCATGCTTGGGTCACAGATTTGCGCAGAAACACAGGAGGTTGTAGAGAGACAGGAACGTTATTCAAACACTGCAAACAAACATTTGTCTCTTTTTCAAAAGTTTAAACTGTGCTCCATGACAAGACAGAGATGACAGTTCCGTCTCACAATTAAAAGAATGCAAACATATCTTCCTCTTCAAAGGAGTGCGTGTCAGGAGCAGTGACTGTCACAGAGATAGAGAGAAAAGCAAACAATAATAAATCAATAGGGCTGTTTGGCTTTTAAGTATGCGAAGCACCGCAGCACAAAGCTGTTGAAGGCAGCAGCTCACACCCCCTCCGTCAGGAGCAGACAAAGAGAGAGAGAGAGAAAGATAGAGAGAGACAGAGTTTGTTTTTAAGTCAAAAATCAATATGTGCCCTTCGAGCTTTTAAGTATGCGAAGCACCGTGCAGCATGCAGCATGTCCTTTCAGGAAGCAGCTGCACAAAAGATAGCAACGTGAAGACAATCTTTCAGCATTTTTAGACGAGCGTCCGTATCGTCTAGGTGTGCGAACAGCCCCCCTGCTCAATCCCCCTACGTTAGGATCAGAGAAAGTCAGCGCAAGAGAAAGAGAAAAGTAAGCTGGGTAGCTTCTCAGCCATCTGCCAATAGCGTCCCTTGTATGAAATCAACTGGGCAAACCAACTGAGGAAGCATGTACCAGAAATTAAAAGACCCATTGTCCGCAGAAACCCGCGAAGCAGCGAAAAATCCGCGATATATATTTAAATATGCTTACATATAAAATCTGCGATGGAGTGAAGCCGCGAAAGGCGAAGCGTGATATAGCGAGGGATTACTGTATAATGAAAAAAAAAGCCAATCCAATAACAATTTTAGCTGTCTAATGTTCATTTTGCAAGCAACAGTTGGGGCTCACAACTCTGAAGCAAAAGCTCAGCTGTAGAAGTGAGTGTCCCTTTGAGTGGAGAGGACAATGGGACACAGTAGACTTGAAAGTGATGTAGAAGACTTTCTTCAATCTTTTACCATGGATTTCAGATAATATTACTTATCCAGGATTCATTTTGAAAGCAGCAGACAGGGTGCACACAAGCCCATGGATCTGCTACAGCCATGGAAACGAGTGTTCCCTGTAGGGGATAGGATGCAGACACATAGTGGAGAAGACTATATAGAAGACTATACTTAAGACCTTTTAAAATCAATTTTGCCTAATTTTACCTCTCCGGTGTTCATTTTGTAATCAGCAGTCAGAGGGCACACATTTTACGGCTCTGCAGCAGCCATGGAAATGAGCATCCCGACCAGTGGATGAGACATGCGTTTTCGTTCCAATAGTTTTAATGACTCACATGGCGGAGGTGAAATTTGAGTTCAACATCAAAGCCTTTCCCGTGGTTTTTTTTTTCCTTTTTTATCCCCAGGAATAACCACCTGTACAGATGTTTAAGAGCAAGCTATCACTTATAGCATGACAATGGATTGCTAAATTTATTTTAACGAGCTGTCTTTAAATGTCTTTGTAAAGTGTTACTGGGTGTCGAGCAATGTATTATTATTACTGATATTTTACAAAATCTTACTGTCCATGTTTCTTTGTTGATGTGCCCCGTTGAAGAATTTTTTGGTAACAGAACAGTAAACACGCCAAAACTACTGAAAATACAACTGACGACTGGTATGTTTCGATATAATTTTAACAAAGTTTTCTGTCCACCATCAATCACAGAGCACCCCGGCAAAATGTCAATAGCGTTTAATATACCTGCTGCCTTAGAACACAGACATCAGGACATCGCTGCGCGTGCATGTTTACTAACAGATATGACAGCATTTTGCACGGAGCATGCGTTAAAACAAAAGACAAGCGGCGCGCAAAGGCACACGAACAAGAGGAGTTCCGCAGCAATCACATCTCAGTGCACCTAAGAGAATGGACACTGAATTCTACGAGGCACAGATATTTTAGAGCACCTGTTCAAATATTTATTGATTGATTAAGATCAGCGATTTTTTTTTTTTTTTTTTTTATATTTTTATTTTATTAATTTTCATTGTAATCATTCCATACAAATAGATCAATTTATAACCCAACAAAATTGAAGACAAATCAAACCCCACCCCTGAGAAGGAGAGCTTAGCTAAAGGAAAATTGCTTAGGGCTTTTTAATAAGGCAACATTAAACAAAAGAACGGGAGAAGTAAATATATATATATATGTAAATAAGAGATGGAGAAGGGAATTAAATGCGGTAATAGTTATTTCTCTTATTCTAAAATAATATTGATTAAATCCTGCCAGGTTTTCAAAAAATTTTGTACAGATCCTCTAACTGAGAATTTGATTTTTTCCAATTTCAAATAATATAAAACATCGGTTTCCCACTGACTTATCAGAGGAGAATTAGGATTCTTCCAATTTAACAAAATAAGTCTGCGTGCCAAAAGTGTAGTGAATGTAATCACCGTTTGCTTGTCCTTCTCCAATTCAAGTCCATCTGGAAGAACACCGAACACAGCTGTTAATGGGTTAGGAGGAATTGTGACCCCAAGGCTGTCTGATAGGCACTTAAAAATTTTTATCCAAAATGATGTTAGTTTGGTGCAGGCCCAGAACATGTGACCCAGTGAGGCAGGAGCTTGGTTTCAACGTTCGCAGCTTGGATCCTGCCCTGTAAACATTTTGGACAGTTTTAAGCGAGACAGATGAGCTCGATATATAATTTTAAGTTGAATAATTCTATGCTTTGCGCATATAGAACTCGAATGAATTCTCTGCTTTGCTACCTTCCACTCCTTTTCTGATATATTGATTAAGAGATCTTCTTCCCAATGTCCTCTTGGATCTTTGAAAGTAGGGACTCTAATAAGATTTTATATAATGCGGAAATAGTGTTTAATTCCTCGAAATTGAGCCGTATTTTTTCCAGCATTGTGGAGGGTGCGAGGTGGGGGAAATCGGGCAATTTCTCAGCGATTTTTAATGGTTCACAGGTGTGCTGTAAGATTTTTTTTAAAGCAAACTAATTAAAGATTTGTTTGAAGAAATATGACACAAAATAAGTCTATGACGCAGATTCTATACCATTTTATATGATTTTTATATCATTATTTTAATAATACATACACTATATGTGAACTATAAAGCAATACATGTATAATTTCGTGTATTTTAACCAGTTTACATCTTTCAACTTGTTAAAAATTTCAATAATATACACATTATGTTTGTATTGCGTGCACACCTTGCTGTGTAATTATTTCAATGAACTTGTGGTATTGTCGAGCACATAGTGTCCCCATTTATACCCCACTATGCAGCGGCTGAATTTGATCACGCGTTCACACGTATAATAATAATTATTATTATTTATTAATTCCTTACGTTTTATAGTGCCTTTCTTACTACTCAAAGCAATTTGTAAAAATAAATAAATAAATAAAATAACAGAAAGGAATCCCCCAGACACAAACCAGTGATCATTTAACTGCGAGTCAGCAATCTTACTCCTACCACCACCTCTTCCAGATAGATACGGCGCATTATAATTTTGAGCACTACTTTTTTATTTTAAACTGTCATAAATAAATTATGTTTTTTAAAAAGCTAATTTGAAGCAATGAGGGTAAGTAATAACTATTTTTTTTGTAAGTCAATCAAAAATGCTTACACCTAAAAAAAGATTGTCCTGTCAAAATAAGAGACTCTTTCGCCTTGTTGACGTGAATCATCTTTAAATGAAATGCTGCCAATAAGGAATAATTGAAAGCAGCGCGGTGATTTCTATCTATGATGAACTAAAGATCTATGGGGTGAAAAAATAATCGCTCTTGACAGATGCGCTTAATCAGTAGTATGTGCGACCCTCGATTTGTGAAGCGGGAATATTCTGGTCATTTTGATCCCTGATCAACATTTAAAAGAAACAGAGCAACTCCAGTGTTTTCCACCATAACATCCTTTCAGCAAATGGGACTAAGTTCCTTGCTGAATCAGATCGGCCTTTAATGAAATGCTTGCAATACGGAATAACAGATGTCACCGGGCGGCTTTCGGTCAATGATAAACCAGCGTTTCAATGAGGTGAAAAAATAGGACGTACTGCGGTTGCGATCAATGCTTTCCGGTAACTCGGCTTTTGAGAAGAATCGGTCATGGGAGGGACAAGAGGGAGCAAGTGAGGTGTGTACAATGAGCCGGGGCGAGGAGGCCGGTATCTGTGCGAGTGTTTTAAATAATGAAAGGAAAAAAAGTGCTTTGAAATCGAGGACCCCCAACCAAGATGGCGTATGAAACAAAACGTGGAAGACAGGCATATGCTACTTGTATAAAATACATGCAATAATGACAACAATATTGAAGCAATGATGAAGTGAAGGAGAGATGCTAAACTTAGGTGACCGTGTGCTGCGCCGGCCCGTATATTCCAACCAATGTATATATCTGAACCAACCTATATATCCAAACGGATCTATCTCAACCAATATATAAATCTGAACGGATGTATCTGAACCGATGTATATATCTAAACCGATCTATTTAAACCAATATATATATCCTAACCAATGTATATCAACCAATATATATATATGTCAACCAATGTATATATCTGAATGGATGTATTCAAACCAATGTATCTCAACCAATGTATATATATCAGAACGGATCTATGCAGACCAATTTATATATATCTCAACCAATGTATCTGAACCAATGTATATATCTGAACGGATGTATTCAAACCAATGTATCCCAACCAATGTATATATCTGAACCGATATATATATATCTGATCGGATGTATTAAAACAAATGTATATATTCAAACCAATGTATCTGAACCAATATATATATATATATATATATATATATATATATATATATATATATATATATATATCATACTAGCAAAATACCCGCGCTTCGCAGCGGAGAAGTAGTGTATTAAAGAGGTTATGAAAAAGTAAAGGAAACATTTTAAAAATAACGTAACATGATTGTCAATGTAATTGTGTTGTCATTGTTATGAGTGTTGCTGTCATATATATATATACATATACACATATATTTTTTATATATATATTTTTTATATATATATATATATATATATATATTATACATACATACATACATACATATACACACATAGATGCACTTACAATAACATAGAAATCAATATAAACAACATTAACATCATTATCATATGAGAATATGAAGTAATATATAAGAAGCACATTTCATATAAATATAAATAATTAAACAGTAAAATCTTCTTGTATAATTTGCTACCGTGGCTTTTCGTTGGTCTGTCCAGGATATTTAAATCACCTGTAGCTTGCAAACTGTTTCACCTATTGACTTGAAATGTGGTACACATATAATACGTCACGTCTGCTATCCGCTTTATGGGTGATGATTGTATTACTCTTTTTATGTTTATTTTATTTTAGAATCAACTCCTATCTGCGCACACCAGGGCGGCCATGGGCAGATGCGTATGGTGTATTCACTCCATGTTATCGTGCATTGCGCTGTCACTGGTATTTTGATAAAAGAATTTGAACAATATATAAGAAGCGTATAAATTATTAAACAGTAAAACATTAACATTTAAGAAGTAAAGTTACATTGAGTACTACTGCAGTGCCTTCGGGTATACCTCATTTTTTCTTTGCCCATTACATGCTTAAATGTATACATTTTTTGGTGTACCTACCCGAGAACATGCGACATATAACCGACCGTGGGAGAAGCATGGATTTTAAAGAAGCGTTGAGTTCATCTGCTGGTCTCCCTCGTGGAGTAACTGGTAATGTTTCACTAAAATCTACAGCGAGTAAAACGACATTACCTCCTTTTTTTTTTGTACGATCTCTGAGATGTTGCTTTTTTCGGTTCAAGGCTTCATAAGCTCTTTTATGTTCCATGGTGTACTTAATAAGTACTAATTATCCCAAACCATCATCTTTGAATGTTGCAAGACTTTCGCCTTGTATGTAGATCGGGGTAATTACATTCATTGCATTCCTAGTCTGAATCACAATCTGATTGTATGGGTGGTTACCTGGCACTGTAGGGTTGCCACCCGTCCTTTAAAATACGGAATCGTGCCGCGTTTGACAATGAAATTGTGCGTCCCGTTTTGAATCAATACTGGACGGGATTTATCCCGTATTTTTGTAATAATTTTTTTTTTACAGCAGCGTCTCATGCAAATCATCCCACACGCATTTTATGAAGATGCCTCCTTTCCTACTTTTGATTGGGTAATACTTGATGTCATCGTTAGTTTGATTGGTGTTTTTAACTGTCCAGTGAGGAGGGCGTGTCTTTTAAGTACAGTCTGCAAAGTGTTGGCACTGAGATGTGGCGTCAGCGCCATACTTGAAGCCCCTAACGTTGCATTCAGCAAGTCGGCTAACATCCGCCATGTGCCGTCTTTCAGTTGCGAGAAGCAGATCATAGAAGGGTTGAAACTGTTGCCCCTAACGTTGCGCCACGGCGTGTGGTTCGTTTATACCTCGTGTCTTCTCATTAAACTTTTATCTCGCGAATATGTTATTGCAATCCGCAGCGGGAGCGTTTCTATAAACTTTATTTAAACTTACGTTTTACACCGTGGTTTGTTTCCCTTATGAACATGCTTGTATGCTTAACTCGCTCCGTTCTCAGTTGTTTAATTAATTTTTTGCTCTTCGCTGTTTGCGGCTGTTCCTCCATTTCCCCCTACTTCGTTCTTTTATCTCGCGAATATGTTATTGCAATCCTTAACGGGAGTGTTTCAATAAACTGATTGAAAATAGTTTTGCATTTACCTTTTTAGTAAAAGGTGAGCTTTTAAGCCTGAGAAATCACTCCGTAAATGCACACGTTTAATTGGACATGTGTTAATATGTATGGTTACACAGTATTAAAAGACAGTGAACAACGTCAGTTACCTTTGTTCCCGCGTTTGATAAAAGGTGAGCTTTTAAGCCTGAGAAATCACCCCGTAAATGCACACGTTTAATTGCACATGTGTTAATATGTATGCTTACACAGTATTAAAAGACAGTCAAAAATTAACGTCATTTACCTTCGTTCCTGCGTGCGACTCGTGCTGTAAATCTCTTCCTTGTTTTTAGTTCACGTGATTACGTAGGAGGCGTGATGACGCGATACGTGACTCCGCCTCCTCCATTACAGTGTATGGACAAAAAATATGTTCCAGTTATGACCATTACGCTTTGAATTTCGAAATGAAACCTGCCTAACTTTTGTAAGTAAGCTGTAAGGAATGAGCCTGCCAAATTTCAGCCTTCCACCTACACGGGAAGTTGGAGAATTAGTGATGAGTGAGTCAGTGAGTCAGTCAGTCAGTGAGGGCTTTGCCTTTTTGTTATTATAGATAATATACACACACACACACACATATACAGTGCTTCCGGAAAGTATTCACAGTGCATCACTTTTTCCACATTTTGTTATGTTACAGCCTTATTCCAAAATGGATTAAATTCATTTTTTCCTCAGAATTCTACACACATTACCCCATACTGACAACGTGAAAAAAGTTTACTTGAGGTTTTTGCAAATTTATTAAAAATAAAAAAACTGAGAAATCACATGTACATAAGTATTCACAGCCTTTGCTCAATACTTTGTCAATGCACCTTTGGCAGCAATTACAGCCTCAAGTCTTTTTGAATATGATGCCACAAGCTTGGCACACCTATCCTTGGCCAGTTTCGCCCATTCCTCTTTGCAGCACCTCTCAAGCTCCATCAGGTTGGATGGGAAGTGTCGGTGCACAGCCATTTTAAGATCTCTCCAGAGATGTTCAATCGGATTCAAGTCTGGGCTCTGGCTGGGCCACTCTAGGACATTCACAGAGTTGTCCTGAAGCCACTCCGTTGATATCTTGGCTGTGTGCTTAGGGTCGTTGTCTTGCTGAAAGACGAACTGTCGCCCCAGTCTGAGGTCAAGAGCGCTCTGGAGTAGGTTTTCATCCAGGATGTCTCTGTACTTTGCTGCAGTCATCTTGCCCTTTATCCTGAGTAGTCTCCCAGACCCTGCCGCTGAAAAACATCCCCACAGCATGATGCTGCCACCACCATGCTTCACTGTAGGGATGGTATTGGCCTGGTGATGAGCGGTGCCTGGTTTCCTCCAAACGTGACGCCTGGCATTCACACCAAAGAGTTCAATCTTTGTCTCATCCGACCAGAGAATTTTCTTTCTCATGGTCTGAGAGTCCTTCAGGTGCCTTTTGGCAAACTCCAGGCGGGCTGCCATGTGCCTTTTACTAAGGAGTGGCTTCCGTCTGGCCACTCTACCATATAGTCCTGATTGGTGGATTGCTGCAGAGATTGTTGTCCTTCTGGAAGGTTCTCCCCTCTCCACAGAGGACCTCTGGAGCTCTGACAGAGTGACCATCGGGTTCTTGGTCACCTCTCTGACTAAGGCCCTTCTCTCCCGATCGCTGAGTTTAGATGGCCGGCAAGCTGTAGGAAGAGTCCTGGTGGTTTCGAACTTCTTCCACTTATAGATGATGGAGGCCACTGTGCTCATTGGGACCTTCAAAGCAGCAGAAATTTTTCTGTAACCTTCCCCAGATATGTGCCTCGAGACAATCCTGTCTCGGAGGTCTACAGACAATTCCTTTGACTTCGTGCTTGGTTTGTGCTCTGACATGAACTGTCAACTGTGGGACCTTATATAGACAGGTGTGTGCCTTTCCAAATCATATCCAGTCAACTGAATTTACCACAGGTGGACTCCAATTAAGCTGCAGAAACATCTCAAGGATGATCAGGGGAAACAGGATGCACCCAAGCTCAATTTCGTGCTTCACGGCAAAGGCTGTGAATACTTATGTACATGTGCTGTCTCAATTTTTTTTTTTTTTTAATAAATTTGCAAAAACCTCAAGTAAACTTTTTTCACGTTGTCATTATGGGGTGTTGTGTGTAGAATTCTGAGGAAAAAAATTAATTTAATCCATTTTGGAATAAGGCTGTAACATAACAAAATGTGGAAAAAGTGATGCGCTGTGAATACTTTCTGGATGCACTATATATATATATATATATATATATATATATACTTCATTTGGATCTTGATCTTTGTTTGTCCGCGAATTCATGTTCAACCGACACGGTATCCTTCAATACGGGCATGCACAAAAAGGCGAGCTTCAAAAGGGCGACCTCAATTGGGCGCATCGAATAAAGGGAAACGCAACAAAATTATTACAGAAAATTTGCTATATAAATAAATTGACATTGACATTTATTACCCAAAGGCAATGATTGAATGTATAAAAAGGCGAAAGCAAGAATATCAAAACATCCAATTAATTAATGCATGAACTTCTAAGCGAGACAAACATTTTCCAATCCTATATTCAGTGCATTTACAGATGTGTTTCCCGTTGATAGTTTCCTCCTTTCTGAATGTGTAGCCTTCGACTACGAGTAGATCTGCACCTTTGTTACTCTTCACATATTCCAGAGCCATTTGAACTAAATTATCTACGAACGCGTTTATTCGCCACGCTCAATTGAGGTCGCCGTTTTGAAGCTTGCCTTTATTTACGTGCGCCTTTATTTGCCGCGCCCAATTGAGGTTGCCCTTTTGAAGCTCGCCTTTTTGTGCATGCCCTTATTAAATAGAACATATAAGTCGGACACACTTCTGTGATTTTTCCATCAGTCAGCGTTTGGAGTTCAAGAAAGAAGCATTGGTTCTTCCTTACTCTTTGGATTGCCACAAAGCAACCTGCGAGATTGGACAACGTGTGGTGGAACTACTGTCGACACCAGCATCTGTGTTCAAATCACTGGCAACACCAATTCTAAAAGGAACTGCACTTTTCAGTGCAAACAACCCAACTGCCCTTCTCAGGGCAACAAAAAATTCAAAGTCCACCTTGAGTGGCAAACAGAGACTACCTTGAGTAGCAATCGTACCTCGAGTACAAAAAATTAAAATGAAAAGAAACTAACTTGATGAGGAGAGAGAAGAAAGGTTGAGAAGAGATCGTGAGAGGAAACGACAGCGTCGTGAAAACGAGACGGACTGTGAACGGAGTCAGAGACTCTCAAAGCAAGGTGAAAGACGTCGACACTAGTTGGCAGAGGAGACCGAGAGTCACCGTGAACAAAGGCTGGCCAGGCAATGTGAAATAAGTCAGCGAAATATTGCCAGAGAAAGCGAAAACCGACATCTACGAAAGATGGAACGACAAAATCGTAGACGTAGACAAGAGTCAACAACAATGATTAACGATGCAACGTGAAAGTGACCAACGACGTTTTGCTAACGAAACCAACCAGGAGAGAAATGTTAGGCTTCAAATTCGACGTTCTATGTACCAAATGTCAAGACAATCACAACCTGAACTTGAAGGAATTGCACTTCGCCCATTTAACAAAAATGATGTTCCTGAACATTATTTTGGAGCAATGACAGAAATATGTCAATATTGTCAATCAACTAACTTTAAATCGGAAATACCAAGTGATGGCAAATTTACATCTTGCTGCCATAAAGGAAAAGTCCAACTCCCACCGTTGCATGATTATCCAGAAGTGATGAAACAATTGATAACAAATACCCATGAACATTCCAAAAATTTCAAAGACAACATCCGTTCATACAACAGTGCTCTTGCTTTTGCATCAATGGGAGCGCAAGTTGAACATGTAGCGGGACGGGGACCATACTGCTACAAAATACATGGACAAATCTATCATAAAACCTCGACTTTGCACCCACCTAACGGTGAACCAAGAAAATTTGCTCAAATATATATTTTGGATGCGGAACAAGCACTACAACAACGCATGAGAAATTTAGAGAACGCTGGCTGTTTACCATCCGTAATGGAAAGTCTTGCTAACATTTTGAACGAAATAAATCCGTATGCGGAAGCGTACAAAATAATGAGAGATTTTGCGCAGGAAGAGATTAACAGAGCCAGGGAGGAAGGGAGACCAGAACGAGAAGTTTACATGTGGATCCACCGAGATAAGGCAAATGATCAAAGACGTTACAACGCTCCTACAGCAAATGAGATAGCAATTGTATTTCAAAGCGACGATGGTGAACCCCCATTTGAAAGAGATATTTGTGTCCACCCAAAGAATGCACCAATGCAAAATATATCAATCTTAAGTCAGCACTATGATCCCATGACTTACCCGATTTTGTTTCCATATGGGGACAAAGGATGGATAAGTGGAACGAAATTGGTAGGTGCTGTCAAGCGAGAAAACTTGACGCACCTCCAATATTATGCTTACCGATTGGCGACTCGAAATGAGTTCAAACCTATCTTCAGTGCTGGAAAACTATTCCAACAGTACGTGGTGGATGCGTATTGCAAGATAGAAGCTAATCTAATTCACTTCCATAGATCAAGCTCAACTCAGGAGTGATCTCTACTCTGGTTTAATGGACCACGTAAATAATCTTGCAGAGAACGAAGGTGTAAAGCCTGGTACTGATGTATTTATGACTATGACCATGAATCCAAAGTGTCGTGAAGTAATGGAAAACTTGAAGCCTGGAGAAAGACCAGAGGATAGACCTGATCTGGTTGCACGTAGTTTCAAGGAGAAACTTACAGCACTACTGCATGACTCATTCATGAACAAAGTACTTGGAGTGGTGATCGCTCATGTTTATGTAATAGAATTTCAAAAACGTGGCTTATCACATTGCCACCTCCTGCTTTTTCTCAGACCTGACGATAAACCAAGAACTGTTGACATTATTGACAAGATGGTATGTTGTGAAATTCAAGATCCGGTCGAAAACCCGAGATTGTATGAAATCGTCAAGGCGACTATGGTTCATGGCCCTTGTGGACACTTGAACATGACAAGCCCATGCATGAATGAGGAAAAAATATTTTCCAAACAATATCCGAAAGATTTCAGTGAGGAAACCAAGCCAAACGTTGATGGTTACCCAGTTTATCGCAGGAGAAATGATGGGAGAAAAATTAAAGTTGGAAAGTTCACAGTGGATAACCACTGGATCGTTCCATATAATAGGTACCTAACCCTAAAGTACAATGCACATATTAATGTAGAAATTTGTGCAAGCATTAAAAGTGTGAAATACTTATTCAAATATGTTTACAAAGGACATGATCGAGCTAAACTAAAATTCGATTCAAAGGAAACACAACTTCACTGGGATGAACCTTCAATGTTCCTCGACAGTAGATACATAAGTGCACCTGAAGCTATGTGGAGAATACGAGAAAATAAAATGCACCAACAGTCACACACAGTAATTCGACTTGCAGCACATCTGCCAAACCAACAAAGAGTAGTATTTCATGAAGGTAAAGAAGTTGAAACTCTTGAAAGAGAGGCGGGACGCAGAACCACACTGACAGCGTGGTTTGAATTGAATCAAACAAATGAGTCTGCACAGCAATACCTGTACCAAGACATGCCAAGTCACTTTGTGTTCAATACAAAAACAACTTCATGGACTCCAAGAAAGAGGGGCCACAACAATTTTATTAGCAGAATGTACTCTGTCAGTCCTTCTGATATGGAGAGATACTACTTAAGGCTGCTTCTTCTGCATGTAAGAGGTGGCCAGAGCAAATATTTCACACAAAATATTGTATGTCATGAGATTCTGGACACAGAACCTATGGAGACGTACCTTACTGACAACTTAGCCGACATTGGTTGGGACAGTATTGATGACATGGTAGATGTCATGCAACATTGTGAAAATCAAGAAGAACCTAACATCCCAACATGGGAAGACTATGATTTTGAAGGTCTCGAAGATGATGCGGAAGACGCCACTTATGATTAAACATCCATAAGTCGTGCGAAGAGAACCAGAAATGCTCCTCCACCACCACATAATTACTATTAGGACAGTGATTCCGAGTAGGCCATTCCTATCGAATCAATGTCCAAGGGTTTTGTTTTGTAATTTTATTTCCCTTATAAAAAATCATAATGCTGTGCGACGAAGGGCCTAGTTCACGACTGACAGCCGCGTTTAAACAGGGAGCCCTTCACAGACAACTTTAACACACGCAATGTAGTTGGGCGCACATGGCTAGTGTAGTATGTTTGTTTGTCATATGCTATAATCATTTTTAAGACTGTTTCCCCTTGACGCATTAAGTGGCATTGATGCTCTTCTGAGTGCAGTTTTACTTGTGTTTGGTTAAGACGAACATTTTTTTTTTTTATATGTAAATTCATGGATATGTCTATTAATATCTTCAGAATCTCTACAAATGTGCAGAATATTCCAGGAATTTACCCTTAAATGGCTGGGTTATAAGGACTTGGTTTGAACAAAGTTAGTGTGAAGTACCAAGAAACCTTGCCTAGCAATTTCCTAAGTCAATTACTGAGAGCTTGCCAGGCCTGCTGAAATGAGAGCAAAGCTACAATATTGCTGTGTTGAGTACATAGAAAGAATGCATGTAAAAATGATGAGTGAGGCTCTGGTACACAGAAGTGTTTGACTTGCTTGAATCGTTTCCAGAACTTTGTCTTGTAAAATTCTCTGTATGAAATGTAGCAGGAAACTGAACCAGTTTTGAAAAAACAGAGATTTCGTGAAAGGCAAGTCAGAAATCGCTAAGTCTGGTTCCCACCACATGCATTCTTGTGGCATCTGCTGCATTTCACAGCTGCTGCTTTCCACATGTGGCAGTGAAACAGTAGTGACATTTCAAATGGCCTGCAGTTGTGTAAACTAAGCTTTGTTCAGCTTCTGTTTCATTTTGTCTGTGGCATTTTTATTGTCCCATTCACAGTAATTGTATCTTTAATTAATCTTTCTCAGTCAGGTACATTGTGTACAACACAAAATAACAGCAGCACTTGAATGTTGTCCATTAGCTACTTTTTTGTTATTTATTTTTTTAATGTATGAATATAGTCGATCTAAAAAATTACCACGTTGGCCTGATAAGTGTGAACAAGCAAATACCAGTAAGTTACTTAAATGGTTAAACCAGAAATTCTCTAAGATTTATATATGAAAGCGATTTCAAATAAGACTTTTTATTGCTAACCTAAGAGCATCCTGAAGAAGATCAGGAGGTTAGCAGTAGATTTCTTCACCTTTGATGTGTAATAAGATGGTTTAATTCATTATCTTTGGACAGTAGTAGCACCTGGAGGTGTGTGAATTAGACAAGGACTATGTCAGTGTGCATCTGCAAAAGGAAACGTCTAAGTAACGTTACTTTGGTGCTGGAAAAAAAAAAATAGTGGAAGCACTGTGTGTTGATTGATCATGCTCTACCGAAATCTTTTTAATCTTTTACGTTTCAAGCCATGTATTTATCTTTGCATATTTTTCCTTAGACTTGTGTGTTTGTTCTTTTTCTGAGTCCAACATGTATACTTTAATCAGTACAACATTAAAAAGGAGAAGGCAGTCTTTAACATCTTTTTTTCCTTTTTGTTTAAGGAAGATTGTTCTATATTTAATGACTGTTTACAAACTGTGCCTATGTGTGTTGTGGCTGAGTTGTATCAATAATTAATGATTCTCTTTGTCAGGTCTATAAAAGTTAAAACTCTAAACCTCTTTTTGTAGCTGAATTTAACTGCTTATTTTCTAAACATTGGTATTTGGTAAAACACTGAGATGTTGCTGTAACTTTGTTATCACAGTTTTTATCTAATTTAACTGTTTTTGAAAGAAACATGCTTAAGTTATATGTAATTTGTTTATAATGAGTGGCTTCATTTGTTGATATCAAAGTAACTCTCATCCTTTCCACTCATGAAAAGCTGTGTATTGTGAAATACAACCTTTTGCTCTGCAGGGTGACAATCTGCTAGGGAAGCTTATTTTGCTGTTGTAAAAATAAAGAGTAATGGCAACTTCATCCCACAGCATCAAACTAATAATAATAATAATTTTGCTTATGGCTACTTTAAATTATTCTTCATAGGTTGTTCACATGGATGCCCGCGGAAACAAGGTGAGACTAGATGATGGCTCTGAAATCTCATATGAAAAATGCTTAGTAGCTACAGGTTAGTGGCATAAAATAATGGTTTACAGAGTCTCTGCCATTGTTAAGGAAATATTCATTTTAAGATTTGGTTCTCATGTTTATTTTTTTTTTTGTTGTTTTTTTTTTTTTTTTTTTTTTTTTTGTTTTGTTCAGGTGGCACACCAAGAAATTTGCCATCTATTGAAAGGGCCGGAGAGGAAGTGAACAAAAGAACGACACTTTTCCGAAAGGTTGTAGTTTTTCTTCAGTAATTTTGCATACTGTTATCATTTTTGACATATAATATTGATTATTTACAGATTTTTTTCTCGAAATACACTTCTGTTTAATTAGGGGGATCTGCCCCCTGCTTGCTTCGCTCGCCAACTCCCAGGCAGGTGCTATGCGCTAGCCACTTTGTGGTTCTGCCACTCACGTATGGGGAAGCGGATGTACAATTTAAACAGATTGTAAATTTCATGGGAATTGTTACATATACATAATAATAGAACTAACTATTTTACATTACAGTGAATAATTAACCATATTAAAAAAAATAGTAAAACGTAATAATTTCAAAGTAAATTATGTTTCATGTTGCGTTAGAGTTATTTGTTGAGTAGTACAATTTCGTTCCGTTTGGCTTTGAAATTAACACGGAAATACTTTTTAAACTTACACTTTTTCTATACAACTTCAGTAAAACAATATTTGGAATTAACTTTTCTTCAATATCGCATTGAATTTTGATTATGTGTTTGGACTTGCCTTGTGACAATGCAACGTATAACTGCCCATGAAAAAATATCGTTTCTTTCTCTAATAAATAAACCAACTTTTTCGAATGTTTGTCTCTGTGATTTGTTAATTGTCATGGCAAAAGCTGTTCTAATGGGAAAATGTAAACGTTTTAATACAAATGGCATATCAAGATCTCCTTTGGTGTCTAATGTTATCCGAGGAATATGTACTACATTACCTTTCTTGTCGCCTGTTAAAATTTTACATGTCAGAATTGTTCGACCAATTTTCAATACAACTAATCTTGTCCAATTGCATAGCCCATCACACATACATAAATTACACAATAACATTACGATACATCCTTCTTTCAACAGTAATTCGGCCGGTGGAAGACCGGATGGTGTTAACAGTTGTAGATATTCTACGGGATATTGTAAGTTGATGATTTCATCTTCCGCACCATCACCACCAACTTTTTCAGCATAGTCTATTGATATGCATTGTGGAGAGCAGCACGGACATAGACAGGTAGACATGGTTTTGATTCACCCAACACACATTTATTTATAACTATTATTTACAAGGTGCACACACAACCCCCCAAAACTCCCCCAAAGTCCAGGCCTTTCTCACTCTGCCTCTCTTCAGGTCCACTCCTCTCCTCCGAGCTCTGTCCTGCTACACTCCTGACTCCAGCCATCGAATGGAGGGAGGCGGCCCCTTTTATAACCACCTGGATGTGCTCCAGGTGCCTTCTGACAATCTTCCGCTGGCACTCCCCAGTGTGGCAGAAGTGCCGGCTGCGTACCCGGAAGCACTCCGTGTGTCCCTGGTCTTCTTCCCCCCAGCACTTCCGGGTGTGGCGGAAGTGCTGAGGGCCAGGGCTCCAAAGGCATTGGGGCGCCCCTTGGTGGGCCCCTACAGGGTTGAGCGTCAAAGCTCTGTACCCATGGTCTCCAAAAGCCACCAGGGCTGTCGCCCCCTCGTGGTCCGGAGGAGGTGTAAGCCCTCCTCCGGTCCTCCTGGGCGTCCCGGCTGGGTATCACCCCCAGCTGCGTGCCACAGCATTTAACCAATTTGCCCTGTAACCGATCAACAATTTTCACTTTAGTTCATTTGACCATTGTTTCTCGGTGCTTGGATTGCCCGTGTACTCATTTCTGTTGTTGATAACCCTTCGGGATAAAATTCTTCAGTAACATTTGGACATAAGTCTTCCTTTATTGGGAACTTAAAGTGAGAAAAATGTATAAGAGCTGAGAGCGCAAGAACTTTGTCTGACAAAAGCATTCACACAAATGAGATGTGAGAAGACCATGGTTGTGGGCCGTTGACGGGAAATGGTTGAGAGGAGGGCGGGACCCCCTCTACCAACTTGAAAAAATCTCTTGGCAATAGTCTTGTCTCATCTCAAGATTTTCTTTTATAATAGAGAGACTTGTATATGATCTATTGTTACAAATGTATTTTCCATACATAATAAGTAACTGCAGAGTTGCAGATGGAAAGAGTACTATGAGAGGTTGATGAATGATGAGAAGGAGAGACAAGATTGGATGATGTAGAGATAATGAGGTGGAGATATGCTCCAGAAAAGAGAGGAATTAAGGTCAGTAGGACCAAGACAGAATACAAGTGTGAATGAGAGGGAGGTCAGAGGAATGGTGAGGATGCAGGGAGTAGAGTTGGCGAAGGTGGATCTTGGGATCAACAGTTCAGAGAAATGGAGAGTGTGAAAGAGGGGTGAAGAAGAGAGTGCAGGCAGGGTGGAGTGGGTGTAGAAGAGTGCCAGGAGTGATTTAGAGTGTACCAGCAAGAGTAAAAGGGAAGGTGTACAAGATTGTAGTGAGACCAGCTATGTTATATGGGTTGGAGATGGTGGCAGTAATGAAAAGACAAGAGACAGAGCTGGAGGTGGCAGAATTAAAGATGTTAAAATTTGCATTGTGTGTGATGAGGATGGATAAGATTAGGAACGAGTACATTAGAGGATCAGCTCAGGTTGGGTGATTTGGAGACAAAGCCAGAGAGGCAAGATTGCATTGGTTTGGACATGTACAGAGAAAAGATGCTGGATATATTGGCAGAAGGATACTAGGGATGGAGCTGCCAGACAAAAGGAAAAGAGGAAGGCCTAAAAGGATGTTTATGGATGTGGTGAGAGAAGACATACATGCAGGTGGTGGGTGTGACAGAGCAAGATGTAGAGGACAGAAAGATATTAACTGAAGACGACGACAGCGGCATGCAAAAATATTTAAATCCCTTTGAAAGTCGTCATGATAGTCTACATGACTAAAGATTTGTACACCTATTTGTTCATTCAGTATTTTCAATGTCAACTCTTACGCTTTAACAATACATTTCCAAAGTCAAAATAAACTCTTCTGTAGATATTTAGCCGAAGAGGAAAAACTCAGAACTTAGTGTTTGCATTAAATTTAAACCTCAGTGCTTTGGTACAAGTGACAGATTGTTCAGAAATGACACACAGGTGACAGTCATTTGACCATAATTAAACATAATTAGGAACTACATTTGAGTTATTTATATCTTCCTCTGGATGTATGGGCAATCACTGCAAAAATGAAGATGAAGAAGCATTCTGCTGATGTGATTAACAGAGTTATTGAAATGCACAAGGCAGGAAATGGCTACAAAAAATATCAAGGAGTTTGAATGTCCCATTAAGTACTATTGGATCCATCATCAGAAAGCAGAAGTTTCATCACAGTACCAAGACTATTACTGGAACAGGCCATCCCTCAAAACTAAACATCAGAGGAAGATTTAAACTGGTGAGATAGGTTATAAAAATCAAGGTGTCACTCTCAGAAGTCTGCAGTGCTCTTTGGCTGAAACTGGAGTGAAGGTGCATGGGTCCACAATTTAAAGAGCTTTCCATAGAAAAGGGTCTCTGTGGGAGGGTAGCAAGAAAGGACTCCTTTACTGAGCTGTGCAAGCGATTAAACTTACCAAAGCATGCCATCGCTCATGGCTTATATTTGCACATAGGGCTTGAAATGGGCAGGTACACCGTATTTACACTTTCCTGTTTCTGCTTTGTGAACCTTGACATAGAAGCACATTGCAGTCTGTCCAGTGGGGCAGACCTGTTCTACTCAATATTGCTTGTTTTTTAACTCCAAGGTAAAAACTATGTTCTTTATAGTATATGCATGTAAGTGCATTCAGAAATCCAATCCTGCTTGAGTTTGTATGCATTTTATACTGCATTGGGAAGAGTAAAAGTAATATGTGCCATTTAATGAAGAGCTATCTAGGTAAGAGTTTTTGAATGGCTAAAGAGTTACCAAAAAAAAAAGAAATCTAAAATATGAAACTAAGGTTCTTTGTGATCTTTACTCCACAATTATAACATGGAAAATAACAAGTACAGCATTAGGGTTATTTTCAAGATGATAGGAAAAAAAAAAAAGATTGTCCAAGAATTTATGTCTCATGTTAATTTTCATCATTTTCATGGTGCTTTTCCTAGGAATTCACTCTTATCTCCTGGGGAATTCCTATATACCTGTAGAGCTGTTAACAAAATTTAATCCCTGCTGCATGTTTTGGGTCTGCTCCAGGTGTTCTTGATGTCTGGTAAACTCCAGAGAGTGTCCTAAGTATATGTTCAAACTGTCCCAATGAATCCCCTTTATTCTAGGGAAGCACTGCTTCTTCTGCAAGGTGCTCCCATATTGCTGAGCTCTTGACAGAAAGCCCAGTGATCCAGTTCAGAAATCTCATTTTGGCTTCTTGTACTCATGATCACATTTGTTCCTTCATTACCCAGAGGTCATAACTGTATGCAAAGATGGGGCTGTCAGCTTACTGGTAAATCAAAAGCTTTGTCTGAGGACACAGCTCCATCTTCACTGCCATGTTTTGATATGACATCTGTAAAACAGGTGTCATTTCATTGATTCATTGGTTAGTCTTGCAGTTATCTGTACAATCACTTTTAAACCAGATCATCTTGTGTTTCGTCTTTGTAATCATAAATTAAGAAAAGCACATCAGTTTTGACATTAGAAATGAGAAGGCAGGAATCCTGGGGTTAAGAAATAATTAGAAGTCATAATTCAAGAGACAGAGGATAGTCAAGATTTGAGAGTACCCGTAATATCTGTGACATATCTGTCTAAAACATGTATTTTACTCAAATTCTGTCTCTTTTTAGCCATTTCAGCCTGCCATTATGCTACATTGATTAACTCATTTCTATATTATAGTATAAAATTGTACTACATTCCATTACACACTCATTATGGGCATCTTAATAGGTTCAGAATTCAACCCATTGGCCACTTCGTGATAAAGTTCTATACCTAATTTTTTTTTATTTTATAAGAACTATAACAAAGAGTCAGGTTTCAAGCCTAAACCTGACTACCCTATATCGGGTCATAAGTCAATATTTATTTACATAGTGCTATTCACCACATTATAAAGCTAAAATGACTATTACAAATATATACTGTTTATAACAATGGCTATTTTGCATTTTGTCTAACCTAATTCAATGATTTTTTTCCCTCTAAACTAGCCCTGTGTTTGGATTGTGCTTTGCTTCTGGTTTTTCTGCATGGTTAGACTGTGGTTCCCCATAATCCTGAATTACAGTAATTGGGTCTGGAAAATGTTTTTTCTTCTTAAAATACACTTACTTTTCCCCCTTTATTTCTAGATTGAAGATTTTAAGTCTCTAGAAACTATATCCCGAGATGTAAAATCTATCACTATTATTGGTGGAGGTTTCCTTGGAAGCGAATTAGCTTGTGCTCTTGGAAGGAGAGGTATACCAAACTTTTAAATCCTTTTTTAAACATATAACTAATTAAATCTGCAATTATATTTTTACAAACTAAGTGAATCCTCCAATTCAGTCAATTTTCATTAGTACAATATATATTTGAGTATAGCATGGTAAACTGAACTGTAAATACTCTGTAGAAAAACACAAAACAAATTAGTAAAGTTTGACATATATTGTCTTTAAACCTCAGCAATACTTTAACATTATTGTATACCTGCAGCTTTTCTGAATGTGCTTTATTTATTTAAAATGGTCAAATATATATTTTTTATCAAAGCACAAGAAACTAGCCTTGAGGTCAACCAGATATTTCCGGAAATGGGCAACATGGGGAAAATATTACCAGAATACCTCAGCAACTGGACCACAGAGAAGGTCAAAAAAGGTATGTGTATTAAATATATTGCATTTTAATGATTCTTTGGTCCAGGTACCTGGCAGATTTATTTTTTTTTAAGTACTACTGAAGCTGAGGTATTGTAAGTTATTTTTGGACTCATGTTAGAACAAAATTTACTTTGTATGGTTGTATGGAATAAGTGAGTACACCCCATGTAGTGCTTTTTTTTTCATTTTTTAACATATGTGGACATACCAAAATTTGATCTTTATTTAGATAGAATCTTTAGATAAAGATGATGAAATTGGGTGTGGGGCGGCACGGTGGTGCAGTGGGTAGCGCTGCTGCCTCGCAGTTGGGAGACCTGGGGACCCGGGTTCGCTTCCCGGGTCCTCCCTGCGTGGAGTTTGCATGTTCTCCCCGTGTCTGCGTGGGTTTCCTCCGGGCACTCCGGTTTCCTCCCACAGTCCAAGGACATGCTGGTTAGGTGGATTGGCGATTCTAAATTGGCCCTAGTGTGTGCTTGGTGTGTGGGTGTGTTTGTGTGTGTCCTGCGGTGGGTTGGCACCCTGCCCGGGATTGGTTCCTGCCTTGTGCCCTGTGTTGGCTGGGATTGGCTCCAGCAGACCCCCGTGACCCTGTGTTCGGATTCAGCGGGTTGGAAAATGGATGGATGGATGAATTGGGTGTGACGATGAAGATTTTAATTTCTTCTACTCCTCCATGCAGAATTCTTTCAGCTGTCTCAACATCTGAGGGGTGTCTTTTTTCAAATCCCAAGCCATCTTCTTAAAGATGGTCTCTCATTCTCCTTCAGCACCCTCAGGTACATTGAATAATTCATACTGGATTCTGTGATGGTGAGATTCTATGCTTTAATGCAGGAAAGGAGCCCCATATCATCATATTTGCACTACAATGCTTTACAGTTGGTTTTTGGTTGTTCTGGTCAAAAACTGTCTTTAGTTTACACCAAACATGTCTCTTGGTGGCCAAGTACATCTCTGTTTGCCTCATCTGTCCAGAGCATGTTGTTGTAGAAATCTTGGGGCCTGTTGTATAAATAGTGTGTACTCTCATATCCACGCTTACTTCGAGAAGTGTACAAAACTAAACTTGACGTAAACTCAGACACATTTTCATGGCATGCCTTACACCATGCATTCGCACATTTCTGCTCGGTTTTGCAAACTGGTTGCACCCAATATCAAAGCAGTGCTACTTTTTCTGTGTGGTCTCCCTTTCTTTTATAGATTCACATCCATGATGCTGGCTTTATCAAATACACCGAAATTAATTGCATATCGTTTACAAATTTAAGGCACTTGATTGTAATCATTCAGTAATGATATAATAGTGCACGGAATGGCCAAACTATTCCAAATACCATAGCTGCTTTAGCATTGTTACTCTCAGTGCACCACTGGTAGTATTTTAAACAATTATATCTGTGTGTGGTATCACAGCTGCACAGCAGCTGATTGAAAATCTCTACAGTGTCAAGAGAACAGAGGCTTATTGGGATAGAGCTTCTAGCCCTGGAGGACATTTATAGCACACTCTGCCTCAAGAAAGCCACCAGTATCTGCATGAATTCCACTCACCCCTGCTACAGCCTGTTTCAACTTCTCCCATTCTACAAACGTTTCAGAGCCTTTCCTGCACATACCTCGAGGCTCAGAAACAGTTTCATCCCAAGAGCTGTAAACGCACTCAATCAGTCCATCAAGTGCTCCTGGTAGAACTTTGTACTTACAATTACAATTACCTCACTGTAAACTTGCACAACCTGAGCCACTTTATGGACCATTTGCACTATCTTCACTTTATGTACATGTATATTGTACTTATGCTTTTATATTGTATACATTTTTCATTGTTTGTTTATCATATTATTTGATCATTTTATAGAAAAATAAGTTTATGGAGAGGTTGCATATTGAATCTCATTGTACCATACAATGACAATAAAGGAATTCAATTCATTTCAACAGAAGAGAGTGTTAATTTACAGAGGATTATGACTGGCTAAGTCGACTTAGATTTCCAAGAACTATCCTCTTGGAGATCTGTGCTATTAGAATACTAAGATGCATTAACATATGTGTATTACATTTAAAAAAATAAATTGTTAAATTCATTAAAATAATGTATACTGTTAATAATTAAATATGCAGGGGCACGATGGCACAGCGATAGTGATAAGCTGGTGCTCCGTCCAGGGATTGTTCCTGCCTTGTGCTCTATGCTTTCTGGGACTGGTTTGACCCTGGATAGATAATATAATTAAACATGTATAATGAAGATTTTTCAATGTTCCTTAAAAGTTTTGAAGAATCTGCGTTCTAAGCTTACAGCTGGTTTTACGTTTATTACAGATGCTTTAATACTATTATTAAAGAAAACAGAAGGACAGGAATCGGGGGTTGGTATGTTTGACAGAGACCGAACTGCTGCAATAAATTAGTCCATCCAGGGTCGCACTCATTCTAGCAAGCATCTTGCCACAGTCGTGAACAATCCGTGGACAGGGCGCTATAATTAAACATGTATAATGAAGATTTTTCAATGTTCCTTAAAAGTTTTGAAGAATCTGCGTTCTAAGCTTACAGCTGGTTTTACGTTTATTACAGATGCTTTAATACTATTATTAAAGAAAACAGAAGGACAGGAATCGGGGGTTGGTATGTTTGACAGAGACCGAACTGCTGCAATAAATTAGTCCATCCAGGGTCGCACTCATTCTAGCAAGCATCTTGCCACAGTCGTGAACAATCCGTGGACAGGGCGCTAGCTCATCACTACCGCTACGCCACCATGCCCCTGCATGTTTAATACATGCTTAATGCATTTCATCATAAAAATTATATCAAATATATAGCTTAGTATTCTAAAATGTTCAGAGAGCTGTAATATCATGAATGGTAATGTATTCTTTGTAGCAATCACTGCCTGTGCACTCCAGTCTACTGGGTCGGGGAATACTTAGAATATGAACCATGTAACATGCTACTTTAGTTATGATGGGGTTTGAGAAACTATAGTAAATTAAACATCAATTTTAAGGTGAAGTTTATGACATTCTAGTTTAATGACAAAATAAACTATGAGATTAAATTGGAAATTTCGAGATTAAAGTCAACATTTCAACTGTAACCTTGCCATAGATCTTTTTTTTTTTTCTCTCTGTGTCCCTATTTTTTTCCCTTACCTTTTGGCCATAATATGCTTCTGTATGACACTCGGACACTTGGCTTTTCATGTTGACTTTGACATCTGACCACTTCTTTTTTATTTTGGGCCCTGTGCAACTTTCTAAAATTGAACTTTTTAAGTGTCACTCGTATCAATTTCCTTTTGTTGGTAATATCACTGCCTAAGCCACCAAATAGTATACTTTACAGTCTGTGGAATTCTTCTTTTTTACACATGCTTTTACCATTGTCTTTTAACAAAATGCTGAATGGAAGGGGCCATTTATATTGATTTGCATATTAAAATTTACAAAAATCCTGGGAGGGGAGGGGCTGTAGGCATGTGCATTAAAATTCACGTTGATTGGGATTTATAAAGGGGAAGCGTGTGGAACTTTACTTATGCACAGTCTTATGCATCTAAATTATTTTGTGCGTACGCACATTTGTTTTTGTCCATACGTCATGTTTTAGTGTGAATTCTATGCATGACGTTATACATGAGGCCCCTGTTCTTTGCCTGGGTATTTATAGGCAAACTTTAGTCTTGCCCTGATGTTCTTTTTGAAGAGCTACCTGGCACCTCACTGATGTAGATCTTTTGTGTAGACAAATGCACTTTTACATCAGCAGTAGTAAGAGCTACTTGTAGGTCCTGTGATGAAATTTTTGGAATTCTCAGACTTCAGCTTCCTTCATTTTGCTCTTGGGCTGAACTTGTTGTGGTGGCCTGATCTGGAAAGGTTGGCACTTGTTTAGTAGAATGTTTGATTTTTAGTTGCCTGGGATAATTTTTAAATCTCTACTCACACCAGATTTATAACATTTATGAGAGTGCTCTTTCGATTTAGGTATGGTGATAATATATTTCAGTAACAAGTTTCAAGTCTAACTAAATTTCTGGAGTTTGAATAAGACCGGTTCCTACAAGATCCTTGATAAAGGAGTTTAAGTTGAATTATTAAATGTTTTGCGCATATGGAGCTAGAGTGTATTTTATGCATGGCTGCCTTCCACTCCTTTTCTGAAATATTAAGTGAAAGGTCTTTTCCCCACTGTATCCAGGGATCTTTGAAAGGAAGGGACTACAAAATGTTGTTACATAGTATAGATATGCTATGTGAGTCTTCAAAACTGATCAGTCTTTCCTCAGGAATGGAAGTGGGTGGGAGGTATGAAAAATTGGACAGGTTTTGTTTAGCAAAGTTTCTAACTTGAGAGTAGCAGAAAAATTGTGTTGATGAGAAGTTAAACTTAAAGTGTAATTGTTTGTGGGATGCAAAAATATTATCTATTTACAGTTCTCAGTGTTTTAATCCCAGACATTTTTCAAACATTAAATACTGTGTATGTTTGAGGAAGTAGAAAACGGTGGTTGTCACGTGGAGGTACAATAGATAAAAGCTTCTCTGTTTTAAAGTATTTCCTACATTGGTACCATATTCTGAGTGAATGAATGAATGGCAGTTGGATTATTAGTATATTGATAATAATTTGTATTTACTGGAGCACAAAGCAGGGAACATAAAGAAGTACTGCAAGATTTTAATTCTATTGCAGACCACGCTTGTGTATATTCATCAATTTGTGTCGATGTCCGGGTCTTTATACCTTATATATTTGTCGCTCAGGAGTAAAATTGAAAGTTGGGTAGTGCCATGCCCCCTTCTGCTTTAGGTCAATGTAGAGTCTCCCTTTGGATGTGTGCATGTTTCAAATTCTAAATAAATGAGGATATGATTTACAAATAATTTTTTAAGAAATTAGATTCAATGTATATTAAGATGCGTTGAAATAGAAAAAGAAGCTTGGGAAGGATGGTCATCTTAACAGTGTTGAATCTCCCTGGTAATTTGAGGTGGATGGCAGACCATCTATTCACATCTGCATTTTTTTCCATGCAGACAGCACATTTTGTTGAAAAAGAGCTGTGTGTCCACATATGTTAAAATAAATTAACGGGGTATACTTAATTTTTCACATGAATGTTTAACTTCTATTTTTATTTACATATTAACTACTAATTCTGCCTTCAGGACTTCTGTAACCCTACTGCTTGTACATGTCTGGTAAATGAATTCCTTTCACACATCTCTCTCATAAGATGACTGACTCACAGTGTTTTAATTGTAAATTGAAACTTAGTTCTGATATTCCACCTTAAGTAGCAGTCTCTAAACGTATGTATTTTAACATCTGTCTAGAGAAAAAGTGTTAGCATTCTAAAATTAAGTTCCTTGATATATAGAACATTTGTAGAGTGGTTTCCTAAACATTCTGCTGTACTCCTAGATGAGATAAAACATCGGTGAAAAAAATGCAAAGAAATAAGTGCTTTCTTTTCTGGAAGGCAAATGCTTAGAAATATTATATACTCTGTATATAAAACAGATATTTATGAATTAAGATGATAATACTGTGCAGTTGGCTATCAAACATAAGAATCATTAGAAACCACTTATTCAGGGCAAAGGGTCATCTTATTTATTGGGGAAAATCTAGTGTATTGATCATAGTCATGTAACAGATTTCCTGTGCAGATTGGAATTTGAAAACAAGATAATGTATATACATATAAATAAGAAAATGCAGAGACATTGTAAACATTTGTAACAGATTTAAAGGAAAGCTTCATTAAAAAATGGAGGCTTATCTTACATATTTTCTTTTTATGCTTTTCATGTAGAGGGTGTGAATGTGATGCCAGACTCCGTTGTAAAATCAGTGAATTATGAAAATGGAAGACTGTCGATTAAACTAAAAGATGGCAGAATGGTAAATATTTTCCTTATCTAAAGTTAATTTAAATGGGCAATCTATAGATCAAATTAATATGAATTGTATGAAACGTTGTACATCACCATAGATTACTACTTATCTTCATAAAATTAAAACTTGAAGGGTGTAATTGTGTGAAGCCTTTGTAGAATATTTTTGTAAGGACTGGAGCATTCTGGTTTAATGCAAACCAGTGTTGTTCTTATACAGTGCTTATATGAGTGATTGAATGAATTGAATGTTTCTGTTGGCCTTTATGGGACTTTTCAGAATAAAATTATTGAAAGACCGTTTATAAAACAAACGAGCAGTGTTTCTTATTGAAATCTGATATGGCAGTGGGGGCAACTCTTTAAGGGGAAAATCCATCTTGGTAAATATCACTGTCTTAGTCTCATGACCATTTCCATTATATTGTAATGCTTACAAATAAATTTTTTCAATTTATTCATACATATTTTTCATACATATTTTAATGCTTAATGGTTATGATTATTATTACTTTTGCATAGTGCTAAGCTGGGCAATTAAAAAAAACAGAGCTTTTAACTATTTTTTTAATAATATTAATAATTAATAATATACAGTGTATACGTTAACAAATAATAACAATAAATAAACACAAAAAGAAATTCAAAGTTTCTCTGAATACATAAAGATTAAAATGTAGCTGCCATGATGCACGCAAACTGCTTATTCAAAATCTATTAATTCTTTGCAAGTTAGTAATGTCTTCTTGTTATGAACACACATCATGTACAATAAGTACATCCCCAATGTTTTGATAAGCATCTTGAGAACAATGTTAAGTTGAAACAATCAAATAAAGTTTCAGTAAAATTCCATTTATAAACTACGTAGTATGCTATAAAACTCGGATTGTATGTTGGTACAGCCTACATGAAACTGCATACCACGACAAAGTTTTGAGTTGGTCATTATCTGAACATGAAGCTTGAATGTAATTTAAGAGCTTGCATTAAGTCAATTTAAAGTTAAAAAAACAAATGTTGACATCCCTTACTGAAAGTATATGCATGTTGTCTTTAGCTTACCCTATGACTGCTTGCACAGCTTCCATCCTATAATGAATAAGGTAGCTTGGGAAATATAAAATGCATTGGACATGAAGGTTGTAAGCAGATACAGTGTTCTGTCATTGTCCAAAAGACATTCATGGTATCTAGTTGAACAAATCAGTTGGTTTGATTGTCTGTATAGCAATTAATAAATAGCTTGACTGGTTTATCAGTGCAGTACAATCACAATGAAATCTGGTTATGAAGTCAGTGTCTAGGTAATCATAACATCGCAAATGAAAATGTATAGCTAATAGACATGTTTAAGTACCATATGGTATCAAATTGATTTTACTTTGCCTGCTAAAACACCCACAATAGGCAATGAACATTTCCTTTAAACCATGACTTTGCATAAGCTCTAACAAATTAATTCAATAAAAAAATACCTTGTGCATATAGTTTTCACAGCATTAATTCCCAAAATAATTAAGTGTAGAGTAAAAAATAGTTATGGATTTTCATTATTTGTATAATTTTGTAGCAGCAAGTGTGGTGGAAAATTTTGCAGCGGTAGCCCCTGCTAAATTTTCTATGTGCAGGAAACAATGAAACACATAAACATTTGAAATTAAAAAATAAGTATACATTAAAAATCACAAAGAACCCAAAATACACCCCTAGTAATGAATATCCTTTTCTGCTAATTGAATGTGCCATCTGTCATTTTGAACAAACTCTTAACTCCATAACACTTTTTTTTTTTCTTTTCAGAAATCACACTTAACTTTTGAAGTAGCCAATTATTTCAAAAGTGTCATGAGCTATAAAGATGTTTTGCCATTTTTGTCAGTGCTGTTTATAATGGTTTATAATGCGGGTGACACAGTGGTAGCGCTGCTAAATTGCAATAAGGAGTTTGCATCAGTGGTTCTCCCTGTGGGGAGTTTGTATGTTTACATTAGCATTCTCTGGGTGCTCCAGTTTCCCTCCATCAGTTTAATGACATGCAGTTTAGATGTACTGTTGTTACTGAATTGGCCTAGTTATGCGTATGTTCAGCCTATGATTTATATTGCCTTGCTCCCAATAATTGGTGGAATAGGATGAAACTGCCCTGTGATCCTGCCCTGGGTGAGTAGATTAAGAAAATGAGTGTATGGGTGGATGTTTAAAATGTTCAGAACAAAAAAATCATATTGGCACCAGTCATTTTCTACATTTGCTATTTCTGTCTATCACTTGACATAGCACCTTCTCCAGTGATCAATATGAAAAAAATTTTACTTCAGAACAGATCACACTGTTATTATTAAATAATCAAGAAACAATATCAATGCAAAATATGCAATTGACTGGATTTATTACACTAAAGGAGTAATATTAGATGACATTGCATTCGATTTGGGCTAAATAAGGTACAGTAAAGATGAGATTAGCCTTTAATCATGATTTTAATTTGAACATTGCGTGTAATAGGGTAATACCAAAGTGTGTCATTTAAGGTATCTTTTCACCAAGAATATGTCTGATTTGATTAGGTTTCGTTTCCTGCTTAAAAATAAAAAAATATTGCATAGTATTGTCACATTCATGTACACAATTAAAACATTGTAGATATCCATCCATCCATTATCCAACCCACTATATCCTAACTACAGGGTCACGGGGGTCTGCTGGAGCCAAACCCAGCCAACACAGGGCGCAAGGCAGAAAACAAACCCAGGGCAGGGCGCGCACACACACAAACAGACCCACACACTAAGCGCACACACTAGGGACAATTTAGAATCGCCAGTGAACCTAACCTGCATGTCTTTGGACTGTGGGAGGAAACCCACATGCAGGGAGGATCCGGGAACTCTCCTAACTGCGAGGCAGCAGCGCTACCCACTGTGCCACAGTGGCACCCCATTGCAGATATAATTTTTATTAGTATTAGATGATGTTACAGTGCTTGATGTTAGGATTTGAGATACACCGCCCAAAATGAGTGGATCTAATAAGGAATTGCAAATCAAAATTGCGAGTTCTATGAGTATGCTTTCTTCTTTGTTCAGGCAGCACCAGTCACATTTACACTGCCTTAAGACACTTGAGCCAACGTAGCTTGCACTTGGTCTTTTGGCTAGTGTTTTGGAATTCCTTACTTTTAGCAAGAACTTACTCTTGGCAGTTTAGCATAACATTAATCTTAAACATTATTCAGTGACAGAGTTCACTTTCAAGATTGATGACAGCTGTGATTTCTTCTTAGATTTACTAAAGTTTTTTTTTTTTTTTTTTTAAATTATATGAAAAGTTAATTAATCTGTTTTGAAACCTAAGAATAAGTACCTTTTATGTAACAGAATATATATTAAAATATTCTGTAATTGACCAAGGTTTTATTAATGTTGACAAATATGTTTTATCCTAATATATTAATTTGTATGAGGGTTAACTGTATATTTTCCTTAAATTGTGAACACATTTAAGCCTAAAGTAATCATACTTTAACTTTTTTATTCTTGGTATTTTGATATTTAATTTGTTTTAGATGCCCAGTATTTTTTTAAATACTGTTTTGTTTTTTTACAGTGTCATTTTGAAATCTTATTACACTATTGCCATCAAAAAGGTAAAAATTATGAATCTATATTCTTGTGGTAGGTGAAAACAGACCACATTGTGGCAGCTGTTGGTTTAGAGCCAAATGTTGAACTTGCGAAGTCAGGAGGCCTTGAAGTAGACTCTGATTTTGGAGGGTTTCGGGTGAACTCAGAACTCCAGGCACGATCAAACATATGGGTGGTAAGTATTGTTTGTTATATTAATCTATGACCATATTTCTAAGGATTGTACATATTTAATTATGATCATCCTGGTCATATTAGGAGATGGAACTTCTATTAAAATCTAAAATTTAGCAAAACTTACTTCAGATAAATGCTTACTTAAAAAAAAAAAACTAAATGTCAGTCTTTTACTAAGTTTTTAGGAATAACACCATTTGCGTGAAATTTAATTTGGAGATGCTCCAAATAATATGGCTTCAATATACAGTGCATCCGGAAAGTATTCACAGCGCATCACTTTTTCCACATTTTGTTATGTTACAGCCTTATTCCAAAATGGATTAAATTCATTTTTTTCCTCAGAATTCTACACACAACACCCCATAATGACAACATGAAAAAAGTTTACTTGAGATTTTTGTAAATTTATTAAAAATAAAAAAACTGAGAAATCACATGTACATAAGTACTAGCAAAATACCCGCGCTTCGCAGTGGAGTAGTGTGTTAAAGAGGTTATGAAAAAAAAAAGGAAACATTTTAAAAATAACATAACATGATTGTCAATGTAATTGTGTTGTCATTGTTATGAGTGTTGGTGTCTTTTATATATATATATATATATAATATACACACACACACACACACACACACACACACATAAACATATATATACATATACATATATATACATATCTACATATACACATATCTACATATACATACGTATATATAGATATACACATCCATATATACATATACAAATTTACATATCTACATATATATATATATATATATAAATATAGACATACATATATACATACATACATTCACACATATATATATATATACTGTATATATACATATCTACTTATTGGCTCCTGTATTTAGGATATAGCGGGTTGGATAATGGATGGATGGACATCTGTATGCATAGCCCTATTTGCCCGTTTTCATTTTTTTTCTTTCTTCAGTAATATTTCAGTAAACCCGGAGCTTGTCAGTTCAAATCCTGGTACTGACACCACTGTGTGACCCTGAGGTCACCTGCCTGTGCTGCAAAAAACAAAAGTAATGTAACAAATTGTACCTCAGATGTTGTAAGTTGCTGGAATAAAGGCATAAGTAAAATAGATAAATATGTATTATACACATAGGAACTATTCATTTATTTTCAGTTAAGTCATCTGCAGCAAACTTTTATAAATGAGGGTTTCTCATTTTTAGATAGTGCAAACTGTTTCTTCTTCATTGACGTTTTCTCTTGGAGAGCTTTTTTCATTTCATTGAAAATTAAAGCAGCAGCTGCCAAAATATGTAGCTTTCTTATTCATTTTTCAACATTGTGTAAAATAAATGTATAAAGTAACATAAAAGGTTTAAATACTGGTTATCCTTTTACACTAAAATATTACTAAAGAGATACAAAAAAAGTAAAATGGATATGTTCTTTTTCTTTAAGGAGATTAAATATTACTGAAGAAAGAAAAAAAAAAATTAAACAGCCAAATGGGGCTATGCATACGAACTTAAAAGGTTTAAGTAAAACAGAAATCTATATTTTATTTTTACTTGCTTAACTTGTGGAGGGTGTATCCTGTAGCAAAGCCCTAACTTTTTTCGTGAAAGCCCGTTTCAGTCAATAAGTCTTAAAAAAACGTGTAAAGATATTGACAATAAGCTAAGCAAACCCAGGACGACATGGAATCGTTTAAATCAAGTATCATTACATCTTCCTTTCTTAAAGAGAAGTAAGGCAGTACTTATAAGCTTACATATTTATATATAGACATACATACATATATATATATATATATATATATATATATATATATATATATATATATATATATATCTATATATATCTATATCCGAAGCCGTGCAAGCACACTCTTGAGAATGCAACGTATAGTTGTACAGAAGAAAAGCAATCTTGCCTCAAATGAATGGCAACCTTTTGTAGGTCTATGAACTTAATTTAAACTTTAGGTTTACACGGTGCTTTCTTTCCGAAGTACCTGCACTCATGAATATGTCTGTATGTGTCAGTCGGTCAAATCCACGCGCTTCGCACCGGCGAAGTACCGCTTTTAAATTTTTATTAAGAAGAAAATAAAACCTTTTTAAATTGAGGGAAAATATACTAATAACAGTTTGTTAAGGATCTGTTTTTTTGTGAAGCTGCCTTTACTCGAGTGATCACTTCGACCTGACTTGGTGGCCAACTATAAGCGTTACCTGGTAGGTAACCACCCATACAATCAGATTGTGAATCAGACTACGAATGCCGTGAATGTAATTACACACTCACTGCACTTGCTTACGGTAATCGAACCTCGGACATCAGCGCTAGAGGGGCTTAGCAGCGGTGAAGTATTGCTTTTAAATTTTAAGTAAGAACAAAAGAAAACCTCAGAGGTTCGATTCCCGTAAGGGAGTGAAGTGAGTGGCTGGTTACCTACCAGGTAACGCTTATGGTTGGACAGCAAGTGACGTAACATCAGCCACTGTGCCTTCAGTTGTGAGAAGCAGATCATAGAATGATTGAAAATAGTTTTGCATTTACCTTTTTAGTAAAAGGCGAGCTTTTGAGCCTGAGAAATCACCCCGTAAATGCACACGTTTAATTGCACATGTGTTAATATGTATGCTTACACAGTATTAAAAGACACTCAAAAATTAACGTCATTTACCTTCGTTCCTGCGTTTGACTCGTGCTGTAAATCTCTTCCTTGTTTTTAGTTCACGTGATTACGTAGGAGGCGTGATGACGCGATACATGACTCCGCCTCCTCCATTAGAGTATATGGACAAAAAACATGTTCCAGTTATGACCATTACGCGTAGAATTTCGAAATGAAACCTGCCTAACTTTTGTAAGTAAGCTGTAAGGAATGAGCCTGCCAAATTTCAGCCTTCCACCTACACGGGAAGTTCGAGAATTAGTGATGAGTCGGTCAGTCAGTCAGTGAGTCAGTGAGGGCTTTGCCTTTTATTAATATGTATAGATTCATAGCCTTTGCTCAATACTTTGTCGATGCACCTTTGGCAGCAATTACAGCCTCAAGTCTTTTTGAATATGATGCCACAAGCTTGGCACACCTATCCTTGGCCAGTTTAGCCCATTTCTCTTTGCAGCACCTCTCAAGCTCCATCAGGTTGGATGGGAAGCGTCGGTGCACAGCCATTTTAAGATCTCTCCAGAGATGTTCAATCGGATTCAAGTCTGGGCTCTGGCTGGGCCTCTCAAGGACATTCACAGAGTTGTCCTGAAGCCACTCCTTTGATATCTTGGCTGTGTGGTTAGGGTTGTTGTCCTGCTGAAAGATGAACTGTCGCCCCAGTCTGAGGTCAAGAGCGCTCTGGAGCAGGTTTTCATCCAGGATGTCTCTGTACATTGCTGCAGTCATCTTTCCCTTTATCCTGACTAGTCTCCCAGTCCCTGCCGCTGAAAAACATCCCCACAGCATGATGCTGCCACCACCATGCTTCACTGTAGGGATGGTGCCAGGTTTCCTCCAAACGTGATGCCTGGCACTCACACCAAAGAGTTCAATCTTTGTCTCATCCGACCAGAGAATTTTCTTTCTCATGGTCTGAGAGTCCTTCAGGTGCCTTTTGGCAAACTCCAGGCGGGCTGCCATGTGCCTTTTACTAAGGAGTGGCTTCCGTTTGGCCACTCTACCATACAGGCCTGATTGGTGGATTGCTGCAGAGATGGTTGTCCTTCTGGAAGGTTCTCCTCTCTCCACAGAGGACCTCTGGAGCTCTGACAGAGTGACCATCGGGTTCTTGGTCACCTCCCTGACTAAGGCCCTTCTCCCCCGATCGCTCAGTTTAGATGGCCGGCCAGCTATAGGAAGAGTCCTGGTGGTTTCAAACTTCTTCCACTTACGGATGATGGAGGCCACTGTGCTCATTGGGACCTTCAAAGCAGCAGAAATTTTTCTGTAACCTTCCCCAGATTTGTGCCTCAAGACAATCCTGTCTCAGAGGTCTACAGACAATTCCTTTGACTTCATGCTTGGTTTGTGCTCTGACATGAACTCTCAACTGTGGGACCTTATACAGACAGGTGTGTGCCTTTCCAAATCATGTCCAATCAACTGAATTTACCACAGGTGAACTCCAATCAAGCTGCAGAAACATCTCAAGGATGATCAGGGAAAACAGGATGCACCGGAGCTCAATTTTGAGCTTCATGGCAAAGGCTGTGAATACTTATGTACATGTGCTTTCTCAATTTTTTTATTTTTAATAAATTTGCAACAACCTCAAGTAAACTTTTTTCACGTTGTCATTATGGGGTGTTGTGTGTAGAATTCTGAGGAAAAAAATGAATTTAATCCATTTTGGAATAAGGCTGTAACATAACAAAATGTGGAAAAAGTGATGCGCTGTGAATACTTTCCGGATGCACTGTAAATATGCAAAAGGACAACGGTAAATAAATTCCCCAACAACCCACAAAAATCAGACTGAGCTAATGTTACAGGGTTGTTACAAGGTTGGAAATAGTGGTGCTCAGGATCTGATTTTTATTTACTTATTTTTTTTAAGTTACTTAATTTTGGTAGGCAGGAACAGAGTCATAATTGATCATTTATTTCTCCAAATTAACCTGTGAAATGCAGTATTTTGTTGTGTGATGAATAAGAAGAGACAAAACACTACAGATGACATATGCTATGGTTTGAATTGAATGGAAATGGAATCACTTAGTTTCAACATTTTCTTTCTGTCTGAAAGGAAATCTCATAGGCAATAACTGTTATAGTAAAATCAATGCTGTAGTTCATAAAGGCTACCAGATGTGCTAGGTATTTTTTATGCTTTGAACAGTGTCAAAAAGTTTCAGCGACACTGTACTCTCCACTTAACCTGTTCACTCTATAGGCGAACAGGTTTTAGTCCAAATGCATATAGGGAGCAAAACTGGCTATTAGTTTTCTATATAGTTTAATTATGATAGATGTCAAGATAGGTTTGTAGCCATTGAGTAAACCATAAGAATGCCTTTGGAACATGTATACTAGCTCACAGCTTTAAGCAGTTGGAACTTTTACCTACTTGACTGAAAAACTAAAAACATCTGCAAAAGTAGGAGCAATCTGACTAGCACAGGATTTTAGTGTGCTTGGTGAAATCAAGATGTGTTGAGATAGTCTCTTGTTTTTCCTGCTTGCAGAAAAGTTTTGCATTGTGTTCCTGAATGATGAAAGGACAGTTTGTAGAACACCTCTGCTTGTCAGAGTGAAATCCACCATTTCATGTTTTTGGAGCATCAAGCCTAAAGTAGACGTCATGTGTTGCCATGCACATTCAGTTGTCTTTATTGCATATTTTATTTATTTATTTATTTTATTTTTCTGTATTTAACATTGGCAAATTTTCATGTTTTGAATTTAGGTTTACTGGTTTAAAAGTTACCCTCCCCTCCTTTACATACTTTTATGATTTAGTATTTGTATTTAGTACTAAAGATGACCCAGTTCTATCTGTTTATAGTATAAATATGTTTCTCTTAAATTTTTAATGCATTCTTTTTTCCAGTTACTTGATTTATTTTATTTTTCAATATTGATTACTGTATAAAATGTAATTTTCTTCAACCTATAGGCTGGGGATGCAGCTTGCTTTTATGATATTAAACTGGGACGTCGGCGTGTTGAACATCATGACCATGCTGTAGTCAGTGGCAGGCTAGCTGGAGAAAACATGACTGGGGCAAACAAACCATACTGGCACCAGTCCATGTTCTGGTAAGGGTTGATTTTATTGCATAATAAATGAAAAATGTTGAAAAAAAAAAAGATATGGAACTGAGTTTTGTTAATTTTAAGTTATTGTTTAATTTTGTTTGTCTATAATTGAAATTTAATAACTGCTATTTTAACCTTCAACTAAATTTTTCTTTTAATTTTCTGAATAGATTAGACAAAATGCCTATTGTTGCTTGACAATATGAAGACTATGTTTACTTGTGCATTTTTACTTTTTTCTTTTTTTTTTCTAATTATGCGTTTGTCTAACCTATGTGTTTGTAGCCTAAAACCTTACACAGTGGTTATTGCTGAAAGCGAAGCAGCTCCAAATGTGTTGAGAGTAGTTTTCAGTGGAAGTTAAATATGAGACTACATTTACATTTCAGAGCTACATTTTAGGTTTAAGCAGAACAAAATAAAGCAATACTGACTTGTTGCATTTTGAAAAGTTTTTTTTTTTTTTTTTAAAAAGATGATTTTCATGTGAGATATGACAGCACATGATACAGAGCTTGCTTTAGGGGTTATGCTATGTTAGTGAGGCAAACAAATGAGAGATTGACTATTAAATAAAACTGCACAATCATGTTGTACTGTACTATGTGTAAAGTGGGAAATAAGTAACAATTTTTCAGACTACGATAGAAGGGACAGTAGGAATGTGACCAACTATAGTGACGTGCTGTACTTTGTGTAACCTCTTGATTTTTGTGAATACTTTCTGAACCTCTGTAGTTTTAATAAGCAATACAAAGCCTATTCTAGAAATTATGGAGGCAAGAAAGTTCTTACATTTTTCATACACTGAGCTAACTGGATGGCACCATGGTGTAATGGTAAGTGCTATAGCATAAGTAATCTTGGGTAAGTCACTGTGTAGAACTTGTATGTTGGGTTAATTGGTGTCTCAAAATTTGCTCACTGTGGAGAATTGTGGATGTATGCATGAGTTTGTCTTACTATGAGTGGTATCCCATCAAGTGCTAGTTCCTGCTGTGTGTATAAAACCTTCCAGAACAAATGGAGTCTTACTGTCACCTTGAAGTAGAGTCATGGATGAATTTTATGACTTGGTCTTTATTGCTGGTTCATTTTTAGAATTACTGATTGAGCAAAGATTGATATTTTATTATTCTCTGCAGATGGTTCTTTTCATATATTTTCTCTGACTCCACAGTGGTAGCATCTGTACTTCTATGTGCGAAGCAATACATGACTTCTAATTCTGAGTAACTAACAAGGGAGGATGGGAACATGCATTGTAATGTAGTTGAAAAGAAACTTCACTCTCCTACTTCACACTAACAGCATCGCAGTCAAAAAAATAATTGGGGCAAAATTCATTACTGGACAATATTAAATTAATTCTTTTCGAGTTAATTCACCTGTTCAGGGATAGCTTATCATTATTGGTATAGTAGGCTTGCATGTAGGAGATGCTTGTTTAAAAAAGATGCAAAATACAGTAGGTATACAATTAATGATACGGCTCAGAAGTTTGAAACATTTTTAATATTCTTTGTACTGTGTCTTAACTTTAAACCATGATCCCATTATTTTTACTTTACAATGATGTATCAATTCAAACCTTTTACAAGTTAGCTCCTTTTGTCTGGGCAGAATAGCTGTTAGACATTTAATAAATAAACAAATAAATGAATAAAGTTATTGATCAACTGTGAGCTTATTATTCTTAGGGGGTAGGCTAGGACTCCAATTCAAATACTAAAGTGGGGAGAAGTCCGTAAAATATAGACTAGCAGGATGCAAGTTGTCATCAAAACTTTTTCATTTGAGTACAGTTTAGACCAGGGATTCCCAAACTATTTTGGGCAAGAGACCCCTTTTCCAAAATGAACTGATACCTCAGACCCCCATAGCCAAATTACTTTAAAAATCCTATCTCTAGTTTTTTTCCTATTGATACAAAATACTTACCGATTTAAAAGCTTTGCGGTTGGTTAAGTGAGTAAACTTGACATCATTTTCTCATCAAAATTTAACAAAATAAATAGACATAAAATTCAGTAAATATCAAGTGTAATTAATAATTATTAATATAAATTACGTAAAAATACTTAAGTAGGTAATTATTTTTTGAAAAAAACATTTAAATCGCAAAGTAAAGATAAAAAAATAAAAAATTCAGTGTGATGGATGAACCTGGTGACTTTCTACCAATCTAGCTAAATCTGGTTCAATATTGGTGAGTTGCAGCCTTAAATCTCCGCGTTCGTTGATTTTCAAACAGTTTCTTTGTTTTGTCAAAATGTTTGTAACCACACTGAAGCCTTTTTCGACTAGGTATGATGATGGAAAAGCGATAAGGTATTTTTCAGCAATGTTCCACAATGCAGGATACTGTTTTTCAATGTTGCGCTGCAACCAGAACTTCTGATAGCCTTGGTTGAACTTTTGCTTAAGGTCCTCGTCTGTGCTGATGGTGATCAACTCTTCTTGCATTATCACATTAGCTTCTTCCATGGCTGTGATATTGTACGGATTTATTATCCATTGAGGAATTTGTAAATTTAAGAGATCCTCAAACCTCTTAGTAAAATCCTTGTGTAATGCGTCCAAGTGAGTGACATATGATAAAATAACATCGTCTTGAAGCATTTCTGGTAATTTTGACAAATGCGGAAACTGTGAATATTCTTTTCTGCTTAAATTTTGTTTATAAAGGATAAGTTTACCCACAAAGGCCGATATTATTGATTTTGTTTTAATCAAGTTGAGATCGTCACCCTGCAGCTGCAAATTAACTTTGTTAAACATACCAAAGATATCAGTCAAGTAATAAATATCTGTTTTACAGTTGTTCAGATTTTCTTTCAAATTCGGATCTTTTTCTTGTAAAAACTCCCAGATTCAAAAATAGTTGAAAATCTTGCTAAGCAAGAGCCTCTTGATAGCCAGCGAACTTCAGTGTGCAGAAGTAACCGAGTAAAGACTTCGTCGTTTTCCTCACATAGCTGAGCAAATAACCGAGAGTTCAAAGAATTGCTTTGAATCTTGTTGACAGCATTTATAACATATTGTAAAGACTGGTGCAATCTAGGACACAGATTTTTTGCTACTAAATGCTGTCTGTGAATCACGCAGTGAATGACCAGTACCTCAAGCAGTTGTAGCTTTAAGTGAGCTATAAAACCTCGATGACGACCAACCATAGATGGTGAACCATCAGTCGCAACAGAAACAATGTTCTTCCATGGAATAGCTTTGTCGGTAAAAAAACGTTCCACGGCCTGAAAAATCGATTCTCCTCTGGTATCAGTCTCTAAATATGTAGCAAAAAGCAGTTCTTGGCACATATTTTCATCTTTAATATATCGAACATATCCTAACAACAGAGATTCATTGCCGGGTAATGTAGACTCGTCCAACTGGAGAGAGAATCTGTTGGTCTGTAAGAAATTGCATAAAATGTTTTCCACGTCGTGACCCATCTCGTCTATTCGTCTCTGAACGGTGTTATTGCTCAAAGGAATTCTCTTTATAATATCATGTGCGGGCTTGTGCAATACATTGTTGAGGACCTCCGCAATGGCTGGTAAAATAAGCTGCTCTCCAATTGTGTGGGGTTTCCCCGACTTCGCTATTAGTAAAGATATATTATAGGACGCTCGTAAACCATCAACGTCTTGCATAGATGATGACGCAAACATCGATCTTATGGATGGCCTTTTCTCTAGTTTTTCTTTAAGTGCTTGAAAGAATGACAAGGGCTTACTTTTTTTGTCAGCATGTACTCTTGATAAGTGGTCCTCCATTTTTGAAGGCTTCATGGCATCGTTACTGAATACTTTTTCACATATGAGACACATCGGCAAGTGTTGATTTGATAGAGATGGAATAAATCCAAACTTCAAGTAGTCCAAACTGTATTGTCTGCATTTTTATTCGTGTCTGCCATCATAAAACTCGCAGTAAACTTGCAAATCAAAAAAAAAATATATGTTTAAGAAACTACTTAAAAAAACAATAATAAAACGCACGTAGGTAACTAAGCACTTTGTAAATTCTTTTTCAATCACTTTATTTTAATTCACTTTATTTAACTATGTAATCACTTTGTAACCTCTTGAAATAAATTAGTAGATGAGTGTATTATCATTCAAGCTTCAATGAATTTCAAAACGCAAATGAACTTTCAACCTAAGTGCAAGCTTGTTATATAGTAAAATATCAGGAGCATGTTTGGACTTGAACTTGATCATGATTTCGTTCGTGTTAAATCGCGTATATGCGTCAAATACAGAACAAGTCAAAACGTGCCCGAAAGACTTATACGCTCGAACTCATTATCTTGCACGAACTTGTCCACGCTTAATGACTTGCCGAGTTTTTCATCTTGTACGAACTTGTGCACGCTTATCGACTTGTTGAGTTTTTTAAAAGTACAACAATGATACTTCCTACTAAAATATTAGTCATTCTTATAACAAGTTGGTACACGTAACAAAACTTATACAGTATCTTGAAAGTTTCAAATAAGAACTTGTGTTAATTAATAGGGGTCGATTTTTAGACCTCGTCGACCCCCAAAATCAGTTTTCGTTTTTGTCGACCCCTGGGAAACCGATTTCGACCCCAAGGGGTCGATATCGACCACTTTGGGAACTTCTGGTTTAGACATTGGTTTTTGTAGGTTAGGAATCCTATTCAGATTGGGTTGGGCTGGGTGGATATTAGGAGTGTTTAATGGTTATATGATGTCCAGTTAACTTGTCTTGAGGGTGTACACTGAATAATCTTATCAATTATACTCGATGATTAATGTAAATTTACAGTAAATTGGAAAATGTAATTGCCATACTGTACTGTAATAGCTGAAACAGATTTTTAGACATTAAGTTCATAGATGCATGTGGGTTTTATTTCGGCTAAAAACCCCAATATATTGAGGCTTTTAGAGAGTTAATGAGTTAAGTATGCTTACTTAAAGGCAATATTAAAACATTTTTGCCAAATTCTAAAAAGGCTTTGGACAATTCCTTCAATGGAAAATGTGATTTTTATTGTCCCCCTAATAAAATAGGACTTTCTTTTCTCATCATGTTCTAAATTGTTCTTTTGGGATTTGTTCGGTTGAATAGATAGATAGATAGATAGATAGATACTAAGATAAAAGTGAAAAGTGAGCACTGTAGTGTGAAATATAACAACATAATTTTCAGTATATAGTAGTCTATCCTACCATCTGATCATAAAACGAACGGTGCTGTAAATAGATTAGGAGTAGTAGTGGTTATTCCAATACTGTCTGACAGGAAGGCAAAGATTTATTTTTTTCTTCTGTATGGTGTGAGTATAGAATAGTCCCAAAACACGTGGTCAAGCAATGCAGGTCCTGATGACATTGTTCACAATTAGTTTTGTCCTGGGTAGATTTTAGACAATCAGTATTGAGGGACATGCAGTTTATAGTTTTTAGGTAAAATTAAACCAAACTTTTCACAGATCAATGAAGACTGCATCAGGTTGTTCCTATGAAAGTAACTGTTCTTGGTTTGAAGTCTGACAGTAAATTTGTTTCATACACAACTGACTCCAAAGCATATCAATATGTTTTCCTAAACAAAAATAAACCTTTTAGATAGATAGATAGATGGGAAATGTACCATTGCATCATTTTTGGGTTATTAAGCAGTGTGTGTATTTTTAAATTTAATTAATAACCATTTGGGGTTATTTAGGGGGTCACAAATTGATGATGAAATGTGAAAATAATAATCTACTTCTCACCCTTTCTAGGTATTCCCTGTTCTTTACATCATGTAGGCGAGGGAAAGTAGTAGCTATGACAATAGTAAGCTATTAGATTGTAGTACTATCCAACTTATCCTGCAGTTTGTGTTGTGGTCGTTGTAGCTGATTCCAGTCCCAATGAAGGCAGGCACAAGATCATGAAGGCAAAATTCTGCCTAGCTTTAGATGGAATGCAGAGGTCTCTGAGAATACATGGTAACAGTTTGTGTTCTTTTAAAAAAAGAAAACAAAAAAAAAAAACCAGAATGTTAGTTTCCTGGTCCCAGACAGGATTGCTGGGTCCACCACCTGTACTGACAGTAACAGGTAAAAGGCAGGGACTAACCGTGGACTTTATGGCAGTACATTGTAAGGCGCACTCACTAGCATTGGGCCAATTCAGATTTATTAGATAACCTAATTTGCACATCTTTGCAACATGAAAGAAAACTAGAGTACCTGAATAAAATCCACACGGACCTTGAGAGATTGTGCAGGATTCTCATGCAGTACCTGGCATTGGGTCTGTACAATAACTTATGTGCTGCCATGTCTCCTGCAAAAGAAAAACAGTCTGAAGTTATTTAAAGTATTTGGTGTAAACAGGAACAGTATGATTTTTGGGAGAAATAAAAATATTCTTATAATTGCTTTATTAATCTATTAGTAGCTTGAGCACCACCGGTGCCTTTCATTCAATATTTTATCACAGTCTGGGCTTGTTAGGGTTAATCCTATACAAATAAAGAGCTAATTTAAAAAAAAAAGAAAGAAAAAAAAAAGTTTTCGCTTAGTTATGTGCTGTAAATAGTAGTAGGAGTATGGTTAAGTTTGTATCAGTTATTCTCTACCTACTACGTGTATTTTTCAAGACTGCTAGTCTCTGTGATTTTTGTTACATTCATTCACTGAGACAAGTTTCTGCTGTCAAGGTACTGACATGTATCAGTAACAAGAGAACATTTTGAGAGATTCTGATTAGCTTGTAGGTAACTGAAATCATTTGTAACATTTGGAGATAGAGAAAGTATTCCTGTTCTTAAAATCGTTTACCTTTATCTCATCAACTATTGTGTAAATTTAAAGTAATAAAGTGACATTTTCAATATAGGTTTTTTTTTTTCTCTTCACAAATTTCTGATATGTGTAGTTTTGCATGTTGACGTATGTAAGTGAAGTGTTCCTGTGTGTGTTTTATGTACAGCAGCCTACACACAAAATGGTAGAGTATAGCAAATAATGCAATTATCTTTGGAACAAATATCTGTTATGTGGTTTGAGGAAATATGCGCATACATACATTTTATAAGAGATTAAGATAATTATTTTATTTCATATAATTGCCATAGGGTTCATTCATCTGCTATCAAGCCTGCTTATTCATTTTCAAGTGTACAGCCTATACAGATAACATTGGGCACAAGACCAGAGCCAGCAATGAAAAGATTGTGAGTTCACTATATGACATACACATGCACATACCCACCCTCACTCATACTGAGCCTGTTAAACTAAAACGTTTTGTCTTTATAATGTTTAACTGAAGGATAATTCACATGCACACAGACAGTGACTAAGCTGGGATTCAAACACATTCAGGAGGTGTGCTAATGAATGTATAACTATATAAGTGAAAAGTGTATTATCTGACTGCTATTTTAAATATGAATCAAGTTTATTACTTGGATTGTAGTGCTGACCTGTACCCTGTGAAAAACAGTTCTGTGACATTAGTGCTTTCTTTTCATCTCTGATGGATGTACAAAGCCTTAACACATAGGGAGAGCTTGAAGATGGGACCATAGGCCTGGAATCATCCCCTTAACTTGTGTATTAGCTTGGCCACGTCAGCCTTTTTGCAGGTCTCCTCATGGCATTCTCCATCCTCCCATTCCTGTGTTGTGGTTTTAGGTCAAAAACAATGACTCGCATAGGACTTGTATAGAGCATATAGAATTTCATAAGGCTCCTGAGGTCTACTCCAATCATTGTTGTAACAGCCACTTTTTCTCTAAACTCTTTACTGTAGCTGACTGGACATATTCCAAATCACCATCATACATTGTCATGACTATATCTGAAAGATGCAGATGTTTTTTTTTAACCTGTTGCTTTGATTCTGTATTTAGTACATTCAGCAGATTTCAGAAATCTTTGTTTCATTTTTATCCTGCTGTTCTACTGTATGTGCTATAAATGTAAGCTATTTGGGGGAGATGTCATTTTTTTAAAAAGTTACTAAATATATTTTTATTAAGAAATAAGTGCTTGGTGCAATTGACAGTAGATAGTGATTGTGGAAAAATAACCATCATTTCAAAAATACCACACTGTTTTAAATGTTAGAGGGCTCTCTTTTTCCACAGTTTACATAAAGAAGAGTTTCTGTCATATTCTCCTGGTTATTTATTTTGCAATTAAACTTAACCACTCTTAGCTTGCTGCTCTGTAACTATGGGAATGATGGTCGTCTTTGTCTTTATTCAGAATCAGTTTTGTGCCCGTTCATTGTTCTGGAAAAGGTGGACTGTGATTATCAGCTGTTCCGAAAAAGTCTTGGATTAGCACCTAATGAATGCAACTTGACAATTTCACTTGGTTTCTCAGTTTCCTAGCTGATGGCTTTCTGCTGTTTAACACATGACTGAGAGCTTGCACCTGATTGCAATACCAAATTCTAATCCATGCCGTTTTATGGTGATGTCTATGCTTATAAAATGCATTTTAACGCTGTTGAATTAAATCTGGATGAACTTTGACCTTTTGCTTGTACATGGTAGGTGTTAAGCATCCTGTGCTCCACTTCATTGTTTCAATTAGTTTTAACTTCAGAATGGTCACATCCCACTTGTGCTCCTTTGCTTCTTTATTCTTCAGTATGAACCTGTGTGTTGAAGAGAGACATCAATGAAACCCCATACTTTATATTGGTATGTTAATGTATTAAAAAAAAAAATCCCCATAGTATCCAGCAGTGAGGTTGTTTGGAATTCTTTCATATGTATGGAGTGTTCATACTTCCCGATAGAGCTCCTCTGCAGTAATTTAACCTTTCTGCAAAGTAAACTCCTCAATGCACCTTTCAAGAGTTTTTGGAATGCTTTCTTTAGGAGAAAGCAGTATTTTGAATCCATACATGGAAACCATTGAACCCTGTGAAAATATTTTTCCTTCTCCTTTTCCTTCTCCTCTAGTATTCCTGATTTTTTTTTTTTTTTTGTAATTTCTCACAAATTTTGAATAATATTCTAATACATTTTTTGAGACCCGCTCTCTGTCACCTTTTTGTTTCCTCCTGTCTGTCTAGTGATATTCAACAAAGTGTAAAGTCATAATTCCCCCTCCCAGAATCTTAGATTTCTTTCAGTACAGTTTTTGTGCCTCCTTTACCAAGTGGAATGCATGATTGTACCTAGGTTGATCACATCCCAGACATGTTACTATAATTAGGCCCCTAATACTCGACATAGCTCCCCGCTTTCACCCTATACAGTATATCAAGGAGGAGCTTAGTTTGCCACTTGTTCACCTTTGTATCAGTCACTTATTGTCCCTACTTTGCAGTAGCCAGAGACTAGCTCACAGGTCCGTTTTTTAATTAAATCTGCTGCCTTGTGTTTCTCTGCATACGTCCCTGGATGTTACCAATCTCAAGAGGTTCTATTCCACCCTTAAGCCTTTTGTTCCTGTTAATAATGTTACAGGTACTACTCAAAGCTTGGATATTCTATGATTTGAATTCTGTTTTTTTTTCTTATTATTATTTTATTTTTATTATATATTACCAAAATGTTTTGATGAGCTAAGCAAGTTATTTGCCCACAATTGTCAACCCATCTTGTTTTTACATGTTTTTCCATATCTGCAAACCTTATTTTTTGTATTCTGTTTAACTATCAGCTTTCTTCCTGTTTTTTTTTTTCTTACTTTCATTTTGCTGTTCTTTGCTATTTGATTATTATTGCCTGTTACCACATGATTCTTTGTTGTATCATGTACATTCTTCCGTATCTATTTGCAACTTTTGGTCTATACAATGGAATAAGGTTTTGGCCTCCAGGCCTACCAAGGATCTATATCATGTTTCCAGTCTCTGCATATCAAATTAAAAGTTTTTATAAAAGATATTAGTCCTTAAACAGATTGTAATTTGTAAAGGAAATGTAAACATTATGTTAACCTTTCAACAGTTTCAATGTGAAACTGAGCATAGAAAAGTTTATATCCGTTCATACTCGGTTCTGTATTTATATGGATGGGTTTTAAAGATCTCATACTTATTGTTTAATTTAATGTCTCTGTTAGGTTAATTGACAACTTTAAATATGCAGTGTGTGTGTGCGCATTTGTTCTTGGTTGATGCTGCCAGGAGCCATGCATTTGAATGGAAAATTGAAGAAAATCGATGGATGGGTAATTTTCATAGTAGCTTTTAAAATGTAATTGCATTTTGGCAAGGGTTACAGATGATTGAGACCTTTTATGTCTGCATTTCTTCTTAATTCATATTGCATTTTTTTCTCTGTCTCTAACAGGAGTGACCTTGGACCTTATGTGGGTTATGAAGCTATTGGGATTGTAGACAGCAGTTTACCAACTGTGGGTGTTTTTGCTAAAGCAACAGCAAAAGACACACCAAAAGCAGCAACAGAGGAATCAGGTATAATGCAAAATGTTTGCTTTCTGCACAATATGCATTAACGCATTGCATACAGCTGTATTTATACACAAAACTTATTCATAACATATTCTCTAATTATTAAAGCTCCAATCTGGGCATTTTAAGATTGTGCTGATCTTATTTGCACTACAATTAATATAATGCACACTTTCTGTATTTAAACATTCATTTTTTTTGTTTTCGTTTTATATTAATGCTAATTATATGTAAACATATAAATGGCGGTCCATTGTAATATTGTTGAGTAATGAACAGATCCAGTATAAAACTGTTTATCTTTTTTTCGTTTTGAAGACTCTTCCAAGGTGACAATGTCTCAAGCATATTTTTAATTCTGTTAACTTTTGCAGGTACTGGTATCCGATCAGAAAGTGAGACTGAAGCAACAGCTTCTGGGGTTGGCATTTCCACTAAGGCTGTTTCTACACTTAATACACCTCAGCAGGGAGACGATTATGGAAAGGGTGTTATTTTCTACCTAAGAGACAAAGTGATCGTTGGTGTCATACTCTGGAATGTATTTAACAGGATGCCAATAGCTAGAAAGGTATATTGTGTCCATTTTTGGTACTTCTCTTATTAGTATATCCTTTTTGTTTAAATTATTAATAACATGAACTTTCCATGCAGGTTTGTGTTTCTGGCATTTTTTTTTAAATTAAGATGATAAGGAACTTTCTTTGTGATGAAAAAGCTATGCCAATGTAGAATGGCTATTATTTTTATTGTTAAATTAGTAATTGATTAGGTGCCATCTACTAAACATTATAAATACCAAACTGAACAATCAGCTGCATGTATTGTCTGTTGAAATGCCTTGTTTTCCCATTTTCCAACATGCATTTTGAAAGGTGCTTACCACCAGCATTGTCCCACTTTTTATAATACAATGTTAAAAGTGAAAAGACCTTTTTGGTTTGATTAAATGCAGCTTGCCCATGTGCTTGTGCATGTCGTGACTTTGTGCTTGCTGTTAGACTGACAGAGTACCCTAAAATGTATAACAAAAATCTTAAATGGCTTAATTTTAAGTATTTATTTATTTTTTTTACTATTTGTACATCAATGAGAAGACAAATGCCGTGTTAAAGGTCTTTGTTATAAGATTTGTTAAGGCCAGTTGCTCTACATTCCTGTCTCGGAGAGCCAGAGTGACTGACAGCCAATGTCTTATCAGAAACAAATTTCTGCTTTTGATGAAAAATGTACTTGATAAGATCGTTTATCTTATGTTTTTGTCTGAGGTATCAGAATTTAATACTATTGTCGTGGGACTCTGTTAAGCCTCTGACTGTTTAAAATTCACACAGACCAGGGGCCTCATGTATAACGCTGTGCATAGAATTCATACTAAAACATGGCATATAGACAAAAATGTGTATATGCACAAAAAAAAAATCAGATGCATAAAACTGAGTAAGCAAACTTCTACACACTTTGCCTTTATAAATCCCAATAAACATGAATTTTAATGCACATGCATGCACCTACAGCTCCACTCCAAATCTTCCCAGAATTACACCTATTTGAATATGAAAATGGATATAAATAGCCCCTTCCATTCAGTGTTTCGTGAAGAAAAAAAAAAAAAAACAATAGCAAAAGCATGTGTAAAAAAAAAAAAAAAAAAAAAAAAAGACTTTCAGTGAATGTGAAATGGAGGTCCTACCTAGTGAAGTGTGGCTTAAGCAGTGGTATAAGTAGCAAATGGAAATTGATGGAGTGGAACAGTGTGGTGAAGGCACTCAAAAGTTCAAGTTCAGAAAGTCGTACAGTGCCTGAAATAAAAAGACATTGTCAAATACCAAATTCGACGTGAAAAGGTGAGTCACAGCCCACCATCTGAAAAAAGGTCTATGTCAAGATTAACGTCAAAATGTTGACTTTAATCTTGAAATTGCCACTTTAATTTCATAGTTTTATTTTGTTATTAAAGCATAACGTCATAAACTTCGTAACTTCACCCCATCGTAATTAAGGTAGCACGTTAAATGCTTTGTATTCTGAGTGTTCCAAGACCCAGTTGTTAATCGCTACGTGCTTCTCTTACACCGACATGAGTGCACAGGCTGTGATCGCCACACAGAACACATTACATTCAAGATATTACATCTCTTTGAACATTTTAGAATGCTAAGATGTATACTTGATAGCATTTTTATGATGAAATGAATTACAGCATGTATTAAAAATGTGGGGACATGGTAGCGCAGCGGTAGCAATGAGCTGGCTTCTTGTCCAGGTATTGTTCCTGCCACGCACATAATGCTTGCTTGGATTTATTGCAGCAGTACTGTCACTGTCAAACATACCAACCCCCAATTCTTGTCCTTCCATTTTCTTTCTCCATGTAACCAATTGCCACACAATAAATGTCTGTAATAAATGTAAAACCATCTGTCAGCTAAGAATGCAGATTCTTCAAAACGTTTAAGGAACATTGAAGTTAATAATTTATCTGTAAAATGTAATATACATATGTTAATGCATTTCATCATAAAAATGAAATCAAATGTACATCCTAGTATTCTAACAGCACACAGCTCCAAGAGGATAGCTCTTGGAAATCCAAATCAACTTAGAAACCAGTTATCATCATGGGCCAAGAAATCAGTATGATCTCTAAATACGCGTTCTCTTCCAATTCTTCTATTTGTGTTGTCTTCTAACAACGCTAAAGCAGCCATGGTAGTTGGAATAGTTTGGCCATTCCATGCATCATTATATTGTTACACAATGATTACAATCAAGTGAATTAAATTTGTAAATGATAATCAGTTAATTTTGGTGTATTTCATAAAGCCCATGTCATGGATACGAATCTAATAAAGGGAGACCACACAGAAACAGTAGCACTGCTTTGACACTGGGTGCCACCTGTTTGCAAAACCAAGCAGAAATGTGCACAAGTATGGTCTGAGGGTGACATGAAAATGTGCGTGGCTTTCACCAAGTTTAGTTTTTATACTTCTCAAAGTGAGTGTGGAGATGGGCATACACAACATTTTTGTGTGTATGCACCGTTTACACACGAGGCACCAGCAGGGGCCTCATGTATAACGCTTTGCATAGAATGCACACTAAAACATGGCATAAGGACAAAAACAGAGATATGCGTACACACAAAAAAATCCAGATGCATAATAAATCTGTGCGTACGCCAACTTCCACGTTCTTCTGCTACATAAATCCCGGTCAGCGTGAAATGTAACACACGTGCAAGCACCTGCCGCCCCACCCCAACTCCTCACAGAATTGTGCCTCTTTGAATATGCAAATCAATATAAATAGCCTTTAAGCTCAGCATTCTGTGAAAAGACAATTGCAAAAGCACTGGGAAAATAGAAGAATTCCAACGAATACCAAATGGAGGCATGGAAAAACATACTATTTGTTGGTTTAAACAGTGGTATAAACAACAAAAGGAAGTTGATCAAGTGACAGAGTGGTGGAGAAACTTGAAAGTTTAAGTTCAGAAAGTCATACAGTGCCCGAAATAAAAAAGAAGTGGTCAGATATAAAAACATTGCTGTGAAAAAGCGAGTTGTAGCCCACCATCTGAGTGTCATATGGAAGTGTATTAAGATACAGAGAAAAGAAAAAAAAAACAGGAACAAAGTGGAAAAAAAGGTCAGAAAAGAAAAAAAAAACAGGAACAAAGTGGAAAAAAAGGTCAAAATGTCAACTTTAATCTTGAAATTTCCATTTTAATCATTTAGTTTATTTTGTCATTAAAGCAGAACGTCATAAACTTGATCTTAAAATCGTTTAACTTACTAGTTTCTCAAATCCCATCTTAAATAAAGTAGCATGTTTAATGCTTCGTATTCTATATGTTCTTCTATGTACTTTACTATGTGCTTCTTAAACAGGCTTTTTCTTATGCCAACAGGACACAGAATACATTACATTCATGATATTACATCTCTCTGAACAATTTAAATACTAAGATGTATACTTGATATCATTTTCATGATGAGAGGAATTAAAGGATGTATAAAATATGGGTGCACGGTGGCTCAGTGGTAGCAACGAGCTGGCGCCCTGTCCAGAGATTGTTCCCACCTCCTGCAAGATGCTTGTTGTGCCATGTGCGACCCTCGATGAAATAATTTTATCCTTTCTTTTCTTTCTACAAGCAAGCAATTGCCACACAATCAGCTCTGTAATAAATGTCAAGCCATCTGTAAGCTTATAACGCCGATTCTTCAAAACATTTAAGGAACATTGAAATATTTTCGTAGTACATATTTAATTATTCCATCCATCTATCCATCCAGGGTCACGCCAGTCCCAGCAAGCTTACAGCACAAGGCAGGAACAATCCCTGAATGGGGCGCCAGCTCATCACTACTGCTGCGCCACCATGCCTACATGTTTAATTACTAACAGTATACATTATTTAAATGAAATTAAAAATGTATCTGTATAATGAAATATACATGCTTTAAGGCATTTCATCTTAAAAATGATATCAAGTGCTCCAAGAAGATAGGGCTTGGAAATCTAAATCAACTTCGAAGCCACTTGTCATCATCTGTAAATACGCGCTCTCAAATGAATTGAATTCCTTTATTGTTATTGTATGGTACAATGAGATTCAATATGCAGATCCTCCATAAATTTATTTTCCAATAAAATGATAACAACAACAATAACAATTATAATAATATGATAAAAAAATAAAAAATATACAATATGAAAGCAATAAGTGGCTCAGGCAACATTTTTGTTTGTACACACTGTTTATACATGAAACCCCAGTTCCTTATTTTTGGTGTTCTAGTTGTAGTATTTGCTTCCATATAAGCTTCAATAATCGTTAATATTCTTAACTTTCTGGGATGGGACTCTAGAGGAGTTTTTCAGTCTCCTGAATGTTTTTCTTTGAAGAAATCACTATATAATGCATTTCAGAAACATTTAATATGAAATATTTCACATTTTCAGGTCCATATTTTGCATCTTCTTAAGTCACACAGAGCAGTGTTTTGAACAAAAAGAATGCTCAGAATTAAATGCTAACTTCTGAAATGATTTCCTTACAGATTTATATTGTATTCACATGCTTTGTGATTTTTTTTTTTTTTTTATTTAGATCATTAAGGATGGAGAAGAACATGCAGACCTGAACGAAGTAGCCAAGCTATTCAATATACATGACGACTGAAAACCAATTATATTTAGCACTTATGGACTAGTTTTTTAATATTGATCTTTTTATGTGACTTTAAACCACTCAAGAGTTGCTCTTAAAGACAAGAAGAGTGCACATTTATTTCCTCTGTAATGTCCCAGCTTCAATCAATCAATGTTTGTTAAAATTGTGTTAAGACTGTATGATCTGCAAGTGCTATGAAAATAAATGTATAATTTGAGTAACAGTTGACAACTAGTTTACAAAAAATTGACATTTGTAATTGGTAGAATTTTACATATCCTTTCATCCTACAAAGCTCTTGAATTTTAAATAGTCATGAACCTAAATAACAAACTATCCTGTGAAGACTCATCATTAAAGGATATTCCAGTTTCAAGTGTGAAAATTTGTAAAAACTATTTTATTCATTTGAAAACCTGACTTGGTCAGCTTGGTATTAGCACGAATTTCTACAGCATTTCTGCTGGATCTTTCCCAAACAGATACTATTTTATATTCATGTTTTCTCATAATGAAAATCTATATATATGTGAACAACAAATAAAACTTCTAAATTTGCATAAAATTGCATTAATGCATTGAAAGAATTGTTTTAATATCTTTTATTTTAATAATTCAAACCAATTCAAATAAATGAAATTTTTGTTACACTTAAAAATGTCAACACAATATTGGGAACAAGAAAGCAGTATATTAGAACTGCAAAGTTTGGTATTTCATCAGATTCCTTATTACAAGAAAGCATACTGTAGTTCTGTTCTTAATATCCTGAACTCACATAGAACATTTTCAGAGTTTTTATCACAATTTAATGTTTACGTGTTGCTAATCCGCTTTAAATAGAGAATGTGTGGTGAATACCTAAGCATTTGTGTTCAGTTTATTAAAAAAATAGATTTAAGTGCAAACTACAATGAAAATGATAATGAAAATGATAATGAAAATGAATTGGTAGCAAGCAGAGAGGGTCTGTGGAGAAAATAGTTAGGTCCATAAATATTTGGACAAAGACAACTTTTTTCTAATTTTGGTTCTGTACATTACCACAATGAATTTTAAATGAAACAACTCAGATGCAGTTGAAGTGCAGACTTTCAGCTTTGATTCAGTAGGGTGAACAAAATGATTACATAAATATGTGAGGCAACTAAAGCATTTTTTTCACACAATCCCTTCATTTCAGGGGCTCAAAAGTAATTGGACAATTGACTCAAAGGCTATTTCATGGGCAGGTGTGGGCAAGTCCATCGTTATGTCATTATCAATTAAGCAGATAAAAGGCCTGGAATTGATTTGAGGTGTGGTGCTTACATGTGGAAGATTTTGCTGTGAACAGACAACATGCGGTCAAAGGAGCTCTCCATGCAGGTGAAAGAAGCCATCCTTAAGCTGCTTTAACAGAAAAAAACCCATCTGAGAAATTGCTACAATATTACGAGTGGCAAAATCTACAGTTTGGTACCTCCTGAGAAAGAAAGCAAGCACTGGTGAACTCAGCAACACAAAAAGACCTGGACGTCCACGGAAGACAACAGGGATGGATGATCGCAGAATCATTCCATGGTGAAGAGAAACCCCTTCACAACAGCCAACCAAGTGAACAACACTCTCCAGGGGATAGGCGTATCGATATCCAAGTCTACCATAAAGAGAAGACTGCATGAAAGTAAATACAGAGGGTGCACTGCAAGGTGCAAGCCACTCATAAGCCTCAAGAATAGAAAGGCTAGATTGGACTTTGCTAAAGAACATCTAAAAAAGCCAGCACAGTTCTGGAAAAACATTCTTTGGACAGATGAAACCAAGATCAACTTCTACCAGAATGATGGCAAGAAAAAAGTATGGAGAAGGAGTGGAACAGCTAATTATTCAAAGCATACCACATCATCTGTAAAACATGGTGGAGGCCGTGTGATAGCTTGGGCGTGCATGGCTGCCAGTGGCACTGGGACACTAGTGTTTATTGATGATGTGACACAGGACAGAAGCAGCCGAATGAATTCTGAGGTGTTCAGAGACATACTGTCTGCTCAAATCCAGCTAAATGCAGTCAAATTGATTGGGCAGTGTTTCATGATACAGATGGACAATGACCCAAAACATACAGCCAAAGCAAACCAGGAGTTTATTAAAGCAAAGAAGTGGGAAATTCTTGAATGGCCAAGTCAGTCACCTGATCTTAACCCAATTGAGCATGCATTTCACTTGCTGAAGACAACTTCAGACAGAAAGGCCCACAAACAAACAGCAACTGAAAGCCGCTGCAGTAAAGGCCTGGCAGAGCATTAAAAAGGAGGAAACCCAACATCTGGTGATGTCCATGAGTTCAAGACTTCAGGCTGTCATTGCCAGCAAAGGGTTTTCAACCAAGTATTGGAAATGAACATTTTATTTCCAGTTATTTATTTTGTCCAATTACTTTTGAGCCCCTGAAATGAAGGGATTGTGTTAAGACAATGCTTTAGTTGCCTCACGTTTTTATGCAATAGTTTTGTTCACCCCACTGAATTAAAGCTGAAAGTCTGCACTTCAACTGCATTGTGAGTTGTTTCATTTAAAATTCATTGTGGTAATGTACAGAACCAAAATTAGAAAAAAGTTGTCTCTGTCCAAATAGTTATGGACCTAACTAAGTCTGAAGCACTCCTCATTTTGCATGCCAAGAGTGAAGGCAAACATGCTCAGTCATTTGGAGGACACAGTAGATCCAGTAGTTCATAAGGAGTGACATTTTCTCTATACTTTTGCCCTGCTTTTTAGAAAAAGTGTGTTTGATTGTTACAAAGTAAATGAATGATATTTATTCAGGAATTGGATTATTTTACCAGGAATTAATTTGCTTGGGGTTTAAATTATTTTTTGGATGGTTATATGTTTTACCTACATCACTGGAAAATGACTGACAGGCACATTATATTACATACAAAATACTCTTTAAATTAGCTACCTGAATAGATTCATCCAAATGAAAATGGTGGGCTCATTTGAAGTGTTAATTTCTGATGTTTACGCAGTGAAATGGAGTTAAATAATTGTTAAATTAGTACAGGAGCGATTTATCCTTTTAAAACATTACCGGTTTTTCCAGGTAAACGTCTCCATGTTTTCTGTAAATCTGAGTTTCATGCCTTACTCGACACTTTCCACTCCCAAAAACACAAGTGTTAGCATAGTCAGATTTCTGATTGTGGCGGCAGTCTTCGGATGTTTCATTTGTGTCACAAATCCAAGAATAGTTGGAATTGGTGCTCATGTTTATAGAAAAAGTCAAAGGAAGCTATGATGTCATTTACAATAATTCTTCAAAATGTTATCAGTTTGCAGGCAGCGTTTCGGAGTTCAAATGATTACTTTTTTCCATTTTATGGAACGTTTGTGAAAACAATCATGAAAGAATACTGATGTGCTGAATTAAGAAATACACATCACTTCCGAAACTGGTCCCGATTTCTTATAAAGAAAAAAGTTTTAAAGGTTAAGGGGCAAGTGTGTGATTGCTCATTTACATTAAAAGAAAGTTCATTTTTGCGTTTAGCATTTGGCATACGAGTGCACACAATTTCACAAAATTAATAAGCTATATTAAATGTCTAAATGGAGTCGAGAATGCAAATCGTCGTAGCGATTTGTTACTATCAGTTTCTATCCATCTCAATCCCGTAAACGGTTTTATTTTTTCTTTACTGTATTTTTGTATGTTATAGCGATTAATGGTGACAATAGAGCCGTTGCAAATTTCGTCACCTTCGCCAAACAGGATAGCGTGACTCGTGTTACTACTCAGACATTCACCAAGTTGTTGCAATTTCTACTAATCACCAGCAGAAAGCGATCTATGTGAAGAGCAGACTTGTGCCAGCGGTACCTGCCTGTTTGATAAGCCCTTTCATCTTAAAAGGCGTAAAGCATCCTTTGTAAACAAGCATATTACACAGCTGAAAACATCATGGTCCGAAAAGGAGGTAAGAAAAAAATGATAAACACTGAAAATTTAACACATTAAACATATCTAATATTATATCTAATAAAAAACTACATCATTAGTTATCAATTTCCCATATGGTCTAGCGGTTAGGATTCCTGGTTTTCACCCAGGCGGCCCGGGTTCGACTCCCGGTATGGGAACGAAGAGTTTTTTTTTTCTCCTTTTTTTTAACTCCCTTTTAGCATTTTACGGTTTCATTTTGATTTTGTGATAACTTGTTTCACAGCGATTAATGCACAAATATCTTCCATCAGTCATGGTATAACAAACCTTTACCTGTTTCGGCAATGCTACGTCAGGAACTTTGCCTCACATCGCCAGTCATTTCACCCAACAACCCACTCCAGCATTGTCTTAATATCAAGGGGACGGTGCTTTTTGAACACTTTTGGTCTTAATCAAAAGTTATTTAAAGATAGGGACCATCTCCAAAAAGCATTTCTGAGAGCCTGGTACGCATACCACTAGCACGTTCGCGTACTTTTACACGCAGTTAAGTTCACGGAACTTTTTGTGTCTTCCATTTATCGCTCCATCCATCACCAAACCTTCATTTAAATACGGGCAGGGTATACTTACCACATATCCAAATTAGCGTATTTCTTACTTTATGCAGCTGTTGAATTGCAGAGTGCGCGCTTCATGTATAAATTATACGAATGATTAAATAAAAGGAAAATCATAAATTCCTTGTAACACAGATGTCTATACAGTGCCTCTATCCCATCGGTCGTCTTAAAACATTTTAAAGGGTTAAGATGACATCCCAATAGCCACGTACGATATGCATGAATGAAGTCAAAAACAAAACTGAACGGGAGAAACCAACGACGCGACGATTCATACGTAACGCGTGTCGACAAAAGAGGTTGTTTTTCGCGATACTCCCTAAGTGTGGCCATTGGCCAATGTTATGGAAAAAATGTGACTCGCCCACATGAGCCAATCAGGGGAGAACGCTGCTAGGAAATCCCCAAACAGTTACGGGACCAAGTGGGATGCGCGGCGCTCGCTTCATCTGCATTCTTCTCAGGAGCGGCTCTAAAATTAGGAAGTGGGTAAGTATGTCGGAGACACGAAGGCACAAGCGCCGTATCGTCCGAAATCGCTAACGTCTGGAGCGTGACAGTGACTGGGCATTTAGCGTGTTGCCGCTCTTCGGCTTGGAGTGAACAACGAGAGAAGTTGACTTTCTTGTTGCTGAAGCTTTGTCACTGATGCTACTGGTCGGTCCGACTTTTAGGTGTGTCTTGGGATGCTTTCGAGTATCTATCTATCTATCTATCTATCTATCTATCTATCTATCTATCTATCTATCTATCTATCTATCACGAAGTGATGTATCGGCAGTTATGTGGCTATATGGCAGCAGACACGCCTGACTTGAGTGGTTGTGCGCAGTTTTCAAAAGTGCAGCGTGGATGTTCCACAACAGAAGGATGCCCCGCGGATGAGTTTGAAAGTTTTGTGTCTTGTGTTATGTGCAGATTATCGTGGGAGGGTGTGGTGCTACTGTCACGTCTTGTCATGCGCGGGCCAGCCGAACCCTTGCTTTTTTGAGGGTAACGCGCAGCCCGTGACCGGCTTTCCACAAGAATGTGACGCATCGGTGGTTTCGCCACACAGCCGAATTCTGTCTTTGCCCTGGGGGTTCCCGAGAGAGGGGATTGGCCCCTTCTCGTGATTTAATCTCATATTTGATCGGCCAATCCCGAATGGGCATGACTCTTGCATTCCCATCACTGGCCTAACTGTGCCATTTAATCGCCCCTACACGTTTTAACTCTTTAGTTTTTTTTATGGCACATTTAGCTCTATATATGCTTAACAGTTGAGTTATTAGTGTTTTTAACTCGCTTGCCCAGATCAGCCAGTGCTTATCCAAGTCCACAATGAACAGTGGGCATAGTGCCAGCTCATGACAGGGTTGCAGGAAGTACGTGACTTTAAGTCTGAAGAGGTGACATGCCCTAGGCCACACACACACACACACACACAAACACACACACCTCCACACACGAGTAGCCAGAAGCCATACCACCAGCACTTCAGAACAGATAATCCACCTGTAGCTAAAGCACATTTGGACCCTGCCAATACTTGGGTGGTAGACCAGCAAGAAAAGCTTGGGTTGCTGCTTGAGGAAGTGTTTATGGGGCCAGCGGGGAGTGCTTACCCTGTGGTCTGAGTGTAGATCCCAGTGCAGGGGCAAAGGCGCTGCGCTGTACAAATGGCACCATCCTTTGGGTGAGATGTAAAACTGACGTCTTGACACTGTGGTCATAAAAGATCCCTTGGCATCTTTTGAAAAGAATATGTCCTGATTAAATAGTCCATTCTATCCAATGTCTATTCTGACCCCCCCCCATCATCCCCATCTCCTTTCTCTAACTGCTCATTCCTTTCCCACCTGATAGCTAATGTGTGGTGAATGTACTGGCACAAAAATGGCTGCCATTTCATTATCTAGGTGGATGCTGCGCATTAGTGGTGGTTGAAGTGGCTCCCATTTGTCTATATACAGCACTTTGAGTAGTTAGAAAAGTGCTATATAAATGTCTCTAATTATCATCATGTGATGGACAGCATTCATCCACTTTGTTACGCCTTTGACGTCATTTGCAACACACCTAATGATGTCACATGCGACATGACCCTAATCATTGTCACCAGAACTAATTATCTGTGATCACTTTACTGATCAAAGAAGAAAGATCAGCACAACTGAAGCACAGATCAATCCTGTCAGTAACTGTAAATTTACATTATTGCATCCTTACAGAGGGCCTAGTGTAACTATATTTTATGATAACATCACAGAAGACACACATATCGAAAAATGAGCAGTTGACTAGGCACTTTGTGAGTGTCATTTGTAGGCTTCACATGAGTCAGTCACATCGTAGGTGCTGCAGAGTGCTGTTACATTCTGTTGGCTTTACCTAGTACAAGATTGCAGGACAGCAATGGCCACAAGGTATGAAGCACTCCTGAATGAGATTCCATTAGGTTTGGAACTGCATATGTTTGGGTGGTGGTTGAAAATGAGACTCCTTAGGAAACCTGCAGGAGTACACAGTCTGGAATGGAATGGGGTAGAGTGGCACGTGTCACCTTTGTGCCACCCCATAATGGATGCTTGGTAGTCCATCCCTTTTTGATCTGCATATCAAGGGAGCTGCAGCACAATAGAGGAATGTGGTGGAAGCCTGTTGGATAAATTGGCGGTTATAATGTAACATATCGGAAGTTGTGAGGCTTCTTTTGTCCAATGTGGTGGAGCCAGTCCCAGTCACACTGGGTACAACCCAGGAGCCAATCTGAAATGGGACACCAGACCATTGCAGGACACATTGACATCTATAAAGTTCTTTCTAAATTGGACAGCCGTACTCCTCTATGGAATGTCAGAAAAGCACCACAGAGACAGCAAGTGTGTTTAAACCCAGTCTTGAGGTGCTAATTATTATTTGGTCATGTAAACGGCATACTCTGATGAAATATTCTGAAACGTTCAGATCTTGGGAGGTTTCCTGCCCTAAAACCAGTGTGTGGTTTGACCTTGTACAGTATTAAATGATTTGAAGTAAAACTCAGTGAAATATTCAGATCGCTGAATGTGTTTTTTATGGGTATAATGGAGAGCGTCACATGAATCTTTTGAATAGCTTGTGATTTTAGTTAGTTTTAGTGGCTGAGGCCTTGTGGGATATTTTTTAAATCTCAGGCATTAAAACAGAGCTGAAGTCAAAACTCTTAAGGATCCTGTAAGAAAAAAAAAACCAAAAGGTTTTCTTGTATAAATGCCTAGCAACCAGATTTGCATGAATAATTTTTTTAAACCAGCAATGTCTCTGGTTGCTTAGGTTTGGACTGCCTTGACATTACCATATATGCAAGGCACAACAAGAATAGCAGAAGTGAATCACTTTGGCCACTTTGAAGCTTTTGTGTGGTTTAAAGTGATCTCAGCTTGTGCTCATGTCTCTCAAGAGTCAGTGGACGTTGGTAGGCCCACAGAAGGGACAAATGCATGAGTGAGAGTGTGCATGTGATCTTTTTGTCTGTAAGATTAAGGACTACAGGTATTTACCAGCCAACTGTTCTGGCATCACCCAGGTAATATTAGCACTTTTTTTAGAAAGTGTTGCAGTGTTGAAAAACTAATATTAGAAGATGTCTTTGTAATGAAGCACTGGCAAATACAAGGCTGATTATTTTAGAAGTAGGAGTGAATATATAAATATTTTTTCTTCTCAAACTCTTGAACCCCATTATATAAGAAAAGAGCGAATCTCTAGGTCACTAATTTAAGCTTGACATTTAGTAATGGATGTCAAAAGGCAGGACCTACTGGAAACTAGGCATTTTCAATGTCAGTAGGAGTGCTCTGGGAAAAAATTAGCATTTCATTTGAAAATACTGAAAAGACTGAAGTTGCAAACAAAATGCAGTTTTGTAGCAATAAAGTATATTAAAAGTGCTGGTTTAGGAATTGTAAAATGGGGTTTGAAATGGGGTTCTTTACAAGCTGAAATCTGTCTCTTCATCCTGTCTCTTTAGATGGCATTGGTACAAAGATGGGGGCAGAGCACATCTATGTTTATGTACTCTGTCTGGATGAAGAGAAGAGATTTGTGTAATACTAGGGGCTTCGCCCCCTGCTCACTTCGCTTGCCAACCCCTGTGTTTGGTTAATCGGATATACAATTTTAACTTTTTTTTTCCTTTGGAATTGTTTCAATTTCATTATTTGCACTTTTACTTTAAAGCTTCATTAAAAACAATATTTTTTGGAGACACATTGTGACAACGCAACGTATAACTTCCCGTGAGTGAATATTGTTTCTGTTTCTGTAATAAATAATCCTAGTTTTTCTAATGTTTGTCCCTGTGATTTATTGATTGTCAGAGCAAAAGCTATTCTCATGGTAAACTGTAAACATTGTAATACGAATGGCATATCACGATCTCCTTTGGTGTGTAATGTTATTCGCGGAATATATACAATGCATCTGGAAAGTATTCACAGCACATCACTTTTTCCACATTTTGTTATGTTACAGCCTTATTCCAAAATGGATTAAATTCATTTTTTTCCTCAGAATTCTACACACAACACCCCATAATGACAACGTGAAAAAAGTTTACTTGAGATTTTTGCAAATTTATTAAAAATAAAAAAATTGAGAAAGCACATGTACATAAGTATTCACAGCCTTTGCCATGAAGCTCAAAATTGAGCTCAGGTGCATCCTGTTTCCCCTGAACATCCTTGAGATGTTTCTGCAGCTTAATTGGAGTCCACCTGTGGTAAATTCAGTTGATTGGACATGATTTGGAAAGGCACACACCTGTTTATATAAGGTCCCACAGTTGACAGTTCATGTCAGAGCACAAACAAAGCATGAAGTCAAAGGAATTGTCTGTAGACCTCCGAGACAGGATTGTCTCGAGGCACAAATCTGGGGAAGGTTACAGAAAAATTTCTGCTGCTCTGAAGGTCCCAATGAGCACAGTGGCCTCCATCATCCGTAAGTGGAAGAAGTTCGAAACCACCAGGACTCTTCCTAGAGCTGGCCGGCCATCTAAACTGAGCGATTGGGGGAGAAGGGTCTTAGTCAGGGGGGTGACCAAGAACCCGATGGTCACTATGTCAGACCTCCAGAGGTCCTCTGTGGAGAGAGGAGAACCTTCCAGAAGGACAACCATCTGTGCAGCAATCCACCAATCAGGCCTGTATGGTAGAGTGGCCAGATGGAAGCCACTCCTTAGTAAAAGGCACATGGCAGCCCGCCTGGAGTTTGCCAAAAGGCACCTGAAGGACTCTCAGACCATGAGAAAGAAAATTCTCTGGTTTGATGAGACAAAGATTGAACTCTTTGGTGTGAATGCCAGGCGTCACGTTTGGAGGAAACCAGGCACCGCTCATCATCAGGCCAATACTATCCCTACAGTGAAGCATGGTGGTGGCAGCATCATGCTGTGGGGATGTTTTTCAGCGGCAGGGACTGGGAGACTAGTCAGGATAAAGGGAAAGATGACTGCAGCAATGTACGGAGACATCCTGGATGAAAACCTGCTCTAGAGCGCGCTTGACCTCAGACTGGGGTGACGGTTCATCTTTCAGCAGGACAACGACCCAAAGCACACAGCCAAGATATCAAAGGAGTGGCTTCAGGACAACTCTGTGAATGTCCTTGAGTGGCCCAGCCAGAGCCCAGACTTGAATCCGATTGAACATCTCTGGAGAGATCTTAAAATGGCTGTGCACCAACGCTTCCCATCCAACCTGATGGTGCTTGAGAGGTGCTGCAAAGAGGAATGGGTGAAACTGGCCAAGGATAGGTGTGCCAAGCTTGTGGCATCATATTCAACAAGACTTGAGGCTGTAATTGCTGCCAAAGGTGCATCGACAAAGTATTGAGCAAAGGCTGTGAATACTTATGTATATGTGATTTCTCAGTTTTTTTATTTTTAATAAATTTGCAAAAACCTCAAGTAAACATTTTTCACGTTGTCATTATGGGGTGTTGTGTGCAGAATTCTGAGGAAAAAAATGAATTTAATCCATTTTGGAATAAGGCTGTAACATAACAAAATGTGGATAAAGTGATGTGCTGTGAATACTTTCCGGATGCACTGTACATTACCTTTCTTTTTGCCTGTTAAAATTTGCATTGCTTGTCCGTGATCATAAATATACACCTGATCGAATTGTGTATTCTTCGAAATTTAACTTGTCGTTGCTTAAACTGTTCCGGGAGCACAGATTCTCTTAGCGTATGGTCCATTATTGTGTAAATCCACATTTTGTGCATTGAATGATGCGAATGTGAAAAGACTTTTTTGTCTACTCTTTGCATTTTATTTCTGACCTCGAATTTGTCCTGCTATTTTTTCATTTACACCTGGGTCTGATGATTAATCACCTTTTGTTTGTGGTAATGCAATCTTTTCTATCTTTTCTTTGAAACTGTAGTGACTGACATGATAAAGTGTTACAAAAGTTTTACTTGAACAATCGCCGACTTCCTAACCCCAAACACAACTTTCTAGCACCCTCTCCAACGCCCCGCCTTACCGCATCAATCAATACCCCGTTATCAGTCTTCCGTGCTGTACTCCGCCCTCCCTCAATCGGACCTAACAGTCACTTAAAACCAAAAAGCCCTCAACCTTCGAATTTTACTGCTTTAGTATTCTGTACCATTCTCTACATGTGTATCGCACCATCGTTTGTGTGAGCCTTTTGAATTCCACTGCTTTCATAATCTCTTATCTGCCTTTTTTTCTCTCCAACGCCTTTGGGTCTTTATTCTCCGTATTGTCCTTATACGCTTTATATGTGCTTAGAGCACATGATCTGTGTGTACTACGTGCTTTTACACGACTGAGATTTTTTTGATGGGTGTGCTCATATATGATATCTTTTGTAAGTAGGGCGTGTCTTGCAAGAATCTCAAGTTCCACGTCCCTGTGAGACGGCCCTGGGACAATCTCTTGGCACCAAGTCTCATGTTTACGGTCCCGCGAGACACACCGTGGCATGTCTCTTTTGTCTCGCAGGTCTTTTAAATGTCTTCCGAGAACTTCCGAGAAGATCATGTATCGTAGCCTTGCTTTTGCTTTCCAGGATTTTTTTTTTATAATAGAGAGATAACTTAATATTTCCACACATGTGTAGTTAAAGTAGCATCAGTCAGAGGAAGAGCCATTGGGTGCAAGGCAAGAGCCAGATGTGGTCAAGGTACCAATCCACCTAAGACATTCTAGTTATTGGGTTTAAATGGAATCATATTCAGAATTGAGTTAACCTGGCAAGTCTGGGGATAAAAGTAATCTGTCTCCTTCTCTGAACAAATTGTCTTTTGCATTTAACTAGCAGTGTTTTTTGGTGTAATCCAAGTTTTATTTCAAAATGTTCCAGTAAATTTTACTCTACGCTCATCTGTATAAATAACTTTTGGTCACCAAAGAGAGAAACAGTTTGACAGGAGATTTGTGACTATAAAACATACATAGACTGACACGACAAGGTCACTGGACTACATGAAGGAATAAACACAGATTCTCCTTTGTCACATACTATTAGGATTTTGGCCTCTCATTCTCTTCCCAGGTGGCACAGTGGGTAGTGCTGCTGCCTCGCAGTTAGGAGACCCGGGTTCGCTCCCCGGGTCCTCCCTGCATGGAGTTTGCATGTTCTCCCCGTGTCCGTGTGGGTTTCCTCCGGGTGCTCCGGTTTCCTCCCACAGTCCAAAGACATGCAGGTTAGGTGCATTGGCGATTCTAAATTGTTCCTAGTGTGTGCTTGGTGTGTGGCGCCCTGCCCGGGGTTTGTTTCCTGCCTTGCGCCCTGTGTTGGCTGGGATTGTTAGGATGATGGATAGATGGATGGATTCTGTTACCAGGACTCCCCAGGCAGATGTCATTCATGCACAATCAATCAGCTTTAAAGTTGGCCATTGACATTGTATTGGATGGAAATTACTGATCAACATTTTGACAATATCAGATTCACTGAGCTCTCCCTGCCCCTGAATTAAGATTTCATATAGCCTTTAGTGTAAGTTGAACTATCCTGAGTTATTTTCTGTTTTGAAAAAGTACAGCTGTTTTTGAGTGATTCTGGTAAAAACATATGTAGTATAGATACAAACAGATGCCACATCCGCTTTATTTATGTAGACGTAAGCTGTGTTTCCCCGTTTTGTCTGTGTATTACTCAAAAAGTTGGCTGTAAATTTAAAGACAGAAAAATGATTCTGTTCGGAATACATATGTTAAGTGATTCCAGTTTTTTAATGTGATTTGGTTTAGTTATTGGATTACAACTATTGAGCAGCAGAGTGCAGTTTCAAGTGCACCAGAAAAACAGGGCAGAAGGTTGTGTGCATGGTGTACCAGTGAGTAATTACATATCCACATTACTAACCAAGAATGATAAACCGGATGGACGCAGGGACATCCGGCCATGGGCCATGGACGCAAAAGACGTACTGCGCAGGCGCCCCAAGAAATGAGGCGCCGCGACCACAGAAAAAAGGAGTCAGACGCCGGCGATGCACACAGCGCCGCACGAAACCCATTGCACACGAAACGGGACACACACACAAAGAGGAGGATTCCACAAGCCCCTAGCACACAAAAAAAAAGAAGCCGCTCGCGCCCCACAAATCCCACCCCCCCTCCAAGACACACACAAAGAGGAGGATTCAACAAGCCCCTAGCACACAAAAAAAAAGAAGCCGGTCGCGCCCCACAAATAGCAACACAACCCCCCCCCCCCCCCCCAGACGCCGCACGAATCCCATTGCCCACGAAACGGGACGCAATCAAAGAGGAGGATTCAACAAGTCCCTAGCACACAAAACAAAGAAGCCGGGAGCGCCACACAAAGCCCATTGGACACGAAACGGGACAGACTACGGACATAGCACACGAAACGTTCACAAAAATGACGATTCAGACCCACGACCACACTAACATCAATAAGAAATGACACACAAAGCCCCATTTCTGAAGGAACCATCCGTATTAAACATACGTTATCTCAACACCTTCACACTATGCAGCATAGGTGGATCTCATTACAATGAAGCACTATTAACCGTTCAACCGCAGAAAAGGCTCCATATTAACAGTGAGTGCGATCCTCCTTATTACTTATCCATATTTCTCACGCTGAAGAACAAACAAGTCATGAATTCACGATCACGGGTACAAAACGATACGGCTCGGATAACGGGACCAAACACACGAACCCGCATGAAAAAAAACAATACACGTCGCCGGCTACAACGCGCTTCTGAAACTCCGGAAGAAAAAATGTCTCGGCTCCAAAAACACAAAGCTCAACTAACCCAGTTACAGAGACGAGCGCAAATGGACAGACACAATAAACGTAGACGCATGCAGCGCGCGTCTCAAAGTGCTGCATCGAAACAGGCACGGGTTCAAAACGAAAGACCTCGAGTCTCAGAGATAAAAAAACGGCAGCGAAGGTACAAAATAAATAAACGCAGACGTCTACAACGCGCATCTGAAATGCCGGAAAACAAGCAGGCAAGGCTCCAAAAAGAGAAAGCTCGACTAACCGACATACGAAAACGGACAAGACTCAATACAAACAATGCACGACGTAAACTGCAACGAACTTCTCGCACAGCACAGGCGAATCGATTACAGCTCCAAAATAGCACATCACAAATACTGGACGTACAACAACGCGCCTCTCAAACGGCACAAGCAAAAGATACACGTCACGGACATCAACGCCAGACATGTGCTAAATGCTTACGCCACTTAGTCTAACTAACGATGTACCTGAAAGTAAAAACTTTATGAACTGCATTAGATCCTACAATAGTTCATTTGCTTTTGCATCTAATGGCATCCAGTCACTTACTCAACACCATTGATAAACTTCTACAAACGTTAATGAATAATAATATTCCCTTTGGAGGAAAGGTACTTTTATTAGGAGGAGATTTTATACAGTGCTTGGCTATTGTTCAACATGCCATGTGCTCGGCTATTCTTCAGTCCACCTTAAAATATGCAGACAATTGGCATTGCTTTCAAAGAGTTACGGAGATATTAGTAACAGCAATCTCATTACACCAAATACCCCTTTTAACACAACGAACTATATAATGTCCAAAAAATATTAATGTTGATCACATTAATAACCACATCATTTCATTACTTCCTGGAATGGCACAGCTCTTTCTAACCTCTGACAAAGTTGACTCTGATGACGACAATGACCATCTTAATTTCCCCTTAGAATATTTGAACACTATTAACCCAACCGGATTACCACAACACAATCTTAGCCTTAAAAACGGAACAATAATCATGCTATTAAGAAACCTTAACACTAAACAAGGTTTATGCACGTTTAGTCGTCAACACCATGCCACACAATGTTATTGAAGCAAAACTTCTTACACAATCACATGCTAACAATACTGTTCTAATTCCTAGAATTCACCTTACAAGTTCTGACCTGGAATTACCTTTTACACTTAAACGGCGACAGTTCCCCATTAAACCTGCCTTGGCCATGACCATCAACAAATCACAAGGACAAACCATAGACAAAGTTAGCATCTACCTCTCTGAGCCCGTTTTTGGACATGGACAACTTTATTTGCTTCCTATATGCGTCATCTACACCTTCACACTATGCTATATCTCATTCATACATCACGCTCTTTGTAATTTCACAACACCAGGGGTTGGCGAGCGAAGCGAGCAGGGGGCGGAGCCCCCTAGTACAACTCCAAATCAGACTCTAGAGGAAATATGGCTCCTCCTGGTTTGGCTTGGGACCATGATAAACATAATAAGGGAAATACTTCATTAAAGAAAAAAGGTAAATGTAATGAGCAGGAACCAAATTCGAATGCCTTGCCTAGCATGCTAACAATTACACTACCATCACAAGGTGTTGTTGTTTCTCTGTCAATAGATCACATTTTAGTGTTTCAACTGCCTGTGCTCCAATTGGAAAAACACAAGGAAATGTCACCAGTTGTATCTCAGATGTTGTAAGTTGTTCTGGTTGAAGGCGTCAGCCAAATAACTAAATGTAAATATCATACATTTCCACCACGTGCTGCCCCTTGTACCCTAAGGCCAAAGTGAACTGTTAAAATTCTAATTTTTTGGTGAGAATACCAGTAGCAGAACTGTGCATTGGAAAAAATAAGAAATTGTGTTTTATAAATACTATGGGGCTTCACCTCCTGCTCGCTTCGCTTGCCAACCCCCCGGCCTCCACTACATGCCAGCCACATCACGTCTCTGCCACTTGTGTATGTGGATTTCACTTCCACCAAACAACAAATCTTTTAATTCTCGCAGATACGCCTCTTCATTGGGAAGAAACACTACTTTTCCCGGATGGCAACACGAATCAGACGATCTACAAATCTCTGACTTGAAGTTTAAATCCAAACAATATATTCGATCTCTTTTCACTGTTCCGTTATTTCACCGAGTAATAATTTTTGTTTGTTTGCGCTAATGCGATCTTTACTATCATTTTTTTTGAGACTTTTGACTTTTAGTACTTTCATTATCTCTAACCTGCTCTGCATGTGTATTGCGGCAATGTTTTTGAACCTCTTCACGATGTTCTACTTTGTCATTTACTCTTTGTCTTTTATTTCCGGCCCCAGGTGTGGTTAAATCTATTGGCACAAAGTCTCGTCTCGCGGGACATGAAAGTATCTGTCTGAAAAAGTCACATCTCGTCCCAGGCTAAAAAGTCTCGTCTCATCCCAGGATTTTTTTATTGTAATAGAGAGATGGATTACAGCAGTATAAACATATGGCAGTTCCACAAATATGAATAAGCACATAATACCCCAAATCTTTTTTTCAACTAAATTTCAGTTAATTTTCATCTAGCAACTAGTTATATTTAAGCATAAGGACAACATACTGTGCTATTTAGTTTAAACTGTTTGTGTTTTGTGGTTAAAAGTACAGTAGTATTGCTTCATTATCATTATATTAATACATCTGAAGCATTTTTGTGTAAAGCAATTAATAAAGATTATGCATATTTGCAGATTTTCCACTAATGTGCATTTTGAGCTCTTGAGTTTAGCCAGTTCTGGTTGAAGAGCATGTCAAACTTAGAAACCATAGTTTTTGATCTGAGCGCCATCCTCTCCCTGACACACTAACACTGAGTACTTTCAGCCAACAAATTATTCAGTAAAGATGGGTCATGAAACACCCATGGCTCCTTCATGCCAACAGCAATACACCGGCATAATGCCTCACTGGGACTGGGACTGCCAAGTCAGAAGCTTCCTTTCTTTTTAATTGTTCTGGTGACCTAGTTGTAATTGTTTGTAATGTTCTAATTTGTCTGTCTCTCTGCCTGCTTTAATATCTCTCTTTTAGTTGAGTTTGGAGTATTGCCTAAGTTTTTTTTTTCAAACTTTCAGTCTGTAAACTTTTTTTAGACATTTGTATTAAACCAAAGTTTTGACCTATTGATTCTGGTAGAATAATAGCTTTGTCTTTTGTGCCTTGATGAAGGATGATATCAAGTTTATTCATTCCTAACTAAATTCACAGTTTAGCTGGTTGGCCCTGAAGTTTTATCATCTTTCGTTTTTAACTCATGGTGCTGTTGCCCTTAGCTAGATTGCCAGTTTTCTTTTTTTATCAGGGTTGTTTAGGATCTACTTCTCTGCTGGCTGCAGTACTGTTTCTGTGTGCTCTTTTACAAAGGCAGAGGGGTGCAACTTTAGCAGCAGGCCTTAGAGATGGTTTCTTCACACCCTCTCGGCTCTCAAGCACAGCATCTGCTACGAGCTGTGACTTAAGATGCCGTGGGTTCAGTGTGATTCATTCTCTCCACATGACTGCCTGCTTTGCAGTCACTTTAATTTTTAACCATCAGGCACTTTCTGCTTGTTTTGCTTCAGTATGGGTTTTCATGGAAATTACAGAGAAAGGAAAAAATACAAGTTGGTGGCATCTGAATAGCAGATTTGTTTTATGTTGCATTGGATCAGCATCCTGTTTTAAAAACATTACAAGAGCTGAGTACCCAAAATTGAAGTAGCGGGCAGTCACATTTATATTGGATTATAGGACTGAGGTCCAAAGCTTGACAACCAAATGCATCATTCTTTAGTATAAATGCTGTGACCACCCTTCATGTTAAAATTATGATTCATTTAATAAAAATAAATATTAGTTTATTCATTATCAGAGTAGTAACTTTTTAACCCTTCAAGCTTTTAAGCATCTTTGTAAATTCATTTTTGTCCATTTTATCTTGCATCTTCCTTAGTGGTAAGCATTAATGAAGAGAGCTTTCCACAGTAAAATCCAATTCAGGAATACATGTAAAATAAGGACTGTTTCCTTGCTGTTGTTCTCCTGGGCATAAATTGATCCAGTGTCCGCAAAAACATGATGAAAGTGCGCCATGAAGAACAAATAACGAATGGTAGGTATATGGAGAAGTTCACATTTTTATTGGGAATAACACTGTATGTGTATGAGAAGGAGCCCGGAGTTCCTCAAAGCTCTGGATGTTGTAGGATTGTCTTGGCTGACACGCCTCTGCCACCTCGCATGGACATCAGGGGCAGTGCCTCTGGATTGGCAGACCGGGGTGGTGGTCCCCCTCTTTAAGAAGGGGGACCGGAGGGTGTGTTCCAACTACAGAGGGATCACACTCCTCAGCCTCCCTGGAAAAGTCTATTCGGGGGTTCTGGAGAGGAGGGTCCGTCGGATAGTCAAGCCTCGGATTCAGGAGGAACAGTGTGGTTTTCGTCCTGGTCGCGGAACAGTGGACCAGCTCTATACCCTTAGCAGGGTCCTGGAGGGTGCATGGGAGTTTGCCCAACCAGTCTACATGTGTTTTGTGGACTTGGAAAAGGCATTTGACCGGGGAATCCTGTGGGGGGTACTCCGAGAGTATGGGGTACCGGACCCCTGATAAGGGCTGTTCGGTCCCTGTACGATCGTTACCAGAGCCTGGTCCGCATTGCCGGCAGTAAGTCGAACCCGTTTCCAGTGAGAGTTGGACTCCGCCAGGGCTGCCTTTTGTCACCGATTCTGTTCATAACTTTTATGGACAGAATTTCTAGGCGCAGCCAGGGCGTTGAGGGGGTCCGGTTTGGTGGGCTCAGGATTGGGTCACTGCTTTTTGCAGATGATGTTGTCCTGTTTGCTTCATCAGGCCGTGATCTTCAGCTCTCTCTGGATCGGTTCGCAGCCGAGTGTGAAGCAGCTGGGATGAGAATCAGCACCTCCAAATCCGAGACCATGGTCCTCAGCCGGAAAAGGGTGGAGTGCCCTCTCAGGGTTGGTAGCGAGATCCTGCCCCAAGTGGAGGAGTTCAAGTATCTCGGGGTCTTGTTCACTAGTGAGGGAAGAATGGAGCGCGAGATCGACAGGCGGATCGGTGCGGCATCCGCAGTAATGCGGGCTCTGCATCGGTCTGTCGTGGTGAAAAAGGAGCTGAGCCACAAGGCTCAGCTCTCAATTTACCAGTCGATCTATGTTCCTACCCTCACCTATGGTCATGAGCTATGGGTAGTGACCGAAAGAATGAGATCGCGAATACAAGCGGCTGAAATGAGTTTCCTCCGCAGGGTGTCTGGGCTTTCCCTTAAAGATAGGGTGAGAAGCTCAGTCATCCGGGAGGGGCTCAGAGTAGAGCCGCTACTCCTCCGCATCGAGAGGAGTCAGATGAAGTGGCTCGGGCATCTGATCAGGATGCCTCCTGGACGCCTCCCTGGTGAGGTGTTCCGGGCACGTCCAACCGGGAGGAGGCCCCGGGGAAGACCCAGGACACGCTGGAGGGACTATGTCTCTCGACTGGCCTGGGAACGCCTTGGGATTCTCCCGGAAGAGCTAGAAGAAGTGGCCGGGGAGAGGGAAGTCTGGGCATCTCTGCTCAAGCTGCTGCCCCCGCGACCCGACCTCGGATAAGCGGGAGACAATGGATGGATGGTGTATGAGAAGGGAGAGGGCTAAAATCTGCAGGCTGATGTTATGAAAGCCATAGGCCTTCCTACGAGACCTCTTGTCATGTAATCCGAAAGGGGGGAATAAATGGCACTTTCAAGTCTAGAGCCAGGTGAATGAGGATGATTGTTACAGATACAGAACATATGAATAGATCGCCAGTGGCATGAAAAAGCTTCATTTGTAGAGATGAGGGGATTTGGACACATGCTTCCAAATAATACAGAGCTCGAGCACATTTTCTTTGTATTGCACCTTTCTGGGGTGAATACCATGAGATATCATTTACAAGTACAGACTTTATATTCATGTGTACTGTATGTATTTTACAAGTGCAGCACAGGGAAATTAAGTAACTTGCTCAGGGTCACACTGAGAGCCAGAGGTGAGATGGCAAACTTTTCATTTATACTGAGACGTTTAAGCTAATAGACCACAGTGGCTGCCTCAGAGGGCCCTTTGCTCGTATAATTCAACCTAGTGGAATTGTTATATCTTATGTACACGTAAAGATGTCCTTGGACATTAGGAGAATAACTTTTCCTGGGATCTTAACACTGTGCTCCACGGTTACCATGGGTGTGCCCTATCTCTCTGTATTTATGTGATGCATTCTGAATTCCAAATATAAATCCAAAACAGCTGAGCAACCTCATTTTATTGGATACACAAGCAAAAGTCTCTGACAGTCTGCCGTCTTGGCGATTTCACATCTCAACTGGGGGAGTTTCCTCTGTCCGCACTGCCATACTTGCTATTAACACGCAGCCCTGCACGTCTGTGTCCAAGCAGATAAGAGCAGTGAGCGAGTGGATTTGTAATACTTAGTTTCTCCAGTGACCTTGGCAAAGCATGTTACCTTGCATTTCTGTCAGTACATCTGCTCCTTTTGTTCATAATTAGTGACTTTGTTCAACTGAGCACTCCTGTGTGTTTTCTTTCACCAAGCCAGAAAGATGTCTGTGTTAAAGGCTGCCATTCTACACTTCTCTGAAATGAGCTTTGATTTATCTGTTGTTGCCATTGCTCTGCCCTGCTAATTTATCTTTCTATTTTTTATTTTCTTTTAATTATACCCTTCCCATTCTGTTTTATCAGCACACAGGAGCTCACATCACTGTATAGCATGTACCCCTCTCATAATCATTCTTCACTCTTTGGCACTATGGAAACATTTTTACATAGCAACTTATGAGTTTTAAGGAAGATGGATGTGACATACTGGATAAGGCAATGGACCTTCAACCACAAAGCAATCAGTTTAGTTTTTGTGTCTGACTCATTTTGTAGCTTTGAGCAAATCACTTAAGCTGCCTGTGTTCTGAGTATAAAAAATACATCTGGACAGTTGTGCTGTTGATGTGGGTTTTGGATTGTGTTTATGGAATAAAGGCACTATGTAAGGTACATAGGTTGTTTGAATGGAGTGAAAGGAGGAAACTGAAGCACAGATGTGTTTGTGAGGAAGAGAAAGAGAAGAGAAGGGATTGATTTGGAGGGTGGTAAGTCGTTTTTTAAGGAGAAATAGGCAGATGTGTATGTGAGGGGTAAAGGCGGTGAAGTATGGAATGAAGAGCTGCATTTTGATTGTCATGGTGAAGATGACATGAAAAGAATAAGTCTCACCACAAAAAAATCTAGGATTGTGAAAACAGGAGGAACGGGATTTGGGGGTAATCAGCCAACTTGAATAAGCCAAGATAATAGCCATTTGCGGTTCTTTTTGCATCTCTTGATTCAGCATCTGTGACAATATGACAATACAGTATCTACATGGCACTGATGAATCATTCATAAAGTCATGGAGCCATTAAATATATCACATATGAAGTGGAGATCCGGCTCATTTTCTTGATCTACTTATTCCAAAGTTACTAGAGTTTGTTTTGCCTGGGGTGCCAATGCATCGAAATGGTATACACATTTTGTTACCAGCTTGCACTTCATTGTTATTTTGGAGGAGCACAGATGGGAATGTGCAAATTAAGCAGACACTTGAATTCAAACCAGAATTCTGGAATTGTGAGGCAGCAAAACTAGCACCTATTCGGCCATTTCATCAAACTTAAGGTAGTAATAGTATAAAAGCATTTAGAGGAATTTAAAAGAAACTTTATTTGTGATTTCTATGGTTGAATTTATGTAGATAATTTTGAAAAATAACAAGTTTTAGATTATTGTCATGAGTGCATGGTACAATGAAATTCTTTCTTGCATGTGTTCAAAAATCAACGACAATACTACAGAGTCAACAAAAGTCACATACATAAGTATACAGTTGATTCTATGTATACTTTTGTATTCACACTTACATGTATATGTGTGCATGTATACACACATTGACATGCATATATATGTGTGTGTGTCTGTATAAATGTATATATGTATGTATACAGTCAATGGCCACTTTATAATGTATACCTGTTCAAACCCAATGCATTTAGTTGTGTAGACATTGTCAAGGCGACCTGTTGAAGTCCAAATTGAGCATCAGAATGGGGAAGAAAGGTGATTTGAGTGACTTTGAACGTGGCGTAGTTCTTGGTGCCAGATGGGCTGGTCTGAGTATTTCAGAAATTGCTGATCTACTGGGATTTTCACACACAACCATCTCGAGTGTTTACAGAGAATGGTCTGCAAAAGGGAAAATATCCAGTGAGTGGCAGTTGTCTGGGCGAAAATACCATGTTGATGCCAGAGGTCGAGCTGATACAAAGGCAATAGTAACTCAGATATCTCTGAATGCACAGCACGTAAAACCTTGAAGCAGATGGGCTACAGCTTCAGGAGACCACACTGCAGACAACTGAGGCTACAGTTTGCATGGGCTCACCAAAATTGGACAATAGAAGACTGGACAAATGTTTCCTGATCTGATGAGTCTCGATTTCTGCTGCGACATTCAGGTGGTAGGGTCAGAATTTGGCGCCAACAACATGATGGATCCATCCTGCCTTGTATCAACAGTTCAAGCTGGTGGTGGTGGTGTAATGGTGTGGGGGATATTTTCTTGGCACACTTTGGGCCCCTTAGTACCAGTTGAGAATTGTTTAAATTTAGCCTTTATCATTGTCAGAGTATTATAGCTGACAATGTCCATTCATTTAAGACAGCAGGTACCCATATTCTGATGGCTGCTTTCAGCAGGATGATGCTCCATGTCACAAAGCTCATGTCATCTCAAACTGGTTTCTTGAACATGACAGTGAGTTCACTGAACTCAAATGGCCTCCACAGTCACCAGATCTCAATCCTATAGTGCACCTTTGGGATGTGGTGAAACAGGAGATTCGCATCATGGATCTGCAGCAACTGCGTGATGCTGTCATGTCAATATGGACCAAAATCCCTGAGGAATGTTTCCAGCACCTTGTTGAATCAATGCCATGAAGAATTATGGCAGTTCTGAAAGCAAAAGGAGGTCCAACCTGGTACTAGCAAGGTGTACCTAATAAAGTGGCCAGGGAGTGTATAAGCACTGCAGAAAATGCATATGCAAAAACTAGACAAAAAAAAAACTTTAAATTGGAGATGTTATGCTTTTATTTAGCAAAACATTCTGCCAATAGTGTAAGCCAAACTTACTTGACCAGATTTCTTAAAGTAAGCTAACTAATTGTAAATATTAATTTCTCATCCAGGGTTGGCTCTTGCCTCACACCTGTCATTGCCAGTGAAAGCTCTGGCTGCCTGGCATATTGAGTTGGACTAAGCCAGGCTGAGAATGTTATGTTAACACAAAAAAGATGTAACTCAACAAGTACTCCATGGGGATCTCTGAAGCCTCATTTATTATTACGAACATAATGTTGGATATATGAGGCTTCAGTCTTACACACTGTAGCACCATGTTGCTGTCATATACTGTATTTATTTATTTGTTTGCCAGACACATTTATCCAGGTTGACTTACAAAAGCAAACCGTAATACATACAGTTTTTGGTGACTTAAGTATAAAGTTAATAAGCAGTAGGGTACAAAATTCAAACTAAACCACAAAGATTTTAGTATTATGGCTAGCTCCATGGACATATGAAGAAGTGGATCTCAAACAGTGTCAAAATTACTTGTCTTGCTTTCCTTGCTCCTAAAGTTTTGGAGTGGTTTATCATTAAAAGCATTAATGGTGAGCACAGACATTGGGGTCTGTAATTCTCACCTTTTTGTTGCTCTTACACATTAATCTATCCCACCAATGGATTTTGACCTTGCAGTTTGCCAGAGAGTGTGCCGTTATCTTGAGTGTTGCTCATCTTATTTTGACTGTGACTTGATGGGTCAGGCATTTTTTAGGTTGACAGCTTTAAGATATTTCACTGCAGCTGCTTTAGCAGTGATTAATCTTTAATGGAGTGGTGCGTCTTAAAGAGACTGCTGGTGAGCTGAGTTTTGCATCATTCCCCAAAAAATCAATAGATGAGACGCCATCTACTAGAACGCTTTATTACAGTAAGTCAGGGTGACATGTTAACAGAGTGGCGACAAGGGGGACACATGAAGTCAGGAACATGTTAAATATTTCTGATAGGTTGGACAATGACTGACTGACTGACTTACTGATAGCTTAACATAAGCGGTGACTTGTGTGTAGTTTAGTAAGGTAAGAAATTTTGCCAGCTATTACTTATCTTGCCATCCTGGATGCTAAGTTTATTTTGTGCATGTTCATAATGTCTCATGTAGACTAAGGCAGCCCTTTCCCCACCTAATCTACTGGCACCAAATCTCAGCCAATTACTGTGCTGCTGACCAAATTTTCAGTTGGACCAAACAATATTATTACCTTCTATCTCATCTTCATTGTACTGGCTACTGCTCCATTTTGGAATCTTTTTCAACAGCTCACAAAGCTCATAAATTCAGCAACATAATTTTATAGGTAAGCTGGTTTCTTTTTGGCAACGATGTTTTGGAGAAATGATTAGTTTTGCTGCATCATCACACCTCTAGAGTCCTGGGCCAAATTCCAACATGGACACTCTCTATGCAGAGTTTGCACATTCACTTTGTGTCCATGTAGGTTTTGTCTTGGTGCTCATTTCTCCTACTACATCCCCAAGACATGCATGTGAGGTTGACTGTTGATTGTGTCCTACCAATGGAGTTGCATCACATACTCACAACCTTTAGGATAATTAGATTAGGTGAGGTTAGACAGTGAATAGATAGATGCATTGATGAATTGATTGAATTAGCTTGAACTACACTTGTTTTGAAATTTTTTTTGTTCTTTATTTCACCTTATACAATTTCTTGTATTAGAAATTTGTTAGTTTTCACATACCCCTTGGGGTCAGAGTGCAGGGTCAGCCATTGTACAGCGCCCCTGGAGCAATTACAGGTTAAGGGTCTTGCTCAAGGTCCCAGCAGAGTAGGATCTCTTTTTGCACTGATGGGGATTCGAACCGGCAACCTTCTGGATGCCAGCACAGATCCTTAGCCTCAGAGCCACCATTCCGCCCCATAAATTGCACCGTTGTGTTTTTTTTTTTAAGTTCCTGGTACTAGTGTACGTAAAACTAAAATGTATTATTTCTAGAGTAAGAAAAATCAATGGCTTTGGCAGCTATACAGTCATTCCCTTTGATGGTCTATTCTAATAAGCAAGCTCAGAAAATGAAATTTCCTACAAAGTTCACATCACAATTAAATATGAAATGAAACAGCCCAAAATGGATACAGTCAGCTTGTTAATTGCATGTGCCTTTTCTTGAAATTAGAATATATATGTGGCTTATAAAGCCTCAGTTAGACACTAGTGCACAAGGTATCCTCACAGGTGGCGCAGTGGTAGTGCTGCTGCAGGAGATTGTGGGTTTGCTTCCCGGGTCCTCCCTGTGTGGAGAGCGCTTTGAATAGTGAGAAAAGCACTATATAAAGGTAAGGAATTATTATTATTATTATGAAAGAATTAAGGGGACACCACATGCACAAAAATGTTTAATCATACCAGATGGTTCTTTATTCCATAGGGGCATTGTTGAAGTCAAACGCCTGAGTGTCAATGGAATGGTTGTGTGTTGGAAGCAACCTGATCTGTCATGTTATGTTTTGATTTGTGAATCTCGTAAAGTTTATTGATCCTCAGTACCCCTGAATTTGAATATGCCAACCACACTGGGCACTTATGCAGCAGTTTTTGAGAGAGAATATAGAGCTGGGCTTTTCAGCTTCAGCAGTCCTACCAGAGCAAATTTCTTTCTTTCTTTCTTTCTTTCTTTCTTTCTTTCTTTCTTTCTTTCTTTCTTTCTTTCTTTCTTTCTTTCTTTCTTTCTTTCTTTCTTTCTAGTTCCACATTTAAAATCCATCTTTCTAGTTCCACATTTAAAATCCAGTGTAATGCCATGCACCAGCAGTAAACTGCACTTCTACATACAAATTGCTTAAGCCATATCTGTTTTTGGTTATTGCTGGTCATCAGAGGACACCATACATCCTAACTGAATATGCCTTGCCTGTTAAGATTTGTTTCTCCCTAGTTTGATAAAGCACACTGGCATGGTCTGAGCAGCAGGACTGAAAAAGCCACTGAAACCAGGAAAGGAGTCAGCTCATTACGAGAAAGGGCATAAAGGAGATGACGGGCTGGGCCTGGGGGTTGGGTTTATGGAATGATAAAGGGATGTGCCTGCAGACTGCAATTCTTACATCAGAGACATTTTCTAATTCTTTGCCAGTACATATTCACAAAGGAGGCCTGGGTGATGACTTAACAGCATTCCTGGAAGTCATACAATTTCTTTTGTCTTCATACCCTGCAGAGGGAGAATTTATCTGAATGTAGTCTGCCACTCAGGGTCACTTTCCCAACATTATGTAAAGGTGAGTCTTCTTGACCAGCATAAAGGCTCATTTCTAACATTTTTGAAAAGATGATAAAGCAGTCACTTGAAATTGCAGCAGAAGAAAGAACTAGAAGTCTCTCTAAAACAGATCCAGTGTGCTATCACTGTGATCACTGAAGTTCAAATCTGCTTTGTTTTTTGAGGTGGTCTGGGTGATAATTGGGTCGTGTACTGAGTACAGCCCACTTAAATGAGACTCCTTGTCACCATGTGACATGGTTGTGGAAGGTGTAAGGTGTAATAGGGTATTGTTTAAAATGGCAGGTCTCACAAGCCCCATTGTACTCTTGTGGAATATGACCTAGAGAGATCTGAACGAGACACACACAATGGGTGAAGGAAAGGTCATGGTTTGAGCTTTAAAACAACCTCCACATCACCAGTGTATACAGAAAGGCTGTCAAATTTAACACATTAATTTTTTTTTTTTCCAAATGAACATGATTAACATTCTTTCAACAGATTCACCATACAGGCTTGATTGGTCAGCAGCCCCCATACAGGCTTGATTGGTCAGCAGCCCATTACCATTTTATTAGTTCTGTTCTGGGTCATGACCTCTGTCCTTTAAATGTCTATTTGGTGACATCAGCAGAGCTCAGCAGTGGACATGGAGTAAACTTTCACGTTTCTCTTTTTTTTTTTTATAAAATATCTTACAGTGTCTCATTAAAAGATGACTATTCAGTTACTTGACATGATTTTACTTAATATATTCCCCTTTCCTAGTGAGTGTAGCTTTCAGTTTGTAGTGCTTATTTCCTCTGATGTAGGTAATGCTGTGGATGGCCCAATGGTTAGTGCTCACATCTTTAGTGTCCTGAGTTCAGTTCTGTTCTCCCTTTGTCTATTGTGGTTTCTCTCTGTGTTCTCAATTTTCCCATTAACTCCCCAATGGGAGTTTTTAGTTTAGCTGACCACACTTAGTGAATGTGGCTTCTGGCAGGCTGATGTCCTATCCTGTCAATTGCAAACCTGAAATGAACAAAGTCGGCTAATTAAAGAAATGAATGCTTTTAACTACATAACTACAGTTAGTCACATAGCTTGAGGAAAACTAGCAGTGTAACTAAAACACAGTTTGTGTGAATCATTCATTTGGTCACTGTAATCACTCATTTGTAGGAGGAAAGTAAAATAGTTTATAAAGATTAAGCCTTCCCAAGAAGGTTTCCAAAGAGGCCTGTCTTTACAGTGTACCTCAGCATTAGTTCTTCCATTTTAAGTGGAAGAACTTAAGCAAATCATGGAAACTTGTATGGTGATAGTCATATGACTATGGGATCCTGAGGTGCTTCGTTGTGTGATGGCCGCAGCAACATGCTGTATCAGTTCATACTCACTTTCTCTCTCTCTCTCTCCAAGAAAATTGATCTACAGAGAGATGCAGTAATGTGGGTGCCATGAAACAGTGATGACTGTGAAAGGTGCTGAAAAAAAATAAAGTTTGATACAGTAGAACATCAGGTCCCAAACGTTTCTGATCATGTACAAATTGGGTTACAATCAAAAAGTTCACCAAAATTTCGCATCTGTTCATGACCACACACTCTGGTGGCGAACAAAAACACTGGCGGCCAGTTTCCCTTCCGGTTCGTATGCGCCAATGTTTTCCCATTCTCCGTTTCCCATTTTCTCCGCCAGAACTCAACTCATACAAGGTTAGTTTTCTTGGTTGTTTAGGGTTAGTTTTTGTATAAATTAAGGATTTTTCAAACTTTTTTTTCCCTCTGCTTAAAACTCTGCTTAAAAATAAAAAAAGTGTTTACAGCGAGCAGTACATAAGAGTCTTGTACGAACAGTTCGTAAGGGTCTAATGCAAACTTGGTCTAGCACGAACTCTTGCAATGTTAGTTTTCTCTGTTGTTCAATGTTTTCTCAGTGTTATTCAATGTTTTTACATTTAGTTTACTATTACACTGTGCATTCTATGGTATAATTAACTATTTTTGTGCTTAAAAATCTTTAAAAAAATATTTACATACAGTTTGTATGGTGCCTCGCAGTTGGGAGATCTGGGGACCTGGGTTCGATTCCTGGGTCCTCCCTGTGTGGAGTTTGCATGTTCTCCCCATGTCTGCGTGGGTTTCCTCTGGGCGCTCCGGTTTCCTCCCACAGTCCAAAGACATGCAGGTTAGGTGGATTGGCGATTCTAAATTGGCCCTAGTGTGTGCTTGGTGTGTGGGTGTGTTTGTGTGTGTCCTGCGGTGGGTTGGCACCCTGTCCAGGATTGTTTCCTGCCTTGTGCCCTGTGTTGGCTGGGATTGGCTCCAGCAGACCCCCGTGACCCTGTGTTCGGATTCAGCGGGTTGGCAAATGGATGGATGGATGATGTACTCCCTCTCCCTATTATATAGTTGTTCATTGTTTTTAAGGTCCAGTACATAAACTAAACCAACCTTTGTACATTATTCCACTTTAAACCATACTTCTAGCCAAGGGTGCTCAGCTCCTTTGAAGATAAAATGTTCACAACCTGAACAAATTAGGAAATGTTCTCATGATGTAACATTTAGGTGCATTTGGGGATATAGTTAACTGATTGAAAGTTGTAGTGTTTTACTAGTTTTTAGTTATTTTGCTTAAGAATCAGTTATCACATTTTTGTTTATTAAGCATTTTTGTAACAGTGAGTCATTTTCAAAAAAACAGTGATAATGACTTCATTAAATACATTCTTTTTAACAGTACTATGTCATGTAGTTATAAACATAATCCAAAAATGCTTGTGGTGACTCAATAGCTCTCATAAGCTGCACCCTCTGATTCAAGTAATGTAAAAATGGCATCAATTGATGTCTGTTATTGGTTGTGGGGGGCTGTCGCTAATTGTAGTTCAGATTTCTTAAACTTAACATGTTTGAAAGAAACACCTGATGGAGAATTAAAGTAACTGTTGAGTCATAAGGTAAAATTGTTGGCTGTTGGTGAGCAGGTCTGGAGCTTTGCCAATAAGTTAGAGCATCAGAGAAATATTGAATTATTATAATGTGCAAATAAAGCACCTGTGATGTTGTTTTTAGTGTAATGAACGGTAAATACAGAGTACATATTTGTTCACTCTTTGCTTATAGAGTGACGCTTACATAATTACTTTTTTCTTACATTCATTTATGTGCCTCTCCCTGCATTTGACTAACTTGTACTGGGGATCCGTTTAGCTGTCAGGAGGAGCTGTCAGATGAGTAAAACTGGAAAATATGCAAGATATACAAGTTGAAGTAACATCCTTCAAAGTAAATTTGAAATGGCAAACCAATCCATATTTAAAGTTGCAAAGAATGTTTCTCTAGTTTAAGATAGACGTGTTCTCAAATTCGCCAAATCTTTTCAACGTATGGATTTGAAATTTCAAAAATTTGTACTGCACTCAATTTGAGAGGTCTCAACTAAAACTGTCCTTTCCAAATTTCCTTAAATAGTAAATGGGCTGAAATTAAATAAAGTCATTCCACTGGAAACCAAATTGTTTTAGATGGACAGACATACAGACATGACAACTGTAGCAGGTGCTTTTCACATTATATGCAAGTGCACCATAGACCTCTTTAAATCTATGTCAGTGTGTTTTTTTCTTTTTGAGCAGCATGTATGTGGTTTCACGTGTTTGTGTCTCTGAAACTGAAATTCTTAAAATAATAAAGTTTTTGCATGTTTTTCTCTAATTATATAGCTACAGGAAAGAGGATATGTGGCATTTCACATGCCCTAAGGTCTATTAGTGTTACCTGTTTCACCTTCCTTAATTTCCCTTTACCAACATTTGATGTAGTTTTTGAAATTCACTGGGCTTTGCCTGGCATGTTGGGCCGGAAATTTATAAAGGGCTTGTGGAAAGAGATGTGGTGGCTTATCTGTGTGCTTTGTTTAGGATTTTCACAGCAATAACAATTTTTCTGAAAAAATGCTTCTCTGTGCATTTGTACTGGTTTCCATTTGTTGGGTATATTTTTTGGGTGTGTTGGATATTTATGCCACATGAGAGACTATGTTTACTTAGACAGTCCACCTAGATGGAACAACTGAGAGCATGCAGATGGCAAGTCAGCCGGTCCTGGTTTTTGACTCTGCCTGTGTTGTATGATGGTCCAAAAAAGCCCCTAGAATTATTTTTGTTTAGTGGGTATATTATAAAGACCTCCTGGTGCAGTCAGGGACCAAACAAGTGGTAAACATTATGCCAACCTGTCACCTTAGAATAATAATGCATTTTTATTCTAGGTATTATTGCAGTTCCTCCCCTTTTTTGCAGATAGCTTAAACAAGCAGTGCTTATGATAAATGGTATCAGTATATTCTGGTGTATCTGAGCACTCTTATATTCTTGTGAGCAAGATGTCTTAGTTAAGAGCCTTTTATTTTTGAGAGTGCTAGAAGGTTGTAATTAGGTTTGCCTTTATAAGGTGGTGTTGTTTGATTTGTCTGTGTGTTTGTAATCTTAGTTGATACTGGAATCTAATAAGCAGTGCAAATGTTTGATATGTGCCATCTGTTGGAACACATTGTATGTTTCATTAATACAGCTGACACGTTACAAACATTAGCACTGCCACAGACATTCCTATGTATGATTGTTTAAACCGAAAATCTGCACCTCGATAACAACCAGAGTGCTTCTAATGTCATTAAATAAGCAGGGTTGGTATTGGTTAGTGGCTGGAATGAATGTTGTCTATGAATGTATATGACTGTAAGCTGTTATCATTTTTTGTCCACTAGGAGGTGGTGTTTCGCCCCTTATCAGTCAGTCAGTCATTTTCCAACCCGATATATGCTAACACAGGGTCACGGGGGTCTGCTGGAGCCAAACCCAGCCAACACAGGGCGCAAGGCAGGAACAAATCCCTGGGCAGGTCGCCAGCCCACCGCAGGCTCCTTATCTGCTTGATTTAATAAGCAAGCTAGAATGAAGGAGATGTAAAAAATATTTTGGATGAGAAATTAACAAAAAATAAATACAAGTTGTTTTCTTTATAGACGACTCTCCATTCAGTTATAGCTAAAAAGTGAAAAAAAGCCTTTTTTTTCAATTGGAAGTTGATATTCAATCTAGTTTTTCTCACTTAAAGTAGAATTTCATGGACATTGGCATTTTTTGCTAATAAAGGCAATGCATTTTGTGTTTATTTTTTATTATCTAATGGCTAAAGATGTACTACAAAGAAACATATTCATACGAAGATGCAGAGATATCCTTTAGAGTCATCAAGTGGAGCAACATAGTTGCTGACAAATCATTACTGCGTGCAGAGTCAAAATGAAGATATACACATGCTTTTTATAGACTGGGTCTAAGGTCTGTGCTAAAAATGTATCCACTCCTTCAGAAAACATGATAAAAAATGTCTGGAGATGACATTAGTTAATGAAATAGAGGCACTGTTTAGAATTTAACGTGAACTTGCTGGTTGTAAATGAACTAGGCCACTGTTATTATGCATGGGTGTAGTCCTGCCATAGCCCTTTTTTTTACTCTGGGCACAGAGTTGGATGTGAGCTATGAAGATAATGGGAAGCAGGAACAAACAATGATTGGCAAGTTTCAGTGTGGAAAAGAAAGGCTAATAATAAAACATGCTTATTTTACAAAGAAATCTGCTTTCAAAGTAATTAATAGCCTATAATGTATTAATAATATTGTACAGTATATCACTTTTTACTCTATATGATGAATACATAATGTGTGGTGGTGTTCACAGTGAATACTGTAGTGCTGATTCTCATGGATGATCGTGCATTGCATTTGCTGCATGTTGTCCTCATGTTCACTTGGGTTTTCCTACACAGTCTGTATTACCAGATCAATGGTCACACTGCAAAAAATGAAATCTAAGTAAGTGAAAGGTATTTATATGAAGACATTAAATCCTGTTTTCCTTATTTTAAGAATTACTGACTTATCAAAAAATTTGTATTTGATTTTTTTTGCTTCCTTTAAGAAATCTTGTCAAGTAAATTTTGCTTACCACGTTGGCAGATATTTTTGCTAAATAAAAACAAAAGAACTCCCATTTAAAGTTTTTTTTGTCTAGTATGTGTATATGTATTTTTTTGCAATGTATCTAATTTTGTTCAGAATGAGTGCTTTTTGTGATGGTCCATCGTCTCAACTGTGCCTGTATGTGGGTTTAAAAATGAATGGATTTACTAATGTCTAGATTCTTATGATGCATACAAATTAAAAGTGATAATACAGTAAAGGATCAAGGAAGTATGCATTCTGGAGTAATGGATTAAACTAGAACATGGCATGTCTTTACATCTTTTTTTGTTTTTTTATCTACAAAACTGACTAAGTCCGTTTTTGGGTTACAGAGTTGCAAAGCTTATCCTGACGTCATTTGGTGCAAGACAGCCCCCGAGCATGATGTGATTTAATCTCAGATCAAATTCATTTATACTGTGCCAGTTTAGAGTTAACCTGCAGTTGTTTCGGATATGGGAGGAGAAATCAGCCCATTTGAAATAATATCCACATGAACAATAGGAGAGCATATCGAGACAGTGACTGGGTATGATATTCTTACCCATTTCCTTGGAGGTATGAAACAGCAGTGCTAACCACTAGCCATCATATGAAATAACAAAGATGAACTCATTCACCATGGGAAAAGGCCCACTTTAAGCATAGCCATGCATAAAGAGCTTAATGGAAGGGTCGTAATATAAAAAGAAATTGAAAGTGAATTTAAAAAATGGCCACTAGGTGTCTCTGTGCCTCAGGTATTGCTCTTTGTACAACATTTATACAAGTATAAAATGTACTTTACCTGCCAAGTGTAATAAGAGAGAGGCGTGTTAACTTTTGTGTGTACAGTGAAGGCGCATATCTTGGACTTTCTGCTCCTGTCAGTTAGAGCTCTGCCTACCTGTGAGCTGATAGAGTGCCTGTTTTTTTAATTTACTGGTAACAATCAAGCTGTTGTATTTGATCAAAATGACTGTCAGAAGGATTGTAAAAGTTTATCCCTTTTTACATAGATTCCACCTAATTATCAGTATGGTTTCAGAAATGGAGTGATCTGTAGCCTCATCCTACACGGGCACATAAAAGAAGGGAATGGTCATTGGAAGAAAAGTTGAAGCATGTGACAGCACAACTTACCATATGTGCCATCAGCCTCTTGAGAGACAGAAAGAGGAGCAGAGGCAGCTGACCCCATGGTAGGAAGTGGCAACTTCACTGCTTTGCTTTGAACACCTAGTGTAGCTTCTGCAGAATTTTTGCTGTAGCTGTTTTCCACTGGGACAAGAAAAAGAGTTTTCAATGGTAATCACTCCTTTCAGTCAAAAGGAATACTCATACTGTCTGGGCTGGGTGCTTCCCAGGTCAGACTTATTTGCTCCTTTAATTGTTTGCTTTGTTTGTCAAGGAAACTTTGATATGATGCTGTCCCTATCAGGAGTTATGGATAGTGTACAGGTGTAATTACAGTGGGGTAATTGTTTGGATTTTCAGAAGCCAAGAAAATCAATTCAGAAATGATGCAGAGATTCCGAGTGGATGAACTTTCTTTCAGAAGCGTTACCTCTAGTAACCAGAAATTTGTGTACATGATTTGGCCAGACAGAAATCTGAATGTAATTTGGTTTGGAGAATATCCTCCTGCAATATGTGTTTTATTACAGAGGATTTGCCCTGAAAGTGTAAGGCACAGAGGACTTTCTTTAAGAACAATTCTTATGGTTATGATTCAATGGCAGGACCTTGTCGTATCTCTAGACTTCCCTGAATTTACCTTGTTCAAAGGTGATTGGAGGCAATGCTCTGACACCACTGACTGTTCATTCAGGTGGCCAACTGGCGTCGATCCACCAGATGTTGACTTTGAACTTTGTACAGACGTTTCTATAAACCTTTCCTCACTGCTGTCAACCATCTTTAAATGAAAAATATATTTTGTGTTTTATTATTTTTGTGTGTGAAACATCCATTCATTCTTCAAGTTTGCTGTCACAAGAAGCCAAGTTATACTGGTAGTAGTGATGCTGCACTAATACCTGTGAAATTTCAGGATACTCGATACCTATTGAGTACCATGGCAAATGCAGAAATTCCTTTTAGTGACTTTTTAATTTAAGGTACCTTTGTTATTCATGTGGGAAATATTGCGCCTATTTCTGTAATAGAATATAAAATATATAAATACTAATAGTAACAGCAACTTTAAATTAGTGGTATACCAATCAAATAGTTGCCCAGTTATCATTTAAGTAAACTAGTACTGGCATTCGTAAATATCAAATTACAATGAAAGACTTCAATTTAATTTGTAATAGACCAGAGGGTGCCTCCATTGTATCATCCAATTAGGGGGCTGTTATAATCTTGGAAGGATTTCAGAATGTGACTTTTAAAAAATGATATCATCACGGGCTATCTGATTTATCATAACATGTTAACAATCTAATTTTATTTTCTGACATTTTATCTCCTGTAACTCCAAAATACTGCTTAAAAGCAATACTAAAAATAAAATTTCAAATATTATTATATCTCTGGGCACCACAGTGGGGCAGTGGAGTGCTGTGCCTCACAGCAAGGAGAGCAGGGTTCACGTCTTAGGTCATCCCTGAGCAGAGTTTGCATGTTCTCCCTTTGTCTATGTAGATGTGGTCTGGGTTCCTCCCACAATTCCAAAGACATGCAGGTTAGGTGGATTTCCAATGCTAATTTGACTGTGGTGCGTGTTCACCCTGACCATGGGCAGGTGCTGTGTTTGCTGGGTTAGGCCCTAGCTTTTCATTGACCCTGTTCAGGATTAAACAGGCCTAGAAACTGGTATGGTATTATATCTGTACTAGCCGTCCCCTGCGGCTATGCCCGTGTAATAGTGAAACAGGACAAGCTTTAAAAATCAATAAAGAAACAGGTATCGCTAGCTAAGCGAAAGACAAGGTACACTCCAAAACGTGGCGGCAGGTAGACCGACTAAAACGGAGGCTGGCCTGTGAGTGAGGAGGGCCCGCAGACTCTCTCTCGGATTAGCGTGAATATATTGCTCCTGCAAATGAACTATGATTCTTAGCGCGATGAGAGAAGTTGCAAAAATTCTAGAAAAAAAAAGATCTAAATCCGTTAAGTAGTTCTCTAGTGAAAAGCAGACAGACAGACATTGGATTTTATATATATTTTATACACATACACAAGGTAGGTCAGCGAGGAGAACAGGCACGCGCCGTCACTGTTCATCTGAACCATGCGATGAGGGACCATTACTTTGCCAATATAAATCCTTTCTTTCTTGGTCATAGTTTTATGGGTTTATTTAAAGAAGTAATACGTCCACTAGTCACTCATTAGTGCAGTACGAACTTTCATGTTATACTACTGACTAGGGCGCTTCGCTCGCCAACCCCTGGTGTTGGGGATGGTGTCTTGTCCTTGAATGAGTTTTCCTTGGCATGGATCATTTATAACCTTAACTTTAACGTCAGATTAACGGCGAACTCGTGAGAAGGCCACATAAAGTTGTTCATGTCCAAATACGGGCTCAGAGAGGTAGATGCCAACCTTGTCCATGGTTTGTCCTTGTGATTTGTTGATGGTCATGGCAAATGCAGGTTTAATGGGGAAGTGTCGCTGTTTAAGTGTAAAAGGTAATTGTAGGTCAGAACGTGAAAGGTCAATTCTAGGATTCAGAACAGTATTGTTAGCATGTGATCCTGTAAGAACTTTTGCTTCAATAACATTGTGTGTCATGGTGTTGACGACTAAATGTGTACCATTGCATAAACCCTGTCTAGTGTTAAGGTTTCTTAATAGCATGAATATTGTTTCGATTTTAAGGTTAAGATTGTGTTGTGGTAATCCGGCTGGGTTAATAGTGTTTAAGTATTCTAAGGGTAAATTAAAATGGTCATTGTCGTCATCAGAGTCAACTTTGTCAGAGCTTAGAAAGAGCTGTGCCTCTCCAGGAAGTAATGCAATGACTTGGTTATTTATGTGGGAAACATTAATATTTTTTGGACATAATATAGTCCGTTGTGTTAAAAGGGGTATTTGGTCTAATGAGATTGCTGTTCCAAATATCTCCGTAACTAAGTTGTCGCAGATAAAGGCTTGAGAAATTGTAATAATATCTGGGTGAAGTCCATCTGTATTGGTGAGTGTCCCATCTCCCAGTTGTGATAACCAATTGTTATATTCTGGATGTGGACATCCCAATTGCCAATTGTCCGCGAATTTTAAGGTGGACTGAACAATAGCTGAGCGCACGGCATGTGGAACAATAGGTAAGTACTGTCTAAAATCTCCTCCTAATAGAAGTACCTTTCCTCCAAAGGGAATATCATATTCATCAGTGTTTGTAGAAGTTTATCAATGGTGTTGAGTAAGTGACTGGATGCCATTGTACATGCATCTATAATTAACAGTTTTGCAAGACGGATGTCACGTGCATTGTTACTGTTCATTTTCATAGTGGATAGCAATGTTTCTGTGATTGGGACCGGTATTTTCAATAAGGAGTGACATGTGCGACCATTTATTAACAAATTAGCTGCCACTCCGGTTGTAGCTGATGCGCAAATTAACTGTTGTTTTGGAGTCTTGCCTGCTTGTTTTCCGGCATTTCAGATGTGCGTTGTAGACGTCTGCTTTAATTTATTTTGTCCCGTCGCTCCCGTTTTTGTATCTCTGTGACTTGAGCTCTTTCCTTTTGAACCCGTGCCTGCTTCGCTTCAGCATTTTGAGACGCGCGCTGCATGCGTCTACATTCATTGTGTGTGTCGCGGGTTCGTGTTTGTGGTCCCGTTACTCGAGCCGTATCGTTTTGTACCCGTGATCGTGAATTCATGACTTGTATGTTCTTAATCGTTAGTAATATGGATAAGTAATAAGGAGGATCGCACTCACTGTTAATATGGAGCCTTTTCTGTGCCCGTTTTTGTATCTCGGTCAGTCGAGCTTTCTCTTTTTGGAGCCTCGCCTGCTTGTTTTCCGGCATTTCAGACGCGCGTTGTAGACGTCTGCGTTTATTTATTTTGTCTCTTCGCTCACGTTTTTGTATCTCTGTGACTCGAGCTCTTTCCTTTTGAACCCGTGCCCGTTTCGCTTCAACACTTTGAGACGCGCGCTGCATGCGTCTACGTTCATTGAGTCTGTCCATCTGGGCTCGTTTCTGTAATTGTGTTAGTTGAGCCTTGCGTTTTTGGATCCGAGACATTTTTTGTTCACCGGCTTCAGAAGCGCGTTGTAGGCGCCGACCTTTATTGTTTTTTTTTCATGCGGGTACGTGTTTGTGGTCCCGTTACTCGAGACGTATCGTTTTGTAGCGTGATCGTGAAATCATGACTTGTTTGTTCTTTATTGTTATTAATATGGATAAGTTATAAGGAGGATCGCACTCACTGTTTATATGGAGCCTTTTCTGTGGTTGTACGGTTAATAGTGCATCATTGTAATGAGATTCACCTATGGTGTGTAGTTTGAACGTGTTCAGATGACGTATGTTTAATAGGGACATTTCGTTTCTTCGTATTATTACCCATCAGGTGTTGTGCCTGTATATGTATTGTAGTCCGGTCTGTTGCTGTCTATGTATGACGTTGTTTGTTGTCGTGCGTTTTTTTTGAGGGGCGCGTTGCCTCATTTTTTATTTCTGTTAGTGGAGGGGTGCCTCATTTTTTCTTTCTGTTAGTGGACGGGGGCTTTGTGTGTCGTGGGTGTGAATCCTCATTTTTGTGTGCGTACCATTTCGTGTGCTATGTGGCGCTTGCGTCTGACTCCTTTGTTTTTGGTGTGCTAGGGGCACGTTGCCTCATTTCTTATTTCTGTTAGTGGAGGGGTGCTTTGTGTGTCGTGGGTCTGAATCCTCTTTTTTGTGTGTGTCCTGTTTCGTGTGGTATGGGCTTCGTGTGGCGCTTTGTTGCATGGGTCTGTTGCTATGGGCGTGGTGCATCATTTCTCAGTTTCCGGTGCTTGGAGGGGGGGCGCCTGCGCACTACGTCTTTTGCGTCCACGGCCCATGTCCCTGCGTCCATCCGGTTTACCATTCTCGTTTAGTAATATGGATACTGAAAAAAAAACTAGTACCATTTTAAATTTTCAGCACTTTGTTATTAACTTGGTACCAAAGGTTCAGTTCTTGTGACATCCCTAACCAGCAGTATCAAGTACAACTGAAGGACCAACTACAGTGGTGCATCCGGAAAGTATTCACAGCACATCACTTTTTCCACATTTTGTTATGTTACAGCCTTATTCCACAATGGATTAAATTCATTTTTTTCCTCAGAATTCTACACACAACACCCCATAATGACAACGTGAAAAAAGTTTACTTGAGGTTTTTGCAAATTTATTAAAAATAAAAAAATTGAGAAAGCACATGTACATAAGTATTCACAGCCTTTGCCATGAAGCTCAAAATTGAGCTAAGGTGCAACCTGTTTGCCCTGATCATCCTTGAGATGTTTCTGCAGCTTAATTGGAGTCCACCTGTGGTAAATTCAGTTGATTGGACATGATTTGGAAAGGCACACACCTATCTATATAAGGTCCCACAGTTGACAGTTCATGTCAGAGCACAAACCAAGCATGAAGTCAAAGGAATTGTCTGTAGACCTCTGAGACAGGATTGTCTCGAGGCACAAATCTGGAGAAGGTTACAGAAAAATTTCTGCTGCTTTGTAGGTCCCAATGAGCACAGTGGCCTCCATCATCCGTAAGTGGAAGAAGTTTGAAACCACCAGGAATCTTCCTAGAGCTGGCCGGCAATCTAAACTGAGCGATCGGGGGAGAAGGGCCTTAGTCAGGGAGGTGACTAAGAACCCGATGGTCACTCTGTCAGAGCTCCAGAGGTCCTCTGTGGAGAGAGGAGAACCTTCCAAAAGGACAACCATCTCTGCAGCAATCCACCAATCAGGCATGTATGATAGAGTGGCCAGACGGAATCCACTCCTTAGTAAAAGGCACATGGCAGCCTGCCTGGAGTTTGCCAAAAGGCACATGAAGGACTCTCAGACCATGAGAAAGAATATTCTCTGGTCTGATGAGACACAGATTGAACTCTTTGGTGTGAATGCCAGGCGTCACGTTTGGAGGAAACCAGGCACCGCTCATCACCAGGCCAATACCATCCCTACAGTGAAGCATGGTGGTGGCAGCATCATGCTGTGGGGATGTTTTTCAGCGGCAGGGACTGGGAGACTAGTCAGGTTGTAGCGGGGCTACATAGTTAGTGTTGTTAAATGTCAGTTCTAAGTGCGTCTTGTTTCCATTGTCCCGTTTGCTGTTTATGTGTGTGTATCAGGAAATGCCGTCCCCAATGATGGAAGAAGACCACAGCCTCTAACCTGGAAAACACCTGTTCTTAATTAATCAGTTACAGCCGTCACAAGGACTATTTAAGTAATTAGAAAGGAGAGGGGAGGAGGGAGAAGAGAGGAGAAAGGAGACCATTCGTTTTTCAACCACGTATCAACTTACTTGTTGTTTTTCCACATCGCGCCTTTGCACTAGTTTGTTTTTCATTTTGCCGGACTGCTTTCATCCTTCATCTGCTGAGACCCCGGGGTCAATTCGCCATCCACCATACGCAGAGGAATCACGGTGAGGTTGTTCCATTTGCCGGGAAAATCAAACGACTCATTTACCACTAGTTCAGTCATCTGTATTCAGGACAGTTTTTATAACCGGACTCAAGTTCACAATCATTCAGTATATCATTCATTTTGTTATTTGTGTTGTGTGTTATATGTTACAGGGGCAAGGGAGGGTTTTGTTGTATTTATATATGGTGGTGTCTCATTGTTGATGTGGTGGAGGGATATTTATATTTATGTTTCTATTTTTGCATTTGTCTTGTGGTTTCATTTAATACATTTAATCAGTTTATTTTTTACATCTGCTTTTTGCGTGCTTATATTTACACCGTCAATTGTGGGGGAAAAGTGTAATTTGTTAAGAGGTACGGCTTGATAGTTAGATTCATCTCAGTAAAGTATCCAGGCCACAGGTCTTGGAGGTGTAGTTGCCGGCTGGGTAAGGGGTCGGCCGTTACAAGGTAAAGGGAAAGATGACTGTAGCAATGTACAGAGACATCCTGGATGAAAACCTGCTCCAGAGCGCTCTTGACCTCAGACTGGGGTGACGATTCATCTTTCAGCAGACAACAACCCTAAGCACACAGCCAAGATATCAAAGGAGTGGCTTCAAGACATCTCTGTGAATGTCCTTGAGTGGCCCAGACTTGAATCCGATTGAACATCTCTGGAGAGATCTTAAAATGGCTGTGCACCGACACTTCCCATCCAACCTGATGGAGCTTGAGAGGTGCTGCAAAGAGGAATGGGCGAAACTGGCCAAGGATAGGTGTGCCAAGCTTGTGGCATCATATTCAAAAGACTTGAGGCTGTAATTGCTGCCAAAGGTGCATCGACAAAGTATTGAGCAAAGGCTGTGAATACTTATGTACATGTGATTTCTCAGTTTTTTTATTTTTAATAAATTTGCAAAAACCTCAAGTAAACTTTTTTTCACGTTGTCATTATAGGGTGTTGTGTGTAGAATTCTGAGGAAAAAAATGAATTTAATCCATTTTGGAATAAGGCTGTAACATAACAAAATGTACAAACCTGCAGTGCATTATAGCCCACATGCTGCAGCAACCCAAGCTAATTTGAGTTCCCACTCACCTTAACATACATGTCTTTCAGATGTGGGAGAAAAATTACACAGATACAGAAAAAATTTGTATACCGTCTGAGAGTCAAATGCAGTCTCCTGGAGCCATGAAGCAGCATCCCTAACTACTACTCCATCACAGATAAAGGTTCAGTGCAAAGTCTTCAACTGGCGATCACTATAATCACTATTCCTAACAGTATTTTAGTAAAGGTGTTGTATGAAGTTGTGATTGTTTCCTTGGGTGGTCTGTTTATTTGTTCCTGTCTTAGTGTTGTACTAGACTTTTCCTGATTCTCATTGAGCTCTTGCCTTTAAATCTGCTTTTGTTTGTTTTTCTTTTTAATTTCCTGCCCACACCGACCTTACATATTAGATATAATCATGTTTCTTTTGTGGTGGTGCAGTGGTGAGTGTTGCTGCCTTGTGTTTAACGTCCTGGGTTCAGATTTTTTCTGGTTGTTGGCTGAATGGAGTTTGTACATTCTTCACATGAGTGTGTGTAAGTTTCAAACTTTTTGTCCTAAACACATGCAGATTAGGGTCATTATAAACTGTAAATTGACCCAAGTAGGCATGTGTACAGGGTTACTTTCCTTCCTAATGCTACTGTGATATGCTCTGCTGTGGTCATGTACTGTATTTGTTACACAGGCCCACAAGAACTGTTCAGAACTGTTCATGTGCAAGTGTGCTGGTGCTGCATATTAGTTGGACCTGAAAGTTAATAATATCACCATACTCTATGCAAGTGACATTACAAGTACTGCAACAGTTACTGCTGCTACGAGTACTACTATTTCAAGTGACAGTTTTATTTGGTAAATACGTTCAACTCTCATACTTCATATTGTACTTGGCAGTGTAGTGGTTAGCAATGCTGTCTCACAAAACGTAAGTCCAGGCTTTGACTTCATCATTCATGGCTGGTTCCTGCCTAATACCGCCAAGGCACGTCCTAAGCCCCTACAACTGTACTGGAGTAAGCAAGATCACAAAATGAATGAATGGATGCACATTTAATTGCTAAATTTGTTGGTTCATTGGATTAAGCAGGTTGAATACTTTTGTTTTATTGTTTTTAACTATTATGCAATGTAAGTCTCAGTTTTGAATGGCCATGCAGTTTACTAATCTACTAATCTTTCATCAAACCTGCTCTTTCTAATACAAGAGTATATGTGGCCAAAGGATAGAAAGGAGCCCATCCTGGATGAGCTGCCAAGGCACACACCATTTACTGAATTTGAACTTCTCCTTTGTGTCTGTTGAGTACTCACATTTGTATCCAAGGATATACATGTATAAGGCTGATTGAAACCTCCAGATTATTCCACTTTGAGTGAGGGTGGGAGAAGTGTGTATTGCTGGCCCATCCAATTAGGGTTTTCTTCCTGTTTTGTAGCCCTGTAATGGAAGAAGCGGGTTCATTAAATGGATGGATAGCTGTTTTCAGTGATGAAAGTACAGATGCTGCTCTGTCATTTAGGGTTATTAAGTAGCATTTTGTAGTGGTCTAATGACCCTGGATTGGATTAAGCAGGTTTGAAAAATTATTTATGGTTGGATTTCACAATGGTCTCATTTTGACAGGTTTTACTTCATCAATGGTAAAAACAAATCTTGATATTAGTATGTTGGTGTCCTATATAAAGCAACCCTGCAGTCATCTGTCTTTCTTTTCAGCAGCTTTATCACCTTCCTGTGCAGCCAGGTGCCATTTTAGCCGGTACTAACTAATCTTTTGCTTCTGTTGTAAATTTCTTTTTTTTTTATTAAATTTGATTGATTTTATTGTAATCACACAACATTCCATACAAATAGATCAATTTTTACAAAAATAAGATCAAAAACAAATCAACCCCCACCACTGAGAAAAAGAGCATGGCCAACAGAGTAAAACTTAAAGCTAGTAAAAATAAGTAAATAGATGAATTCATAAGTGAATAAAGATAAATGGTGAAGAAAAAGAAATGAGGAGAGAATCTGCATTCTTCAGTGCTATAAAAGCTTATTCTAAAATGTTATTGATTAGATCCTGCCAGGTTTTGAAAAAGTTCTGCACAGATCCTCTAAGTGAGAATTTGATTTTTTCTAATTTCAAATAGTATATGACATCAGTTACCCACTGATTTAACAGAGGAGAGTTAGGATTCTTCCAGTTGAGCAAGATAAGTCTGCGTGCCAGTAGTGAAGTAATGGCCAATACAGTTTGTTTGTCCTTCTCCACTTTAAGCCCCTCTGGGAGTAAACCAAACACAGCTGTTAATAGGTTAGGAGGGATTGTGACACCAAGGCTGTCTGATAGGCATTTAAAGGTTTTGGTCCAGAATGATGTTAATTTGGTGCAGGCCCAAAACATGTGGCCCAATGAGGCAGGAACTTGATTGCAACGTTCACAGGTTGGATCTTGCCCTGGAAACATTTTGGACAATTTTAAACTAGACAGATGTGCTCGATATATAATTTTCAGTTGAATAATTCTATGCTTTGCACATATGGAGCTTGAGTGAATTCTCTGCATTGCTACCTTCCACTCCTTTTCTGAGATGTTGAGTGAGAGATGCTTTTCCCACTGTCCTCTTGGATCTTTGAAAGGGAGGGACTGTAAATTGGTTTTATATATTACAGACATGCTGCCTGAGTCCTTGAAACTGAGCAATATTTTTTTCCAGCCTAGAGGCAGGTGGGAGGTGAGGAAAATTGAACAGTTTCTGTTTAACAAAGTTTCAAATTTGAAGGTAGTGAAAGAAATGTGTTGCTGGAAAGTTAAATTTGGAATGTAATTGTTTGTAGTATGCAAAGACATTGTCTATGTATAGATCTCTAAGTGATTTAATTCCAAATGTTTTCCAGATATTAAAAACTGCATATGTCTGCGAGGGTGGAAAAAGGTGGTTCTCGTGCAGATGTGCCACAGATAAAAGCTTCTCTATCTTAAAATACTTCCTACATTGGTTCCATATTCTGATTGAGTGAAGCACAATTGGGTTGTTAGTATATTGGCAATAACTTGCATTTATTGGGGTACAAAGCATGGAATATAAAGAAGTACTGCGGGATTTTATTTCTATTGTGGACCAAGCCTGTGTATGTTCATCTATTTGTGTCCACGTCCAGGTTTTTATAGTTTGTATGTTTGCTGCCCAGGTATAAAATTGAAAGTTAGGTAGAGCCATGCCACCTTCTGCCTGTAGGGTCGCTCTTTGTATACGTGGATGTTTTGAATTCCAAATGAATGAAGTTGTAGTTGAGTCTAATTTCTTAAAAAATGATTTATTGATGTATATTGGAATGTTTTGAAATAAAAAGAGAAGCTTCAGAAGGATATTCATCTTAACAATATTAATTCTTCCAGCTAAAGTGAAATGAAGGGTTGACCTTCTATGCATGTCTTGCTTAATTTTTTCCATACAGATGGCAAAATTTTGTTGATAAAGAGCTTTATGTTTACTCGTAATGTTTACCCCTAGGTTTTTAAACTGATCTGTGATGATAAAAGGGAAGGTGTCCAACCTAATATTGTGTGCTTGAGAATTCACTGGAAAGAACACACTTTTATTCAAATTAATTCTGAGACCACAGATCTTTTGAAATTCTGTTAGTGCAGTTAGGACTACAGGCACAGTATTTTGTGGGTCTGATATATACAGTACCATATCATCTGCATATAGAGAAATTTTCTGTTCAAGTCCTTCTCTGATAATCCCCTTTATCTCATAAGCATTTCAATGGTGAACTGCCAGTGGCCCAATGGCGATTGCGAAAAGTAATGGTGACAAGGGGCATCCTTGTCTGGTACCACGTTCTAAGACAAAAAGTCCTTAGTACGAGCTGGCTTCTCTGCTGCCACCAGGTGGCATGGTGTGAAATTCTGCAGACCCTTCTTCAAAGAATCAATAATGGAATCTCCATAAAGTGTAATAAATATTCTCCCTCCAATGTGAAACATACCCCTGGCCCAGAAAGTTCCTGCCACCTCTTGTGCTGTAATGTAAAGCAGCAGAGCACGGTAAGTTGGACATTAATAGAACAAAAAGGAACAGCAGAGGAAAAAAAAACGAAACACTTCCTCTGCTGGTGACTCAGCCTTATCTTCTGTGAAAATGTTTCTGTCTTGTTTAAAAAAAAAAAAAAAAAAAAAAGTGAAGGGGAACTTGACTGTCGGGCAGACTCTTCCTCTTTTTTTTTTTTTTTTTGCTTTATTATATTTGCCTTTGTTGATGTACAAAAAGAGGGCTGGGTTTCATTTCTACGCCAGGCTGGAGGGAAGGAGATCCAAAACAATGAAAAGCATTGATCTATTCAGACTCCTGTAAAAGACAGTTAATCTTTCTGCGGAATCATCATCTTCTCGTTTCACTGTAATGTCCAGGAATAATATGTGGCTCAGCGGTTAGTGCTGCATCTTTGCAACCCTTACAGCTCTGGGTTCAAATGCTTGCCTGTGGCTGTCTGTGTAGATTTTGCATGTTCTGCATCTACCTGTGTGAGGTTTATTCTGGTGGCTGTTCCATGTTCCAAAGACACACGTTAGGGTAATTGATGAGTTTAAATTTACTCCATATCTGTAAGTGACCTGTAACAGAATTTTGCCTTATCCAGGTTTGGTTGCTGTTTTGCTCTTAAGACTGCCAGGATAAGCTTTGACTCATCTGTGACCTTGAAGATCGTTTAATATTGAATTATATTTAAATTTTACCTATTAGACACTCATATTCACCTTTTTTCCATTTTCCTGGAGGATTGCTTGCCTATATTTTTGTCTCTGGTGGACTACTCTGTCTTTGCCAGCTTTCCTGATGCAGGGCTCAGTGAGAACTGCATTTCTGTTTCTGGGCATTGAACTTTGTGACTTCTTGTTATTGTCTCCTTCATTTCAGCTATTTCTTTTTATTTACGGGCAGCTTGCCAAGTTGAAATATCTGATTAATTAGTGAGCTGCTTTTTATTAAACATAGCAGATGTGCGTTGGTCTTTGAGACTTGGCCTATAGCATCACTAATGCTCTCCTCGCCAATGGACGAAGAAGAGTGAGTGTTAGAGAAGAAGCCAAGGCTGTGCAAGGAGTATAAGTTCAAGCTTAGGGCACTGTGGTCGCTTGGCATGTCTCTGGGTAACTTGCTCCAGTAATCTGTACCTGAGTGATACCTACACAAAACACACATCAACAGCCAAGCATTACAAAATGTGTTACATTTCCAGCTTCACTAACCTTCTGTGTCTGATATATTGTTTTATGGCAAAACAGAAGTCTTTCTATGTCTAAAGTTCCTCTTGGATTAGAATCACTACATAGGAAACACATTGGTTAATACTGGCTCTTCACAGATTTCTACCAAGGAATTAGTATTTTGTTGCATTCTTCTCATGGTGGTTAATACTGGCTCTTCACAGATTTTTACCAAGGAATTAGTATTTTGTTGCATTCTTCTCATGGGTTTCCTTCCAAAGGCCAAAGACAGGCTCTCAGTTTAATTGGCCTGTCTATATTAATGGGTTTGTAATGTGTGTGTCTTTGTGTGAGCACTAGCTTGCTTCTCATACTAGTTGGAGTTTCTGTGGCTTGGCTGTTTTTCTGACTCCCTGTATCCTTCAAGTGGACAAGCAAGAAGACTGACAATATTCTTAACATCCTTTAGCTTAATAAGGTACAAAAAGCAGTGATTACTTTAACAGTGTACCTGGAGTCTCTTACCTGCCATGTCAGCCTACCTGCTTTTCAACCAACCCCCTTCTTACCCCAGACATGGTTCACCACTGCTGGTTGCACCGGCACTGGCACCCAAAGTATATAACAAATCAAGTTCCATGGCAGGTAAAAGCACTGTGCTCAAAGTTACTGCTTTGCATGACGTGATTCTGTGTTGCTGTTCCTCTGAGATGCAAGTTTTTGTTTACAGTGTGCCTCATGCACAAAAGTCAAAAGGACCTGCAAATTCTCCATGTATTTATTAATGTTCTTTTATTGCAGTATACCTTTCTATATGTGAGGTTAGCTGGCATCTGTAAACTGGCCTGGTATATGAGAGAGTGTGTATGCACGTTTATGTATATGTGTGTGTGTGTGTGTGTGTGTGTCCCATCCAGGACTGATTTTTGTCTACACTGTAATTGATAAATGCAGCTCTAGAATAGAAGTTCTAAGGCTAGTCGTATACAGACTATTGGAGGCACCATGTGAAAAACATCCCATCTCTCCTTGTCTAGCAAGAACTACTTAGTGGGTTTACATGCTAGAAATGCCCTGATTCTTTGCTTCTATAAGTGAGTTTAGCCTGTATTTTCATATTAGGGCTTGTTGTGTAGGTATTAACACACCAGATGTATCATACTTGCAGCTATGTAACCTTTGTAATGCACTTAGTCTTCAACAACAAATCTATAGTATAGACATAATTGCAATGAAGCATTTGGCTGTGCTCCTTAAATGCCAATTTGGTGTGGCCAAGTTTCACTAATTTTTTTTACCTCTCTCCACTGTGCCTTTTTATTCATTCACTGACTTCTAGTTAAGCTTTGCCTCAGCTATACTTACTTATCTGATCTTTCATTCTATATAAATCAGAACATGCATTAATATTCTCAAGAAGTCAGTCTACTAAAGGGTTAGGGTTGCATGGATTAATAACAGTGAACCTTTTAGCCACAGGGTCCTCAAACTGTGGAGTATCTGTTTGCTAGTATAATAGATGCATCTTCAGTCTCTCAGCTTTTAAATCCTACTTTAGTCTAGCACACTCTGGTTAGACTTGCTAATTTGCTGTGCTCTGCTTTAAATCATTTGTGCAAAAAATGTAACAATTTCCATAATTAAGAACTGTTTCTGACCCTTTGTTCTTTTTTAATTCTGGATATCCTGGTGGTGTGCTTGATGCTACTGGTCTTCTTCCAGGTTGTTTTCCTGACCATGGGAAAGACCCCAGAGACAGTGGAAGCCATGAATTCTAAAGGTGAAAATGTTCTGCTATCTTACTAGATTGCCCAGAACAAACTTACTGTATACTGTAGGATTCCCAGAAGGTGGTAGGCAGGTAGTTGGCCTATGCGACCAGGGGCCATATGTATAATGCCGTGCGTAGAACTCAGACTATAACATGGCGTAAGCACAAAAGCGGGAATGTGCGTACGCACAGAAAAATCCAGATGCAGGAATCTGTATGTACGCAAACTTCCACGTTCTTCCGCTACATAAATCCCAATCAGCGTGAAAAGTAACGCACGTGCACGCGCCTTCTGTCCCGCCCCAACTCCTCCCAGAATTACGTCTCTTTGAATATACAAATCAATATAAATAGCCTTCTGTGAAAAGACAATGGGAAAAGCATGGGGGAAAATAATAAGAATTTCAGCGAATACCAAGTGGAGGCAAAGGAAAAATGCATTATTTGTTGGTTTAAACAGTGGTATAATCAACAAAAGGAAGTTGATCGAGTGACAGAGTGTCGGAGAAACTCGAAAGCTCAAGTTTACAAAGTCGCACAGTGCCCGAAATAAAAAAGAAGTCACATATCAAAGTCGCCGTGAAAAGTCGACTCGTAGCGGACCGTCTGAGTGTCATATGAAAGCTTATTAGGGTACAGACAAAAAAAATAGGCACACAGTGGGGAAAAAAGCATGAAATGTCAACTTTAATCTCAAAATGTCCACTTTAATCATGTAGTTTATTTTGCCATTAAAGTAGAACATCATAAACTTCATCTTAAAATCGTTTAATTTACTAGTTTCTCTTAAACGGACTTTCTCTTTCTCCGACAGGACACATAATCCATTACATTCGTGATATTACAGCTCACTGAATAATTAAAATACTGAGATGTATACGTGATATCTTTTTCATAATAATAGGAATGAAAGCATGTTATTAAACATGGGAACACGGTGGAGCAGTGCTTGTTCATGTCTCACGCAAGAGGCTTGCTGCGCCATGCGCGACCTTCGATGAAATAATTTATTACAGAAGTACTGTCTCTTTCAAACATACTAACCTCCAATTCCTGTCCTAACTTTTATTTCTCCAAATACCCAATCGCCACACAATCAACTCTATAATAGACGTGAAGCCATTTGTAAGCTTAGAACGCCGATTCTTCAAAACTTTTAATGAACATTGAAATATCTTCGTAGTACAGTGATCCCTCGCTATATCGCGCTTCGCCTTTCGCGGCTTCACTCCATCGCGGATTTTATATGTAAGCATATTTAAATATATATCGCGGATTTTTCGCTGCTTCGCGGGTTTCTGCGGACAATAGGTCTTTTAATTTCTGGTGCATGCTTCCTCAGTTGGTTTGCCCAGTTGATTTCATACAAGGGACGCTATTGGCAGATGGCTGAGACGCTATCAAGCTTACTTTCTCTCTCTCTCTCTCTCTTGCGCTGACGTAGGGGGGTGTGAGCAGGGGGGCTGTGTGCAGCTGCTTCCTGAAAGGACATGCTGCACGGAGCTTCGCATACTTAAAAGCTCAAAGGGCACGTATTGATTTTTTTTATCTGTCTCTCTATCTCTCTCTCTCTCTCTCTTCCTCTCTCTTCCTGCTCCTGACAGAGGGGGTGCGAGCTGCCGCCTTCAACAGCTTTGTACCGGTGGTGCTTCGCATACTTAAAAGCCAAAAAGCCCTATTGATTTTTTTTTTGACTGCTTGCTTTGCACTCCTTTGAAAAGGAAGATATGTTTGCATTCTTTTAATTGTGAGACAGAACTGTCATCTCTGTCTTGTCATGGAGCACAGTTTAAACTTTTGAAAAAGAGACAAATGTTTGTTTGCAGTGTTTGAATAACGTTCCTGTCTCTCTACAACCTCCTGTGTTTCTGCGCAAATCTGTGACCCAAGCATGACATTCTAAAAATAACCATATAAACATATGGTTTCTACTTCGCGGATTTTCCTATTTCGCGGGTGGCTCTGGAACGCAACCCCCGCGATGGAGGAGGGATTACTGTATATGTTTAATTATTCTATCCGTCTGTCCTTTCAGTGTCGCGTCAGCACCAGCAAGAATACAACGCAATGCAGGAACAATCCCTGAACTAGCTAGCGCTGCAGCACCATGTCCTCACATGTTTAATTATTAACAATACAGATTATTTAAATGAAGTTAAAGTTTTATCTGTATAATATAATCAACATATTTTGCTGCATTTCATCTTAAAAATGATATTGTCATCATATGTAAATACGCGCTTTATAAAGTGGCGCAGGTTGTGCAATATTATAACTGTAGTGCAAGTTTACAGTGAGGTAATTGTACTTATAAGTACAAACAGTTCTACAAGGAGCACTTGATGGACTGATTGAGTGCGTTTATAGTTCTTGGGATGAAACTTTTTCTAAACCGTACAGGAAAGTCTCTGAAACGTTTTGCCGTGGCTCAGGCAGCATCTGCTTCATGCTGTATACCGATAATTCTCTTTCCAATTAGCTGCTGCTGTGATTAACCACTCAGATACAGTGATATAAATACTCCGAGTGGTGCAGTGAGAGTAATATGGAGAAAGATGATTTGCTGTGGATACCCTTAACGGGAGCAGCTGAAAGAAGAAGAAGATGCATTCAGAGTAACAACGCTAAAGCAGTTATGGTATTTGGAATACTATGGCTATTCCCTGGACCATTATATTGCTGCAGGTTAATTACAATCAGATGCATTACACTAATAAACAATATGCAGTTAGTTTCAGTGTATTTATAAAGTCGCGTCAGGAATGTGGATCTAAGAAAGAAAGGGTAACCATACAGGAACAGTAGCACTGCTTTGGCGCTGGGTGCCGCCAGTCTGCAAAACCAAGCGGAGAAATTGCGTATGCCAGGGTATAAGGTACCGTGGAAATGTGTGTGACTTTACGCCAAGTTTAGGTTTTATACATCGCGATTTGAGTGTGGAAACGTTCGTACGCAACATTTCTGTGCGTACGCACCGTTTATACATGATCCCCCAGGACTGTGACTGGATCTGACTTTGTCTTTTCACTTTTAGCTGCAGTATAACTGATCATAGATCCCCCAGAGGTTTATTTTCTCTGGTTTTCCTTTGCTCTTCTCTGCTGTCAATGATATTAAAAGACACAAACTTTTCTAGATCCTTTCACATCATTTAGTTTGAAGATTTTCAACTAATCTGTACCTTCATGGACAGTGTGTGCATTAGAATCTTGTCAAGTTTGTAATTGTATTTTGCGTGTAAACTTGTTATGGTGCTCAGAGCCTGCACTTTGTGAAGAGTGCTATTACGAAAATCAACTGATATGAATTGAATTTATTTCTCAACCCATTTATTCCAGTTGTTGGTGGTAGGGGGCTAATCTTCAATGGTAACACTGTTGTGCACAGGTAGAATTCTAGATATTAAAAACTGTGTGCATGCTGCTAAAAAAAAGTGAATTTGTTCATATTCCAAACCTAATCCTCCACTTCAAACTTGGAGAAAGGAGGGTCTTGAGTCAGTCCTGGAACCAGTGGGACAAGGCCATAACCATTTCTGGACAGGATACCAATTCATTGAAAGTTACAGTCACTCATATGAATCAGATGCTTGCATTTCCCTAACCTTAACAGTTATGGAATATGGGACGAAAACTAAAATACCTCAAGAAAAGAATTGCTAGCAGCAAATAAACCAGAGGATTAAGTTTAAGCTTGAGGCTTTAGACTTGTGAGGCACGAGCATTAATAACTGTGGTACCTTTTGGTCCTGTGTCCACTATATTGAATTGGAAATCAATGGTTACTTCTAAAACATTGAACACTTTAATATCATCAATCAGTTATCTGAGTGTGCTTGCATTCAATCATTATGTCTTCTAATGATTTAGCGCCATGTTCCCCACAAATTTGTGATGTAGAAGAGGAGGATGGTGTAGCTACATCACTGGGCTTTATCCTGACCTGTTCTTAAATAACTCTCTGTGTCAGTCCACCCCTGATTGGTTGGCTGCCAGTTATCTCTAGTCTTCCACATGTCTGCGATGCTAAGGTATCGTCAGTTCTAAGAGGGATTCTGACTTTTGGGGGTTGGGTATTAATTCAATACCAGCTTTGCACCAGTGGCGTCTCAGCCAAATGCATACTCCAAATGTCTGAACCAGTGGTTCCTCTTACTTCCAGCAGGATCTCTTTTGCAACAATGTTTCGGCAGTAGGGTGTCATCTTACAAGTGTCTAAAACTAGCTCATATTGCATGTTAGTAAATGAACAGGGTCACAAGGAGCTAATTGTTACCCAGCAATCAAATGCAGTTTACACTTACTTACCGATTGGTTAGCTAGGTACCTGCATGTTTTGGGTATATGGGAAGAAATTGGTGTAACATGAGAAAACCCACATGGAAATGGAGAATGTGTTAACTAACATGTTGGAAAGAAGCAGAGGAAATCTAATGCAATTTTTAAGGCTTTATCATTCTGCAGTTCTAAGTTGGATAGATGGGCGATTTGTCCATTATTGTTTTCTCTAAGCAGTCAATAATTCTAATCTTGTTTTCATTAACTGAAGTTGCAAGTGTTGCAGTTGAAATAAAATTAAAGTTATCGCTTTTAAATTTCTCATCACTGTACTCTACTGTACTTTTATTTTTAATTGTAAAAATCTAGATTTTTTTTTAATTTTGCTTTCTTGTTATACAGAAATCATTACAAAAAGTGACACGATAGGGACTAAAAGTATTGCACATACTTAGGCTTCCCAGGGCGTGCTAGCAGAGACCTTGTGAAGAACAGTTTACTTTTCATAAATTTAGCTTGACAAAGCTTGATGCCAATTAAGTGGTAATTAGGGTAACTTGTGAGCTCATTTATGACTGAAATGTACCCAGCCTAATCCTCATGTATGATTGTGGATCATCTGTATTGAACGGGTCACAGGCAACAGGATGAGAACTTACAGAATAGAACAAGGAGATGCTGGGAGTCATGTGATACAGCACAAGAAAACTGCAAATAATGTGTTATAGAAAAAAATAATTAGGGGAAACATTAGGAATTCCAGAGAAATATGACTTCATATTGTTTTCTTTGTAACTTGTTGCTTTTGTGCTCACTCCCAGACAACTGAAATTTTTTGAAAAGGGTTGATTCCAGCTTGCTCCTTGACACTCTTCTTTTTACTGTAAAATGTTGACGTAGGAGGAATTGATATTTAATTTTTCTGTTTTCTGTGAGTAGACATCAACAGCAAATTAATTTCTGAAAACAGTCTTGTTCTTATTTCTAGTCTACATATGGTATTAGTTGTGATGCTGCGGTATTTGTTCCACCCTCTTTCTGGACCTTCTTTGGCATCAACAATCCTTTGAACAAAAGCCCATCACTTCAAGCTAGGGATTCTACTTGAACAATACTTCCCTGTTCCTTTAAGAAACTCTTTCTTGTTTGTTTCACTTTTCTTTTTGGAAACAATGTTAGTTTTTCTGTTGGTAATTTTAGGATGCTCCCTCTTCCTCTGTTTGCCCTTATAATACTGTATATGACTGTTGCCAGTTGGGCTGCTCTCTCTTTCTGTCACTCAGCATTCTCTAAACTGATGCTTTCTCACTGTGCAAGTATGGTATAGCGGGTCCATGGCTCAAAAAGAGTGTCTGTTTTAGTAAATAAATAATAAACATGCTCATGCTGGGGAGTGGGAGCAGGTGCGAACGGTCTGCCAAAGAGGCGAGGCAGTCAGCCATCCGTGCATTGCCTTGCCGGCATGTATTGGCAATCTGATTACCTTATTATCAGCCAGGAACGGCAATCAGACGATTGCACCTGCAATAGCTCCCCAGCATATAAAAGGCGAGCGCACGTTAAGAAAAGAAAGGAAGAACAAAACAGTCAAGAAAAGAGCGAAGATTTAAAAATGGGAGAAGAAGCAGGCAAGAGAAGAGAGAAAAGAAGCTGGTGAACAGAGTGGAAGCAGGTGGATGGGAAAAGAGCCCCAAGGAGGAGCGAGTGGGCATCGCTTCAGGGTGCTTTCGCTGGGTGGAGACATTGGCAGCGGTGAAAGTGCGGAGCATCCTCACTGGATGGAGCCTGGATTGGCAGCAATTTGGGCAGAGTAAGGCTCGGTGGTTGCCCGCGGACACCGTGGGATTGGTGGTGGGGGACACGGGCTGGAAGAGATGGGTGTCTGCACCTCCTGGTTGATGTCTATCCGGACTGGGAGGTCCGAATAGGATAAGCCGGAGAGACATTCATTTTTTAAGGAAGGCACCAGGGCTTGCTGATTTTAAATGTTTCCTGCACTGCATTGTTTTAACCTCGTTTTTAACAGATTTTTCTAATTATTGATTTTAACCTCCACATGAACACTTTTTTTAAATAAAAGCACTTGAACTTTTCACCATCCCCTTGCTTGGTGTGTTTTGTCCTCATTTTGGTTACGGTACTGACGGTGTCGTAGGGAGGATCAGCTCGCCCCACACCATACACAAAAGCCCTGGAGGTAGTTGTAACCACACTTCCAAATCAAGGTCCTAATTATTTTTTATCAAAGCTCATGTGTACATGTAAGCAGAGTTTATCCTTTCTGACAATAGTATAATAAGTTGTTGCTTTTGTGAAGACTCAACAGAATATTTTAAAAATGAAGCTGGTCAAGCACTCACAGGCATCAGGGAGAATGGATGTGATGCAATAGAAGTATAAACAAGTCATGAAATAGTGGATTCCACTGAGCCAAAGAAATGTGAGTGTGGTTAAGTGTTGTCATCAGCTACAAAGACCTCAGACCTGGAATTTTCCTGTTAAATGTAAAAAAAATATCTAATCTAAATTGAATGTAACATAATTCCTAACACAATTTAATCTTTTACATTATTACCACATTAATATTTCTTATGAGACCCTCCCATTCTATATAGAACTAGAGTGGTTTCATCTGGTTTGTTCTCAGACTACTGCAGTAAAAAGTGTGTTTGCTCAAGTATGATTTATTTTATAGGTGAGACACAAAAATAACTGGATTGGTAAAAAAAACATATATTTATTGATGAATTACAACATTCTAAACATTATCATCTTCTATATACTCCTTTTCCCAATCTCTACATTGCTCCATACATATCTTCCATTGATTGAAAGAGTGCTGGAAGTCTTCTTGCTTGAGGCTCTTCAATAGGCTTGCCGTTTCTGTTTTCGCTTCATCTATTGAAGAAAAATGTGTTCCTTTGAGGTCACTTTTGATTTTTGGGAACAAGTAAAAATCACAGGGAGCTAAATCGGCGAGTAGGGAGGATGATCGAGGATAGGAATTTTTTTGTCAGTCAAAAACTGCTTTTCGGAAAAAGCAGTATGATCATTTCGAACAATCTGTTTTAAGCTGTCCAAGATGAGCATGGGTGACCTGGGCGTTGAACGTCTTACACATTTTCTTCTCCTTCCTTGACACGTTTGTGCCACTGAAAAACTTGTGTGCGAGAAAAACTGTTAACACCGTACACTGTTTTTATCATTTCATAAGTTTCTGTGGCCGTTTCATTCAATTTTGCAATAAATTTGATGTTCATTTGCTGTTCAATTTTTTTCACCTGACATTTTAGCAGCAACTCGTGTAGCAATTGTTGTGCAAATACTGACTGGGCTATTCACAGGATATACCTAGCCAGTCGGCAGTTTGAGAGGACGTGTAGGAGGGGATATAGTTCTATGATTCACGTTCGGCCAACCTCCAGACGGTTTTCCAGGAAAGCCCCAAGCCCAGTCCGGTTATTTTTGTGTCTCACCTCGTATATCAATTTGTTTGTATTGTGTACTGCATATGCATGTCCATTATACAAATCCATGCTAACCCTAACTGTAACCTCCCTTACTTGATCAGGGCAAGACCGAAGACTATGTCCCAACCCAAAATTTTCATCCTGAGGGGTACCTTTGGACTTATATTTATCATTTTTAATACAGTTGAGTGACAGTGCAAGACAAACTGACCAGAGCTTGAAATTACTTACCTGTACAACACCGGGTTCTGCTTGTAGCATAACATAAGACAGACAAGCAGCAAAAGATTTTAGGAGTTAATGGTCATTGGCTCTTATTGCATATAATACAGGGCATTCATGTCCATGTTCGTTCTCTTGGGAGATGGCCAGGTAATTTAGCATGTCTGTCTTTCAGATGTGTGAATAATATGCAAATTCCACACATGAAGCGAGTAGTATGAGAATCAAACCCAAGTGTCTGAAGCCATGGCATAGCAGTGCCACTGAGTCAGCATGTTGTCTGTGTTCAACTGTCTTAACACTCTCAACATGAGTTTTTGGATAATCACCTGTTTATACTCTCAATCAAACACTGATAATATAATCTAAACTTCATTGACCTTATTGCCTTTTAAATTTAAAGCATCTAAAAACACAGAAAACAAAGTAAAATCTTTGTTAGTCAGGCCTTAATCGGTATGTAAGTTGAAAATCGAGTTACCATACTTGGGCCACATGATAGTGTTGTAGTTAGTGTTGCCATTTCACAGCTACAAAGATCACTGTCTGTGTGGATTATGCACATATGTTCCTTGTCCTTTGCTCCAGGTTCCTTCTACAGCTTCATCTGCTTTTGGCTGCTCCCATTAAGGGTTGACATCCCAAAGTCAAATGTGTTAGGTCAATTAAAATTATCTTACAATGATTGAGTAGTGGTATGTGTGTTGGTGACATGAGATGGACTGGTGCTCCGTCCAAAGCTGGATTCTGTCTTGCACCTAATTCTGCTCAGATAATCTGCTGAGTTTTATGTCCTATAATGCACTTAATAGATTAGAAATAGAAAATGAAAAGATGGAATAATGGATGGAAACATACAACACATCAGCTCACTAGCCTGACATTGTATTCTTGCCTTGGGAATTACACCGAAGGACTCTCTCAGCTTTACGCTCCTTTGTGGCTCATTAGCACCTATACACCCACATGTACAGCTGCTCTTCACAGAACTAAGTGACAACACTGCATTCTCTGGGATGAAAATACTGTCTTGGTCAGTGACCAAAACCGATAAAAGTGGAGTTTGTCATCTCCATCCTTCATTTTAAGAGAGAGCTGACACTGGAAGGTGGGGAATATACAGTCATATTCAAAGTTCATTAAATCTTAGTTTTGAAGTGTGCTATACTACGTGATGGTTTATACCTTAATTGTGTTAACAGCAGGAATTAGCAAATTATATTTTTAAGTTTATCTCTCCTTAGTCCACAGGACAAAAAACCTACTTTAATGTATTATGGAACTGGAAAATCCCCCATGCAGATATATTTTATTTTGTTGCAATTCTGATCTAACTTAAACGACACCGCTGTCAGCTCCTCTGTCTTTTTGCCTAGTTATGCCACCTTGCATTAAAGGAATTGTTGCACTTCTACTGTCTGCCACATTATTGTTAAAGCTGAAATACTTTTTGATCACAGCCATTTCATTACTTGAATTCTTTCCTCTATACGTAGTTTCTTAAGTGTTTAGGTTGGGCAATTTTTGTTCATACCCATGGATGCATTCTTTGCACTCGTTTTACTGTTGTTGGGCAAAACCTACTCATAGCTAAGAGACATGTATAACTGTGTGTCTTCTTACATTTGTTTGCCCATTTTTATAGTTTGTAGCCCCTTGCTCCTAATGTCTGCAATGGTAGCACTACGCTGCTTTTACTTTTAGCTTGTCTTGAGCTGGAGTTGGGCCATTCTCGTTCAAGAGCACAGCACTGATAGAGTATTCCACTCTTTGCCTGCGTTTTGTGAAGAGTTTGGCCACTCTTCTTGTTACCACTCTGTGGGTAGAATTGCGCTGCTTGCTTTTTCATGTGTTTGTTTTAGAATGCTTCATTGGTAGAAATGGTAATGGAGTTGTGTCACTCTTGTTCCTCTCCCCTCTACACCTCTGTGAGGCAGAAGTATGCTTTTGTGACGGCACACTGTGACTTCAGCTACTTCCCTGCTCTTTGCTTTACATGGTTGAGAACTAAAGAAATGGTCCAGTGTCCAAGTACTGTTGCTCAACATCTTCCTACAGTTTATTGTATTCAAGGGGGCAAGTGGCAGTCCCATCAGCACTAGGGGAAGGTAGGAACCAGCCATATGGGCTGGCAGTCTTTCACAGGACTTACTCAAGTATTCACTTCATACTTTAGTAATTTAGACATACTTTAGTAATTTAGAATTGCCTAACATGAGCAATTAAAAAAGGTGTTTTAAGAGACCCACACATGGGGAGAATATGCAAGCATTACATAGACAGCAACTAGATACAGTTAATCCAGGATACTAAATTTCATAGCTTCCTGTCCCTTTTGTTCCCCTATCTATATTAGGTTCCATGTGCAGTGTATTGAAATGTTTGGTCGTTCCCTACTTGTGATTTACTAGGTGTTTATGATATCTAATGCTGCAGCTTTTACACAATTTTTGTGTAATGCAAGGAAATGTCACACTTTCCCTTATGCTGGTAAAAGAAAGTTGGTTGCTTTTCTGTGCAGGAAAAGCTGACTCCGCCAAGCATGGAAAGTTAGATTTCTTTTCCTGGAAGGAACCTGAGCAAGTTCTAGCAGCTGCCTGGCACAGAGTGCAAGCCTCTTACTCAGTGGTAGGAAACAAATCCTGACCGCCTTCATAAAGTCTCCCTTACAGAGCTCTCAATGCAGAAATGTTGGCACAGATATCCCACACTCTCTAGTTCTGTCTCACTGTTGCTGTCTAAAGAGAAGCAGAGGAAAGGAAGAGTGGGTAGAATGCTGATCTGTGGTCCCTGCTGGCAGGAGAGCTGACTCATATTTCTGTTGACCTTGTTAAGAGACAATTCCAAATGAATCTGCAATATTTTAGTTAACATCTAGCTCTGGATTTGATTGATTAATAAAAACATGTTCATTATACTTTCAGCTTGCTTGTGGTAAATGTAAGCAAGGCACCACATTTTAATGTTGATTGCAGACTCTAAATTGAGTTTGTGTTTTGTGATGGATGAGCATCCTGTCCAGGGTGTGTTCCTGCTTTGTACCTGATGATTCTGGAATTTCCTCAAGCTCCATACAACTCTCTGACAAGAGTGAATAAGTAGTCAGAGGAAGTTTAAACAGGCAGCGAATGATTACCATAAATAAACTGAAAACTGCATATATAAAGAGGCCCATTTGGTTTATACAAAGCAATGCAATGTGCAAAATACACATTAGCTATAACATTGTGTCTATGTGGCATTTGCTGCAAAATGTACTATACAATATGATTATAGTTGATAAATTTATGGTGATATCAAATATCTTTAGCAGGAAATACCAACATCCTTAGTTGGGATTAGAACAAAAAGTAGCTGCCTCCCAGCTTCAGGAATATTATCTTGTTTCATGGCTCAGTCACAGACTTTATGTTTTATACACACCCCTGTGTGCACTGTCTATGAATGCTGCAGTTTTTAGCCACATATATAAGATATGTCTCTTAGTTTAACTGGTTTTTGTAAACTTGGCCCAACATGGATGTGTAAATAAGGGCATATGTGATTAAGTGTTCTCTATCTTGGATTGCCATTAAGGGTTTCTTTTTGTCTATGAACTGATGCTGTCTGGAAAAGGCTCCAGCTTCTCATGACTCTGTGGAAGAAGCAGGATCATAAAATACTGTAGATGGATATGTAAATGCTTAAAAAAAAGCAGCAGTTTTTTTTTTTTTTTTGTATAATTCAGCAGTTGATAGAATGAGAGGACCATGCAGTGCATATTCTGGTCCATGTTTGCTTCTGCAAAGGTTTCTATTTTATTTTTTTTATAGTCTTTTGCTTTTCATCTGTCCATCCATTTTCTAAAACTGCTGCATCTTGAGTAGAGTCTTGGGGATTGTTTTGTTATCTTGTATTTAAATTATAAATCCTTCAAAATCATAGAATGTTGAAGGAAAAAAATCAAATATTTAGTAAGTAATGCACTGTGTTTGCAATTGTTTTCGTAACCTACACTGTAAATTTTAGTGGTGCTTGCTGGCTTGATATTATTTGGTTGCTAGCAGTTTGCAGCTCTACTGGAGGTTGATTGCTGCTGCTCTATACATACCTAACATTACTGAATTACCTAAACCAGACAACAGAATATATGAATGCCATGCATACAATTTGTAATGAAACCTTCTTTCCCATCAGAACTAATTAAATAGTGATCACAGGTAAAACTACTCTTTCTTAATTTGCAAATATACCTTAGTATTTAGTATGTTCCAATTTTTGCTTTATTATTTGAATTCTGAATGCTCAAATATTTTATTATAATAACAAGTTTTAGAATGTTATGTTCTTCTATGTTACAATTATAATAGTGGGTAATGACATTGTCAATAGCTGGCATCACAGATAAACTTTATATTCTTATGATTAATATATTTAGCCATACTGTGTTGGGCTATGTGGGGTCAGAGCTAGTCATGAATTATATATACAGTTTAGAACAATTTTTACATATGAAAAATGTTATACAGATGCTTTACAGTTTATAGCAGAAAAACACATGATGTGAATGAATGATAACAGAGGTCCAAAGTGAGCACTTAACAGTAAGCCTGATTCATTCACATTTAGACCATTGATACATCCATATTGGCTTTTTAAAGACGATGGGTCAGCCTGAGAACCTAATAACTTGCAGTGATGTCTTTTAAATGTAGATTTTTAGCAGAACCTCTTGCCATAGGTAATGTTCCACAAACATGTGCTTGTCAACACTGCCTACAGCTAGTTTGATTTTTTACTGCACAACTAGTTGTGATATACAGTAAGATGCAATGGCATGCATTCATTTGATTGGATCAAATGATGACATAATGCAGAACCTATAACTGAGGGGAAAAACTGAGTGCAACTGTAATTCCTTCTGTTGGGAGGAAGTGCTTGTTTTTCAAATGTATTTATCATTTCCACATGTATAGAACATATACCGTAATGTGATAAAAAGGCTTGATATTTACTGTAAATTTGAACAGGGGTCAGGTGGTGTCCTACTGGTGGTTAAATCTATCCATCCATCCATCCATTTTCCAACCCGCTGAATCCGAACACAGGGTCATGGGGGTCTGCCGGAGCCAATCCCAACCAACACAGGGCACAAGGCAGGAACCAATCCTGGGCAGGGTGCCAACCCACCGCAGGACACACACAAACACACCCACACACCTAGCACAAACTAGGGCCAATTTAGAATCACCAATCCACCTAACCTGCATGTCTTTGGACTGTGGGAGGAAACCGGAGCGCCCGGAGGAAACCCACGCAGACACGGGGAGAACATGCAAACTCCACGCAGGGAGGACCCATGAAGGGAACCCAGGTCCTGAGGTCTTACAACTGCGAGGCAGCAGCGCTACCAACTGCACCACCGTGCCGCCCTGGTTAAATCTAGGAAATCAATTTTGTGTTTTTACAAGTGTGTTGTACTCTCAAATTAAAATTTTCCCCACTGCCTCACATTATAATGTGGAAACTTTTTTCCCTTTTGCCTGTCACAGTTTATTTCTTCAAGTTTGAAATTCCTATAAAGATCTGGTAGTTGTTTGTCCAAGGATTCATTCTGGTCATAGCTGCCCCTTGAACTGAGCTATCACATTTATTCAAATTTAATGTTTTTCCTAGCCTCTGACCTGTAACCATATGGGGTCTTTAGCTAGTTTAGGTCCTACCTCCTGCTATCCAATTGCAGTTCTTTATTGTGCCATCTTTGTGGTCCTGTCCTCTTCTGTGCCAGTGTCTAATTGAATGTAAAGTATTTCTTAAAAAGCATGTGAGCATTTACATTTAGTACATTTATAGGTTGTTCTCTTTTTTATCCAGAACTCTCTTCTTCCTGTTCAAGAAAGAAGACAGTGACCAGGCTGCCATGTTAACATGTATCACAAAAATCCAAGATGATTTGTGGTTTGCAATTCTGGAAGTTTTTGTTTTCACAAAAGCATCACAAAATACTGATGATGAGTATGTTTTTAGTCCCAATCTAGCTTTCCGCTGTCCAGAATGTAAGATGACAGACATACTTTGAGCCTTGAACTATGTAATAAAACAGACAGGCTGACAGCTTTATGTTTATGCTTGGATTCAGGGAACGAGTCCAAAGCCAATGATTGCGTTGTCCTGTCCCGAATGAAAGTTTTTATGGATTTTACTCATTTGCATTTGTAAGACTTTTTTTGGTTTTCGGCCTTGGCATTCTCTTTAGGCTCTAAATTGTAAGCATGTCTATCTAAACAGATCAGGGTTCAGAGGAGCCTTCAGGCCTAGGCACAGTTCAAGGGGAGATGAAATTCATCTGATCTGACCAAAGCAGAACACGGCACGCACAGACCAAAAACTTTCATCACACCATCACTCCACCCCCAGTACTGACAGTTTATGAGGAGACATGTTGAGACAGCATGGAACTTTGATCATTTCCCCAGCAGCCTTTTGTAATCAAAGTCACATTTTATTCTAAGCTGAAGACATTTTGCAAGAGGATGGCATGGTGGTGCAGTGATTAGTCTGTGTGGTTTGTACATTTTTCACATAAATGTTTTGTTGTTTATTTCAAGGTTTCTTCTTGACTCCCAGTGACATGCAGAGTAGGTTCAATTTGCCTGAAGTGAGTGAGTGAGAGTGTGAACATCGACTGATTGAAGCCCTGCCCACAGTTGTTTCCTATCTTGTGTTTGTAGATGCTGAGGTAGACTGTGGCTACTTGCAAGGCTGAGTGAAAGTGATGTATAAATAGCCATATTGGTAATATTGGCAATATTTGATCAGACTGAATTTCTAGATGAATTAATTAATTCATTAATCTAAAATGAAAAGAATAAATAATGTAGGCAGGTGGTATAGTGTTGTGTTTAAGGCACTAAAGCCTAAGCTGTGAGGTTGATGTATAAATTCCCTCTATGACTTACTGTATGACCCTAAGCAAGTCACTTACCCTATTTGTTCTCGGACTGTAAAAAATATCTGCAACATTTGTAGCACATCCTATAACTGTAAATTACATAGAGTAAATCATTCAGGCAAATCTATAGTAATAATACTCGTTATAACATTTCCTGTAAAAATGACCATTTCAACAGAGCTAATAAAGACACAGCTAGAACTCAGTATCCTAGTCTGGAAATTCTCTGCATTTATGAGACATGTTGCTACCCGAATGCTCAGCTCCACCCCCTTATTCATGCTTTTATACAGTAAATTCACTAAGAGTGTGAGCATCATGGCTAGGGCTGGTTTCTGCCTAGGACCCCATGCTACTGAAATAGTGGGAATGAAGATGGAAGGGTGGATTGATTAATGATGATTTTGTTCATTTGTCTCATATAACTTTAACAGTATGCGTGAACCCTCTTCACAAACTGAGCGTGTGTGTCTTTTCTCAGTAAAAACATGGTTTTAATCATCCAGGCCCGTAAGATTTCACCTCTGTGTGAAGTGTGTGTACTCTTTCACCGGGTATAACATTAGCTGGGGTGGGCCTGTGACCTCTGCCCTTCAGCTTCAGTGATGCTTATTTCATGCAAGTTTCAGATATCTGTTTATGATGGCCCAGTTGTTTAGCCATGTTGTCTTAGTTTAACACACAGTAATCTTCCCTTAAAATAGTTCTTGTTGGCTTCCTGCTTTTGTGGTTGTCTTTGTTGAGGCGTATTTCAGAGATGAAAAAATTTAAAGGTAAAAAGTGTTTTTATTTTTTTTTTGACTTGACTCAAAGTGCAAATACTTTTTATAGTCAGAGAGCACTGTCAGATGCTTAATAGCACAAAATTATTTTAACATATCAAAATGGAAAATAATCTTTATAGGGGATTCAGTGTCTGTTCACGAATTTCTTTTGTTTTAGCATTGTTCTGTGATTTCAAATTGAATAAATATACTTTATTATAATTGAGTGCAGTTTATAATGTGTCATTATATACAGTGGTGTGAAAAACTATTTGCCCCCTTCCTGATTTCTTATTCTTTTGCATGTTTGTCACACAAAATGTTTCTGATCATCAAACACATTTAAACATTAGTCAAATATAACACAAGTAAACACAAAATGCAGTTTTTAAATGATGATTTTTATTATTTAGGGAGAAAAAAAATCCAAACCTACATGGCCCTGTGTGAAAAAGTAATTGCCCCCTTGTTAAAAAATAACCTAACTGTGGTGTATCACACCTGAGTTCAATTTCCGTAGCCACCCCCAGGCCTGATTACTGCCACACCTGTTTCAATCAAGAAATCACTTAAATAGGAGCTGCCTGACACAGAGAAGTAGACCAAAAGCACCTCAAAAGCTAGACATCATGCCAAGATCCAAAGAAATTCAGGAACAAATGAGAACAGAAGTAATTGAGATCTATCAGTCTGGTAAAGGTTATAAAGCCATTTCTAAAGCTTTGGGACTCCAGCGAACCACAGTGAGAGCCATTATCCACAAATGGCAAAAACATGGAACAGTGGTGAACCTTCCCAGGAGTGGCCAGCCGACCAAAATTACCCCAAGAGAGCAGAGACGACTCATCCGAGAGGTCACAAAAGACCCCAGGACAACGTCTAAAGAACTGCAGGCCTCACTTGCCTCAATTAAGGTCAGTGTTCACGACTCCACCATAAGAAAGAGACTGGGCAAAAAACGGCCTGCATGGCAGATTTCCAAGACGCAAACCACTGTTAAGCAAAAAGAACATTAGGGCTCGTCTCAATTTTGCTAAGAAACATCTCAATGATTGCCAAGACTTTTGGGAAAATACCTTGTGGACTGATAAGACAAAAGTTGAACTTTTTGGAAGGCAAATGTCCCGTTACATCTGGCGTAAAAGGAACACAGCATTTCAGAAAAAGAACATCATACCAACAGTAAAATATGGTGGTGGTAGTGTGATGGTCTGGGGTTGTTTTGCTGCTTCAGGACCTGGAAGGCTTTCTGTGATAGATGGAACCATGAATTCTACTGTCTACCAAAAAATCCTGAAGGAGAATGTCAGGCCATCTGTTCGTCAACTCAAGCTGAAGCGATCTTGGGTGCTGCAACAGGACAATGACCCAAAACACACCAGCAAATCCACCTCTGAATGGCTGAAGAAAAACAAAATGAAGACTTTGGAGTGGCCTAGTCAAAGTCCTGACCTGAATCCAATTGAGATGCTATGGCATGACCTTAAAAAGGCGGTTCATGCTAGAAAACCCTCAAATAAAGCTGAATTACAACAATTTTGCAAAGATGAGTGGGCCAAAATTCCTCCAGAGCGCTGTAAAAGACTTATTGCAAGTTATCGCAAACGCTTGATTGCAGTTATTGCTGCTAAGGGTGGCCCAACCAGTTATTAGGTTCAGGGGGCAATTACTTTTTCACACAGGGCCATGTATGTTTGGATTTTTTTTTCTCCCTAAATAATAAAAACCACCATTTACAAACTGCATTTTGTGTTTACTTGTGTTATATTTGACTAATGGTTAAATGTGTTTGATGATCAGAAACATTTTGTGTGACAAACATGCAAAAGAATAAGAAATCAGGAAGGGGGCAAATAGTTTTTCACACCACTGTATAACGTACAGTTCTAGAAAGTGAAAGAAGCCACTCGCTTACTGAAGCATGTGTGATCTTATGTGTTGTTTTCTCTGTTGGACTGTTTTCTACTGTACACCATCTACAAACATCAACAGGGACGTTAGTTTAAAAGGCTTGCTCTGGGTCACTTAAAAAACAGTGGCAGGACTGAACCTGTCCAGTCCAGTCGCATTATTAGTTTTTGTTTGATAAATTATTCCATTGATACATGTAGCAATTTGATTAATCAAGACCTTTTGCTTAATAATGAAACAGTGAATATTATGGAAATTCTGTAAAGCTATGGATATGCTGTGTGAGCAAACCAGCATATGTTGTCATATAGTGGTACATCTTTAAAATTCTTAAACATGCTTTCTGTGGTAGTGCCTCTGTAAGGATTAAGGATTATTTACTTTGTGACTGAATCATTGCTATCAGTTTTTTTTATCTTTGACAAGTTGTGTCACAAAGTGTTTTAATGGGTAAAATTATTAAAATGATTTTAGAAATTTTAGTGCACTTCTTGGTATTGTAGCTTTTATGGAAATGTGGCTCACACATAAGCACCTGCAGTCACAGGTGTTTGTTAGTTACGGTGGAATTGGCAGTAATCAACTAGTGACAGCTAGGGTTATCACATTATTAAAGTAAAGTAAAATAATTTGGGGTGTATCTTTCGACTATGACAAGATGGACAACATTGGTTTTGCTGAGCTCCGTGAGGGAACAGGACCGGTGGCTGTGCAGAGTTCTGAGGGATCAGATTTCAAATCTGTTGAAGTATTTTGAGAGAGAGCAGAAGAGAATTGAGGAGAGTCACCACAGGAAAGGGGAACAGTGTGTTGTGGCATTGATGTAGAGAGGGCAGAGCAAGAGAATGTTTTTGAGGGCTTTGTTAGGGAAAGGAGATGTGGTAATCCAAGTGAACCAGCCTATGGGTTCTGATGGAGGTAGCAGATCGGTATGATGTTGGGAGGACTTCACAGGATGGATTTGTTCTGGTGTCCTGAGATCAAAAGGAAATGAATCAAGGACGGGTTTAATTTTAATTGTATTTGTTATTTTTTATTGTGCTTTGGAAGACATTGTTTTATGACATGATTGTACTGAGATTTATATATTTATTAATGTATGCACTGGGGCACTTTTGTTTTGTTTGTTTTTAATAAACACTGATAACTGTTTTGCACTTGTACGGTAAGTTGTCTTCCTCCTCACTTGCTACTTAGTGGTCCATCACAGTCATAAATTACCAAATACTCCAAAAAGAGTTGGTGCCTATGGCTGCAGGCACTAGGGCATCATAGTGTCTTCTCACCAATTATAAGCTCTTTAGAAGTTTTTCCATAAAATACAGTATGTTAAGTAAATGTCATCCATTTATTTTGTTATCTAGTTTTGAATCAGTGTTCAAAAAATTAAGACTTTCATTTACCAGGCAACTAATTTCAAGCCAGCTTAGAAGTGGTCCCTTTACCATCTACGTGGGTTGGCACAGTATTTGAGAGATTCACAACCCAGTGTCATCAGATGAAAAATTGAAGCCAGTTTTCTGCTGACAAACCACATTATTCTCATCAGGCACTAGAGTTGGTCAATCAGCACTGGGTGCATAATAGGAACCAGTCCTGGATGGGGTCATTGCAGGCTGCATTCATAGACACCCAAGTGCTGGCCCTCCTTACATGCACAGCCTTGAGTTATGGGTGGGAAAACTGGGTCATTATGAAAAGCCCTCACAGGATGAGCAATCACCATATACCGCACCATTCCTGTTTTCAAGAGAGTATAAGCAGTTTATTAGACTGACAAGGAGAATGGTGGATTGCTGGCAGTTCTGAAGGTGATTTACCTATCATGAGTTAAGTGCAGCTGTAAATTTTCAGGAGATTCACAAGATTTTGGGTAGTGACTTTTTTTTAACTCATCCGCTATAATCACTGCTCTAAGGACAAGCTGAAATGTTGTATTCTCCTCTTATTGTGTAAGTAGACCCATATCCACTCCCCATTTTAATTCATGTTTCAATAGAAAATGAGAGGTTTCCCAAAAGTACCTCTGGAATTACTCTCTAGAATAAGGTGAGAATCAGTCTGGCCTTAAGATCGACAAATTGAGCTGCTAGCACTAGAGTCCAGCAGACAGAGCCCATGACAGAGAGAGCACAGAAGAAATGTGGGAGTATACCCTTAGTTACTACAGGCTGTCATTTTATTTATTTACTGCTGTCATCTCACGAAGATTGTTAGTCTTAATCTTCAGGAAAATGCATGAAAACAGAGTTCTTCAGTAGGATACCCTAGAATTGTCAAACCTGTTTAAATGTTACTTAGGATTACAAGGGACTGAAACCTAGGTGCAGGAAACCAACCCTAGCTTGGGTGCCAATTCATCGTAGTGCCCATAGGCATCCACATTCTCACTTAAATAGAGTCAAAACAGAACTGCCAATTAAGCAGTAAATCAAATGTATGGTCTGCTTGATCAAGTATATCTTATGTTTGGTCTCAGCTTAACAGGCTGGGATCTGCTTCTTCTATGCAATTTAAAGTAATATCCTTTAGATACTTTATAATGACCATTAATGTGTTAGCGTAGCTTCTATAAGACTTGTACTCAATTGCTTTTTAAAACATCATATTGTGAACCCTTATCAGAAAAACTCAGCCATTTGTGTCAACGTTATCCTGGACAAATCTGTCCCCGCCCTTAAATCTGCTTGCCTTACCTGATTTTTTTTTCTTTTTTAATTTTACTACTGAAGATAAAATAAAATAATTCCAGTGTAATTTTCAAAAAATGAACAGCCAACATTAATAATTTGGATAGGCCAGTTCATAAGATAATAAATGCAGGTGGAATGTGTTATCTCTGTTTATTCACATAGAGGACTCAGTATAAGCGTCTAGAGGACCCCACTGGACACTGCAAACTGTCCATGTTCTTTACTAAGCCTCATTTTTTTCAGAATGCAGAGGAAAGGTGTGTCTCCTGCACTTAGTCACCACAGTCACATTTACCATGGGGGAGGTTGGTTACACTTGCAGCCACTTTCACCACAGTTTGTTTAGCACGCTAAACTTAAGCCACGCCTCTTTCTCTCCTCCTCCCCCCCAACCTTTTTTGGCGCCTGCTGAGCAAACTGAAAGGAAATTATCAAGTAATAACTGATGCCAAATAGAATGACGGTGGGACTCCTGGTAGAGTTTCAAGTTTATACCAAAGAAATAGCAGCATCATGTAATCCTTAAAAAAAAAAAAAAAAACCTCTCAAAGCTTTACAAAAAGAGCCCTACATTGTTCAATTTTTGTTTTCTGGGTAAGTCAGTGCAATATTGAACTTATTTTACTTTGAATTTTTTTTTCAGAAACTAAAAGAAAGCATTGATCATTTTCTGCTTATGAACGTGGGTCTTTATTTTGGTAAGTTAGGGTTTTTACCCTACAGCTTTAGAATCCTGGGCTCAGGTCTCAGACTAGTCACTGCACAGTCTTCCATTTCTACTTGTTTTGTTTTTTTTTCTGGATTCTTACAGTTTTCCTATCACATGCCAGATGAGCATATTTAATTGTAAGTTGATATGTAAGTTGTCAATTGGCCCCCACTGTGTGTGTGCCGTACGGAGATAGATGATTGATGGTTAGAAATAAAAGTTTGATGAAAATGTTGCTGATCCTGTCTTAACTTTAAAAATTATTAATAACCATGCATTTTATAACCATGTATTTAATGTCTTGCTTAGTCACCTACTCTAATGACTGATCGTGGTTTTGTTGATAGCAATGATAGTTTACTTATTGAATTCCTCCTGTCTGTTGCGTAAGTAGACCTCTCTTCACCCTGCATGTAGGATAGACACAATAAGGAAGTAAAGTGCTCTTAAAAGGGTGGATTCATAAAAAAAATATTTTTTGTTCGCTTTTAAATCATATTTATTTGATTGGGTGTGACAATGGGTTTACCATATCACAGAGTGTTTTGGAGGTGGTGAATTCAAAATCTTTGCATAATTGCCCATTTCATAAGAGTTTGCAAAGATATACTGCTGTATAGACATTTGAGAGTGATAATCTGTTGTGTTACTGGAATGAAAGTAATGGACACGCAGACCCCCAAGTTCTCACCCTAGCATTGAGTACTGCTCATACCTCTATTACATTTGATCTTTCCTGAATTAATGAGGTCTGGAAATGACACTTAAATATTGGACAAATTGATGTAGGTAGGGATGGATTCTAGCATGGTCAGCCACGTGACTGAATAAAGTTTTTTCTGCATCTGAAATGTATGACTTGTACAACACCAATACACAACCTGTGATATTCAGTGAGAAGGGTCATAGTTTTGTGGGTTCTGATTGTCAGGTGATGAGCCTGTCAATGGCCGATATACCTGTAGAAGTGATTTTTACAGAGATCGGTTTCATGGTTCCTGGTTGACCTTGCAATTATTGCTGTAGGAAGTTTAGACACTTTTAAAGGTGACTCTGATCCTTGTATGCTCACAGAAAAAATACAGTTATTATGTGTAGAATAGGTGTCACACAACCAAAATGTTGTCCGGTAGGTGAATCCGCCCAAAGGCACTGCACAGTTGCTAAAGAAACCAGTGATCATCATCATCATTATTATTGTTGTTATCATTATTATTATTATTATTATTGCTATTATTATTATTTTGAAATCTATGTTGTGGAAGGTGTTGAATTACTGTACATATTTGCTTTCTTTACTGAAGGTAAGTGTACAGTAAGAATTATGTTTTCTTTATGACATTTGGAAATAGAGCAGCTAATAATAGAAAATAAAACAACTAAACGGAAAAGCATGTTGGCTGCTTTCCATAATACAGAAGCTAAGGAGATTACCAGCAGATTAAAGTACTGTCAACAAGGCATACATGTTCTATATAGAAGATATGGATGTTGTTTTCATCAATTGAGGAAGAGAGACCTGTCTCTGTCCCAAAAGAGTCTATCAGAATTTACATGAGATGTGTCAATTAAACAGAGCCCAAAGAAAGAGTTGGTGATGAATGTTAATAAAGAATTGGAATGACATGAAATGAGTAATCTTGGGGAAAAAGGAAGATGAAAACAAAATTTTTCTATAGCACAATTTTATATACAAAAATAGATTCAAGGATTTTGCAATAGTAATAACTACATTGAGTTACAAAAAAAAGCAAAAAATAAAGGACAGATGTATATAAAAGGTTGTATGAAACAGTAGGAATCAGAAAGAATATCCAGAATGATAACACATGCTGTGGTCATATGGCCAGGAAGGAGAGAAAAACAAAATTATACAAAAATAGATTCAAGGATTTTGCAATAGTAATAACTACATTGAGTTACAAAAAAAAAGCAAAAAATAAAGGACAGATGTATATAAAAGGTTGTATGAAACAGTAGGAATCAGAAAGAATATCCAGAATGATAACACATGCTGTGGTCATATGGCCAGGAAGGAGAGAAAAACAAAAACACCTGACAGTTTGGTCTATGGATTCCAAAGACAATAGGCCATCTTGCCCCCTCATTGCATTCTACATATCATAAGTGTGTCACCATTAATTGGATACTCTTGTTGAGCTTTCTTCATCTTCTCAAACAAAGTCTGTCAGAATTTAATGTAGTTTTAAATGATACTGTGATATTATGGCTATTCCTGCAGTGGAGAACATCCAAGGTAATATGCACCATTTCAGATACTTCTTCTTCTTCTTCTTCTTTCGGATACAATTGGTTAAATTTCTTTTGTTCTGTCAATTGGCGTACAGACAGGCAAAGCGACTTTCTCATGGTCACAGTGTCGGTAGTGGGATTTGAACCCAGACCCTCAGGGTTTGAAGTCATACCATGCCACTTTGTAAGCTTGCTTAATCCTGAGCAAGGTTGTGGGGGCTGGAATCTATCTCAGCAAGCATAGGGCACAAGGTAGGAACTATCCCTGGACAGGGTGCCTTTCCATCGAATCTTAAAACACTATGACACACTGCCTAATAGACGTAGAACTTTTGTTGGCTGGGCTTGCTGAGCTCAGACAGTGGAATGAATGAGGATAAAAGAAAAGCCTATATCTAAATCTGAGGTATTTAATTGTGCTTCTTGGACAGCATAAAGTAAGATGGTAGGCCACTGCTTTTTGTTTCTTCTTGTCTTTGTTGGTATGGGATATTTAACTTGAAATATTCAAGAACAACATCTACATGAATGTTATGTTCAGTTACTGTCACATATTAGTTGCCCTACTCTGCCAAGGATGTTATTCTATTTTAAATGATAATTTGTAACTTTAGGTGATAAAATGTTTACCTGGAGACATGGCAGGTTGGTGGTGACTTTGTGTTTAACATATGTCACCCATCGGCAGGTAGCTGAGTCAAAATGGCCATAGATGTACTGTATTACAGCTGAACCAAAACACACAGAACTCAAGAAGAAGATCTTTTAGAAGGTAGTGTAGAGTGTCTTATGGTTGAAAAATGTGGATATTGAGTGCACAAAAGGTAAGCAGCTAAGAGGATTTTGAAGTAGGAAAATAAAGGAATGAAACTGGTCAGACCATAAAATGAAAGAATGAATGAATCTTAGTAAAAGAAGGTAAAATACAGAGACCTTGAAAATTGTTTCAAGCTAACAGAAACCGTTTTTTTACCATAGTTGTGCACTGTCTGTATGTCTTTTTGTTACTTTTATGTTTCATATTTTAACTTCACAGTGTAGCCATATCTTATTCTCATAGATTTTTTGATACTTATTTTTGTTTTTAATTTTCTGTCTAGAAGTCCATTCTTCTCCTTATATTTATATTCATTTCTTCTATTTCTTATACTGTATGTACTGTACTAATCCATTATTGTAATTTAGTTCTGTTAGCTCTGTAATAAATCTAGTGGTGGTGTATATAGTAAGTTAATTGTGTTGTATAAAATGAAGGTTGACAGAGTGAAAGTGCTTTGTCTGTATGGTTTTAAAGTGCTGTTAATTGTAATAGGGTGCTATTACTAGTACTACTGTACTGTATCATTTTATATTTTATTCTTTATTCTGGTATTCTGTTAATTTTCTGTTATTCTAGTAAACTGCCAGCTGTGATCTGTTCAGTAAAAATGCAGGGATAAAAATACTAAATTACGAACAGTGAAAGAAGAAAAGCTGCAATTTGCATAGTTTCTAATGATATGTAGTTGCTTTTGAGATTTAAAATGTGAAAAAATCACAAAATTATATTTAAAAAATTATTTAAATCTGAAAAGGATCTTTATGACAAATTAGTTCCATAGTACTTTCAAAAGCAGTATCATGGGTACAAAAATACAAACACTGAGTATTTGCAGTAAGTGTACCTTGCCTGGATTATTGACTGACTGACCCAAAAAACTATTTTAAATTGCTTAGGAAATGAATGGATGCGCCTGTTTAGTGAGTCAATCCATTCATTTTTTAAACCGACATTTTTTGATTATAGTACTGTACTGTAGTTAGCTGGAGCATAACATGACAGCATTGAGCATAGCACAAAAACCTTACCTTGACTGGCATATCCATACTTACATTCAAATTTCCAGATTATGGTCAAGTTTAGACTTGGCAATCAACCTAACCTTATGTGTTTATGATGGGAGGGTAAAGTGATGTATCTCATAAAAAACAAACAGAATGTGACCTTGAGGAGACCATGCAGATACCACTCAGACTGTGTCCGGGTATCAAGCTTGAGTCCTTGGAGCTGTGAGGCAGTCGCAGTACATGCTGCCATGCTATCCAGCAATCTTAATAAATATAACTTTATTATATTTATCCAGCACAGAAGATAGTTACCATGGTACAAGGCTGTACGCCTTTCTACCTTTTTCATTAGTGGCTTTTAAATGCATGTGTATGGATTGTATTTAAAAATCTTCTTTCTTAAAATATACATGACTGTGTTATGTGAGGCTTCAGCAGTGGTGTTATTATTTATAACTAGCCAATTATCTAGTAGCTTTCATAACTAAAAGAAACAAATACCCTGCGCCCACCATTTTGCTCGTGGCAATCCTCCCCACAACATCTGCACATTCTATTTTGGTAAATTCAATTTATTTTACATGTTTTTATGACCCCCTTTTTCTCATCTTAGAATACAATGTTTCTGTTTCTTTCAACTGGTCAGACATTTCACAGTTCTCAAGTGCCTTGTTGCATGGTTTTAGAATGCATACATCATGTTAATGAATATAAAACTGGGGAGGATTCTATTTTTTGATTCAGGTTCCACAAGAAATGGCCTCAATTGAAGATTCTCATATTTTGCCCCCTTGTTGTTCCTTTTTTCAGTGTTGTTTGGCATTTTTATGTCTTTTCTTTCATATAACTTTAATGTGTTGCCTGACAAAGCCAGGTAATAGTTTTTATCTAGCAATGAATATGACAGTGGAGAATGTGGACATATAGCAGATTCACCTGTTCAGGGGAGACCATGATGGCATATGAAACAAGAACCAACCTACCAAGACCTCTTTGTGGGGATCAAATAGTGTAATTTCTGCCAGTTGTTTTTCTGACATATAGCATGGCTAAACATAAGTAATGTGTCCAATTGTATAGTGTGAAAGTCCATAATGAACTTGCTTGCTTCCAGACAAAACACCTTTGTGAACAACACAAGAATACTGCCCATTGATTGGCATGGTTAAAGATGACAGGGATGCTCTCTCTTAGAGGGTTCTCAGACAGAAAACCTTGAGTTTGATAAGACAACCAATAAGAAAATGGCAAGATGTTTAGCTTCTCAGGAAGACAGGGAGGTACTGTAAATACTTGCTTAGATAAAAACCTTGAATCAGAAACATGTAAGTATCAGATCTGCTGAAAAGACACAATTGAAATTTGTTTTCCATAGTCTTATCCCTTTTCCCCTTATATTATTTTACATTGTGTGCTGAGTCAGAGAAATGCTTTATCATCTAGAAACGGTGACAGTGGGCATATCATGATTGTATACCCTACATTTGAGTGTGTTTATGTTGTTCAGTGTTGTCAACTGAAACAAGAAATTTCTATTTATGGACAATGAAGGCAATAAAAAAGTTTTTGCAGTCAGATTGCTCACTAGCTGGACACTTCTTTATTCTATGGCTAGCCTTCTTTTCTTTCAGGGAGCTGTATAATTTTGAAGAAATACATATTTGCCCCTTTCTTTGAGCGAATTTGCAGATACCATAAAGCTGCCTGAACCTTGCAGCCTTTTTTAGCTTTTCAAACTGTTTTCTGGTTGCAGAATGTATCCAGGGTGTAAGTAATCCTCTAAACTTTAAGAGTTTCTGGTGTAGTTGATAAATAATATTGGATCATATCTAATCCATTAAAGCATTAAACACCAAGTATAAAATAAATAAAGGAATCACAAAGTCCAGAGTTAACACATGAAGACAACTGAAAAGAAGATATTGCACAAAATCTCACAGTTTACAATACCAAGTTCCATCTGGAAAGAGAGCCTGAAGTGGAAGAAAGGGTAAGAATATTGGTGTAAGTTAAAAACCCTCCGTGGGTGACATGTCTTAATTTGCATTTTTAAAGAATGTGTTGAGTCAGCAAATCTAATTATTTTAGGGTTGTCATTTAAATGTTTAGGGACAACAGAAATGAAGGCTGCATCATCCTTAGAGCATAGATTAGTATGGGGCAAGAAAAGCTTTAGTGGACCAAAGTGGACAGGCAGGATTGTAGTGCTGGTGGTTACTTGTGTAATTCAGTGCCAGGTCATTTAAAACTTCATGAGCTAGGAACAGGATTTTTTTATTCAATCCTTTAAGATACAGGAAGCCATTGAAAGCTGAACAAAATATGTGGTTGTTGTGAGTCTCAGTGTAGACTCTTGCAGTAAAGTTTTGATTTAACTGGACCTGAGATAACAGATTAGAACACACATCTCAAAAGAGTTAGAAAATGCTGGAGGTAATGAAAACATAGACAAGCTTCTTAGTATCAGAGAAGGATGAACGAGTGGACATGTGGGCAAGGTGGAAGTAAGAGGCCTTCTTGAAGGAATACTCCACAAAAAATTATATCTTTTTTATATGTTACTTACTCCCTATAGTTTTTAGTGATGGCTTAGAAAAATTTTTAGTCAAATGTTTTTATGGAGAACGAACATGACAAAGCTCCTGATTAAACAGGACCCAATGGTGAAACGCTGGACAACAGCAAACAGTATCAAAAACAGTCAGTCAGTCAGTCATTGTCCAACCCACTATATCCTAACACAGGGTCATGGGGGTCTGCTGGAGCCAATCCCAGCCAACACAGAGCGCAAGGCAGGAACAAACCCGGGCAGGGCGCCAGCCCACCGCAGGTATCAAAAACATCCATGAAAAAATATCACTTTAACTGAAAATCATGTTACTTTTATCACATAATCCACACATTAAGTCATTCATGTGTATGCTTACAATGTGCAAAATGTATGAGTTTTTAAATAAATATTGTTGAATGCTGTAAATAACTCTGGAAAATGAAAGTAGTCCACAATCAAGAAGCCCCTTTACATGGGATAGTGCTTTTGAGTTGAAAATAGAATTCTTGACCTATGAATGATGGAGGGGGGATCTTGAATTCAAAGGTGCAATTACCCAATGTTTGTCACCATTGGGTCCATTCTATCAAAAATGTTTCTATGTTGTATTCTCCAAAGAACATGAAAACATGAGATTGAGACTTTTTGGGGTAAGTCACATATAAAAAAAATATTTTGGGTGGAAATTTACTTTAATATGATTTATGTGAGCTAAGTAAGAAAATGAAGAATCCAAGATGATGATGCATGCTAGTATCATCACCTAGACTGAATGGAAAGTTCATTTTCATAAGCTGAATTTATATTTCTAGTTTATATTTAAAAGGGTTGTTATCAAGGGTGGCATGGTAGCACTGCTGCTTTGCAGTAAGGAAACCCGGTTTTGCATCCAGGCTGTTCCCTGTGTGGAGTTTTGTATGTTTACCTCAAGTGTGTGTGGGTTTCCTCTAGGTTCTTCATTTACCTCCCACAGTCCAAAGACATGCAGCTTAGGTGAATTGCCAGTGCTAAATAGGCCTTAGTGTGTGTGTGCTTGTGTGTGTATGTTCGCCCTGCAATAAGCTGGTGCCCTGTCCAGGATTTGTTCCTGCCTTGTTCCGTTTAATTGGTGGAATAGACTCCCAACTGCCCCACAACACTGCCCTGGATAAGTGGGTTAGGAAAAAGGATGGATGGGTTGTGGTCCATGTAGTATTTAATCTCTACAAGGCAAGTCATGAAACAAGAAATGGCTGATGGACATTTGCTTTTACAATGAGATAAATCAGCATATCATCCACATAAAAATTATAACCAAGCCTAAATATTAAAATAGAAACAATTACTGTATGTTGTATTGTGATTATATTGTACTTTGTGGTTTTTAAATGTGTTTTTCTATCAGAATATACTAATTAACAAGAAAACTGGAGTCTCTGTTTGAGTCTGTCTATCTTGGAATGAAACTCAGGTTAAAGTTTTTTTTTTTTGTTCTTTATTTCACCTTATACAATTTCTTGTATTAGGAATTTGTTAGTTTTCGCATACCCCTTGGGGTCAGAGCGCAGGGTCAGCCATTGTACAGTGCCCCTGGAGCAATTACAGGTTAAGGGTCTTGCTCAAGGGCCCAGCAGAGTACTAAATGTTAAAAAAGACTACAAAGCCTAATGTCTCTGTATGAAACACTAGGTCTACCTGTGATATAAAACTGGCAGTATTCCCTTTTTTGTAAATTCTAGATTAAATTATGGGGCAAGTGAACAACAAATTGTATATAAAACAAACATTCATGTGTCCTGTGACTTTCAGCTATAACATTTGTAGTTAATATTGTATTTACTGTATTCATTGGACTGAAACTTAAATAATATAGCCAAGAGGAAGCATTTAAATACAGAAATGCAGAATGAAAAGCAGTAACTGGCACAAAGGTACCACAAGTGAGGTGACAGCATTACTTGGCATGGCTGGTACACATATCCTTTGCTGATGTAATCTAGCTCTCTGTTATCCTCTTCTTATAGATGATTAACTTCAAGGGAACCATTTTTGCATATCTCTGTTTTGTGTGGAGCAAACTCAAGGCATTTGGCTACATTATTTGGGATGATGCTTACTGTGAAGGATACCACATAGTGCATCATCGGATAAGACAATTTGTAACAGTCTGCCCCATCAACCCCTCCCAAGATAAAGCTTCTTGTCTGATCGGAGCTTGATAAACATTTGCTTTGTGATGATTTCAGTCACTGATTTTCTTGGCTGTAAATTCCAACAAAATACTGGATTACATGTAAGAGGCTTATTGAGGCTTCCCAGGTAGAGCATCAACATTTTTCATTATGTATATTAAATTTAATTTTGACACTTTATTATAAAACATATCTTGGGAGGTTCTAGATTTGTGAAACTAGATGTATATGTATTTTAAGACAGATAAGTGACAAAAGTGAGCAACAACAGAGGTGTAAGAGTGTTTTAGCCAGTGGTAGTCAGTATGATTTCATTGACCAAATACCCTCAAACCTCTCCTCACGTCAAGGGAACGCATTTATATTTGAGTCAGTGTCTTTAGCTCCCAGGTGCGTATGTTAATATCCCTAGGTTGTATTTGGACACACCACTCCCTTTACAGTCTCTAAAGTTCAAAGTCCTTCACTGAGCCAGTAATTGTTCATGGTAGACTGAAGTACTTTTTCAGCCCTCCCCCACAAACAACATCTGAAGAGCCAGTCTCTTCAGAATGCATCCCCACTGCAGTCAGCTTCTTGTTATGCTAAATAAAGATGTGAACTTTTCTCCACTGCAAGACAGCTTTACTTGTCAATGCTTTAACCACAGGATGGCTAGCAAATGAGGTGGTCACTTTTATCTCTCGTGCACCATAAAAATAGGAGCTGTGCTTTTGACGCATGTGACAAACTTTTGTTTGCGCTGCCCTGCCAAGAGCAGTAACCACATGTGCATGCCTGTAATGTAGCCCACACAAGCCTTTAAGGGAACCTGTGAGTGGCCTCCTTTAGACAGAGAAAAGCATGGCCTGCAGAAACTCATTCAAGATTTTGTTGTCTAGTCTCTTTGTGAGATATTGTTCAGCGTGACATTTACAATATAAAAACAGATTAATACATATGTTCCTCTGTGCACCCATATTCTGAATCCCTGCCCAAATATCTGTTCAGAGCCCTCCATATGAATTTTCATTGTTAATTTCATGTTTGTGTGGCTTTCCTTCACATAAATTGTTCTTTCTTACATGTCTTGGTGAGGAAGTGTTCCTTCTGTTCCTTGCTATGTGGTTTGACCATAATAAAGAAAATGGATATAGACAGATGTCTGTCCTTTTCTTCTTCAGTGTTCCAGACCCAAATGGCTGAAATAACTTTTCTTAATGGCATTCTGGCAATTGCATTGTCAGACAAAACTGTTTTTTCCTAACTCGTGGTGATAGTATATTATATTTTAGCAATATAATACTTTTACATGTATCTGTCTCTTTCTCTTTATCTCTCTTTCTGCTATTATTATAAAACACAACTTTCTTTTACTTTTATTTGCTTTGCCAATATATACTCCCTCTTCTAGTGCTGACATATTATTATAATTAGTTGTCATTACCTTTTCACACAGCTTTTATGTTTTTATGGTCAGTTCTGCTCTCTTACTTTTTCTGCTAGGGGCACCATAGCTTAAAGATAGTGTGTTGTTGAGAACCCATATGTCAATTCTGAAGCAAACACCAAACTACATATTCAACTTCAGGAAAGAAACTGGCGGGAGATGTAAGTAGTTGGTAGTAGACCCAGTGGACCAGAGTCTCTTGAGGTTTCCTAAATTGGCACTGATTTGCAGAGGTTAATGGGTGTCTAATGGAGATTCCAGAGGTACAGTGACAAACCTAAGCAAGAAACAAGTGGGTGTTGCAAATCCAATGCAATCAGCAATACTGTACTCTATATGTGTATTTACTGTGTTGTACGGATTGGGGAAAGCAAGTCTTAAGGATGTCTAAATTGTTAGACATACTGTAAGTCTGTATTTATCAGATGCTAAGGGCTGTCTGTTTGTCTTAGAAAAACTCATGAACCATTTGGCCTTGAACCTTGATCTCGGTCTATATAGACAGTATATGCCAAGATATGCGTAACATAACCCATGGATATCCTTGGCCACGTGGATGGGCTTCAGGTCGTTCTCACGGCAAGTAGCGGCATGCACAGGAAATGAACATCGGTGACATCTGCTGACAGTGAGGCACATTGCACGCATCTGAAAAACCACATGATCAATGACATCAGCTCAGCATCAAGCCAAAAGCAGGGGCTGTTTCACTGACAATGAGCAAGAAATGATGAGACAGTTTACTATCACAAAGTCAGAGGTCAGCTTGAATATAGAGCCATTTATCCACTGTACAGAAAAACAGCAGTGGCACCTGATCAGCATCATGCATGATACAAGTGCTGCCGAAAAATGACAAAAAACACTTTGTAACTTCCTTTAGGATGTGCAAGAAATAACTATTTACAGCACATATATAGTATCAGCAGCTGTGAGTGTCACATGAATGATGCATGGTGTTTAATACAGACTACAGAATGCAAGAACTGGAACAACTGAGACATGCGTGCCGGTAAAGTAGTAGAACTTTGGACATTTCATGAGCATTACTTGGCACTGCAAAAAAGAAGTCATGTACCACCAACAAATTTGAAGTGCAGGCTCCCTTCACCCTCTAATTGGGCTCTGAGTCCTTCACAAGTCATAGACTCCAAGTGCAGAAGACAGTTTTACACACCCATTAGGGCACAAAAACTGTGGTGGCACCTTTGGCACAGTTACCTGGGGTGCTGTGTTTTTTAAGAAACACATTAATAATCCCTTTTCTTTGAGAACCGGGGGTCTGAGTATTTCCAAATGAATGACTAAAAAACTACAAGGCCATGATAAAAGACTTTCTTCTTCTTTGTTTTCTTTACATCAGGAATATATACAGGTTAAGTGATTTGTTCAGACTCTTATTTGTGAAGCTGGCGCTAAATGATCACAGAAAGCTCTCTTTATATCAGTCTGTGCCTACATCCCCTATGGTACAAGTGGGCCAAAAAGATCTTCGGAGCTCACTCTTAATTACAGGGCGAGGAGCTCAGTAATACTCGAAGATGATGAGCAGGTTGATCTAAGCATGTAGTTAGCATACTCCTGAGTTCCTGCGTGTACAAGACACAGCTCATTGGGAGAAGGCTGAGGGACAGACCCACACTGGAAGAATAATTTTTATTTACTGCAGTGGGAGAATTTGTGAATTCCCCAGGATGATCTTGAGAAAATATTTGGAGGTAGGGTGGTCTATTGACTGTTTCAACAATGACCCTTATCATCTAAAGCAGAATAAAAATGATGAAGGATAGTAATGACGTATTTCTTTGGAATGCAGTAATATGTAAGTACTAATGTCTAATTCAAACATGCATTCTTTAGGTATAAGAAGGTTATTGTTCCACTTGGTTATGCAATACAGTTAAAAGTATAATTTGGCTCGGCAGTTTGAATACTTTGGTTAACAATTTGTACTGATTAGGCCATCCTGTCTAGTATAAATCTGACTAACTTTGATCATTACCATTTAAGTGAAACTGTCATCACACAGGTTTTAAAGGAACATAAAGTTCCATTAGGCCATGATTAAAGGGAATACATAAAAATGTTTTTTAGTTGTCCTGTAGGATTGCATGGTGGGCAAGTATTGCCAGGATGGAATGTGAAACGAAATAAGTACAGGACAAAGGAAACTGAGAGGATTGTCTGCACTGGCATACATCTTTACTAGTGTGGGAAGGCAGACACAGCTAGGGGATGAAATGCCCTATTGTAGCAGAGCAGTAGTGGGTACCTCAGAGATCATTTACCTGGGCATATCAAAGAAAGAAAGAGAGATGAAAACGTGATAAAGGCTTGAGAAGAAGCTACTGGACGTCTGGCCCAATAGGGAGCTTTTCATTATCTTAGGTTTGGAGAATTAATAACAAAAATTCTTCACATTTATATTACACTTTTCTCACTTTGCCCTTTTAAGAATTTTTGTCTTGGAGGATTAGCAGGACTCTAGTCATTAGGTGTTCAGGCTGGTGAAGTGTTGCACAATTTTGGTAGAAAGGTGTCTGAAAGTCTGTCCCTCTCTGGGCTGTTAGGGAGTGTTTTAGCCTGCTTTTTCCCAAGCAAAGTCATCTCTCTCTAACTCAGAAGTGTTTCCACACCTTTGTCGGAAGTAACTGGTTTACCTATCTGCAGTTATTCACCTTTTTAAACAACATTACCATTACATGATCACTAGGTGTCAAAGCTCCTCTCAAGCATCATTGTACATGGCCTGAAACAACCCTTGAGAGTATGCCAGTCCATTCGGATTCGGTCACAAACTTGTGCACACATCTTCATTTACTCACATTAGGCCTTTGTAGATTTATTGATTGACTGTCATTATTTTCCGTAGGTGATAAATCTTTATGTTTCACATTGCACCTCTAAATTCACTTATTGATACAGCATGATCAAGACTGGCCTCATGCCAGGAGCTGCCAGCAGTGTAGCATCCCTAAGTATTTTAGGCTTGGAATAGAATACAACATAAAATCCAGAGAGAAAAAAGAAGCATGACAAACAGCCCAATGTTTTATTCCATGATCTCTACGATAAACCACAGATGATTTTAAAGCACACTTTGATATGCCCTTATTGTATGCAGTCAGCTTTCATCCTGTCCTGTAAGAAGTCATTCTCCTGGACCATTTTCTTATAAGTTGTCTGGAACAGTTAGTCCCTTTGTTATCATTTTCCAAACCTTCTAGAGCAGACATCTCATATGTAGGATCTGTATGAGAGTTTGGGTCGACTTCTGCTTTGATCACTGGGCACTTCCAGTTTCTGCCTTTGCCATAATGATCTGGAAGGTCAGCTGACAGCAACTACAATTTCAAATCTCAGCATTGAGGTCCTCGCTGTTGGGCACTTGTCTCAAACTGAAGCTATTCTATTACTGGATAAGCGGTCTATCCGTGCTTGTTTTCTCTGCCACCATATCCATCATTAGATGATCAGTGGACCCAGTGGACCAGAGTCTGTTGAGTAGCACACGTGTCTTTTTTAAACACTAGGCATAAAAACCTGGCCTAGAAGATCATACAACTTTCTATATACTCTGAACACACTCATTAGAAGCTCATCTGTGCCCTCTATTTACAACTAACAAAACCAACATTAGTGGTCACTTAACGCATTTAAGAACACTGTAAATACCTAGAGGAATATCTAGAGGACAGATGGGGCATCATTGAGTGGTATTTTCACTGGTAATTTCATGATTTATACGATTGCTGAAAAGTTTCAAAACGTGTTTTAAGCTGATAGTCTGCATACTTCGTTATTAACAACAACTTTCGTTTGCAGCATTTGTACAAAATTAAAACTGCAGTGCCTCAGAGGGTAAAAGTTTTCCCTACCATTAACATACAAAATGAGTTGACTGGAAAACTCCCAAAATAATTGAATTAAAATATCAAGACTTTAGTTTCCCTTAACATTTACAGTATTTGAAACATTTGTTCAAACGAGGAACTTTTTGGATCTTTTTGAAAAAATTTAAATCATATTCAACTGAAATGTTGCTTTCTGTGAACTGATTTTGTTCAAAATCATCAGGGTTTTAGCTTTTAAGGATTGTAATAATTGCCAGATTTGATCATTATCAGTTGATCTTTTTATACGTTATGCGGTCCATCAAGCTGTGTCTGTGACAAGTGTCTGTCATTAAAGCATGTTCAGCTATACCTGAAATCTGTCAAAAACTCAAGATTGACATTTCAACCCTATAACAGTGCTACAACAGAACAAGACCAGTAAATGGGAGCAGTGAGGTGCTGAGACACAACATGGCAGCTATTCATTTTGGAGAGGCCATTACACCTAACACATATTTGGAATTTGGGAGAATGATGAATAACCCAAGAAGAACCTCAAACAAACATAGGTACTACGTGCAAACTCCACCTAGGCCTTGACCAGTCTGGGAATTGAACCCTGGATCCTAAACCTGTGAGGCCAGGGTCATTATTAGCCACTGCATTACCTTGCTGAAATTCATTAATTTAAAATAGTAATGTATCTTTATTATTAAAAAAATCAGGAGAAATTAATATCAAAGAATTATTTACTGGCAAGGAAAAATTTCAAATGCTTTTGACTTTTGTAAGCCTGCCATGCCCTTGTGCACCTCCCCTCCACTTTTAGTTCTTTAGATGCAACCATCTGTGCTGACTTATTGTATGTAGGACAATATATTCATCCAACTCTTTGATTAGCTGATAGCTACATTAATGGAGCCTAGCATCTCATCCATTTGCTTCCTAGAAGACAGCAAAGTTTCCACATCAGATCCATGACCAGGTAGTTTACTGCAGACTCAAACAAGAATTGAGCTTAGGGATGAGAGGGTTTAGTACTCAAAAGCCATTCATGTACAGGGCTGTAGCCTAATCAAACTTAGTCACCAAGGCCTTTTAGCTTAAATAACTGACAAAATAAAAGACGAAGAATTACATTTTAGGACAAACATGGCAGGTCATCACTAGTTGTGTAGTTAGCACTGCTGCCTTGCTGCATTCATCCTTGATATCTTTTGCGCTCTTCTGCTTATTGCATAGATTTTCTCTCCTAGTTACAGTTCTATTTCCTTTTGTGTCTGAAATGATCCAGTGTAAGTGTTTGCATTTTGTGTGTTTATGAGCAGGCTATGTGATGGAGTGATTGCATAAAGGACTAGTTTCTGCATTATGAATAATGCTGCTGGGTTAGACTCCAGCTCCCTACAACTGTAAAATGAAAAAGTGGGTTTAGGAAATGAATAGATGGATTAAAAATACTGTGCATCTGACGGATTAGTACAGTCAGCATTAGTGATTGGACAGAAGTAGAATAAAAAATCCAAATCTGAAGGACTATGCAATCAGATAAAAAGAGAGGTCAACAGATATGTGAAGACTTTTTGGGTTGCATAGACTCTCCTAACTTTATGGATCTGAATTGTTTATTTATAGAAAATGTGGGACATCACAAAGGAAAGGAGAAAAAAAGTTCATTTTGCCCTATTAGATAGGTAGCAACTTCTTTATTAGTCCTGATCAGCTTCTACACATGGCTAAGGCCACTAGCAGTAAGCAAGGGTAGAAGTAGAAGGACAGTTTCCCTTTTATTTCTTACACTCACTTCATTCTCTGTTCAGGATCCCAGCAGGTGATTCTAAACACACCTTGAAGTGCTGTAAAAGGAGAACGCCCTCTAGGGATGTCTCCACACCTGGAATAATACAAAGGACTGGGCCTATCAAAATGGGTGTGCCAGTTTTAGATGTACAGTAAACCATACCTGTTAAGATTAAAAATTACTAATAATTGACGAAAGTAAAAACATCAATTTTTATTGTTTTGAAAGTATTAAAAATGATTTGTGCAAACTATCCAGAATGGACTCCCTGGGTGGTGCATTGATAAGTTAATTCTGGGGCTCTTGAACACCAAGTTTGCCTCCAAAATTTCCAAGTGGGACATGTGAAAGCCAATGCAATCTGCATAACAGCTGTTTGTAAGAAGAATCTTCTGTAACTACTGACATTTTCTGCTGCTGCCTTAAACCATTTTAGGGGACATTCATGCACACCTCCTAGTCTCTCTCAGTTGACAAATTCCAGTTAACCCAACTGCTTGCGTTTAGGCCTAGTAAACAATCTGTCTGTTCCTGGAGGAAACCAGGGTTTCCATTAGATGTGGGGCCACCACATTACCAGCTATACAACAATGCCACCCTGTACAGGTTTAGTGTATATTTTTCAGAGATTGGAATATGCGTTTGATGTAAATTGCTTGACATTTATATGCATGGCCACTAATACCCAGTTTCTTTACTTTGAAAACAGAATTAATAAGACATATGTCACAGCTGGCAACACCATATTTCCTTCCTTTATAAGTACTCAGTTAGAAAAATAGAGGATAATTTTAAATAAAATTCAGAGGCTCTTGTTTAGATCTTGTTTAGATAGCATTAGGATCTAAATGGTGGAGGGTAGTCTCAGTACAGTTTTACTTTACATTATCCATGCAGTGGCCACTCTTTGAGGTACACCTACATGACACCTACAGTCAATCATGTGGCTGCGACTCAATGTATACAGTATGTTTCGTGGTTGTTTGAATGAACATCAGAATGGACACACGTGTGATTTATGTGAATTTGACCATGGTATGATTGCTGTGCCATACAAGAAGAATCCAGCATTTTTGGTACGCCTGCCCTCTTCATTTTCACAAATTGCCATCTCTAGAGGTTACAGAGAATGGTGTGATAAACAAAAAATATTCAGTGAGTGGAAGTCTATGTATGAAAATGTCTCGTTAGTGAGAGAGGCTTGCTAAAACAATGGCCATAATCAAATAACACTTTTGTACAACAGTAAACTGTAACAGGACATCTCTGAACACATAACATGTTGGACCTTAATGTGGATAGGCCAATGACCATGCCGGATTTCACTCCTGTCAGCAAAGAACAATGAGCACAGTTCACGAAAGCTGTACAATTGAAGACTGGTTGTCTAGTCTGAGGAATTGCAATTTCTACTACAGCATGCTGATAAGGCTTCACCTAAAAACAAGAATTCATAGATTCATCCTGCTCTAGGCTGATGGTGTTGAGTGATAATTGTCGTGGCATCAGAGTACATAATCTGCAATGAAGTCGCATCCCACCCATGGCTAGTTCATGTACTGCATTCAGTGCTTTTGGGGTAGGCTGTGGTTCTCCATTCCTTGTAATGGAATAAGTAGGTTCATAAACTGAATATACGTAGGGCATTTTTTACTAACTAATAATTTTCCCGCTTGTAGTCATTTTAGGATGTTGTGTAATATATAATTATTCTACAAGTGGGAATCAGCCTGCTAACCCACAAATCACTGTTGAGTACATTTGCCACACAGCCACGTAATGTACTTTTAGCTCATGCTGAGTTCTAATTATTATTGTTTTTCCTTGCTTGACTGTTAGATGTGAAAAAATACAAGAAACACTAATGTCTAAAAGTCAAGAATAAAACTTAGAAAGTTTACTTTATCCTGCGGTGGGTTGGCACCCTGCCCAGGATTGGTTCCCTGCCTTGTGCCCTGTGTTGGCTGGGATTGGCTCCAGCAGACCCCCGTGACCCTGTGTTCGGATTCAGCGGGTTGGAAAATGGATGGATGGATGGAAGTTTACTTTAATGTCAATGTACTGTGGCACTCGGCTGGGATTCCTACCCGGCCGGGACGCCCGGGGAGACAGGAGGAGGGCTCATGCCTCCTCCAGACCACGAGGGGGCGACCGCCCTAGTTGTATTGGGGGCCACAGGTACAGAGCTTAGAAGCTCAACCCTGTAGGGGCCTGTGGTCACCGCCAGGGGACGTCCCCGTGCCTGATGGACCCTGGACCCCAGCACTTCCGCCACACCAGGAAGTGCTGGGGGGGAAGAAGAGAGGGAACACCCAGAGTGCTTCCGGGGAGACAGCTGGCACTTCCGCCACACTGGAGCGTGTCGGGTGGAAGATTGCCGGTGCACACCTGGAACACATCCGGGTATGGATAAAAGGGGCTGGCTCCCTTCATTCGGGGCTGGAGTCGGGTGGAAGAGGACGAGGTCTGGAAGGAGAGAGAAGGAGGTGGTCTGAAGGTAAGGCGTTGTGGTATTGGCCTGGACTTTGGGGGAGTCTGTGGTTTGTGTGGCACAAGACTTTGTAAATAGTTGTATAATAAACGTGTGTTGGGTGACAAAACGATGTCTGCCTGTCGGTGTCCGGGCTGTTTCCCACAGTACCATTGATACAGTAGATTCAGAAAGTATTCAGAATGCTTCATTTTTTTACATTTTGCTATGTTACAGTCTTATACTAAAATATTTAAATTAATTTTTTAGCTCATCAGGCAACACTCAGTACACTAGAATTACAAAAAAATGAAAAACTTACATAAGATATTGACACAGGTATTCAGACCCTTTACTAGGACATCACAGTAAAAACCAGGTTATGAGGTTAAAGGAATTGCCTGCAGAGCATAGAGACAGGATTGTGTCGAGGAACAGATCTGGGGAATGCAATAAAAAAGTTCTGCTGCATTGAAGGTTCCCAAGAGCTCAATGCCCTCAATAATTCAGAATAAGTTTAGAAAAATCATGACTTTTCCTAGAGCTGGTGTTTTGGCCAAACTGATCAATGGTGGTGTAGAAGGTGACCAACAATCGGATGGTGGCATTGGCAGAGCTCCAGAGAACCTGTGTGGAGATAGGAGAAACTTCCAGAAAGACAACCATCATCGCAACATTCCATTGATCTGAGCTTTATGACAAAGTGGCCAGACACATGGAAGCCTACTTGAGTTTGCAAAAAGGCACCTAAACGACATTCAGATTGTGAAAAATGAGATTCTCAGGTCTGCTGAAACTGAGATTATTGTTGTGTCCTGAGGAAACCAGGCTCAGCTCATCGCCTGTGTAATACCATTTCAACAGTGAAACATGGTGGGGCCGCATCATGCTCTCAGGTTGTTTTTTATCAGCAGGAACTGGAAGACAGGGCAAAGTGAAGGGAAAGCTGAACTGAGCAAAGTACTGAGACATCCTTATTGAAAACCTGCTTCAAATCGCTCTGGGCCTCAGATTTGGCCAAAGGTTTACCTTCCAACAGGACAATGACCCTAAACACAAAGCAGAAATTACACAGGAATGGTTTAGGAATAACTCTGGGAATGTCCTTGAGCGGCCCAGTAAGAATCCAGACTTGAACCCAGTCGAATATCTCTGGAGAGAACTGAAAACAGCTGTCCACCAATGGTCTGCGTTTGGCTTAAAAGGATCTGTTCAATGTGGCATTTCATTTTTTAAATTTTTAATAATAATAATTCTTTGCATTTATATAGCGCTTTTCTCACTACTCAAAGCGCTCAGCAATTGCAGGTTAAGGATAAATTTGCAAAAACTTTTCAATTGCTGTTATCAATTATTTTGGGTTATTGAGCTTTGCTTAACATGAAAAAGAAATGAATTTAAAGAAATGTATCACAACACAGTGGAATATGAAACAAGTGAAGGGGTTGGAATACTTTGAGTACACTGTAGGCAGAACATGCAGATACCCTGGCACAAATGAGTAGGCAGCTCCAGTGCTTTATATTAAATGGCTGCTTGCTGTCTTAGGCCCAAGCTAATCACTGACTCCATGATTGCTAAACCAAAAATGCAGATGTTCTTTCAAAAAAGCTAAATTAAGTGATGAAGGCCTAGATGCAGTGCCTCACCAGATGAAAATAGGCAGCCACTGGCGCAGGTAAAATTTATTTGCACAAGAGACAAAGCGTACATTGTTATACCACAGTGCAGCTCCTGTTTGCTTTTTTAATTAGACCCCAGTCACTTGTGGTGTGGCTTGACCACACTGACGAGGAGCAAATTTCCAAAAAATCACTCAGTCCTTCAAAACCAAGTTTTTGAACAAAATGTTTTTTATTGTAAGAAAAGTTTGGAAATGCATGTGAAGTATGTGTTGACACTTGGGCATCTTTGGTCCCATGATTACTCAACATACAGTGGTGTGAAAAACTATTTGCCCCCTTCCTGATTTCTTATTCTTTTGCATGTTTGTCACACAAAATGTTTCTGATCATCAAACACATTTAACCATTAGTCAAATATAACACAAGTAAACACAAAATGCAGTTTTTAAATGATGGTTTTTATTATTTAGGGAGAAAAAAAATCCAAACCTACATGGCCCTGTGTGAAAAAGTAATTGCCCCCTTGTTAAAAAATAACCTAACTGTGGTGTATCAGACCTGAGTTCAATTTCCGTAGCCACCCCCAGGCCTGATTACTGCCACACCTGTTTCAATCAAGAAATCACTTAAATAGGAGCTGCCTGACACAGAGAAGTAGACCAAAAGCACCTCAAAAGCTAGACATCATGCCAAGATCCAAAGAAATTCAGGAACAAATGAGAACAGAAGTAATTGAGATCTATCAGTCTGGTAAAGGTTATAAAGCCATTTCTAAAGCTTTGGGACTCCAGCGAACCACAGTGAGAGCCATTATCCACAAATGGCAAAAACATGGAACAGTGGTGAACCTTCCCAGGAGTGGCCGGCCGACCAAAATTACCCCAAGAGCGCAGAGACGACTCATCCGAGAGGTCACAAAAGACCCCAGGACAATATCTAAAGAACTGCAGGCCTCACTTGCCTCAATTAAGGTCAGTGTTCACGACTCCACCATAAGAAAGAGACTGGGCAAAAACGGCCTGCATGGCAGATTTCCAAGACGCAAACCACTGTTAAGCAAAAAGAACATTAGGGCTCGTCTCAATTTTGCTAAGAAACATCTCAATGATTGCCAAGACTTTTGGGAAAATACCTTGTGGACTGATGAGACAAAAGTTGAACTTTTTGGAAGGCAAATGTCCCGTTACATCTAGCGTAAAAGGAACACAGCATTTCAGAAAAAGAACATCATACCAACAGTAAAATATGGTGGTGGTAGTGTGATGGTCTGGGGTTATTTTGCTGCTTCAGGACCTGGAAGGCTTGCTGTGATAGATGGAACCATGAATTCTACTGTCTACCAAAAAATCCTGAGGGAGAATGTCCGGCCATCTGTTCGTCAACTCAAGCTGAAGCGATCTTGGGTGCTGCAACAGGACAATGACCCAAAACACACCAGCAAATCCACCTCTGAATGGCTGAAGAAAAACAAAATGAAGACTTTGGAGTGGCCTAGTCAAAGTCCTGACCTGAATCCAATTGAGATGCTATGGCATGACCTTAAAAAGGCGGTTCATGCTAGAAAACCCTCAAATAAAGCTGAATTACAACAATTTTGCAAAGATGAGTGGGCCAAAATTCCTCCAGAGCGCTGTAAAAGACTCATTGCAAGTTATCGCAAACGCTTGATTGCAGTTATTGCTGCTAAGGGTGGCCCAACCAGTTATTAGGTTCAGGGGGCAATTACTTTTTCACACAAGGCCATGTAGGTTTGCATTTTTTTTTCTCCCTAAATAATAAAAACCACCATTTACAAACTGCATTTTGTGTTTACTTGTGTTATATTTGACTAATGGTTAAATGTGTTTGATGATCAGAAACATTTTGTGTGACAAACATGCAAAAGAATAAGAAATCAGGAAGGGGGCAAATAGTTTTTCACACCACTGTATTTACTGTATTTGAAGAACACATATTTTTTATTGTATCACTTTCAGTGTGGAGTATTTATGTTCAGTCATGATTGAGTTTTCCTCAATGTACTCTGTTTTCCTCCCATGTCTTAAAGAAGAGTGTGTAAGGTTGATTGGTGATACTGAATGGACACTGCAGGCATGAGTCAGTGTATCTATGCCTATACAGTATGTGTCCTGTCCACATTTGTCTCCTCCCTTGTGCATATTGCTTGGATAGACTCCACTACTAAATTTCATTCTTGACTAGAAGTGTGCACTGTCATAGTGTACACTCTAGCTCTCTGTGACCTTTAATTGTATTTAGAGAATTAGAAGATGGAAGAATGGGTGGTTTAGACTCCCACTAGGCAATAGGTATAAGAAACCTTTACTTGAATAAACAGTTTTGAAATTGGATTCCTGCATAAAAGAAAGAGGGATGCATTGCTGGCAGCTGCTTGTCTTTTCCTGGCTAACTCAGCTTTAATGTGGAATCATTTCTGTTGGTGAAGGTGAGGGTAAGCTCTTCAGCCGATCTGGCAGACCTGTGTTTGAGACAATTTTGTAGACTGTCCATACTCTGGATGAAGAGTGGCTGCTTTTCAGGTCCGTGCACAGTGTCTTGCCAAACCAGATGGCTGACTGTATGGTCGTAAATAACTTTGCTCGTCAAAACATTTTCTGCACATTCCTCCTGGTGCTCGCTCAGCCCTGTACAAGGCAGCCAGTTTGTATGCTTTGATCTCAATCCAGACCCATCCTTTAATTTTTCCACGTGCCATGCCTGCTCACTTGACCTAGTTAGTAGTAATTTTAAAGGATGGTTTCAAGTCAGGTGTGCATGTGGAATAGGGAGTTTGATGGGGTGGGCTGGGGGGCAGGAGGTGTTTCATCATACTGGCAATAGTAAAGCTCTCATCAGATCTGCCCCTGAGCTGGCTGTAGTAGATCCAGGTGTAGTTTACCTCCCCCTGCCCCCCTTTACCTGTGTCTGCTTGTGAAACAGATGAGCAGAGATAGAGCAGTGGTGGAGGTGCTGGGGGGAGGGGTTCTTACCTGAAGGTAGATTTGCCTACCGGCTCCACCCCTGACCTTCGATTGGCTAGGTGAAAGAAGGCTTATCTGACCTCGCCCCACCAACAACTGACTTCTCTGTGTGAGTCACTTTGAGAAATCGAGCCACTACAGAGCACTTCTGCTTTTGGTTTCCACCAGCAGCCATTTCAGTGCTACCGTTTTTTTTTTTTTTCTTTTTTTTCTTTTTCTTTCTACTGAGTTGTCAACCTGAACCCAGGTTTTAGAATTGATTACAAACCTCACTTTGAGTACACTCAAGGATTGCTTTCTATCATCTCCGTTTTTGTTTTTTATTTCATTTTTGATAAGTTTGTTTTGCATTTTTTGTTTGGATTGAGCTGGTGCTTAGCTAGTGACTCCGTTTTTAAAATTTTTGATACTTCTGTTTCATCTGTGTGGACTCCAGCAGAAAAATTCCTTGGCTTTAAGGTTAGTCAAATGGCTGTATTCTGTGTGGAATACAGGTGTGTGTCTATGCATAGGTGGGGTTGGGCTACATTAGAAAAGAATCCTGGGATCCAGTAACTTGTATCATTAGCATGTTTAAATGGCACCGGGCAATAAACTCTTGTTTTTATAATGCTCACACCTGTTGTTTTGGTTTTAAGGCGATCGGTAGTTGCCATGTTTGTGTAGCTTTGAAAGTAATGTATTTATTTATTACTTGATTTGACCTGATTATTTGTTTATCAGTCTGCTGCTTAATTTACTATCAATTAATGTAACTTTGGAGCGTACATGACAGAGCTCTTAATAGTGGCAGCAGGAGGCAGGAGTAAGGTACATGGTGGCTCCATGCATCAGCAAAATTTGTCCATTCAAGCCTCGTCAAAGCTCAAAGCGTGCAATGTAGTGACAGTTCAGGAAAGGCATGTTGCCCCTTGTTCACGAAGATCCTGCTGTCACTATTAGTTTGGCCGACTTGCTTCTCTTGTCTCCACACCTTTACCTTGTATGGGCAGCTTCCCTCCATGTTGCAATAGAGTTTTTAAGAACCATGTTGTAACTGAGGGTATTTGAGCCTACAGCTCTGACAGCTACAGACTTTACAAAGTGTGTGTGTGTGCCTGTATGTGTGTGTGCATGCGTGCCTGTATTTTTGGGAGAATGAACTAAAGGCTTTAACTTGCTATCACGTAGTTGGAAGCTTTTTTTTTTGGACGGAAATACAAAGATATTTTATTTGAAGAAATGGAAAATAATTTGTAAAAAGAGTTGCTTCATACAATATTCCATTATAGATAAAAGATTACGCTTTGCTGATTGAGGATGCAGAATTGCATTCAACTTCCATGCCTATGGTTATTAAGTTTCTCTGCTGAGCATTTACCCTGGTACCTACTTTAAATATTTATTTCTTTGCTAGTCCATGACGGGATCTATCTATCTATCTATCTATCTATCTATCTATCTATCTATCTATCTATCTATCTATCTATCTATCTATCTATCTATCTATCTATCTATCTATCTATCTATCTATCTATCTATCTATCTATCTATCTATCTATCAAAATATTTTTGAATGTCTATTTATTTATTGACTTGCAATAACCACACACAGTTTCATTTTTTCATTCAAATTTACTAGATATACTATGCAACCTGTTGCCTAGGAGCTCCTTACAGTTTTTAATGAAGTAATATACCCTAAAACTGTATTATGAAATTTAGAATGCAAATTCATATATAAATTAAAATGATTTGTTATTGTTGTGTTAGGCTCATCTTTTAACCTATAATTTCACAGTAGGTTTCATGTTTATACTATAATTGGAAAGTCAGAAATGGCATATACTGCACTTGCTTCTGTATTTGTGGACATGTAGTGTTATTGATTATAGGTGTCTTTTTATTTAGTGCCTCATATAAAGCATATTGTGTGAAGCTGACATACCGTGCTATTAGTTTTCTTTATAAAAGCATTGACAAGTTCTTCCAGAATCCTGTTCAGTAGGGAACATTGTTTTTTTAACAAGGGTTTGCCTTCTGACTTTACCTTACAAATGAAGCAGATGAAAGCTTCAGCACAATTGTGTGCTGTTCCTTTAAGAGCCATTCCAGGCACACTGGCTTGGTGACCTCAGGCCCGTGGGTGTTGTATGCTCCTCCGTCTACGTCAGCTCTGTTTTGTCATTTGAGAAGGGTGTGTCTATGATCTTGGCTCCCTCCTGTTGCTGCAATAAAAATAAAAAAGCTCCTGTATCCTATACACAAACCTACAGCAATCTGGCGTGTATTGAGTAAGCTTTTTCAGTACTATTCTGCATCAGTCCTGGCACTTCTGGTACATTTCTTTTATTTTACAATACATTGCTTAAGATAGGCACAGTGGCATACTGGTTAAGTGCTGGTTCTGCACAGATATCAGAGAGCACATGTTCCCACAAGAGTGAATAGAGTATGGAACATTGATGTAATTTGGGAACCTCTATGTTTTAACTTTATAATTTATAACATACTGATTGCATAGAAATGGATGAGCTATTCTTAGCCTGTTTCCAACAAAATGTTTGTTTATCCTACATTTTTAAAAATTCCCATGTGCTTATAATTTCCTACTTTTCTTTCAAACCAATTTGCATTGTAATGTGTGTGTTGCAGCCAGCCAGCAATTCTGTGTCTCTGTAATGAATCCTGAAAGGTGGGCCTGTATAGTAATTTGGCCGCTTATTTTATTTTATTTTATCTTTTACTTTCTGGAATACTTTGCAGATTGGGATTACTTGGGATTACTATGTACAGCCCTATGTGATGCAATGTTTATGTGACGTATGACTTCAAGCATGGTTTACATACCAAGCATTATAATGAGTAAAATTCTTTCAATTTTGGAAGCCCACTTCTGACAATTATTTATATTATTATACTTTTTGACTTGTTTTACTTATATTTTGCCATTTTTACTTGTCTTTTTGCCCATTCACCCTCTTATATTAGAATCTAGGAATCAGTTTTTATTTAATATAAAGCACTCCAGAACAATGCATTTAAAAACCACACAACAATACAACTTAGAACAACAACACAGAAAGTACAATGCAAAATAATTAAATCCATCCTTTTTTCTGAACCCACATAATCCAGTTGTAGCATTATATAGGCTGGAGCCAAACCTGGCAACACTGAACAGTAGGTAAAAACCAACCCTTAACAGGGTACCAGTCCAGCCCAGGCCACACTTACATGTAGGGAGTCAATTTAGAGTTGTCAATAAATACACTCCTTTTTGGTATGCAGAAAGAAAATACTGTGATACACAGACAGAATATGCCGAAATGTGAAAACAGTCATAAATATAATACATTAGAGGGAAATAATCAGGCTAGGAAGATTAGCAGAACATACTTCAAAGTACCTTGACATTAAGAGCTGATAAGATAACGCAATCAAGTCTTCTTCAGTTTGGTCTTTACAGGATAGTAGGTTAGAAGATTCTTGTTAATGACAATTCAAGATGTGCAAAGAAGCACTGGAAAATGAATGGTAACAGTGATGAAGCCTTGCAGTATAGACCCGGGAGATGAAAAAAGTCTGATGGTAAAAATAAATTCACACCTGTAATATGACATTTAAAAAGGGAACCAGAAAGCCTAGTTTCCTTCCAGTCATTTGTATACCGTACAGTATTTGAAATGTGCTTTTCTTTTAATAAAAATCAAGATACAGAAGTGGATCTTTTGCCTTCCACTATATAATGATCATTTGTAGGTAGTGATTTGTAGAATAAGTACTGCATTCTGGCTTTGGTGCCCACTTGACTTATGGGCTGAGTTAAGTTGAAATTAATCTATGTAATTGTACTAAATCATGACTAATATTGAACAAGGAGATATTATATGTGAAAAAAAATTAAAAAGAGAACTGAAAAAGCGATTTAAGTTGTTCTTATCCCAGTTTCCAAGCAGTGACATGGAAGAAGGCCCACAGTATTAGAGTACTGTTCAACATTTCTTTCTGCTTTCTAAAGTAGGGTTCAATCCCTAGTGTCAGCTCACGGCCTGTGTAGGTTGTCTCTGGGTACTTTTTGGTTTCCTTCCACATCTGAAGGACATACTCATTGGATAAACTAGGGTCACTAATGTGGCCTGCTGCAGATGTGTGCATGTTGAGTGCCTCAAAGTGAGCCTGCACCTTGTTCCGGTTCTTTTAAGGCCTCAGTGGCCTAGGGTCTCACAGCTCAGCACTTGTCCAGACAGGGTTACGTTTTCTAGGTCATTGCAGCTCTAGGTTACCCCAGTGTATGTTAAAATAGGAACCCTTTTTCCTGTGCCTTTCTTAGCTTAAGCGACAGGCTCCTGAAACTCTAGAGAAGGAGAAGTTTTGTGTGAGTGCTGCTCTAAAAAGAAGTATAATTTATCACCTTGATACTTCACTAGATTCATCACCTGCTAGCCATGCTGCTGCATGGTGTTGCATAAAAAGCCTTTGTCCATTTGGGAGGTCATGAGCTTATATCCTATGATACTGTGGTGTGTGACACAGCTAAAACCTGTCATCTCATTTCTTTGTGTAAAATTTGGTTATACTATGTTGCACACTTCATGCAATTAGTTTGCTTTAAACTTTCAGGAAAACAATTAGAGCTAATCTGTAATTGCTTTCCGTGTGGATCGAGAATGAAATCAACCACAACCACACGTTCCTCCCAAAATGCAAACTGTAAATAATGTGAATAAAATAAAAGTTATACATCGTAACTCCAAAAATTCTGAAAGCAAGTGAATGCGCTGAACTAGCATTACTGTGGAAGATTGTGAGTTCGCTTCCCGGTTCCTCCCTGTGTGGATAGCGCTTTGAATACTGAGAAAAGCGCTATATAAATGTAATGAATTATTATTATTAGCATTGTGAAACAAAGAGTCATACTGGTTTTCATGATGTGTCAATGACTGAATCCTCAAAAAGACGTCAGCATATTGTTTGGAGATGCGAGCATAGCTGTGCTTTATTTATAATAAATTCTCAAGCACAATGTTTTTCATGTGTTTTTCTGTAGATAATGTGTTTAGTTTGATTGTAGAATGTTAACAGACATAAGGTTTTGATAGTCCTTTAGGCATTTCCCTCCGAAAGGCTAAGATGTTATATCTACCCTTGTCAATGAAAGCAACAATAAAATTGTAGTTGTTGTAATATGAGAAGCTGTGAATTGTGTGCATTCATTAAAGGCAATATATAGTCTTGAAAACACAGTTGGGCTTTAGTCTTAGCTTTTGCATGGTATGAGGGATATGAGGGTTGGAGTCCGAGGGACAGTGATGTTGTATTTTTTTTTCTTTGACTTATGCCCTATAATTTTGTTTTTCCTTCAGAGGATGAAAACTCCCAGCATCGTTTCATCTTGTTGGCTGCCAGGAAACGCATGAAGCTAGCTGCAGAGAAGGTGAGATGATTTGCATGTGATTTCCATTTGAGACATTTGGTTTCCCCTTTTACAGAAAGATGATTCTTGGTTCAAATGCAAGTGTGTGCAGTAAATGAGCTGAGAGTGGCGCTGCAATGGCTGCTGTTTATTTATGTATTTTTTTCGTTACGAGCCTTAGGCAAATGTGGGAGAAAGCCGGCAGCAGGTGACATTTAATCATACCAACCGTTTGCTTTCATTGTTGAGAGGCAAAGGTGCCGAATTGATGTGCTGGATATGGAAAGGAAATACAAATGAGGATGGAACAAAAAATGGGCATTGAAACAAACTTAGTAAATGGAGCACTCCAAGAAATTGCCATGGAATGTATGGCATGAGATTAGAGTGATGTAGTAGTTGTGCCTATCACCTGCAACTTTCTTTATCACATCATTTTTTTTTTTCTTTAATCAATGACATTTTGAAGACCTTCTCTGGAAGAAAATAGTCTAAGAATAGGATAGAGGTCATTAAAGAACAGTTGTCAAAGACTGTGCCCTTGTTTGGAATCGGGTTTAGATTAATTCAGGGTAGTTTTTTTTTTCGCTCTCTTTCTTAACCCTTACCTCAATGGTCCAAGCTTTGGCTTTTGTTCTTGGAAGGGAGTGGTGTGTTTGGCGCTATGCGTGGCATGTTCTGAAAGCCCTTGTTATTTGCTTGATGAGCTGGTTTAACTGCACCTCATCCAGCTTTCTGGGCTTCATTGTTTAACACTGGAGGAGTTAGTTTGCATACGGGCTAGCCCGGCTCTAGCTTGCAAATTGCGACACCCTAGTAAGGAGATTTTTTTCCCACCTCTCCCACTGAGGCTTGTAGTTGTTGTTTTTTTTTTTCACCATATTTGAGCATGCATCAAACTACTGTGTGTAGACAGGGTGGTTACCCTTGAATTGCAGTCATGCTCTGACCACCTCCTCCCCCTTTTTCCTGCCTTCCATTGTTGCTTATTCTTAAAATTGCTTAATTGTTTCTAAAGCCAGGAGGAATAGCAGAAGGTTGCACATTAATGAGTCACAGACATAAAAAACAAGGCTTTAGAAGCCACGAGCTCCACCAGTATGGCTACACTTTGTCTGCAAGTCCATTTTCCCTCAGGAAAGTTACTATTTGCAAAGGCCTTTCTGTGAAACTGGCTGAAAACCCCAAAAAGTAGTATAAAAGTGTTCAATTCTTATTTTAGCTAAACAGCAAACAGCTCACCTCCAGCTGACATTTGACAGAAACCCGTTTTTCTTCTTGTTGTGATAGGCACCAGGCCCTCCTTTTCAGAACGAAAATCAGTGAAGACTTAAAGATTTGTGGCGGGCTCCATAATATAGTATAAGTGGCATCTTCAGCATTTTGTTGTTCTATGGTTAACAGTAATGTGATGCTCAGAAAAATGGAAGCAGCAGAAAAATTCCACCCGTCTCAGTTAATAATTCAAAACTTTGTGTATCGCCTCTGTTAATGAGTCTGGATTTTCTAAAGGAGGACCAAAATAGGGAAGTTTAACAAATTGTTTAAATTAGGGATTCAGCACAATTTCATCCTTCAGTGAAGGGAGGAGGGAAGGCACAGTGGTTAGTTATGTTGCTGCCTTACAACTCTGCAGTCCTAGTTTTAAATCCTTCCCCAGCTGCTGTTTGTATGGAACTTGCACAATCCCTTTCTTGCTTTGTGTGAACTTTTCTCCAGGTTATTCATTTTTTTTTCTTTCAAAGATGTGCACTTTTAGTTTAATTGATATCTCTAAACTGACTGAGTATGAGTGAGTGTGGGTATGTGAGCAGACCCTTTAGTGGATTGGTACCCTGTTCATTATGTTGTTAAGGTAGGTGCCATTTACCACTGAAGTTGAACTGCAACAAGTGGGTTAGTCCAGTGTTTCTCAGGTTAAGTCCTGGGGGCCCCCTGTGGCTGCAGGGTTTTGCCCCACCCATTTCTTCTCTTAATTGGACTTCTACCTTAATTAGGCAAAATGCTATTTCCCAGTTTCTGTATTTTTGCATCCATCCAGAAATTACAGACTGATTATACTATATTTTTACTGAAAGAAGCAGGACTTTATATGTGCTCAATGGGTAAAAAATGTATTCTGTTTCTTTTTCATTTTTTTAATGTTTAAAGTTATTTAGGCAGTTATTTACTAATAAGCATGTATGTGGGTAAAACTAAAATAGTTTCTACTTTCAGAGTCATTTGTGCTGTGTCTCCTCTGCTCTTCATTCATTTTCCACATTCAGATACAATTAAGAAAGCAAAGTCCACAGAAAAAGTGAATTAAAAAATAAAACAAAGTGGGATTTTAAAGATACAGTGTGACAAAAGCCGCTATATCAGCACTCAACCCAACACAGACAGACGTAGGAGGCACACTGATAAAACAAGTAAATGATTTTATTTTATTTTCTTCGCCTGTGGGTAACGCATTCCCTATTCCCACAGACTCAATATAGTCCCAATAAGCACAAGCCCACACAATTCTTCTTCTCTTTCTCCACCACTCCTCTCCGGCAAGCCTCGTCTTCTCCTCCCAACTCTGGCTCCCGGAGTAGTGGCTGCTGGCTTCGTTTAGAGCCCACCTGGAAGTGCTCCAGGTGTTTGATGACCTATTTCTAGTTCCACTTCCAGGTGTGGCGGAAGAGCTGCCCACACAGGCTCAGGAACCACTCCAGCTCCCCCTGGCGGCACCCCCGGATCCCAACAGGGTTGTAGAGAACTCTATCTCCCATTGAGTCCTGTGGGAATCTAAGGCACCACTGCCACCCAGGGGGGCTGCCATCTGCCATCCTGGGGGAGGTACTGTTCAGTCCCTGCTTGTTTCCCCGGACCATATAAAGAAGAGGTGTACCGGCCATCTGCCACAACAGAAAAAATACAAGTACGTCTTAATTGTCCTATAAATGTAAATCTCATACTTCTGCATTGTTCTACATGCAAAATAAAATTAAAAAAATGGGTCAGCTAATTAAATTAAACTGATTGAGAAGCTGGTTGGAACAAATACTGCAGCCACAGGAAGCACAATGGGCTGAACTTGAGAATCACTGGGTTAGACAATGGATGGATGGTATCAAGGGAGGAACTGCATGTTAGAGAATGACATAATTATAAAGGTCTGGCCACGTCATTCTGTTTGGCAATTCCTTAACCCTGCGGGTACGCTTTTCTTATATCTTTTTAAAGATTTTCACTATTTAGAGTCTCCTTGTGACAAAGAGGAAATGAACCCTGTCCACCCTCATCAGGGGAATGCACTAAACAATTCTGCATCACCCGGTAAAAATGGAAACCTTTGTGGCCGCTAACCAGTTGCACCACATTTCCACTCCTGAGCACTTTCAGGACTCTACGTTCAAAGCAAATGGTCTCACCTCCCTGTTGTCTTCAAATTGTTTATTTGTTAATTCTGGAATAGTGAAACTCAGTTGTCTTTTCCTATTCTTAAGCTCTAATAACTTATATGAAATGCCTTTTTTTGGTCTGAGAGCACCCCAGGCTAGGTCATGCATGCAACTTGAGCTTATCTATATTTGGTGGCCCAATACTTGGAGAGTTTGTTGACTTTGGGGCTTGCTCCCATAATCACATCACCTTATTTTAGTTTTTAATTCATTAAGTAAAACTGTTGATATAATATCTATCAGTTGGTCCAAGAATCATAAATTATTTTCAAGAATGGCAGGTAGTTAGGTGTAATGGCTATGGCATTAGCCATTAAACCCCAAGCGGCTGGTTTAGTTGCTGCATTTGACACACTGTATTACCCTTACCAAGTCACCTAACCCAGTTGTTCCCCATCAGCACCCTCAGGCTCTGACCCACTAACTTGCCCATTGGTAAATAAGAGCTTAATAAGCCAGAATTCCAGGAAAGGCAGAATTCAAATTGTGATCATGACTGTGATTTAAATCTTAAAAATTAAGACAAAAAACAATAAATCATGTTCATGTAACACACATTACAATAAAAATTTAGAAAGCCCAGTTTTGTCATTTTTGCATTGATGCCTAAATATTGAAGCTTGAAAATAACAGTTTTCTTAATTTAGGCAGGAGTTCACTCAAAACCAGAAGTTGTTTGGGACAAAAACCAGCATCCGACTTAGCTGAGCCTCAGATGGCCCCCAGGATACTGAACTTGGGAACCACTTTCCTAACCAAACTGTTTCAATGGTATAAAATCCCAGTAAGCAGTTGTATCCTAAACTTGTAAGTTGCTTTGAGTAAAGTCATTGACCAGGTGTAAAAGTAATACATTTTTTAATTTAAACTTAGGAGTCAGTGTTTCAGCAATATACTGCATACATTTCTTAAAAGTTTAAAACATAAAAAGTAATATGTTGGTGGTTGAAATGTGGGAAAAGCAAATGTTAAGGAGTGAACAGAAGGATAGCTGGGGTTTAAGACACCCCTGTCAGCCATTGTGGCACTTCTCACTTGTGACATTCTCTCTCTCTGGCTCTTCCCCTCTCATGCCTACTCTTTAGCTGATTCCCTTTGGCTCTGTCTCTGTTTTCCATGGTAATAACACATTTTAACACATGGAATCTGGAATATAGTGCGATTGTCTTGTTCACACTCACTGTGTACTACTAGTAGTAGTAATAGTAGTAGTTTAAGTAGTTGTATTTTTGTGTTAGTTTGGTCCATTGATTTCAACTATTTTGCCCAAATCAATGGAAATTCTTTTTAGTTTGATTACAACTAGAGCCCATTTTCTCAGCAGAGCAAGTAAATTCAGGACCGTTTCTTTTGGATTATATACTATTTTACTGTTCTTGAAAACTGTGTTGCAAAATTTCACCTCGGCTAAGTCTGAGGCTAGCTCCATTCAATTACCAGAGAGTTTGCAAGCAGCCAATACTTGGGAACAAAGAAAATTAAATTTCCAGCTTCTCTGTGTTTTACTCAAATTGTATCATAAAATGCCATCATGATGGTTTTTATGGTTGACCTGGGAATTATGCAAATGGTGATTTCCCAAGAACCATAGTGGATCTTAACATTTGAAATTGTATCGGTGCAACATTGTGAATTTAACTGTGGTCAAAGAGATGCAGTTGCTACCAGAATAAATCCTCCAGAATATAACCTCCAAGATTTTTCTTTTATTTGGGTGTGATAAACACCATCTCCGTCAACATGTGAAAATAAGTGTGGTGTCTCTGACTTTGTTGTAAAGTTGTTGTTGTAATAATTTATACTTTTATTTGGTAATTGTTATTTACTGCATGGCTGCACAGCAGTCAGTGTCCCTGTTTCACAACTCCAGGGTTCTGGGTTTGAATCTTTGTGGAGATTCTACAAACAGGTTGATAAGGTTTATTAGAAACTCTAAATTGGTCTCATATGTTCGTATGCCTGTAAATATGCCCCATGCTAGAATCTTATCTAAGGTTATGTGGCGTCTCGTTTTCATAGATGATTGGGTGGATATTTTCAAGCTTAACTATAACACAGAAGGTCTGCTTTTGAAGTAAACTGAAATTTTATATTTTTATTTAATAAATACCATAGTCACATGTACTCAAACTATTATATTTATGGTGTTTTTGATAATTTGCAAAAGCAGTAAAGAAAAGGTGAAAATGGCCCTAGGCAAAGTGGGTTAAAATATATTGGCATGAAAGCAAACACGAGCACCTGACGGCAAACTTGCTTTTAAACTAAACTGCTAATTTGCTTAAATCACCAGAGCTAAACAAGCTTGACTAAAACTCTGTTCTCACCTTTCAACTTACTATAGATGTACCCATGCTATGTAAAACCTTAATGTTGAACTTCTAGCAGGGTCTGGTTCTGTACTACTGCTATAGAGTGTTGAAAGTTCACTAAGAAAGTCTTGATAGTTTCTTACAGCTTAAAGGTCACACTGTTTCCTTAGGCTATTGTACATATATTGCCATAAGTACTCACAGTCAGAGTGACTGAAGATGTACAAAATGGTTTGCTTTATCAAGTGACTAAATACTGGGGAGGAATAAACAAAAACAACAGCTCCAAATACATATAAACAATAAAATAATAAATCCTATTACCATTTTGGCCTGCCTACACAGACTTTATTTTCTGCATATTAGGTATGGTTGGTTTTCCCACATACCTACCATAAGTAACGTCAAGCAAATGCTCACCCCATATATCGCTCTCTTAAGGCCTTGTTACATTACACGACTTTTCCAGCAATTTATAATCTCAGACTTTGTTTACATAACCTTATGTAGTCATGTAGTCTGACAAACCTGGCAACTAAGTCTAACAAAGTCTGCATCTCACCTCAACAACAAAATTCAACGAGTTTATTTTTGTCTTAAGTTATAGGTGTGGGCAGTGTGTGTAAGAGATGAGAATCAATAAGCACTCAGCTGGAAGTACAATGCATATATAATTCAGGAATAAGGAACATGGCATTTTTTGCATCTCGCATACAGAAGAGAGGTTCATCTGTCCAATGTCTCATGTTTTATGTACTGCAACAGAGGGAAAAAAGGTTGAGATTGAGGCTGAACTTGCTATACCTGCATATAAAGCATATGTACCGCACCAGCTCTGTCAGGCAGCATGTTATTGGCAATAAGAGAAAAGGGTGAAAGTGGTGAAACTGAGCTGGAATGTTGTCACAGGGTCATGTATTTTGCCAGGCCCTGCAATTTCTAGTCCTGTCATCTGACATACTCCGGCGACAAGATCACAAGATCACAGTCGTCAAGTTTGACATCTCCTCTGAGTTATGCAATGTGCCACTGGCTTTTTTCTCTCTCTCTCCTTCCTTCTTCCTCACAATTCAAATCTCTCTTCCTCTCATAAGCGAGCTTTTTCCCAAACTTGTCTTCTGAGGGTAGGTTCAAGGAATGTTCTGATTTAAGTTGGTTTTAATGCTTGACTCACTGTCATTTCTTCACTAGTTTCTTTGGGTCAAGGGAGGCACTACTTTGGGCTTCCAAAAGAATATATATCCAGTTTTCAGTCCAACTGTGAGCCTTCCATTACTTTCAGAGCTATTTAGCTTCATAGCTTCTTAATGGAGGAAGTTGATAGTTTCCCAGCCTGTACCTGTGTGCTGCCATTTATCAGCACAGAGGCCTTTTACCATTTATCACTTAATGAGCTGACAAGATGATGTGTATTGTCACTACCGGTGCATGACTTATTTTCTTTCCTATTAATTTGTTTGATATTCCCCTAATCTTTGTCACCTTCAGACTCTGAAACCAATTGTCCATCGAGTAACTTACCAAAACATAGGCACCCAGTGTATTTCTAGTCATGCCTGCCCCAGAAGTAAATTAAGCAGGTTTGAAAATGTTTTGGTGCTGGTGAAGGCATTCCAAAACTCAAAATAAACTCAAAGAATCTCACGCAAAGTGAAAGAGGGTGACTTTTTGACAAAAAATAAACATACAAGAAGAGGTAGAATCAAAGGAATTGTAATAACAATAGATGAACAGATAAAGATACCAAAGCCCCTTTCAGCCTGCATGTATAAAGTGTCCTTCTCAAATCCGTGGGGAGGCTTCTTCATTCACCCTAAAGGAACCATGAATAGAAATTTCTTCTTACCGCATTGTCTAGGTCCATTCTCTCTGCCAGGACATGCTACTGACAGTGCCTTATCCATAGTATTGCTTATTTTGTTGTGGTCACTTTTACTAGATTATATATATATCCATCCATTTTCCAACCCGCTGAATCTGAACACATGGTCACGGGGGTCTGCTGGAGCCAATCCCGGCCAACACAGGGCACAAGGCAGGAACCAATCCTGGGCAGGGTGCCAACCCACCGCAGGACACACACAAACACACCCACACACCAAGAACACACTAGGGCCAATTTAGAATCGCCAATCCACATAACCTGCATGTCTTTGGACTGTGGGGAGGAAACCAGAGCTCCCGGAGGAAACCCACGCAGACACGGGGAGAACATGCAAACTCCACGCAGGGAGGACCCGGGAAGCGAACCCAGGTCCCCAGATCTCCCAACTGCGAGGCAGCAGCGCCACCGTGTCACCCTTATATATATATATATATATATATATATATATATATATATATATATATATATACACAGTATATGTATGTATATATATATATATGTATATACAGTATATGTATGTATATATATATATATATATATATATATATATATATATATATATATATATATGTATATACAGTATATTTATCAAACTGTATATGCATGCATCCTGTGCATTTAGACAGTGTTCATTCTGAAAGGTGCAGTATGAAGTTAAAATTGACTTTTTTTTCAAATAACACTAAAGCCACTGAGACTCTGTGCTTAGCTCAAGGTTTAGTGCATTTTCCTCCATGAGGTAATATGAGATCAGTCTAACTTTATATCCTATTTTACGTCTTTCATTCTCTGTGCATAGAATCTGAAAGTGAGAAGTAACAGTGGAAAGTCCACATGAAACCGATTTACCTAATCTGTAAGCATGTGCGATTTTAGCTTATTAGACTAAATAATTATTCAGATTGGACCTCTGGAATCTATTTGCTACATTAGACTGCTGCATATGATAATGATGGGATAAAAAAGACATAAAAACAACATAAGCAATACAGCTTGACTTGTAGTTCAATATGATTGTCCATCGTTCATGTTTTGCCTCTATTCCAATGAAAGATGACTCATTGTTCCATTTTTTCAGTTAATTTGCATACACAGATACAAGAAGATTGTTTTGGTTACATTTACTTCAAGACAGAAACCAATACTGCATAAGACACCAGTTTTTCTTGGGGCACACTCACAAACAATCATATTGGCCAGTACCAGGCCAAGGTAATCTAATACTGACATATTTATGTTTTACAAGAAGCCCAGTTGAGTACAGTGAGAGAATGTGCCATCTTCACATGGATCAGGCCCACAACTGAACCTATGTGTCCTGGGAGCTCTGAGGTAGCAGAGTTAGCCCATGTAATCTCAGCATATGATAGAAGAAAGAAATACATAAATAATGAGATATGTTTGGGCATGCCAACCTCCCGTTCGGTCTGCTAAAGAACATATGAAGATTATATTTGTGTTAAACAATTAAAGTATAATCCCAAAATAATATTATGTGAATCAGAATATACTGTATACTAAGCAAAGAAAAATATTACACACATGAATACCTTGTCATCATCATATTAAGTGTGGAATTAGTGAAAATGGAGAGGCTTAGGTTTTATCTTTTAATGTAACTCAGTTAAAGCTTGTTTTTCAATGGTCATGGGAGTAAACTCCAAGAAGAGATGCCTAATGTACATGCAACAAATGGCAAGTCATGAATAGTATGTAACTCAATGTATGCTTTAGTGGATACTTAGATGTATCTTTTTTGTAAACTAGCTGTAGTTCAGTAACAACATTTACTTATTTTATGTCTGTCTGGTTTGGCTTTTTTTCCCAAATCATACTGTAACAAAAGGTGATACTCTTGTAGCACATTCTTTTTCCTACAAAGAGGCCATAAGGTATAAAAAACTGAATGAACAAAAGGAGTAACTAAATCATAAAATAAAAGACAAATATGTTAATCTGTAGCCTGTCTGTGCTTATCTAACAGGTATTGATCGCTGTCTGTCAAGCACAACAACCTAACCCACTTGGCTATCTTATGGTACCCATCTCTCCTTCTCTTCACCTTCTCTTTAGTGTGTCCTCTTTACCTCTTGTACCATAGGTATGAATATTTTCCTGTGTTGTATGCCATTTGTGGAGTGAAAATTTATTTTGAATACTTGGTATTAAGTCAAGGCCCTTCAGTGCTTCAAGAGTGCATCTTCTCTTGCCTCTTATTCATGATCTCATTTGACAGGTTATGAAAATGCACCTGATGTTTTGAGGGTATCTAGATTGAGAACCTAAGAGTTGCATCTGTTGTTTGCTGATTGAGCTCATTATACAATGATCACTTCACACTGGAATGATCCCAGCAGACTATGATGTGGTTCAGGAGTGAATTAGTGCCTTGTGATCTGAAGTCATAGTTTTCTGTCTTAGAAAAGTGTGACAAGTTCGCAGCAGGTAAGAAAGGAGCAGTTTCACCAAATAGATGGGTTCAAGTATCTTGTAGTTTTGTTCACGAGTGATGGTAGAGATTATAGTGAGATTGACAATCAAATCAGTGCAGCAACAGCAGTTTTCTGAATGTTGTGTATGGTGGTGATGTGGGAGATAAGCCTGTGGACAGAGCTGTTGATTTACTGGTCAATGTACATTCCTCTATTCTTCTATGGGAATGAGCATTGAGTAGTCACTGAAAGAAAGAGATCATGGGTACAAGTGGTGAAAATGAAGTTTTTGTGCAGGGTTTTTTGGGTCAATTCTCGATGACAGGGTGAGGCATGTAGCAATATGTAAAGATATCAGAGTAGAGGCACTACTTCTCCACATCAACAAGAGCCATTTGAGGTGGTTTAAGCATGTAGTTATGATGCCCCCTTAGCACCTTGCTTATGCACAAGGCACAACCTATGGGATGAAAACCCAAGGGCAGACTCAGGATATGCAGCAGGGTTATATCTATGAACTGTTGTGGGAGCATCTGGGTAGTCACCAAGAAGGGCTTAAAGAAATAGCTGGAGATAGGGAGTCCTAGTCATCCCAGCTCAGCATGTTGCTACTGTGATCGGCACCAGAAAAAATGGAATAAAAATGGTGAAGGTAAGGTGTAATTACTTAAGTTAGTGTAACTCTTAAAGTAAGATGCACAAAACACTGTTCATTTACTCTCACCGTGGTCTGACATGTTTGGATGTGAAGTGAGGTGTTCAAGTTTTAAACTCCATTTAGACTAAAATATTCCAAAGTATTCATTGAGGTTCATCGCAAAGCAGATGACACCACAAAGCAGGCAATCCAGGGCTGCCTGTGCTGGATTTCCTAAAATATTCCTAGATTTATATGACATCCTTTTATATTCCCAACTATGAGCAGCAAATTGACCAGAATACAAGAACCATCCCAGCTCTGGAAGTGATTTAAAAAGGCAGAACTAAATAGATCAAAGCATGTGTGCAGGACCTCTGGTTACAGCCTCAATACTCAATTAACGGAATAAACAACAGATCATGAGCCACAAAGTAAACCAAAAAAGTATTGCCTGAAGACAATTACAGGCTTGCATGGGTCCATATTTTATGTAGTGTTTGCCATATTTAAACAGAAGAGGTCTCCTGTTGTATTAAATCAATATGGGATGTTGTCTCAAATTTAAAACAATTGAATCTTGATAATTAAAATACCATTTAGTTTCGCTATAACATTATACAGCACTTTATGATGCTTTGTTATATAATTTGGATTATGTACTGAGAAATTATCTGATATGTAGACTATTTTAAAAATAGGTGAGGAGAATGAAAGCATTCAACAATGAGTGTTTAACAGAATTAATCTTCTGTACTTACATATGTCTAGGCAATAACATCAAAACAGCCTGTTGGTCTATGAAAATGTGATGACGGTTAGTGAGGACAGTTGAAGAGTGCACCAGTTTTTTTGCGCTAGTCTAGCCAGCTATCCTCAATTTCCTTTCCCAGAATTGATGTTACTTTCTATTTTAGTTATATGCAATGCTCATAAACTTTTGTGTTTTCAAACTAATTTGTAGGTCAGCTGTTTTAAAACTGAACTGTTTTATTATTTTTTTGATTTAAACTCAGAAAAAAAAGATGTAGTTGTTTGAGAAGAGAAGGAGAGATTCCACTTTTAGTACATTTTTGCAAGACAGTTGTAGGAAAAACACTGTCATTATACCACTACAAAGTGTTTTACAGAGGAAGTATCATTAAAGTATAAAGCAGTTAACTCAGTATAACAGTACAGCTGAATGTCTTGAACAACAAATAACTTTAAGTGAATGTCATAGATAAAATATAAAGAAAAAAAGACTTATGGACGGATACCGTATGATACTTTCTCATCTCTCCCAAATGGCCTTATTTAGCCACCCATCTATACATATGTGTAATGATTGCTCTTGTCAACTGGACTAAAAGGCCTCAACCATGGTCAACATACTAGTCTTTTCTTTCAGGCCATTTACAGTATAACAGGAGTGCCACCCCTTTCCTCCTCCAGTTCCACTGAACACTGCCTTTCCAATCATTTTGTTTTGCCTTTTTTCTTGTTCAGAATCCTAAAGAGCTGAAATTTAGAATCAGATGAGACATACAGTATCTGGAAGCAGCCTAGAAATAGACTTTTGTTCATCACATAGGTCACACATGGTTAAAGTCACTCTCACCATGCCATTTTGCTGTCATCAGTAATTTTTTGAATTTTATAGGGAATTGGAATTACAGAAGTTTGATTTTTGAGTTTTATATCTATATCACAACCAGCCATCACAGGGAATTCCCCCACCTGAGGAATCTTAATTTGCTGCATATCCATCCTGTACTCATTAAGCTGTTTCAGGTCACTCTATATTAGTAATAGAGTAATAAATAGGAATAATTGTCCTAGGGCTGTGGAGGATGCTGGGGTTTCAGGTTTTTGTTAGCACCAAACTCTCAGTCAGTAGCTAATTGTCACCCATAAATTAGCCCCTCCCTGAGATGCTTTTCACTGCATTCAGGGTACCTGGCATAGTAAATTCTTCTTAATTTTTGTTCATGGTAGTGCTACTTGTATTGCTTTTAGAGCTTATCACAGAAGCCCAATTTCTGTGAAAAAAGAAATAATTTATGATTTACAAAAGGTACAGATGTGAAGTACAATGCGCTCTTTATTAGAATAGCAGCCATGTTGTTATTGTCACTTTGTTACTCCTCACTGTAAACTGATCTGTTCATGGCCTTTAATAAAAATTCTTGAAAATGTTCTAAATCTGCAGTAATGTCTTCTTGTGAAAGCCACATTTTGTTTGCAAAGTCATTTATACAGTATGCCTTAAGAAGTCAGTTAAGTAAATGTAATGAATTATTATTATTATTATTATAGTGTGCATTAAAATAGAATAACAGAAACATGTAGCCCCCCTGCCATAAACAATTCAGCTGCATACTTAGAGGCATTACAATAAGTAAAAAAGAAATCGAATCCCACCAATTATACGGCAGTACAGTTTTGCGTCATCTTCAGAAGTGTTAGATGGGTGAAAAGCGGTGCTGAAGGCCAGTCTGAAGTTTCTACCATTTGAGGGAGCTGTATGTCAGTAGCAGGATCTTCCAGAAAAATAAAATTATAAGGGCTGCAATGTTTTATAATGCACAGTATTGTTAATTTAATTTACTGTGCACATTTTTATTTAGGAGAACTTACTCCTTTCTTTCTCTCTTCAAAGAATACACACTCTTTTTGGTGCTGTGCATGTCTGCGTGTAGTGTTTGCACTGGTAAAGAATACTGTAAGTAATTCAGGACCACTGGCTGTAGAAAACCTGAACAATGTAACATTTTCTCAGCGCACTGTGAGGTCTCTTTTTTTGTTGTTATTTACAGAGCTATTTCTTGGGATCTTTCTATGATCTTTAATTATGTATAAAATTCCCAGGGGTTTTCACTGTGACTCTTCTGGATTTTTAGAACACTTTTTCATTTCATCATTTGTTTTTCTTAAGTGTATAAGTTATATGTTGTCATTCTTCAGTTACAGTTGTAATCTTCATTTGTATTTTATTTTTAAGTTGCAATGTAGTTCACTCTTACAATATTAACAAACTTTATAAAATGAAGTTGTTGCGCCTGCCATACCATTGAAAGCCAGTTCATTCGAAAAACAAGTCAACTTCACCAAAAGCAGAAACCGTCACTTCAAGTCTGGTTCTCCAGAGTGATTACCCTTCGGCATAATCTCATAGTTTTGGTTTTGCCAGCTTTAGCAGAGCTCAGGAAAATTTAATTGAATTTTGCGAGACTCTTCAGGGGCAAAAAAGAAAATTGCAGTTAACAGATGATTTAGAGAGTATGTAGGGGTTAAGAAAAATGTCAAAAAAAATCCACAGGTTAGATTAGAAAAATAAAAGCAACAGTGAAGGAACAAACATAATAAAAAAAAGACAAAAGATGAACTTGTTAGCAAGGTTCCAGTCAAAGCATCACTGTTCTCCCACACTTCTTTTTTTTATGCAGAGTATCAGAACTCATTTGGAAGCCTCTGTTTAGTAATAACACATGCTAGAAAAAAGTCATGAAGATGGAAAATTGAGAAAAGTCAAATATTTTTAGAAATGTGCTCCCCTGTCATCAGAATGTAATAGAGAGTAGAAATTGCTGGCCCATGTGCAGCTCATAAAAATCATAAATACAAAATACTATCTATCTATCTATCTATCTATCTACTAATGCATATACACTGTGCTCCAAATTAATCTATCAGGTTTCTATTTCTCTTTATTTTAAATGTGTGGTTCTTGTTCTTTTTTTAAATATTCCTGAGTTCTATCAGTGTACTAAAAAATTGACTGTCCCACTTTAACACTGGCTAAAAGGTTGGAATGGAATCCACAGGTTTGCAGAAGAAGGGCTTGTTTCAAATTCTAGCCTAGTCACGGTTTATATGGAGCTGGCACTTACACCCCATGTTTATAGATATAGAATATAGATACCATAGTTTCTTTGATTATTTTTATCAGCTGACAAGAATACTGTTTAATCCATCAATGCAAAATTTTACTTAGATTTGTTTTATTGTTATTTATTTTTAGAATGGAAATTTCCTGAATATTCTTGTAGTGAGAAGTCAAGCAAAATGGCACCTTTTATTGGATAACTAAAAAGATTACAATATGCAAGCTTTCGAGTCAACTCAGGCCCATTCTTCTGGCAAGATGTAATCAAGAAGGGGCCCGAGTTGCCTCGAAAGCTTGCATATTGTAATCTGTTTAGTTATCCAATAAAAGGTGCCATTTTGCTTGACTTCTCACTACATCCATAATGGCAAACACGGTACAAAACCCTAGTACTACTGAATATTCTTGTAATAAAAAAAAAAAAAAATGTGAATTTCCCCTTGGGATTAAATCTATCTATCTATCTATCTATCTATCTATCTATCTATCTATCTATCTATCTATCTATCTATCTATCTATCTATCTATCTATCTATCTATCTATCTATCTATCTATCTATCTATCTATCTATCTATCTATCTATCTCATTCTGTTTTCTTTGTTAGCCTGAAGGACAAGGGCTATTTAAGTGTCTGGAATTTTGTTTTCCCTCATATGCATTAAGATTGCCAAAACGGTATTTAGCTCTCTTCCATAATATATGTGTTTACATTGTACAGTATGCATAAATTTTAATGTTTTGTAATTTACTCTTCACGTATTACAAGAGTAAATGTATGTAACCTCACCAGACCTGTATTCAGTGAAGTGAACTGTACAACAGGAAACTAAATTAAACTGAACTGAATCTTTAGGCACACTTTGCTAGACTACAAAGTGTTTGACTTCTGATTCAGTCATCACCTCTGACTTACTGTGTGTCTTTCAACTAGTCCCTTAAAATGTAGAAACTTGCACTTATTTCCACTATATAAATAAAATACCTTATTTTGTCAGAGTGTATAAAATTGGAGCAAAATATAGAAATAAGGCTTAGTTCTGAAAATGTGGTCATTAGACTGTGAAATTGGACTCTTAACACATTTTTCTAAAGCATCTATTATTGTTAACATGTCAAGATTACTGAACATGCATTTATGGACCATAATTATCAGTGACAGGGAAAAGAGTTGCTTAAGGATTTTAATTGTTGAATTACTTGAGGCTTTTATCATGGGTGAGTCTAAGAATGGATGGGTGGATCGGTGAATACTTCTCTTGAAAGAGCAAATCACCCATTTTCAGTAAGACTTGTTTAGAAAGATGAGTTATCCTAAATTGTCCCCAGTGTGTGCTAGGTGTGTGTGGGTGTATGTGTGTGTGTGTGTGTGTGTGTGCGCTGTGGTGGGCTGGCACCCTGCCCGGGGTTTGTTTCCTGCCTTGCGCCCTATGTTGGCTAGGATTGGCTCCAGCAGACCCCCATGACCCTGTAGTTAGGATATCGGGTTGGATAATGGATGGATGGATGGAGTTATTCTAGTGTAAAGTCAACTTCACTACTAGTTTTTATGATGACTTCATGGGTCCACAGATACTTCAACTTCTTAACATGTTCCCTGTTTCACAAGCTCAAACAGTTATTAATGGTTTTTAATAATTGTAACACCCACAATATCCAAGGTAGCCTTCCAAAATTATTGAGTGGGGACAGATAGTGTTATGAAATAAGTAAGTGTATCTGAAGTGAGTTTAATAACACAGCTGGGTGTGTCTCAGATAATATATGTGGCCCAAGTAAGCAATACACTGATGAAACTCTGGCCAGGATTTTAAGCTTGTTGCCACCACAAAGAAAATTTCTGTGCATTATGCCTTCAAAATGTTATATAAGTGCATTTACAAGCTAATTCTACATAGAAGAGTGTTCTCAGAGTTTACATCTCTGTTTTGTATTTCAAAAATGTACAATATATTTGACACAATAGATAAAAAATGCTCAACTTTTCAACAAAATCTTTATTAGCGACGATCTTTGAAACTATTCATGGAGTTTTTGGCCAAGTATAAACATTTTCATTATGCTATCTTCGAGCTATTTGTCATTAATCATGGTGAATCTGTGGATATGTTCTAAACCTTTCCTATTCATAAATTTGATATTTAAAATAAATAAAGTTATTACAAGAGCTGCACATAGTTTTTTAATTAAGCATGGGTCTTCAGGGCACTAGTGAAGCAGTATAGATTGAAAGTATAAAATTATCCAGTAATGAATTAACAATTTTTTCTAAAATAAATTTTCCTTTAATATAATCAGGCATAGCTTCTTTGTTAGCATTGATGAAAATGTGGCTTCCATCCACAGCATTGACACTGTGATTAAGCTGCCATTTTACATTAAAACCATCAGTCATTTCATTCAAACGATCAAGCTTATATATCAATGTATGCTTTGTCTAGCACCTCATGCAATGCAATGAACACTTTTCTGACATGTATCTCCAAATAGATGGTTTACTTATTGCAAAAAAATTGAAAGGAGGAGGAGAGTGCGAGCATGCACTGATACAGTGCGTTGCCGCACCCACCACATGACAAACCACCTCAGGGTACCAAATTAGGACTCGAGCGCAGCTGTACAACAGATGACACCACAGCACCACACTAGTTTGAATGGAATGGAATGGAACAGTGTAAGTTTTTTTTACAGTGGCTGGAGTGCCAATCCTGCCATCAACCCTAAGTTTTCGCTTCAAGTTGGAGGTTCAGCTTGCAGTGCTGGATGAAGGTTAACGTCATACCCAGGATGGAGCAATTGCAGGTTAAGGGCCCAGCTCAAGGGCCCAATGGAGTGGAATCACTTCTGGCATTTACGGTGAGAGCATATGTATGTATGTATGTGTATATGCACAAGCCGTTGCTACCCATCTAAGAGTGAAATCTACGCAATCAATTTAGGCCTCACTGTGCACATTTGCAATGCGCCATGCCATCCATGTGTCTGTTATATGTCATTTGGTATGGGATTCGTAAAAGCAGCATTAATTTTTGTAATATAATATATTTGATATTAATAATAATATAATTGTAATAGATGTGATATATCAGCTTAGTCAATTTAGTGTCACCAATCCACCTAATCTGCATATCTTTGAGCTCTTGGAGGGAATCCATGCTGACACAGTGAGATCATTCAAACTTCATGCAGGGAGCACCCAGGATGTGAACGTTTGCCTCCATACTGCAGGGCAGCTGCGGTACCTCTGCCCTTCCGTTTCGCCACTGTTCCTCAACGTTCTACATAAAGTAAAACATTCCTGCCATAAATCGGTTCTTGATTTTTGTAGTGACTTGACTTAATGGTCATTGCAAAACACCATTTTAGAGCAAACTGTTCATTTAAATTCAAACACGTAGTTAGTAGGACTATTGTGAATTTTTGATTTCAATATAATAACACCTGGGCGGCACAATGGTGCAGTGGTAGCACCGATGCCTCGCTGTAAGGAGACCTGGGTTTGCTTCCTGGGTCCTCCCTGAGTGGAGTTTGCATGTTCTCCCTGTGTCTGCATGGGTTTCCTCGGGTGCTCCGGTTTCCTCCCACGGTCCAAAGACATGCAGATTAGGTGTATTGGCAATCCTAAATTGTCCCTAGTGTGTGCTTGGTGTGTGTGTGTGTGCCCTGCGGTGAGCTGGCGCCCTGCCCGGGGTTTGTTCCTGCCTTGCACCCAGCGTTGGCTGGGATAGGCTCCAGCAGACCCCCGTGACCCTGTGTTAGGATATAGCGGGTTGGGTAATGACTGACTTACTGACTATAATAACATCTGTAGCAGATCTTGTAAAAATGGTCAGTCAGAATGTAACAGTTTAAATATAACACTTTGATGTGTGTTCGAGGATTTAGATCAAAAGCAATATACACTGAATTGTGGTTTACTTTTAACTCATTACATACAGCAGTGACGTTTACAGGCTGCACATTTACATATCCCATGGAGTGAATTCTAATTTTTAAGCATTGAACAGATAAAAAATGTGAAAAGAAAAAAATACAGTGAAAAAGTGCAGTGTCTTCTTCCTCTATGCACTTTCCTTAGGGGATCCCTTTAGTAAGCTGTGTAAGCATTTAAACTGACCAGGGTATGCCTTTGCCCCCAGCTTGTGTTGTACATTGAGCTTTAAGTGGGCTGGTGTACTGTACTGGCACTTGTCTATTTGTGCTATGTGAACCAGGGTGTAGCTGCACATTGTGGTCTGATGTTGAAGGGGACATCCCAGTTCCCTGCAACACTGTATGCATTTTACCACCAAGCCAACCCATCCTACAACACATTCTTTGAAGTTTCGTATATGAGATTGCTGAACAATCGAATTCAGCTTGAATTTGAATGTATTTTATACTGCAATGAGAGGAATAAGAGGCCGAAAGAATAGGGAGAACTGTTGAAAACCCAAAGAGGCCACTTACTAACCACATCTTTGAGTTTCATCTGACTTTTGTTTTTCCAATTCACATCTCATTTTCTGTGCAGCTTGCCACCTTATCTCTTTTTCCTCTATTTACTCGCTGTCAAGCCCAATTCTCTGTGTGATTACTGTGTCAGCTAGTACAGTAGCGTGCTTCTGCTTGTGGCATTCATTTGCAAGAACTGCCTGCCCCATTTTTCTGCTCAATCACTACTGAAAAAAAAATGACATGCTTCCTAAACCTGATGTCACATAATATGTTTGTGTCATGGAATATGTCAGATTTGCCAATATCACCATGTCAAATCACACAACTGAAAATTCAGCCCATGTCACATTTACCAACCAAGTGCAGATCTTCCAGTAAAGTCATAATTGCCCCTTTCTCTGACAACATGTTACCTGAAGGATTAATAACTGCAGTGAGTTCAGCAGCGATCCCTGCCTTTTAATTCTTTTTTCCATTCTGTTATGATATGTAAAATATGAGATATCAGACAGACGAGCTTCTCTTGTTTTTGTGAGGTTCAAAACACACATCTTCCTTCTTCCTTGTCAGTCACACTCTATGCATTGTATTTCCGAAGGAGCATTCATTAGTTAATTTGGTTGCAGCTGTCCAGCATACATAGCCCACCCCTCCGACTAATGAGAAAATTAGATCTGTTTGATTTGTCACATTAGACACTGGGTTTTATGGGAGTGTGACAACCAAAAGCCTCTGACTGGCTAAGATTATATAAATTAAAGCTTGTCTGAAAATCACTGGAAAAGTCATCTAGTGTGACATAGCCTTTAGAATTCCCCACTGATTACAGCTTTATTATCAACAAATATTGAAAAATAAAATACAAGTGTCAGCTAATTTTCTGTTTTTTATAATATCACCAAATTTCAATTAAATCTATCAAGGCATTTTTGAGATTTGGGGGTATTTAGCTTTTCTTTTGTTGGGGGGGGGGGGGGGGGGGGGCGGGGCAGGGGTTACCTCTACATATTGATGAAATGTCCTTTCCCAGCAGTTACCTACTAACTTCGATTTACCGTCCTGCCAAATATCAGCTTTTTAACTAGCAGGATATAGTATTGTTGTTAAAATGTGAGTTAGTCAATCAGATTTGCATGATATACTGTATACTTTATATAGAAATAGATTGGCAGCTGCTAATTTCAAAAAAGAAGGAACGAATTCTTTGGAATTCTAACAATGGATTCCAGGTATGTTTTGTTACCAGTAGTAGCTACCAATGAATACTTGCAGACTCTGTGGACACCACAGGGGCTGCATTTAAAACCCTGCCTTAGAATAACTCAGTGAATCGGAAAGTTGACAGGTGCCATATGCTGATAAGTTTGGCTTTTTTGTTTTTAACTTTAGCAATGTGCACTCACACATCAGCTTGATTTAGAAACTGAGATCAGTGCAAAATGATTGTGCTGCAGTCTGATAATAGAAATTGTGGTGCTGTATCAGTGGTCTTAAACATCTTCCATTTTGACCTTTAAATTTCAAAAAATAAATAAATAAATCTCACTTCTGACATTGGTCACCAACAATTTAATGGGATAGTTTAGCTCACTTGGACATTCCCTTCTCACTGGCCCAGCACATTGCATGGGCATCTCCTCTCTGTGGAATTGCTTTGCTCATTCATTGTTCATTCTTCATTACCTTCATTTTACTTTGAGCCTTTGAACAACACTAAGGTCAGTGGAAAGTACAACTCAACTTGGAGGTTTTTATTTCCGAGTAGTATGGACTTTGCTACTAAGTGGCTGCCACATGTGTGAGAAATTATGCAGGACTGTTGAAGGCAATTAGATGACCTGATAAAATAAACCCATTTTGATTTTATTCTCTGGGTTAAATAACAAGACTCCCAGAACTTGGTGGGGAAAATTATAGCCATATTCTTTAACCTTCTTTATATATAATACCTTTTATAGAGCTTTACATGAACAGTATATAGTTCATGCTTTGATCCATGTTCTGAGCCAGATTTTTTCATTATGAAAAAGCTTGCCAGTTCCTAGAGTCCATCCTGGCCAATTAACCTACCCCAAAAGTCTTTGGGATTTAATAGGAAAATAATGTAGGTCTGGATAGAACAAGCAGACTCCACATGTTCAAGGTAAAAGTTCCTGGAGCTATCCTTAAACATTAAAATGTTGGCTAAATAGCCTTGTATTGCAAATGCAAGACAAACTTGATTAAGGTCAGACAGTGAGCAAGCCATGGGACTTAAACCCTCCACTGTGTGACTAATGCCTACATGTTGAGGCACTGATTCATACCGTGAAATGTTAGATGCTATTATTATTAATTAGTATTTTATTTATTTGCAGCTAGGAACTTTAGCCAGTCTCCATCGTATTTATTAAAACTCCCAGGTTAGTGTCTGTCTGGACTTTGCACATTCTTCCTAAGTCTCTATGGATTCTTCTCAGTGACAATTATAAATTGGTCTGGTATGAGTGAGTGTGGTTGTGAACATGAATGTGCCCTGTGGGGAAATAGTACCACATCAGCTGTTGATTCCTACCTTGTGCCTAATGTTGCTTGTGCACAATATAATAGTGGTCTGCTGTGACTCTGAACTGGATGGAGCAGCTACCAAAAAATTATGTATTGATGGAATTTAGCAAGAAGAAACAGACATAAAATATTACCATTTGTTTAAGTGTTTCTTCAAATGACTGATACATGAACAGTGTGCCAATGCCCTTTGGTATGGGACAACTAGGAAACTACATCATTACGATCATAAAATAACATTCTCAAATCTGCTTAATCTAGTTCACAGCTGCATGGAGGAAGAGCCTATCCTGACACAATTGGATTCAAGGCAGGAACCAGCCTTGGACAGGCCACCAGTGTTATCTCAGTGACCACTCATGGGGTCACACAGAGCCAGTTTAGAGTTGTTAACTAACTTTGCCATACTGTAATGGGGATAACATACAGAATCCACATTGGACTACAAATAGGCATGTGGATTTATGTTATAGGACACTGGGTTTTTGAGGTGAAAGTGTTTAACCACTGAGATGCCTACATTAAAATCATATTGCTAAAAAAAACTAAACTGTCAATCCCACAAAGTTTCCCCCATGTTATAGATTAGTTTCTGATCAGTAGTGAATTGTGTGATTCTCCACTAATGAAACGATCCTCATCTTTGATACACTACATTTAGACAATAAAGACAATGTTTCACTATCAGGGTGGAAACCCTTTGAGTAGAGGAGGGTTTACAGGATCTAAATACAGATATTCCAAGTATTCAAAGTGAATCCAGACAATCTTTTCTACATAAACAGTGAAAACAGCAGTGAAAACACAAGAGGAACTACAGTATATTCAGAGTGGGAAACCAGACAGCACTTCTTCAAACCAAGTGACTAATAAGTGACTGGATGAGATATTGGCACAAAATATTGTAGCATAATCAAGGAGGCAGCTAGACTTTGTTGCACTCTTGGTATGCTCTCACATGATCACATGTTTTTGGGTGGTAAACTGTGGCACACCTCTCTTCCTTAGCAACGTTAAAGCTGTTTAATTGAAAAATGAAAAAGCTCTGTTAGAGTACTTAAGTTTGAACTAAAACAGATCCAGTCTTTTTGTCTGCAACCAAACGCTGAAGAGATGAGTTGGAGCCAGAATTATTTTAACTGCCAACTTCACCAAAGCCGTAGCTGAAGTACATGTAAGTGCTGTAATTTTCATTAGCAACAGTATCCCAGGATCGTTGAGGCTGGATCTGCCCCTGTATGATAAGTAACTCGCTGGCTTATTTGTGATGCATGACATACAGTATGATACAGTGCTCACTTCCTTTCTTTGAGGGTGAAAGGCATGTGGAGTGAAGCCATGTCTAGAGAGAGAAGACAGTGTGGCATACAGTCCTGCAGTTTCAAGTCTGATCATTCTTAAGCCCAAGCCAAGTAGGAGATGCATGGTTTTAAACTGTGGTGGAACAGGGTCTATGACAGTAGATCCTTCATTTGTGACTTGCAAGTCTTGTCCAGCTGGAGCACAGTTTACTGTACACACCCATAGAGCCTACAGATTATGTAGACAGAACATCTCCAGTATTATCGATCATTTGCAAAAATAGGAAGCTAAAGAGACACATTTTTCTCTATAGCAATGGTTACCCTTATTTTGTCAACATCATCATTAATGTTCTACTTGCCTCAGTGCCCCTTTAGTACACCATCCAGTCACATGCATGATGTGCATTGATTTTGTTTTTTGAATATTTGTACTGTGGTGTTATTTGATCTGATGTGATTTTTGATAGTAGAGAGAAATTTCAATTGCAGAAATATGAATATTTTTGATTGGTGGCATTCAGCACTCATTAAAGCTGCAGCCCTGACATACAAAACATAATACAAAAGTAAAGCATCATCATAACCTATAAAGAAAATGCTACTTCAAATGCAAAAAGAAAAAAATGTTGAGTAGTTAAAGGGTATTTTCAAAATGGCAGACAGCACGTTCAAATAGTGGAGTAGGTATTCAGTGCAAGGGATGTATTTAGATACAAAGTGCTGTGTTACTTCTGGAGGTTGCAACTAGGTGGAAGGTGGCATTTATTTGCAGAAACTACGTTTCAACAAAGGATCCTCACCTTTTTTAGAAGACATGATCAAAAATGAAAGTGGCACAATACTGTGAGAAGGATGCCTTGTAAAAGAATAATTTTTTCTGTTTAAACTCAACTCATCTTCTGCATTGTCACTTTTCCACTAGTGCCAAGAGTTAGCCTAGATCCTGTTTTATTTTTGTTTCTCAAATGTTCCTGGAACCAGCCATGGAATGTAACTAACTGCATTTGGCTTTTCCTTTGTATCTGGAGCCCTTGCTGACCTGAAAATGTCTGAAAGATGCTGCTGGATGCTGTGGTCACTGATTAGTTTCAGTCTATGACATCATGATATTGAATTTTTTTGGTGATTTGGATTGGATTTAGCAGCTTTGGAAAACATATGCCTGGAAAATAATATAGAAAAGCAGGAAAAAGATCAATTAACATGGTTGAAATTTCCTCTGTATCATCCATATGGGTAATTATACAAAGACCTACTGTTCACAACTTATGAAATAAACTTACAGATATTGCCTGTTTTACTATAGTTTCCTTCAATGGAAATGCACTAGTAATCAGACCATCAGCATTTCTCTTATTCCCGGTGTTATTGGAAAATAAATTATTAGAGCAGTACACTCTGCTTAAATGCAATCTCTCTTTTGAATTCTGAAAGTCTTTCTCTTTTTTATCTTTTATTACACTTTCCTTTTTATGATAGACATTTCTTTAGAAATTGTATTATGCACTGCAGGGCCACCACAGACAGATAATTGACATCTTCCCTTTCAGCCATAACTAGGTAAGTTTTATTCCTCAATACCTTTTGAAAAGTGAGTTAGTGCTCATTTGTCTTGGCTCCAGATGCCTAATTGCAGTTCCCAGAGTACTGTCCTCTAGTAATTTAGACAGGTATCTGATGTGGTCTTCATTCCTTTCACTCCTCAAAGACATGCACATGAGGTTAACTGGTGGATAATCATTTGTATGAGAGTGTCCAGTGATAAGCTCCTTCATTGTTACTTCATTCATTGTTAAGTAATATCTTGTACCCAGGACAGGATCCAACTTGCTACACCCATATCATAAAACATATCCATCTGAAACCCACTTAATCCAATTTAGGGTCACAAGGAGCCACAGCCTTTATTTGGCAGCATTGGGTACAAGGCAGTAAACAGCCCTGGACTGGGCGCCAATCTATAGAAGTGCCTAGTCACACAGACAGCCACACAACCGCTAGTTAACCAAACCTGCATATCTCTGAGGGTGTGGGAGAAATGTCAGGGTACCTGGGTACAGACATAGAGAAAAAATGATAAGTGATACATGGACAATGTCCAGTCATAGGATTTGAACCCGGGATACTGGATCTAAGGAGCAGCAGGACTAACCATTTGCTGTAATCCTTTATAAAACAATGGGGTAATCTGAAAATTTAGGGAAAAAAAACTTGATAACTGTCACCATTAGAGTTTTCTACTAAATATTTATGTGCATGCTATAATTTGACAGATGCTTGTAGTGTTTATTATACATTATTAAAGAGTATAAAAAGAGTGGAATGGCAACCTTGATCATAGATGATTTTATTTTCCAAGACATGACTGTGATATTGTTTTGAAGCAGTAAATCAATTTTGAGCTTGAATGAAATCAATTTGATCTGATAATGTTACCTTTCAAATATTATTAAAATAATATTAATATATATTATTTAAAAATTATTAAATAAATATTCGCTTCCTTGGTCCTCCCTGTGTGGAGTTTGCATGTTCTCCCCATGTCTGTGTGGGTTTCCTCCAGGTGCTCTGGTTTCCTCCCAAAGTCCAAAGACATGCAGGTTAGGTGCATTGGTGATCCTAAATTATCCCTAGTGTGTGCTTGGTGTGTGGGTGTGTGTGCCCTACAGTGGGCAGCCTGGGATTTGTTGCTGCCTTGTGCCCTGTGTTGGACAATGACTGACTGACTAAATAAATAAAGTGGTATCTTAGTAAATACATACACTTTGTTAATTTACTTAAAGATTATTCTTGTTATATGTGTGCTTGTACCTTATTAATATATTTATGATTGTTGTAATTCTTGTTATTAGTATTTATGCTGCTGTAACCCGGCAATTTCCTTTGTGATCTATCTATCTATCTATCTATCTATCTATCTATCTATCTATCTATCTATCTATCTATCTATCTATCTATCTATCTATCTGTTCTGTTTTCTTTGTTAGCCTGAAGGACAAGGGCTATTTAAGTGTCTGGAATTTTTTTTTCCCCTCATATGCATTAAGATTGCCAAAATGGTATTTAGCTCCATCTTATCTATATGTGAATTTTATAGGAATGTATCTCATAAATGGGATCTGGAATTGTATGTCTTAGTGACAACCCACATCATATACTGTAATGTAGATTTATGCTATAGTGTATGCCCAATGTGCATACAGTACAGATGAACTCACTGTTATAAATGAAAACAAACATCCACCCAAGTCATTCTTTCTCCTGTATAAAAGTCATGGAGAACACTCAGCCCCTTGACTCTAATCATAGTACCTCTAATCAGTACCCCATGTGGACTTCACTCCACAATGATTTGAATCATTCTTACTGTCTAAATGCTCAATGCAATGTGTTTTGTACCTTACAATACCAAGCAGAATACACCCCTGCAATGGTTCTTCCCATCTTCATCAAAAACATGCTTCCATCATATTAGAGTGTTCATGTTCTTAAATGAGTCCTGATAGCCAAAACAGAATGAAGCCTATAGTTAGAAAGTCTGCATTGGAAGTCAGATCTAAACAACACAGTCTGGTTTCAGGAGGCTGACTTTGAACATTTTTGGTATTGTGTAACCTTCCATTAAAAATAACCCTGTATGGTTGCATTTTGCATTCACACTAGCGTAGTCTTATCAGCTTCATTGGGTCCTAAGAGGAATTCAAGAGCTTATGTAAGGCTTACCTGTTCAAGTGCTAATATTGATGGATACCCTTGTACATACAGTAAAGACATATAATCAACTTCATAATTTACTTAAGTTATTGGACAATGGATGGATGGATATATTTGTTTGTGAGCAGTGTAATGATTTCTCACACCTGCAGGAAATGGGATTGAATCTGATTTTTCTTCCATTTAACCATTCATTTTCCCTTCATCCTCTTGTTTTCTTCCCACATCCCAGAGATATATAGACTTGGCAAATTTTTACTTCCTGTATGGGTGTGTGTTAGCGTGAACTCTGTTTAGGTGTTCATTTTATGGGCAAGATGCTTTTCAGACAGACAACCGTGGTCTTGACTGAGATACTTAACATGCCTGAGCATAAGTTAGTGGCACAGTGGCACATCCGTACCATTGCTAACTGATTCCTTGCCATGTCAAGTCTTTCCAAAGATATCACATTCTCTGTGTATCTTCATTAGTTTTCTCTGGAAACTGTGGCTTTTCTCCCATATTCCAAAAACATGCAGGTTAAGTTATTTAGTTATTCAAAATCAGACTTGTACATATGAGAGGACCTGCCTTGTAATGGCAAGGGGTGTCACATCCATGGTTGATTGCCTCTTTGCACTTGGTGCTGCTGGCCAACAATTCAGGTCCCCTCAACACTGATAAGGAGGATTTAGAAACTGGACTTGTGTCAATGGGATATCATTTTTATATTATTTTCTAAATAATGTAGAATGATTAGGTATGGAGGCAAGTATACAAGTTTGAAGTTTAATGCTACCACGCTTGATAACAAGATATGTGTTTAAAATGCATTTGACCTCTTAGTGCTTATCTGTCGTTCAGCAAAAACCAATGTCATCGTTCACAACAAGTGTAAGATTTCGCAGTTCACAAGTTTCAGTCTTTGTGCTGTTTTAATGATCTGGTTTCTTCATTTATAGCACTATTGATGGAAAAAATGTGACACTAGCTTTAACATAGTGTGAAAGCTCATACAGGGACGGGCCTTTAGGACATAGCATGTTGCTCTAGAGCAACGTGGGCCTTGCAGCTCTGTGGCTGGATGTGCACTAACCACCCTCCTGAGGTTTCTTGATCTGACTGCTGTAATCACATGACTAAAAGAGCAGCAGTTGCTGTCATTTCTTTCATCTTGAGAGTATGAGGTCAAATTCTATCCTAGCATCTAATGGCATACCTGTACTCATTATATATGGAGACTTTCATCATGAGCACTATCTTAAAGTATTTTCCAAATAAGAACAGTAAATAAATTAAAAAAACAGCTTTTTTGAATTTTTGTGTAAGCCTATTTCATCCAAGTCCTTCCATCTAATGGGTAAATGGCTGTACATACAGTATGTGCCCACTCTACTTATTCATCTCACAGGTTGCCTCCTGAGAGAGTAGTCACTGAAAAACTAAAAAAAGGAAGTTACAGTAGGAATAAAGCTGAATAAAAGAAGTCCCTTCCAGGGCCAATAAAGGTTTAGGTATACCCAGCAATGATGGGACAGAGGCTTGAATAAGGTCAACTAATGTGTGATCTGATGTGTACCATATGGCCTTTTTCTTAACATGAGGGACACATGTCTTAGAGCAAATGAGGAGTTAAAAGTAATTAGTATATATAAACTAAGAAGGAGGTGGGTTGCATATTGAGTATGAAAAGAATAAAGATGTGCAAACCTGCAGAGATGACAGAAGTTCATTCTGTGGTAGGCAATACATTTGAAGATTTGCTCTACAGCTTCAGAGGCAGTGTGAGGAATGTGTCAAGATATTGCCCTGAGCCAACACAAATATGCAGCATGGCAGGTGGTGTGACATGGTGGCTGTCAAGTACAAAGCTATCGGCTCACTTCCCATCATTAGCCTACTGTACAAACCTGAGTAAGTCATGTAACTTGTTTATGCTAAAAGTGTAGAAAATAAATTTGCAACAAATTTGAATTTAAAAAAAAAATTGACTTCTGATAGATAGATAGATACTATCTATCTATCTATCTATCTATCTATCTATCTATCTATCTATCTATCTATCTATCTATCTATCTATCTATCTATCTATCTATCTATCTATCTATCTATAAGAGACATCCTAAAGATCTCAAAGTGAGCCAAGTGCAGGTAACTCTAAAGTTCAGTGCCTTAATATTTAGGTAAGATTGTGTGTTATACTGTGGATCATAAATAATGAAGGTTATTTGTTGAAGTACAACAGCAGGGAAAACAAAAAATTGGCAATTTCAAGCAGAAGTTTATATTACATGAAGATCGATTGACAACCATCAAGCAAACACTAGGATTGAACAAAAAAGTGGCATATAAAATGGATGGTTTATAACTACAGACAAACTGGAAAGAAGGAGAAATATATTAAAAGGAAATGTCTTCATGGTGTTTTCAGTTGGTAATTTGACATGCAAAACTGGTGTGTGGCTTTAAATGATGAAGAGATATTGTGGGCTCGTTCTTTATTACTTTGGATTCGTGGAGAAGGTGATTAGAGTAATGTAGAAAAATGAGCATAGAGAGCTGACCATAACCATAATCGTCTTGTAAATGTCTGTATGTGAACGCTCCTTTAACCACGCCTGTTTGCCACCTTTAAACAATCATATATGGATGGATGTATGCTGATCAGTCTTGTACATATGCAGTTATGATGCTGCATACCTTCATTTCAGAAATCATAAAGCACTGGATAGGACATAATCTGTTACTGGGGACACCCATGCAAACATTTGCACTCACTTATAAATAATAATAGATAAATAATCTAATGTGCATGTTTTTTGGGATGTGTGAGGAAAGTGAAGTATCCAGAGAAAACTATGTGACCTGGGGAAAATGTCACACAGTTAGTAACCACCCTATTAAATATAAATGTTGTCCATACATTCATTTGCTAAATCTACATTCTGCATTATATTTGAAAGAGGTGATAGGTAAATTCTTCTGCAGACACCCACTCTCCCTCATACTGATTCAGTTTAGAGTCGCCATATAACCTAAGATGTACAGTTTGTCTTTTGGAATATGGGAAGAAACAAGAAGTACCAGAACAAAGGACACACAAGCCCAGGTTTTTGATGACATATACAGTATACTCTCAGTTGTCACTTCATTTGGTGTACCTATCTACTACTGAGTAGGAAATGCTTTTGCATCTTCAACATGCTGAAATCTTTGAGGCATGGATCATGCAAGATACGTCCATATCTATTTTTGTTCCCTGTTGCCTCAATAGCATCACATGTACTCTCCAGATTTTTCATCCACACATTCGTGCTGTGATCACCCCATTCAAACTAATCCAAAAGGTGCTGAATTGGATTATAATCTGGCAACTATGCAGTCCATTGGTGTAAGATGAAGTCACTGTCATGCTTGTATAACCAATTTAACAAAATGTATGCTTTGAGACATGGTGCATTATACTGCTTTAAGTATTCTGTGCTGATAAAGAGGTGGAAGTAGTTAGCAAGAAATCTTTAAGTAAATTGCAGCTTTCAATTAACACTGTGTTAGAGGTCTAATGTGCTAAGACAACATTCTTCATACTGTTAGACTGCCACCACAAGCTTTTATTGATAGAGCTATAGATTCATGCTGTTTAAGTCAAATTCTAACCCTACCATCTTCATATCACAGCATAAATAAAAATTTTGTAAATAGAGCATAATTTCCCCAATATTTAGTCATCCATTATGGTGATCACACATCAGCTGTAGCCTTCATTTTCTTAGCTGAGAGGAGCCCCGTGTGAGCCATTTTAGCTTATTTGCTTCAGGGTCTGACACACTATGCCTTCAGATATGCCTTTCTATACACCATTGTTTTAAAGAGTTGTTATGTGAGTATTTGTGGCCTTTCTGTTTGCCTGAATGAGTCTGGACATACCTCTCTGAGCTCTTTGGCCTCAGAACAGCCTCTTAATGGCTGTTTTTTTTGTTATCACACCTTTCTCTGTTAATTTTATAGACAGTAATGTGTGAAAATACCATGACGGCAGCTGTTTCTGAAATGCTGAAACAACCACGGTGACAACAATCACACCATAGTCAAAGTCACTTCAAAAAGGTGATTTGCCCATTCTGATGTTTGCTTTAACAGGAACGTCACTGCTAGACTGTATGTGCATGCTATGTTGTAGTCACAGGATTGGCAGTTTAACTATTTGCATTAATGAGCAGGTACGTATGCCTAATAGTACCCATGAGTGCATTTTACATCTGTAAAATACATTTGTATCTTATGATTGTGTTGATTTTGATCTTTTATTTCCAAAAAGCAGCTTCTGCATGCAATTGAAAGGTTGTGAAGTATATTTTATATATCCAACATTGCCCTGAAATTTTTTTGATTCTCTCATCTTCCAATGGTTTGTGTTATGATCTGGTTTCTTTACAATATTTTCCTAGCTTTAGTTTGCATTTGTTTTGGATTTTTTTTTTCTTTTTAGGTTTGAATACATGCAGATTTGATCTGTCACTCTAAAAATGTATTCAAAACATTTTTAAAGATGTTCGTTTATTTTCACATCTTTTTTTGATGCCTTTTAATAATGGGAGCTGCCATTTTGTGGTCCGGTTGTTACATCTTCACTATGGTAATCAGGTCAGAGATCAAGGTTTATGACATCAGCGTGGAGGTAATAACGGTCACCAATGTGGACTCTTGGGTCATCTGAGATTTTGAATGCAGTACTGTATGTGCGTTGTACTTTGCTTTTGATGTTTTGAGCCATTTTTTCAGACTTCTTGGTTTCTGAATTAGAGTTTGGTACAAGACAGGACTGACTTTTTGGTTACAAAATTTGCCTGGTTTCTGACTCATGATTCATCTCCCAACCCGTATTTGAAAAGAAATATCTCTGCTTTTCTGTGAAGGCAAATTAAAACACTTTGTGAGTACAGGTAGTTGATGAGACTTAAAAAAGCTCTGCTACCATACATACTGTATAGAGTTGATGAAAACATTTGTTGTTTTCTTGGACCAGAACATCTATCCACCACCAGTTTCACTTAATTCAGTTCATCTCAGAGATCCTTATTTGTCAGCACTTGGTAGAAACTCACTCTGAATGACAGCATTTTACGAAACCTATTGTCTGCTTATTTCAGCAAAGCAATTCTGCTCAATTATGAACATACGCTATATTGTATGTTGAGACAGTAGTAGGGTGAGTGAGTGAGAGTTAGAGCTTCTACACTTTGCTAGTAACCCTACGGATGCCTTTCATCAGTTCATAAAGAAAACTTCCTTCCTCTCAGGAGATGATAAAACTATTAGAAGACCTGGTTGCCTTTATATCAGCTGAAGAAAAACAAACCAGATGCTTAAACCTTCAGATTGGTTTATTTTATTCAGAATCTTCAGCCCACTCATTCGCTGATCTACCATTTCTCACCCACACAGAGTCCAGTAGGAAACTCAAGAGAGTAGGTATGGACAGGGGCTTAAGCCTCTCGCTCTTAAACTGTGTGTCAGTCATGGTGAATATTTGCTGCTTGAAACAACAAAGGAAAGTAAATCTTTCTTTGTCACCAGACACTGGTATAGTGCCTTGAGGAGGTACATTTCGTGAAGCTAAATTTATGAGGTACAGTTTAATAACCTACATTTAACACTTACAGGTTGGGAGCACTGGAATTAGTTTGGCAATAAATTTGTCCACTTGAAACAGCTAAAAAATATAGGCCTGAATGTGCAGTCTGATTTGGTTCTGTAAACAGTGGTTCAGGAATTTGTTACACAGTACAATCAAAGACCTATGTTTTAGGTAGCTAGTCCATTCACAACATGTCTGCTCTAGTATCTCAGCTAAGATATTTAAAAAATTGAGAAAGTAAAAATATATTCTGTATATATTTTTTGCATTTTTGCAGCAAGTCCCCCATTTGCATGAATTCAGTTTGGGTAGAACATTGCATCACCAAGAGTGTCTTCTGGTACATTACTGAAGATGGACTGCATTATGACATTTCTTTTATGCCCTTGGTCTGTCTCCTTAGTTTTGGCTGCTTTGATTTTCCTTACCCTTGAAATATATTACAGAAGTATAGATTTAGCTGTAGTAACAGCAAAAATGTAATTAACTTCACAAGTACAAATAGATTGCTTTTAAATCCGCACTATCAGCTTGATTAACACATTTATGTTTATATGGCACTTTTCCTTCACAGTTCTCTTAACGCTTTATATATTTTCATGGTGTAACTGAGACCCCAGTGAGAAGAAGGCCCCCAAGGAGTCGTGTTATAAATTGAACTTAGACAGGGAGATGACTATTGTCTGGTAAGCATCTTTAAAATAATAGAGTCATCTTTCCATCAGTGACGGTAGATGTCAAGAGAGAGAAGACATTCCTTACATGCCCATAGTTCATTTGCTAGCTGGGAGCCTTTAGCTACAGTAGAATTTTTTCTAGGAGATTCACATAATGTGCTGTGGGCAGGCTTCCTTCATTTTTGCCTATTTAAGACAGCAGGACACAGAAGCAAACAACTATGGATTGACTGATCACAATTAAGGACCGAATAACCACCCAGGACAGTTTAGAATTTGTATTGTTTTAATCTCGCTCAGTTTACTTATATTGTTCAAGTTACTTCTGTGTTAGATATTCTTGATTATACAGTGCATAGTGTGTAGGACATGTTTCTTTTGCTATGACAATGTACTGTATTGTCTACTTAGGTAATGCTCAGCATAAATTGTTCACCACACCATTGGCATATCCTCATCTTTTCAAAGGACTCTGCACTTTTAGATCCCCTAGATTTTTGCTGTGACAATGGCTGGTTAGGTAGCATCAGAGACCAAATGACAGAAATAATGATTTGTGTATCAGAAACCTCAGGAACATTGTTTGTAGTTAGTTAGTCTCTGGCTAAGAAGATGTTTGATTTATATCTACTCTGTATGTCTGATCCCTGTCCCTGGTATAAAGCCTGATATTTGGGGAGCTGTTACAGTATGTTGATTACCTGGGACCATGTAGTTGGATTTACATTTAGAAGGGTGTGCATGTCAGTATTAAAGGATGGTACTGTAATCTTCATATCATAGACATGAACGCTCATGGAAGTGCTACCTGGACTGTTCATATCTTGCTGGCCTAGCACTGTTCCTATGGAATGCTATAGGTATTACCAGAGCAGATGCAATAAGCTCCTTCCTGGTGTGGTCAGCTGCTCCAGAGGTAGTGGCTAGTCCTGAGATGGCCATTAAGTGTTTTATGACACTTTCTTGATGGCTGTGCATTTCCCTCTATTAACCCTCTCCTGCATGTTTATTTGTAAAAATTAAAACAGAATGTGGTCTGATACTGTTTCTTTTAGGTCCTGTCTTTTACCACACAGAAACCTAGCTGTTGGCACCACCCAGAGCTGGAGTGTTTTTTTTTGTTCTTTTTCTTTATGCAAGTTTGCCTTCTACTTTTAGGCAGTCTGTCTTCTACTTTTCATTTATCTCTAAAGACTTGTTTGTCTTCATTTTTATATACGTATCTCACACCAGTATGCTTTACAAAGCAGTTAGAAGGAATTCAGAAAGGCTAATGTTGGGTGCACTCCTACTACCAGCATTAACTTTGCACCATATTTTTAAAAAGGCTGATCTGCATTCAGATGTACCGTAAATGAAAATAAATGCAATATTCTACTACTTTTCATTAAAAAAAATGGTGAGGGCCAGAAACATATTTATGCACATGGATAGGAACTGTGTGAAACATGATGATACTAGAAACATGGTACAGGAGGATACATATCTATCTATCTATCTACATGACGATATTAATATTCTTTTTCGGGGAAAAATCACTGAAAATCCTAAAATTGTATGTCCTCACAACAGTTTATACAACCATTTAAAGTCAATTTCTTACACAATATCTACTCCGAACATAAAGTGACACCTAAAGGTATGAAGGAATTAAATGGGGGGGTTGGGGTGTTTATCAGATCCTTTGACCAATAAGAGGATTTTTCAGAGTAGTTTTTGAAGAGAATATTTTTTCACTTTGTTTCAGGGTGATCTAAGTGTCTAAAGCAGTGTCCACTGAGTGAATGATTTTATGTCTTGACCATTTCCTAGCTTGAGGTATAGGAGCAGAACAGATTGTGTTTTGCAGTCTTCATGACCTAAACAAATTGTTTCTTGAGTAATTAGGTGTATTGGCAAACCAGCCCATTATTGAGCTTATTGGGATGCTTTTGGTCCAATAAAACTTAGTTGAGATGACAGGTAATAAGGCAATGAATGAATTAAAATTTATTACAGAACTTTCTATTTAAAAGAAGTAATACTGTACACCAAAAGATCAGGGTGTGATTGGAATTGATTGATTAATAATCATACTGTTCTGTTCATAACCAATTGATTTTGTTTTGTAAATGCCAACTAAGTGTATCTGTACATGTGCTTCATCGTACTTAATAAAGACGGGTATTGAATTGTACTATGCATGGTCGGGGTCTTATTGAAGATAAACATGGCAGCTTTTCAACTTTTCAACTGTTCCCCCTCTCTCTCTCACTTGCTTGCACATTCTGCCTGTCTTTTTCTCTCCTTGGAAAAAAAACAAAAACAAATCACAGAAATAGCGGTGAAAATGGAAAAATCATCAGGTATCATCTGATATAATGTTTTGAAAGAAGCCAAAAAGATGATCACAACAATCTGAAATCTTAGGGCAATCATGAGCCATCCGTTCACACAATGTTTGAAAGAAACCAAAGAGGATCTTTGTGTTAAAATTCAAAGAGAATTTCAAACAATATACTATGGGGGCCTATTAAAATGTGGGATCACTTAACATTGTAGCCTGTAGCACCATGGACCCCAATTCTAAATATTTAATAAGCAATTACATTTAATGTTCACATTGTATTCACATCCATAGCTGGTCTCCAAGGTGAACAGCCTCTGGCTATTTAGAGTAATGTATGCAAGGCAAGTTGGCAAGTCACAGCTGGATCATTTATGCCAGGTTGAAAAGCAGAGCTTGGGGCAAACCATGTCTTTACGAGAGGCCAACCCCAAAAATACACACCAAGCACTTCGCATGATCGTCCAGTACAGTTTAGAGGATAGTGCTGTGTAGTGCATTGAACTTATTATTTTTATTTATTATTTGTTGCAGTCATCCCTAGAAATATGCAAATTTAATAAGTTAAGGCGCATATGTAATTGTGCTTCTGTAATTTTGACATTTGGTTCCTGTTCCTTATTCTGTTTATTAACATTCTTTTCCAGCTTCAGGAAATGTAGGATTCTGAAATTTAAGGTCCAGAATGCACTGTGTGCTAGAGATGTTTTTGTTAGATGTTCTGTTAAATTTGTACAGTACCTGCCAAAAATTATTTGAAAGAGAAAAGCTTATTTTTGAGATGTGATATTTGCAGATGGAACATGTTCTATAATTGGGGAGTATATGTTGATAGCCTATTTAGTTAAAAGTTATTGAAGGTGGAATTACCCAAAAATTATTTAAATGTATGTTTGGTGAGTAAATATTTTTTTACATATTTATTTTTATACCATACACTATAGTAAAATGATAGCACAGTACGAAGTTTTGCTACCTGACTGTGCTTGGACCCCTGTTTATTATCCATACAGGATGCCTTGTGTTTAGAGTTTGCATATGTGTCATTTGTAAGCTTTAGTTTCCTCGAGAGTATCCAGTTTCTTCCCACAGTCTACTGATGTTCTGTATTTCTGATTTGTAATTCTAAATCAGTAAGTATGGATATGTGGGGTTGACTGTACAAGTGTGTGCTTCAGAAAACTGACATCAGTTTCAGGCTTTGGCCCTATGACCCTGCACTGGGTAAGCAAGTTTAATAGGTTATAGAGATACAAATGGATGGGTGGCTTTTGGGAAAAGGTTTAGTCTTTCTTTATTCCCTACATACGTAGAATAGGAGAATGTATTGTTAATATTCTAATTGATAATGATTCGAACAACAGGAACTTTGTAGCTAGTAAAATGGTAACTAGTATTGCATTGTACTGTTTGGTTTCAGACTGTTCACTTTTGACAGCTAATTTTGCAAACTTGTCCTTGTTTGAAAACAGTCCTCAGTTTGATGTTTACTCAATTATGTTAACGTCTTTTGTAGGTCACTTTGGATAAAGAAGTTTATTAGTAAAATTGGCACATGTAATTGTAAATATAGTAGAAATTTTAAAGACAAATGTTTTTCTGAATATACGTGTAATGTTAGTTGACTTCTGAGGCCAAGAAAGTCAAAATAAGTTATGGTGGAAAAAGCACTAAAAACCTCAATTCTACTTGATAGAGAAGAAAAAGAAAAGGAGGCAGTAAAGTGAGATGACATTTTGATAAAGGAGACGTGTTAAAGAAAGGTTGTACAGCAAGTCAAGGGCGGGCCCTAAAGAGACTAATGGGAGAAGTCAGCAGAGGCCTGCAGGCAGGCACATTTTGAAGAAAAGTATCATGTGGCCACAATGACGTCAGAGCAGCTTGAGACCCACTTTGGTGGTAAAATTCTTTCCTGGTATGATTTAAGACACTTCTCAAAATCACCTAACATTTTTATCAAAAAGATTTTTTTTCATGCTTTGGTTTCTGTCTTTTTTTTTTTTTTTTTTTGATAGCATCTTGCTTTTCATGCCAAGCAATTTTGAATCTGTCTAAGTTTATCTGTTAGTTTTTTCTTTCTTTTCAAAAGTGAGATCATTAATATTTACCAGAAGCAGGGTGCGATCAATTCTAGGAATTCTCATCTAAGATATGCTCACACTGTGCTACCTTCTACAAGAGTTACTCTTGAATGTCCCTCTGAGCAGACAACTTTGAGAATTTTCCAATGTGTCATTACCGCTCTGGTCATTTGGTTTCCCCCATTACTTTGTGTTCTTTGTATTCATTGTATTCTTTGCATGTGTGAGATCTCAGTGTATATCTTTTGTTGACTGATGCTCCAGCATAAAACTGAACTGATTTGATCCTATCTTTGAAACATCTGGGCCTACAAATATTACATTAATGACATGCACTAAGTGTGAAGATCTCATAAGTCTTCAACAGGCATAATTGTAATGGCTTATTCAGCAGTGCAGCTTCATCTTAAAGAAGTCCTATTTGCATACATAACACAGTTCTGTAATCTGTATAGCACATGTTCTGTACAATGTGCATTGTTTAAATTCTTGTCCTTTGAAGCCAGCATTCACATTATTTTAGAGCCTCAACCTGTTAGCCCTTCCTCAGTACATTTCTTTGGTGTCAGTGCTACCATTTATTAATGGTTTATTGACAGATAGTACTCATAATATTATTATATAGCATATAGCTGACCACCAAGTGGAAGGCCATCTATGACTATTTTTACAGCAAAGTGTCAACCAGAGTTACCTGTTGCTTGACAGGCCTGTGTTGTGTTTACATGCTCTTTCTGTGTCCATCAGTTTTTGAGGGCATTCTGGTTTCTTACTATGTCCAAAGAGAAGCAGATTGGGTCGATTGGAAATCTAACATGTATGGTGTGTGTTTAAGCGTGTCCTGTGTTTGACTAGCATTCCGTCCTGGGTGGGTTCCTGCCTTGTAGCAGATGCTTTTAGGATAGGCTTCAGTCCTCTGTTATTCTACACTGGCATGAATTAGCCAAAAAAATAAATAATTCAAGCATATGATGTAAAAATATACAAAAAATATTGATGTACACATAATAAGCTCATGACCAACAGTCAATAGTATTGGAAAAGAAGGGAGAAAAAACAAGAAATGGTCAAGAAAAAAGATAGGCACATATTTTAGCCAGCTGACTACTCAGTCCCATCAGGCAATCTGAGAATACCTAAATGAAACTAATAACATCCAGGATGTCAAAAAAAAGAAGGAGATTAAAAGGAAGATTTGACTTCCAGCAACTATTTAGAGTAGGCTGTATTTAAATTATGTCTTAAACCTCATCTTACATATTAGGGGGGGTCCTCATATTTGAAGAGCATATCATGAAAAGCTATATAAACTTACTAACAAAAGAAAGATGGCATGATGGCACCTTACAAATCTGTATTTAAATCACAGCCTGACCACTGATTCTGATTCTTGTATACTTAGATTTTTCTCAAGGTGCTCTAGTTTTCTTCACACACCCTAAATGCCCATGGGTTGTGTTAATTAGAAGTTGTATTGATTTCAGTGTGTTTGTGTGACAGGGCCTTATGCTGCACTGGTGCCTTGTCTAAGGTTAGGTGCACCAAATGCTTTGGGTTAAATTACACCTGCTCTCATGACCCATATTTCGGTTAAGTCAGTTCAAAAGTGGATTTGTGTGTGAAACAAAAGAAGCAGAGTTTTATCTCTGAGGTCAGCATCTTCCTTTATTATGTATATTTCCATAACCCTTTTATCATGCAGTGCCATTTTTCCCTGTTTTCAGACATGTATATTTGTGTTGATTTATTATTTTACCTATAGATTTTTGATTATTTTTTTACAATATCATTTCTCACAATCAGTTGTTTTCCTGCCTTCATTGTGCACTTCTTTTCTTGAAATATGGCAGAGTAGTCTTAGCTCCCAAACTACCACTTCCTAACCAGGTACTTCCTCTTTTCTTTCAGAAATGCAAATGGCTGCAATTTTCACTAGTGCCTACAGTGTAAGTGCAAATCATTGGCCGAACATTTGTTTGTATTGTATTTTTCATGTTTTGCATGTGCATCACAGCATACAGTTAATTCTGCTCTGACATTCTAAATGTAGGCTGTGAAAATGAGCTTACATTTGAATCAAGTCTCAGTCCCGTTTTAATCATTGTTCTGCATTGCCTATATATTTGATGTGCTGCCTTTAAAACAAATAAGCTATGGTGGTGCAGAAACAAATATATGATAACTGTAATCATGCTAGTATCATTCTACACACAGACATATGTTTAAACACACACAGACAGAGCAGAGTACACATGTGAAAATATAATATGGATCTAAGATGGTGGTGCTCGGTGTTCTGTCTCTTCATCACTTCTTGGTTACAGTATGTCTCTTAACCTGCATAGTATTTAGTGTTCTTGAATTTTATTGTGAAAGAGTAGGTTTTGTATTGCTTTGATTTTTGGATTTAAACAATGCACTACTACTCCCAGAGGAGCATGTGCATGTGAAGATTGAATTTTCCTGTAGTGGTTAGACTTCAAGATGGAAGGTGTGGTTTACTGAGATCTGACATGAAGGACCTCAACTCCTTCACTGGGTACTCGGCATTACCAGACCTCCACAGATGGCGTCATGTGGTCAAGTACTGGAATTCATTCTGAGCTATTTATTGTGAGAGAGTCACGCTGTGATCAGCATCTATCGTGCATGGGTGGGGATGATTGGCCTCTTTGAGTTCCTCAGGTTACGGTTCTCTGGTTACCTGCCTTGGACATTGAAACCTTATTGAAAGTGACACAAGAGCACCTTCAGACTGACCTTTTTCTTATTGTTGTATTCTGTCTTTTGTGTTATTTTGTTAAACATATGGTAGGTTTTGTCCACTTCAAACTGAATTAAAAACTTTGTTGTAAATATTGCTTATGTCAAAATAAACCTAGAACCGAAAGGAAAGAGAATCCAAATAAGCAACATTATTGAGTAGTGAGTCTAAATAGAAAACAATATTTTCAGTTACATTATACACATTAAAATATGCAAACATTAAGAAAACAAGTGCTCCAAGGTAACTAGACTATCTCAGGCTTACTCTCCAGATCCTTCCATTTCCCCAAGAGATCTACAGTGTCGGAATTTAGTTCTGTTTAGGTAAAAGTGTTAATGAGTCTTGGAAGTTAATTTGAAAAGTGCAACAAGACAGACTGGTCAGGAATGCATTATTCATTTCTTTAGAATGTTTGATTTTTTGTGTGTTATTAACTTTTATTTTACTTTTTGTTATTTGTATCGTTATCCTGGTGAGATCATTGCACTGCCGTTTTTTGTATCTGTTTTCCTGCTGGTGTGGTTGGTGTGGCTGTTTGGTGTAGCAGTGTAGTAGGACAGTGCAATTTGGAGTTACAGATGCAATGTCTTGTTGGGCATGTGATGTTTACATTGCATAACATTTGACATTATCACGTCTGCACAATTAAAGGTCTCTGTGTACATTAAGCAAGCGTCCAAACGTAATTATTAAATTACTAGCAAAATACCCGCGCTTCGCAGCAGCGAAGTACTGCCTTAAAATTGTTATTAAGAAGAAAGTAAACATTTTTAATCTGAGGAAAAATATACAAATAGTTATTTGTTAAGGATCTCTTTGTATACCACGTTGTCAGTTCAGCCCTCCGGTTGTAATATGACCAAGCTGTGTGCTGAGCTTACTCTTGAGCATGCAACGTACAGTTGGCCATGTGAAAAGCAACCTTGCCTCAAATCAATGCCAACCTTTTGTAGGGTTTGTCCCTGAGACTTATTAATTGTCATTGCGAAGCAGAGCCTTACTGGAAATTGGAGGCGTTTGAATTGAAATGGGAGATCAGAGGGTATAACGGGGATGCGAGGAATAAAAACTCTCTCCCCTGAGCCACTGCCAGTAAAAATAGTTGCCTCAATTAGGTTCTTTTGCAGACACGTGACCTGAAGTCTCGTGCCGTTACAAAGTTGCGGTGGCTGTATGCAAATCCACAATCGGCTTTTTTGAGCCAAACCTGTTGTTTTCGTATGAGCCGCTTTTTATTATTGGGATCGTACCTAGAAACAGAAGCTCTATTAACTTGTGGACTTGCGTGCGAATATTTAGCGGCAGCGTCTCTATTAACTTGTGGATTTGTCTGCGAGTAATTAGCGACAGCGTCTCTATGAACATGTGGATTTGCCTGCAAGTATTTAGCGACAGCGTGTCTATTAACTTGTGGATTTTTCTGCGAGTATTTGGCGGCAGCGTCACAAAGTTGTTTCCATCTAGCTGCATCAGAAAATGTACCATGACGTCTGACACGCCTCCTTTTTACTGTTTTCTCACAGCTTGGATTGCTGCTGTCATAATCGGTTTGAGTTTCATGGTTTGTTTCAATTACGTTAGTATTTGCAGGACTTGTTGTGTTGAAGTGACATTTGGCATCTGTCAAGCGTTGTAAGCATACAACCGGTTTCATCGATAACTTCGCATCCAGCTTTTGAGAGTTGAAACATTCATAAACATCAAAGTGTCCACTACTCAAATCGTCACCTGTAAATCTAAGATGTTTAAGAGGCATTGGCGGTTCTCCAAATGTGTAAAATAGGCAGGCAGCCAACTACGTGGGAGGCATGAGGATGGGGGACGCAATATAGGCAGGCAGCCAACTACATGGGAGGCCGGGGGACGCAGGACACAACCCCGCCTCACACGGCGACCGAGCTGCAGGCTATGGACGTATATATGTACGTAAGTAGGATTCAGTTATGACCGTTATGCATAGAATTTCGAAATGAAATGTGCTTAACTTTTGTAAGTAAGCTGTAAGGAATGAGCCTGCCAAATTTCAGCCTTCTACCTACATGGGAAGTTGGAGAATTAGTGATGAGTGAGTCAGTGAGTGAGGGCTTTGCCTTTTATTAGTATAGATTTAAAGGAATGATTCACAAGAATAACATACAAGCAAATAAATCAAATATTTAGAGAGTGATTTTTGTTTTCCTTGTTTAGGCGAAAAACACTTAACAAGTTTTTGTGTACAGGCCCTTGGTGCAAACTTGACTATCCTTTTGCGTAGCCATTCAATTAAGACTTCTGTATATTTTCTGCTACCCAATATTTTAAAAATCTGAAAATATATGAAATTATCATGATGTTCAAGCACTACAGTTGTCTGAGGAGAAAAATTCAAGAATCTTTTGCTATATGGTACTGTATGTAAATATTGAAAATGAGCTCATTCAGCACCCTTCCCGAAATCTTAAAGCTTAGACATTAATTGGGTTACATTACATCAGCCTTCAAGAAACATGTGTAAACCTCCCAATAATTAAAATGTCTAAAAGTAAGTTTAAAAATTATCACAGTAAAATACATTCAGGTGTTGGTAAAAAACATACAAAAAAAAATAACATAAAGTTCTATGTTCAACATATTACAATGCAACACTTAATTCACTCGTGAACCCGTAATGTAAAGTACCTCTTTCTCCATTTGGAGAGGCATAAATACACACACAGGTCTAATTATAGCCAGCAGGCATTTTCTTTATTACTTAATGTCTAATAAAAGTGTTTCGTAATGTGGTTAATTCACAAACAAATTTAAAGCAGGGATGCATAAAACCAACAAGTTTTTAGGAGTGAAACAGGCTTACCTTCTTTCTTAAAGTGTAAAAATAAATAAAATTTAAGAAACTTGAGTTGTTGTGCCATCATTTCAAAATCACTGTTACTTTTGTAACCTAAATAGAAACAAATTCTTGCTATGCCAGGAAAATAGGGAGGCTGGAAAATACAGTGGTTTTATGTAATGTTTTTGCTTTATTTTTATTTTATTAAGACAGAGAGGTAGAGATTCCTGTGATTTCTTCTCCCATTTCTTAGTGTTTCCTTTTCTTTTCCCAATATGATGGTGTCTTAGTTCATTAAATGTTTTTACATTATATGCATATTTATATTATAAAGTGATGGTGTCTTGCATTCTATAGTATTCCCTCATTGTCATTTGCTTTTGCTTTGAATCATTTGTCTTTTATAAAAATGAGGGTGCTTGTATTTCAGCTCCCCAATGTCCTCAGCCATTTTAACTAGCCTTGGATTTGTTTTTGGAGAAAGTTACACTTTAAGGAGTTTTATCTTCATGTCAGGCAAAGCACCATCTGTCTTTGTAAAGGTCAATTATTTCCAAAAGATTAGACATTGTTGACCACTACTGTCAGCTGTCCATTTTGTACAAGTTGTGCAATGATGGAAGGAGAGGTGCTTTGTGACCTCAGATGAAGGTTCTCTCTTAATTCATGTTTACTTGCTTGTGGATTAGAACATTACTGGGAAAAATAAATTTTCTAACAACCCTGGAAGGGACATACTTGAAACAGATGGAATATTTCAGGAATTGTCTATCTTTGGATTCCTTGGGTTTCATATTTGTGGAAAAACTGCAGGATATACAAAAGTCCCTCTAAAACAAGATGCTGAGAGTCATTTTTTTCTTTTTGTCCTAATATTAGACAGTACTTGTAATGTGTAAGCCATCAAAAGCATTCATTGTTTAAAGGAGATGTTAAGCAGTTTGATCTTTTCCATCTAAACACTACATAATAATTGCAACACTCTTGAGTGCTTCAAAAGCATGTTTTCAAGGAACTCACATGACTTACAGGCTCATTCACTGATTGGAAGTTCTGGGTGTTGTTCAAATTTGAGCCATTTGCTGACTTGCAGGTAGAGGGCTCAGGATAACTGTTTGCTTCTACTTGGTTTATTCAGTGGCCTCGTCATCACAGATTATGTATCTTACTTTTTTAAGCAGATGGAAAGGCTGAAAATACTGAAGCTCATGTCACATTATGTATTTAAATACAGGAAACCCAAGTGCTAATGATAACAGTCTGTGACAAGTCCGGAAGAAACACACAAATGTTAGAAAACTTTTGTTCACACCAAGAAATGTTGAAACATGAAAACTGTTCACTTGCCACCATTTTTGAAACTAGCACCTTGGGTAGCTTCAGATGTTAAGTGAGTATTATTTTGGATGCACTGTATAAATGTGTACTGATGAGCTATGTTGAGCTGGGTAGCATTTTCTTGTCAGAAATACGTTTGTGTTATCAAGAAGTGATCAGGTGGAGGTGAACTTTAGTATCCCTGAATGGGAAATTCCGTTAGTCTGGTGTGTTAAATGTTGAATAACTCAAATTATCAGATAAAGTTAACTGAAAGCTAACAGCAAGATAAATTTAAACACACATTTGGTATGCATATCGGACTATAAAACAGTCAGCATTTATGGAATCACATGGCAGACCCACTTCATCATTCAAAAACTTTTTTACTGACATCCCTTTTATGGGAAACTCCTGCATAAGTAGAAAACAGACTCAGAGGAATCACTTTATTTTTAGTTTATAGTTTTTTTTAAATACAGTAAGCAGTCATTAATCCATAATCTCACTAGTACATCCATTTACAAAACTTGAAGTTTTTGTCAGAATGATTAAAGCAACATTTAGCATCAGGTAGTTGCATATCTCAGTCACTCGCAAAGTACAATCAATTGCATTTTAGCTATTTAGGGTCTTCTTTCAGCCTGACCATCAAGTAATTGAGATTTAGGAGGAAAGGCAGATAATTTAAGTAGAACCTGAGAATATTATATTAACTCCACCCAGAGAACAGTCAAAACAGGGATGTGAACTATGGACTGAACCACTGTGCTCCCAGTTTCACCAGTCCAGGAATGATTACAAGGGCTTGGGCTCCAGTATGGCCTATATTTCTAAGAATCCATTTACATCTGGACATTATCCCTGGTAAAGGTAAGCAATTATCCAGAGAGATGTCAAAAGAGTTTAGAGGCCAGAGTGCTGTCACAATTATGTACTACTGTCACTTACAGGACACTTTAATGCAGATAATAGTTTAACGTGTGCCACCCTGAGAGTCTAGGCCAAGACTTGCTTTCTTAACTCTGTGGGACATGTAATTATCATATAGCAGCAGTGCTTTCTTCATAATATGATTCTTGTATTGGAATGCTACAATATGTAAACATACAGTATGGATTAAATAAGTAAAGGACCTCCAACAACAACAGTGGCATTCATTTTCTTTTTTTCTTCATACCCAGGGTCCTTTTTATAGATTTTTAGTACTTTAGATACCCAACCACAGGAGATGCACAAACCAGTGTGTTTCTTCGTGCTGGTCCCAAGCCCGTATAAATTGGGGTTTGGACATACGTCAGGAAGGGCATCCGGTGTAAAATTTTGCCAAATCAATATGCGGACAACAATACAAATTTCCATACCGGATCGGTTGAGCCCCGGGTTAAGAAGGAGAAGAAGAGGGGGAGACGTGTCCGGAGGCAGGAGGAGAGGAGGAAAGTAAAGAGAATGGAACTGAGGGTAGGAACTTTGAATGTTGGCAGTATGACTTGCAAGGGGAGAGAGTTAGCAGATATGATGGAGAGAAGGAAGGTTGATATATTGTGCGTGCAAGAGACTAAATTGAAGGGGAGTAAGGCCAGGTGGATCGGAGGTGGATTCAAATTGTTCTGTCATGGTGTGGATGGGAGGAGAAATGGGGTAGGAGTTATTCTGAAGGAACAGTATGTCAAGAGTGTTTTGGAGGTGAAAAGAGTGTCAGGCACAATAATGATTATGAAGCTGGAAATTGGAGGTGTGATGATAAATGTTGTGCATAACATATGACAGGGTGCCTTGAGAGGAGCTGTGGTATTGTATGAGGAAGTCGGGAGTGGCAGAGAAGTACGTAAGAGTTGTACAGGATATATACGAGGGAAGTGTGACAGTGGTGAGGTCTGCGGTAGGAGTGATGGATGCATTCAAGTTGGAGGTGGGATTACATTAGGGATCGGCTCTGAGCCCTTTCTTATTTGCAATGGTGATGGACAGGTTGACAGATGAGATTAGACAGGATTACCCGTGGACTATGATGTTTGCTGATGACATTGTGATCTGTAGCAATAGTAGGAAACAGGTTGAGGAGACCCTGGAGAGGTGGAGATATGCTCTAGAGAGGAGAGGAATGAAGGTCAGTAGGAACAAGACAAAATACATGTGTGTAAATGAGAGGGAGGTCAGCGGAATGGTGAGGATACAGGGAGTAGAATTGGCGAAGGTGGATGAGTTTAAATACTTGGGATCAACAGTACAGAGTAATGGGGATTGTGGAAAAGAGGTGAAAAAGAGAGTGCAGGCAGGGTGGAATGGGTGGAGAAGAGTGTCAGGAGTAATATGTGACAAATGGGTATCAGCAAGAGTGAAAGGGAATGTCTACAGGACGGTAGTGAGACCAGCTATGTTATATGGGTTGGAGACGGTGGCACTGACCAGAAAGCAGGAGACAGAGCTGGAGGTAGCAGAGTTAAAAATGCTAAGATTTGCACTGGGTGTGTCGAGGATGGATAGGATTAGAAATGAGTGCATTAGACGGTCAGTTCAAGTTGGACGGTTGTGAGACAAAGTCAGAGAGGCGAGATTGCATTGGTTTGGACATGTGTAGAGGAGACATGCTGGGTATTTTGGGAGAAGGATGATAAGGATAGAGCTGCCAGGGAAGAGGAAAAGAGGAAAGCCTAAGCGAAGGTTTATGGAAGTGGTGAGAGAGGACATGCAGGTGATGGATGTAACAGAGCAAGATGCAGAGGACAGAAAGATATGGAAGAAGATGATCCGCTGTGGCAACCCCTAACGGGAGCAACCAGAAGAAGATATACCAACTGATATTTTGTGGTTAATGATAGTTTTATGGTCTTACAGACCTTCAATTTGTACTGTAAGCTCATTAACATGAGAAGAAGTGCATTAAATCTACATCTAAAAAATACAATAAAATTTGATTCCAACACCATTCAGTTATTATTAATCTATAAGACACAAAAAAGAAATGTTATAAATATAAAGTATGGGACAGCTAATGACCTTTAATGCTGAAATCATATTGTATTATTGTGATAAACTAAAAAAAAGTAAAAATACACATAGTCCACGAGTCACATACTGAAAAATGAAAATAATTGTGAATGGTTTTAATAGCCTTATTTGAGTTCAGACAAAAATGAATTTCTATAAATATGTTTATGTTGACTGTTTTTTGTGTTAGGCAAAATATGTATAGTCATAGATACTGTATGTGTTCAACGTGTCAAATATGTACAGTCATTATACTCTTAATTTATTGGATTTTTGTTTATCATTGGCTGAGCTGTCAAAGTAGCAATTTCCTTTTAATATATGACATGCCTTATGGAAACAGTAGTATTTCAGCAGTGACATTAAGTTTATTGGATTAACAGAAAATATGCAATATGCATCATAACAAAATTAGACAGGTGCATAAATTTGGGCACCCCAACAGAGATATTACATCAATACTTAGTTGAGCCTCCTTTTGCAAATATAACATGTCTGTATTCTGGATAGATGTATTTTTGAGCATTCTTCCATACAAAATCTCTCCAGTTCAGTTAAATTTGATGGCTGCCGAGCATGGGCAGCCTGCTTCAAATCATCTCATAGATTTTCGATGATATTCAAGTCAGGGGGCTGTGACAGCCATTCCAGAACATTGTACTTCTCCCTCTGCATGAATGCCTTTGTAGATTTTGAACTGTGTTTTGGGTCATTGTCAAGTTGGAATATCCATCCCCTGCGTAACTTCAACTTTGAGAGTGATGCTTGAACATTATCTTGAAGAATTTGTTGATATTGGGTTGAATTCATCTGACCCTCGACTTTAACAAGAACCCCAGTCCCTGAACTAGCCACACAGCCCCACCGCATGATGGATCCTCCACCAAATTTAACAGTAGGTAGCAGGTGTTTTTCTTGGAGTGCGGTGTTCTTCTTCCGCCATGCAAAGTGCTTTTTGTTATGACCAAATGACTCAATTTTTGTCTCATCAGTCCAAAGCACTTTGTTCCAAAATGAATCTGGCTTGTCTAAATGAGCATTTGCATACAACAAGCGACTCTGTTTGTGGCGTGAGTGCAGAAAGGGCTTCTTTCTCATCACCCTGCCATACAGATGTTCTTTGTGCAAATTGCACTGAATTGTAGAACAATGTACAGATACACCATCTGCAGCAAGATGTTCTTGCAGGTCTTTGGAGGTGATCTGTGGGTTGTCTGTAACCATTCTCACAATCCTGCACATATGCCACTCCTGTATTTTTCTCCTGCCAGACCTGTGTTTAACAGCAACTGTGCCTGTGGATTTCTATTTCCTGATTACATTCCTTGCAGTTGAAACTGACAGTTTAAACCTCTGAGAGAGGTTTTTGTAGCCTTCCCCTAAATCAGTGTTTCCCAAACTCGGTCCTGGTGAACCCCTGTGGCTGCAGGTTTTTGTTCCAACCAGCTTCTGTTTTTAATTGAACTCCTGGGCTAATTAAGTGAACTGATATTTCCCAAGTTCTGTGTTTAGGGAACAATATAGAAATTAGAAACCTAAGTTTGCTAAAAAAATATTAAAATGTACCAAGCACTTATATAGGAATAATGTTTTTTTTTTCTTTTTAACAGTATTTTCATCTTGATTTTCATTCTACTTTTCTAGGTGTTCTAATTGTTTAATTAATCCATTATTTACTAATTAGTGGGTCTAACGCTAAAGTAGTTGCAGCCTTTGATTATTCAGTGTTGTTTGCCTGGGTGTCTGATCTGCTCGTTTTTAAATTCTCATTATTAAGATACACTGAAGAGGGAAAAACTGCACAGAGAAAGGGCAAAGTATAATGAAATCAACAAAAGAGAGTTAAGCATTTAAATCTATAGCAAAAGCAGAAATATTTCTAAATGTCTTATAAATGTAAAAATCATGCTGCTGTGCTTTTCTGAACGTCGAATAAAAGAAAAAAAACAGCTAATTAAATGAGATCAGTGCTATGAGGTGTTGTCACTGATTTGGAATCCGGTTGTAACAAAAACCTGCAGCCACAGGGGTTCACCAGGACCGAGTTTGGGAAATACTGCCCTAAACCATGATACTGAACAATCTTTGTTTTCAGATCTTTTGAGAGTTGCTTTGAGGATCCCATGCTGACATTCTTCAGATGAGAGTCAAAGGGAAGCACAACTTGCAATTGACCACCTTAAATACCTTTTCTCATGATTGGACACACCTGTCTATGAAGCTCAAGGCTTAACGCTTAACGGGGTTCCCAAATTTGTTCTTATGACTGTAAGTACAATATGTTATAAAGAACTGATGATAGCATCATGTACCTGCAGTTTCTCTCTGTGCTTAACTTGCATAGATTTTTGTAGTTCACTATAAAGGGTCACAAAATTCCAATTTTTTAAGACCTTAAGGACATAATGTAGTGGATCACCAGAAAAGACCCAGGGGACTCTTGATAACTTTGGCAGAGTACATGTGGCAGATTTGCATGTCAGTTAAAAAAAAAAGACTGGCAAAACACACTATAGGTACTGTAAGGACATTACCAAGCAATGCTAACTTCATTGTGCAGTATATACATTATGTTTTAATGGTGAAATCCTGCCAAGTTGGGTAATGCTGGGACCATCATTATGGGAATAAAAAAGATATTATACATATTAAACCAGCTTCTGCCTAGCATGCTGTATTGTGTCTTTCACCTTTTAATTGCCTTTATTGCTGTTTCTACAGTGGTACTTCTGTTTTAATGTATTTTCTTCCTACCATTTCAATTGTATGAAAAGGCTGAAAGACTTCTTGATGAGTCTCTTGCTTTATTCACTGGTTAGAGGCTCCAAATGATTTGCCAATAGCAGTCAGATGAATGTGAAAGGATGCCAAAAGATCTTTTCCTGCAGCTGAGGAAAACATATTTAAAAGTTGCCTATTGATAACTTTATCCACCTTTAAAATGTGTTTTCTTCTGCATCTGCCAATAGTAACATAATATGTAAAATAAACCTTTCAGTGCTCAGCATTATAAACTTTATGTCAATCAGCATCAATCCACCAATTTTCTAAATTTGCTCGTTCCACATTAGGGATGCCTTCCTTAACAATATCAGCTAAGACAAGAAACAAATCTGAATGGGGTGACAGTCAGTTGCAAAACATTCCCACTTGGGGTCATGTTTTTGGACTGGGGAAACACCAAGGTACTGGATAAAACTTACTTTGGATAAAAGGAGAACATGGAAGTTCCACACACTGATGGAGACCATGTCAGAATTGAAATCCCATCTCATGCTACGATAAAACAGTCATTAAGCCATTAAGTAAACCCTGTCAGTAAAACATCTCCCAATATGAGGTAAGTTCACATGAAATCCTCACAATTACATTGAGTATGTCATGCCCAGAGTTTGGTATGGAGAAAAACTGAGTGCTGTTTTCAGTCCACAGTTGTAGTGACGGTGAAATTTATTTTGTTACTTTCATTATTTCTTCCAGTAAAATAAAACCAAATTGATTTTAAAGTAAGTCCAAAATAATAATCCATGTCATTTGTTTATGCTGCAATTGCCATGTGCATTTAAGTTAAATATAGGTAACTGGCAGTAGCTCTACTATATTTGCTCCTTTATGTTCTTTTAAAGAAAGTTCAGGTGTACCTAGACTAAATAAGGATCTGTTTCACTGGGTGAAGTTTGTAAACATCATCATATGTTGGGAGGATTCTGCCATACACTGAATTTAATTTCCATTTGTATTTTAGTGATCATTTTTATGCAATGAAACCAGTTTAATGAAGTGCATTGTGGCTGAAGGAATACCAGAAAAAATCCAATTCAAAATCAACTTCCTTCCATTCTACTCATATCTGAAGTTCTAGTTTTAACCTTGTAGTATTTAAGGAAAAAAGATGGAAGTGGTGGATCTTACAGAATTAAAGTATGGCACCTTGCTGATCTTGTTGGCTGCAACATGTTCCAGAAGAGACAAGCAGATGTTAGAGCAGGAGATGAGAATAAAGTTAACTTCAAAGGTAACAGTCATTAGTGAATGTGGTCATAATGGAACTAAATCTGTTCTTATGATCAATGCAGCACAGTTCTACATCAATTTCAAGGGAAGTACAGTTGACTTAGTGCAATCTATTTTTTAGTTAGATGATAAGTAAACCTAACAAATACATGTGTAATATTATTGGACATTATTTATTATTTAAGGCATTATGTTTGCAAAAGAATGTGTGTAATAATGGAGAAAATAAATATTATATGTAGGGAGACACACATGATTTCAGTGAGTATATCAATTGACAGAATATTTTGATTATGTATTGTGTATTCCTGGCTGCAGCCCCATTAAATAAAAAATAATGAGTTAAATTTAGTTTGGAAAGGAAGAATATGGAATTTTAAATATACGGGTAACATTTTCCCCCAAAGCTAAAAAGAACAGTTTGGAAATAAAGGTTTTGTTGATATCCATGGAAAGGGGCATGATGGTAGTGGAGTTGGAATTGTAGGATGAGTCACAGGTTCGGTATATACTGTTGTGTGATATTGATGTTGTATGTGGTTTTCATTAAATGAATAAACACAATATGGACAAGATGTAATTTATGAATGACTTTGAATGCACTCTCCAGCAACATTTTTGTAAACAACTTGGCATGTATTTAAATTATTGATATGAGCTATTACTTCTGGCACATCTTGATAACTTTATCAATACAATGTGTTAGTGACAACCAGGAAAGCAGATATGCAAGACATAACCAGGAAAGAGTTACAGAAATGTATTGCCACATAAAAGAAAAAATGAACACCATTCTAGCGTGGTACCCTACCATTCCTCACAGAAGACCGAATGCCCAGAAACTTATGGAGTATTTAAGGATGATGGCTTCAGGTGCCGTGAGTACTCTAGATTGATTGTGACAATTAAAAATAATTTTTGATTAACCTTTGTTTTTAATCATTTGTAAAGTTTTAGTATCATTTCTGTGTGGTTGTTAGTAAATTAAGACTTATTATCTTTGTCATTCTGTTTGTGACATTTTGCATCACCATTTTGAAATAATTGTCACAAGTTGCCAACATTTTGCATTCATCTTTGCCTGGCTGTGGCTATTTTGTTTATGGTTGTAATGTCTGTTCTAGTTACATGACATAAATGTCATATGATCCACCTTGTTATCACACTCCACCTATTTAAGATTATGACGACAAACAGCATGCATCCAAAAAATTTAATTATCAGTTTAAGTAAGGAGCAGTGAATGGTGCATAGTTTTAACAATTCATTTTGCAAAAAAACCCAGCAGGAAATTCTGTCACACCCTAATTTGTCACTTCCAATTAAGGAAAAGAACAAAATAGAGTTCCTTCATTGCATCCTATATAACCTAAGGATCAGAGGCTGATCCTGCACTAATGTAAATAAAATTATTTATGGTTTATATTATATTGAACATGAAATAATTTTTTATTATATGAGAAAATGGCAGATCTAAAATTGGGAGGGCAAAGGAAATTCACTTTGACAATGTTACTCTTGTAATTTGAAATTGCCCTGAGTATAAATTAACATTTGTAAGCCTGGGTTTCTGGGTCAAGTTTTGTTTAATAATAAAACAGCAGCAAAATCGTTTGCTGAATCGTTTGCTGAAAACAGTCTATTGAAATAAATTCATTGCAGAGGTTATAAAGCAGTTTGGTAGAGAATGTTACAGTATTGAGTCAATGAAAGTAAAAGAGAAATCAAGGACTAAAGGAGCAATTAACGTCAAAACCTGAAAAAAACTGTAAAATCAGAAATGACAGCCTGATTTGAGATAATTCATTTACCATTTAGGAGATGTCATATAGTATGAATAATAATGTTGGCAATAATGATAAGTACCTTCTGCTCCCCCGGTTTAGTCATGCAAATCATTAGGTGACCTGTCTTACGCCACCACCCACCCTGCTAAGTGGGGGGATTATTTCAACTTTGACATTTTCTCCTAATCAAAATAAGAGAGCTACATAACTTTGAGGATGCTACAGAAGTGTTATGACACAGAAGACATGAAGACAAATGCACACAGATGAAACAAATTTGGTGCCAGCAGCAGGGAAGGAAAAATGTCAAGTGCAGGGTGTATGACATTCTAATTAAATCCGAAATCCTGACGGTGGATTTGTGTTAATAAGACTCTTTAATGGGAGAAAATGGTCACCATGACATCACTATCCAGTGTACATAAGTGAGCTTCACAATCCTCTTGCTAAATTCAAGTAAGCGAATGTCTGCACAGATGGTGAACCTAACAGGAAACAGATTCAAATCGGTAATACTTCTCTGTCTTAACTAGTAACATCAGGAAACAGTGATTCTTGCAGGACAATATATGTCTACATGCCAGTAGATGCAGACAAATCAGATCAGATGTTTGTAGAATTTTTTAGCTGTATGTGTTTTACAGGGCCTGCTAGTACTTTTGTCTCACAATCCCAGGTACCTGGATCACTGTTTCAGAATATAGAATTCAATAGTGAAACTGAATCTAGAGTATTGTATACAGTTCTGGTCGCCACGCTTCAAGAAAAAACATTAAGCTGTGCAGAGGAAGGCAACCAGGTGTATCCCAGGATATAAGGTCAAGTGCATTTAGGGCTGAAGTCAGGCACCACTTCTTTACTCAATGAGATGTGGGAAACTGGAACAAACTACCAAGACATGTAGTTGAAGCTGGAAACCTTGATCATTTTTAAGAAGTACCTGGATGAGATATTGGGACAGCTTAGCTATAATATAGCTAAGCAAATGATCTTGATTGACTGAGTGGTATCTTATTGTTAGTTTTCTTAGGTTCTCAAGTTATCACTTATTGTGTTTTCTCCAATGTTGCTGTAAGCTTGGTGTTAGCATTGGGCATTGCACTTTTATCCTGTATTGATTGAAGACTCTAAATTGATCTTGTGTTAGTGTTTGTGTGTGTCTTCTCTACAGTAGGTTGGTATTCAGTACAAGACTGATTCCTGCCTTGTTCCCATTGGTGTGGAGTTAAACTCTGGCTCCTCACTACTCCATGCTAAGCAAACACGGTGCATAAATGGATGGACAGATAACACTATGTATAAATGGATGGACAGATTACATATTATATATACCCCTTTACTGGTGTGTACTGAATTGCTTTTCTGTACTCTTGGTTTTTTTGCTTTTGTTTATTGAAGTGTCTTTGTATTATAAGTCAGAAATCAGTTGTGGAAAATAACATGTGCCTCTTACACATGCCAAATAAAACTTGATTTTGAAACTATAGATCTTAAAAGAAAGGGCATATTGCTCATCAGTTGGTGTAAATAACAAAAAACAAAGTATGAATTGTCAATTAAAAGTGAGTAGACTATTCACTCCTAGCACAACCATAATAAAAATATGGATGAGTACACCTGGCCAGGTAAGCCTGCTGTTTTGGAGATAGTCTGTTCCAGTCATCGAGACATCACAATTTGGCAGTAATCAAAGTTGCTTAGATGCTTACGCTTTCCCATTTGTCCTGCTTCTAACATATCACCTTGAAGAATTGACTGTTCACTTCATGCCCATCACTTGACAGGTGCCATTGTAACGAGGTAATCAATGTTACTCACTTCACCCATTAGTGGTTTTAATGTTGCGGCTGATTGGGGTATTATCTAGTATGAATTTGTAAAATAAAAATCTGCCCATTTTCTGTTTGTGTTTTGCTTCTGGTAAAGCATTGAAATAATGCAATATGTGGGTGTTTGGGGGCACTTTGGAGTTCTGTTGGGTGTGGACACCCTTCAGTAGTCTGGGCATGGCTATTCTGAGCAAATCAGATTCGTTAGACTGTGACAGCAGCTTTCAATTACAGTTGAACATCTTGAACTGGGAGCTGGGCTGAGTCATGATTGTTTTGTTGGTGTCTTTTCAGTATTTTTCCAGCCTTCCCATGCTATGACATGTTAGTAATGGTATGAGTGATGCGTGCAAACACAGCCCTGAGCTAGAGCTATGATTGTGAAAGAGTGCCAGAGCAGCTCATTGCTGAGCCCTTGGTTCACTGTCTCACACTGAGCATGTCGTTGCAAGCCTTTCTGCCCACCCTTGTACCTTAGCTGTAGCTTCTCTCTACTTAAGACATCCCGGGTATTATGAAACGGAATTTGCTTTTTTTTTTTCTCTCTCCTTGTTTTCAAAAATACACTTGTACCGGATTTAGACCAGAAAATCCTGTCCATATACAGCATTAATGAATGGCTGAAGTATTGTAGGCTATTGAATAACAGGGCAAAAATAAAGAAAAGAAGAAGAACAAGAAAGGTAATTGCCTTGAAGATATACTGTAATAAGAGCATTAAATGAATTTGAACTTTAATCTATATTTTCATTTCAATAAACATGTTTGACCTGTTTAAAAATTGATGTATAAAGTCTTTATTTCACTTTTTCAAGTATCAGTTTGTTATGTATTATTCTTGTCTTTAATGAATTGTATGTCATAAAATGAGCAAATTATATGACACTGCATTTTGTATATATACTGGCTAGATTCAACATACATTATTTTATAGTTGATTTTAATGTGTTTAAAAATTGTTACATCACTTGAAAAGATGACTCATTTCTGGCCACTTCCACTGCAGTTTCCCAGTTAAATTTGAAATATAAAATACATTTCAAACCTGCTAAATCTGATTCAGAGCCACGGGAGACTAGAGAATATACCGATCCATGGCATCAGTCCATACCAGGGCCCACTTATGCAGTCACTGACTCTCACACTAGGCCAAATTAGCAATTACGGTTTACTTTACCACCAACGTTTTAAGAGGGAGACCAGACCAAGCACGAAAACATTTTGGAAATGTGCAAAATCCATTAGGAAACTGCCTAGGCTAGGATTTGAACCTGTGATTCTGGATCTATGAGACACCAGCACTAACCGCTATGCCAACACCTAACCCCCCCCCCACCATATAATGAGCCTTCTGTTCAATTCAATTTTGCAGTTTGAAAGCATGGTAATAGTTGCAAGTTATAAATGATTCAAGTCTCTTAGTCTATTAATAGAATGTGAAAAGTGTTAGTGAAATTTCCACAAGAAGGATGGTGACCTGCATTCTTGTATTAGTTGCTTCAAATATACAGTCAAATACATGGAAATCAGCTACAGGCATGGAAAGAGAACTACATAGAGCGGTAGATTAAACCCTGTGACCTGTTCAATGCATCTTCAAGTTTAGCCAAGAGCTGAAGAAAAATGAATGTTAAATGAATGAAGGATTCAGTTACCATTGTAGAAAGACTGAGAGAATTTTAAAAAAGCATCATTTTCAAATATGGTGTAGCTTCTAGCGAGATATGATAGCATTTCTTGCTAGTTTGTGAAGGAAGACATTGACAAACATACATTTTTGGGGCCCTGCAGCCTGAACTGTTACGGAGGCCCCTTAGCATCTAGCAATGAGGTCTTGGTAACCGCTATTGAGAAAAACAATAATAGGCTTAGACTAATCTAACAGTGCTTCACTTTTATTACTTAACCTTTCTAAATATAAAATTTACTTTTAAGTAGGGGTAATAAAAATATTGTATCCTTATGAACACTTTACTGAAAAAAATTCTTGTCTAGATCGCTGTCACGAGTGCTATCATGTTGAAAAGGCAATCATAATGCTAACGTTGTGATTGCCTTTTCAACAGCTCCACTTTTTTGTTATAAAACATCATCTACTGATTATATGTACCAATGGAGATATTTTTATTGCCTTTGTTACAGTTGAGGTTGTTATCGACCTCTCGAACCCTCAGGTACCACGCCAAACACCAGGTAAAAGTCCAAGACTTTTTATTTTTATGATAATAATGTGCACTAAGCACCCTCCACTCCACACTACATATACAAATACAAATATCAATAATCAAGCACAATAAACACTCCTCCTCTCCCAGACACTTCGCCACCCTTCCTCCCAGGTCAGCTGAATGTCTGGGTTTTCCCAGAGTCCTTTTATACCCCCTGACCCAGAAGTGGTTCTTGTCCACCAATCCACAAGTCCTCATTACTTCCGGGTCAGAGTAAAAGTCCCTTTCTTCAACCCGGAAGCACGTCGTTCCTTCTGGTCATGTGATCATGACGCACTTCCGGGTTATAGGGCACGTAAGAGTCTGACAGCCTCCCTACCGCGACTCCCGGTGGTCCCCAAGGTGTCCAGCAGGGCTGTGTATACAAACTACAAGGTCCATAAGGCCCTGCTGGAATTCGGGGAACCTCCATGCTGAATATTTAGCCGGCCATCCATCACAGTTCTCTCCCCTTAGTGAAGTCCACTGGGGCGGAGCGTCCAGCCCCGCGAGTGCCGTCCTCCTCCAGGAGAACTCGTTAGTCGGGCCTTGGCTGTGCTGTCTAGCCTCCCCAGAGAACCTAGGGGGAACGGTGTATCGTATGTCCCTCTGATCCTGTGTCCTCCGAGGACAGCTTCGCCAAACGTGGCTCAGCCGACGACAGTTATAACAGAGCCGTTGTTCTCCCGGTTGTCTTCCTCCGCGAGACCGGAAACACCTCGGGAACTCCGTTAGTCCTGTCTCCGCCCTTTTCTCCGCCAAGGGAGGTTTTATGGCCGCCTCGGTTCTCTCCGCCCGTTTCTCTATCTTGTCAGGAGACCCGCGTTTTGTTGTGGGGATCTCCTGCTTACTCTGGGGCTTGTGCACAGCTTGGGTCTCCCTATTGTAAGAAGAGAGCCCCTTTGCTGTTTGCATGCCCGTTGACCTTCTTTTATTCGGAGGCGGCGTCTTCAGCACCACATCGCCCCGAGAGACAGTACTTTCCAACTGCTCCGGTTTGATTGGCGCTTCCCCTGCCCCTTCTGTCACCAACGGCAACTCCCCTATAGCGCGGGTCGGGGTCTTGAGGTCCGCATCGCTCCGAGGAGCTGTCTCATACAGTCGCCCCGGCTCGATCGGTCCTTCCCCCGACCACTTGGTTATCGTTCCGCTCTCTTTTGTTGGGCACGCAGTGCTTTGGCACCTGCTACTTTTTAACTGCGGGGCCTGATCGCACTGCGTCCGTGTATGTTGTACGGCACATATTTCACTTACCTGTACTGCTCTGTCCTGCCGGTAGGAGGATGATGTTCCGCGTGTACGAAGCCATTCGACCAGGGCTCCACACGGCCCGCCGAGCTTCTTCTCAAGACCCTCCTTCGATTCCTGTAGGACCTGGAACACTTTAAATAAGGACTGCAGGGCCAGGATGACGGTTTCCACCTCCCCTGCAGCCCAGGAAAAGTTATTTAAGTCGGCTGGAAAAGTTATTTAAGTCGGCTGGAGGCAGGCTAGAATATTCAGTTGCCTTACCTTCCAGCCAGGTGCTAATGGGCACGTCCGCTCCTGGCACGTGCTTGGTTGGATTGCGCAAAGGTTCTTGGGAATTTGAGTCTTTAGAGGATCAGGTGGCCGCCGCCGGCCAACTGCGATCCACCTTTTCTAAGTTATTGGTGGACCGTTCAGTTACATCCCGCTCCTCTTTCTCTTTAGTTATTTTCGCCGCTGCTTCGCTCACCTCCCTCTTCCGTTTCGGGGAGCTCGGTTCCGTCGGGGAAATGCTGACCTCACCTACGGACCGACGCTGACCTTCTCCTTCCCAAAATCCCATGTTTTGGTTTCGGCCTACCCAGCCTGCCCAGGATAGTCCACGTGACCGATATCGTCGAATAGGCACCCCTGGAGACTCCTAGACTGGTGCGCCTTCTCCGAATCGCGGCCATCTTGCCCAGGTATAAGGTAGGTGTCCGACTCACAGTCCGATTCGTGCCAACAGACCTCTGAAAAACAAGTAAAGAAAGGTCCCGGCGTAACGGGCGTTTTCTCGGCACATACCTCCAGCTTTGAATGGCGTTTTTTAAGGTCCTTTAGGCAGTCCAGCATGTCCGATTTCCGAGAGCGCTCCTGCTGTCGCGCCGCTCGGGCTTCCTCGGCTTCAATCAGCGCCCTGTCTTCCTCACTGCCCGTCAGGTATGTCCAGAGTCGCTTGGTGTCAGTTATGGTCTGTACCTTTGGGCGACTCCCATTCTTTTTGCTGGATTTCTTCCCCATCACGGTCCGAAGTCGAATAAGGCTCACTGTCGAAGCACTCTTGTAATAGTGTGGCGGTTCAACCTTCGGGTGCTCCGACGTTACCTTCTTAGGGTTCACTGTTTGCACAAATGTTTAAATATCAGGTCCTCTGCCAACGGACAGCCAGAGAATCCTTGGGGTTGTTATCGACCTCTCGAACCCTCAGGTACCATGCCAAACACCAGGTAAAAGTCCAAGACTTTTTATTTTTATGATAATAATGTGCACTAAGCACCCTCCACTCCATACTACACATACAAATACAAATATCAATAATCAAGCACAATAAACACTCCTCCTCTCCCAGACACTTCGCCACCCTTCCTCCCAGCTCAGCTCAATGTCTGGGTTTTCCCAGAGTCCTTTTATACCCCCTGACCCAGAAGTGGTTCCTGTCCACCAATCCACAAGTCCTCATTACTTCCGGGTCAGAGTAAAAGTCCTTTTCTTCAACCCGGAAGCACGTCGTTCCTTCTGGTCATGTGATCATAATGCACTTCCGGGTTATAGGGCACATAACAGTCTGACAGCCTCCCTACAGCGACTCCTGGTGGTCCCCAAGGTATCCAGCGGGGATGTGTATACAAACTACAAGGTCCATAAGGCCCTGCTGGAATTCGGGGAACCTCCATGCTGTTGGGAGGGCTCCACCTGGCAGCCTGGAGGTGTGGGCCGGAATATTTAGCCGGCCATCCATCACACCTTTTAATTTTTACTGTATTTTAATTATACATACAGGTAGGCAAAATTGTTAATATTTCTTGTAATAGTATTTTATATTTAATATATTTTAATATAGCATTAGATTATTTAACTACAAAAAAAGTTACAGAGATGTTGACTTTACAATCTCCACAAGCAAAGAAATATGATAAAATAATTTAAATACAAATTTCAATTTCTGTCATAAATGTTAATAGTGCTTTAAATTGTTTAGAATCATTTTATATTAAATAGAACAAAACATCCTTAATCCTTAATTCAATTTAATTTAATTAATTAATTCAATCCTTTCAATTCAATCCTTCTTCAATTTCGTTGTTCCTTTGTAAAAGTGACAATGACAATAAAGATCGATCTATCTATCTATCTATCTATCTATCTATCTATCTATCTATCTATCTATCTATCTATCTATCTATCTATCTATCTATCTAATTGGAACGTATTTTTGTTTACAGCTAGCCTACATAATACTTTAATAACCTTTTAATTTTTATTTTAACTATTATTTTGTATCGAATTGTACTATATTGTTAATATTATCATTTAAAAAAAATCCCTTCTCATACAGCAGACACCCAAAATTTTCAAGCAATGTGGACTAATGTCACTTCTGAGTTCCCTACAGAATTAGAAGCCCTAAAACTTAAGCTTCATTAGTTTTATAATATGGACACCCCTGGGTGTGGCTGAAAGGTGTTATTTAAATGGATGTTGCCAGCTGCTGCCCAAGATCTGTAATATTAGACTAATGACCGTACTTGCTTACTTGTACAAGTACCTACTTGTACTTACCCTTGGCAGTTTCACCATAGTCCATCCAGGGCCACTAGCAAAACATAGTCTCTAGCTATCATTTCATTTTGAAATCTGCCAATTCCAGTACTAGCTTGGGGTGCCCAGAGCCTAGCTTAGGAGCATAGGAAGGAACCAGCCCTGAATTATGTGCCTCTCCACGTCTTTGCACACCAACGCTTAGTCAAAAGAAGTAGATTTGCATTCTTAATTTAAGCTATTTAAACAAAGAGCAGAGATCACAGAGACAACCCCCTAAAAAATGAGGCGAATCTGCAAACTTGGCAGTTTTTCAGGTCTCAAGAGCTTTGAAATAGCCTCAGTAAACACTGTGACACCATGAAACCACAAAAGGCTATAGTAACACATATCAAACCAGTAGCACATATAGAACATTGTCTTTCATGTTTCTGAATCGCCTCAATTTTGTGCATGTATGGCCCTCACCTTTCATGTTAAACTAACCTCCTCAGTTTAGTATTCCCATACTTAAAATAGTCTATGCCTATGTTGCTCTACATGCATTATGGCATGATTCACTGTGTTTCAATGAAAGAATATACCTTACAATCATCTATTTATAGAGTCTCTTTTGGTTTACTCCAGTTCAATACTGGAATATTGCTGAAATGCAGATGCAGCTTTAAGACCAAATTCAAGTTTAGATTTATTGTCATTTGTATATGGTACAATTCATAGTTGCACATAGTTGTCTTAATGATGCTGCAGTCTCAGGTCTGTTTATTGTATGGTGTTTGTGCAGAAAAATAATTTCCCTTTTCAAAAAGATTTTTGTTAAGATATTTCATTCCTGTGTGAAATTGGCATTGATTACTGAAGCTATTGTTTAGAGGCTGTGATGGTGCTGAATGTAGTTTTGACATTACTACTTCCTAAAAAAAGAAAGTAAATTGGGAATCTTCATGTTAAACTTTTATAATAAAGGCAGGTAACATGGGCTGGGTACACTATTCAAAGTGCAGTGTTTAGGAAGGAATTACATTCAGAAAAGTTAAACATTTTAAACCTTTTTATCCAGTATGGGGAATCTTTGTACTTCATTTTCAGCACTGGATGATATTTAGCTTGTAGCTGTTGTAGATCTGCTCACTCATGTTGTGTTGGGGGCTGCCAAAACCAATGGATGTCTTTTATATATACACCTTGCCAACTCTTGCTTCCACTCTTCTTATTCCTCATTGAGAGTTCGTGCATCTTGGTGAAGAAACTGATGTAATTAATACGTTTTTTTCTGTTAAAAAAGCAAGGTCTTTGTTGTATGCATATTTATATTTCTCCTCTCAGAATACTTGGTGAGTTAAGTGTTCTGTTAGATCCTTTTGGGGAATTTTCCAATATTTGATTTCTTGAAAATTAATTTAATGTTTTGTTTCCTTCTTTTGTTATCACTGCCTTGATGACATGATGCTGTGTTTCAGGCCCAGTTTCACATCCAAGGACACATTACTGTTGCAGGAATATCCTGCACATGCATTAATTGATAATGCATCAGACATGACCTGTTTGAGAGCCTTTTCAAAAAGAATTTTTAAAAGACTTTTGTTTAGTTCTGCCTCTAATTAAATCTGTATACTTCGATTTCTTGTTTGCCATCTAAGTAAAAGTTAATTGTTTGACCCCTGCTTGTCTTCGACTTTGATTTCCATTTAGTGTTTTCAACCCCTGCCACCTGAACAAACATTTCATTAACACTCTGCTCTATTTTCTTGGAAAGACTTTCTTCTAGGTCACATCTCCTTTGATAATTTACATAGAAATATTTATGTGTACACTGGATAAGTTTATGAATCCAGTTGGTATATGCCATCGTGTCACATTACATGAGGGGAAGGATGCTTTTGCCAGTAGCAATTACAGTATATTGTCAAATGACTTTGAGTAACATTTAGTGATAGAGTTAACACTGCAATTTTGTGTGGTGCTTCACCCCACCCTCAATATCTACCATTTACAATATTCCCATCTGACCATCCATAATTTAAACCAAGGTTTTCTATTACATGATCATAAGAAGGAAAGTACAGTGATGAAGCCTGGAAGTTGGTCGCTGCAACAGTGTTTCAACTGATTTCATCATTGTGTAGGTACTGTAAATATCTTTGTTGCTTTGCACCATGGCATATAAAACAAAAATGGTATAGGCTACATCAGTATGATATAAGTTATTTATATTATTAATTTCTTTTAGAAACCTGAAGCTACCGTACAGCCGCATGCTTGTACATATGTACAGGAATGGCTTCACTCATTTACCACATCTAAAAGACATTTCACATCAGTCCAAAGAACAGTTGATGTTTTTGAATGGGTGTCATTTCTAAAATGCACTCTCTGCTGCCAGGTTTGACAGATGGATAAATAGCTTTAGTATGCTAGGACTATTATATAAATTCAGTGATATGTAGTGTGGATATGAGTGCTACTCCGTCTGTAAAAATGTACAAAAAGAAAAAATAATAGTACTAAGGTTAATACAGGGTCATTTTTTCCTTGATGCCTTTGCACTTTGTTGACTTAAACACATCTTTTACTGGTAATGCATTAAATATAATGAAAAAAGGTGAACTGAAGCACTGAGGGGAAAAAAGAAACCATTGCCAAAAATACAAACACGACTGAGAACGCCTTCAGTGAAGAAGTCAGCTAGTCCAGTGAGGCAGTTGTGCTTCATTGCTGCAATTTCCTGTGCTATTTTCAAAAGCTCTGAAGATGGCAGCTATAAGTTACAAGGCCTGTCATTGCTCTGTGCCTACAGTTTCTTCATAGTGTAGCGACCCTAGGAGGAAAGATGACGCGGCCAAGCTGTTGTGCACTGTTGTGAGTAAATTAAAGATATTTTATTTATTATGCTTCATTCCAATCTGCAAGCCTGGAAACCCATGACGAATGTTTGCGATGCATTGTAAACTCCAACACCAATAATTATTTAGAGCAGAATCTTATTTATAGGGATTATTCATCTAGTAATATGTTTAGTCTTTTCAAGAGTTTCTTGCTAGATATGTAAAGTAAAACGATAGGCAGCAGAATCACTGAATACTGTAATATTTTAAATTGAGGGAGTGGTAGCTAAGTCGAAGTAGTGTTAAGTTCTGATATGCTTCTATACCTGTTTCCAAAATACCAGGATTTTAAATGTATGTGTGATGGGGTACAATAAACATGAATATAACCTCAATAATTTAAGCAGTACTAGCAGAGTATTAGGCTGCAGTGCCAAGTAACAAAACTACAATTACAACTACTTGTAATGCAATACACTAGTGAAATGTTTCTAGTCGTGGAATCCTAAATCTGTGATATATTTTTGTGAATTAGGAATTTTTACTTATAGTAAAGTATAAAGTATATATAAGAGGGGACCTTGACCCATTACCTACTACAGTATTTTGTGTGTGTATGTACTGTTTTGTATCTTCAGAAAATGGCAGATTGCTTCTGCAGAGCCAGGTTAGGCTGTTTCTGGGTTGGGTTCAATATGTCTGTCTTCGTTTGTGAGCCCAATTCTTTATTAAGCTAAAATACCACAATGTTGTTCTGTGAGCTTCTCCATCTGTTAAGTTGCTGTACCATGTTGTATTTTTTGTGGGGTTTATAGAACTTCTCCCTTCATCTTTTTGAGTGACACTTTTTTGTTCCCGCTATAAGTTTCCTTAAAGTGCGTGAACAGACTATCATGTTTGCTTTTCTAAACACGTACACCTTTCAGTAGTTCACATACTTCAAAGATGGCTTCAAAGTAAACCAGCACAGCTAACACAGCATTTCTCAACTAGCACAGCTTAATTATCTTTCCTATTTTGAAACTTAAAGTTCTTGTCGAACTTAAAAAAAAAAAAAAAAACAGGAACAGTTTTTTTTTTTTTTTTCTCAGAAGAGAAATGCAGAAGCTTTGTGGTAGAGGGCTAATGCACGCTGTAACCATTGAGCTGTCAAGCCAAGGAGGGGGGCAGGGAAATTTAATTTGTTGTTTGAGCCAACTCTTAAAATGGTGCTGGTTTGTAAACATTTCAACCAGGTACATCCATCCATCCATCCATTTTCCAACCCGCTGAATCCGAACACAGGGTCACGGGGGTCTGCTGGAGCCAATCCCAGCCAACACAGGGCACAAGGCAGGAACCAATCCTGGACAGGGTGCCAACCCACCGCAGACCAGGTACATCTTGTCTCTTAAATGCCTGCTTGGCTCAGGCACTACAATACAAATAAGATGTGAATTATAGTAAAGTGATTAACCAAAAAATATTTTTTCCTTATTTTTTCCCTTCTGTAATTGCTAGTAGGCCACATTTTCTTATCAATAATCACACTCAAATAAATCATACCGGACGTCTCAACTAAGTTTATGACTTTGTCACTTCCAGCTATTTTCTGAATGCAGTTTCTCCCTTACAGTGTCACAAAGTACATGAGTAGCATGGAAAATGCAGAAAGTAGCTCCAGATTGGACAATGGCCTGTCAGAGGATGTCCTAATGCACACACCTGCTCTCACTCACACTATTACCTGATGGGAGAAAACTTGCAGAAATTCAAATCTAGGTCACCACTGTACATTGTAATACATTATGTGTGCATATCATACACTTCTTAAAAACAGTGGGTATAACACTTCTTCTCTCAAGGATAGAAAATTATGAAAAAGCTGGAACATTATGTCTTGAAACTTTTTTTTGGTGTGAATAATTAATACATGCTGACACATCCCTTTAGTAACTCCATCTTCACTCATGTATGAGGTTTATATTTTAAATGATCACTAAAGTAGTGTTGTGTTGCTCAGGTGTTTTTCTACCAGAAGCTTATGCAGTTCATCAGAATAGCATAAGCTTGTTCTTGTTGACCTATTCAGTGACAAGCCAGTCTACAGCTACTGTCGACCTCCAAGAAGCACAATGCCTGGTCTGTTTGTTATCACTCCATTGAACAGATGTAATCGGCGATCATCAGTCCCATGCAACTGCACCTGGAGGTACCTACAGGGCCCACTAGAAAGTTTATTGTCTGCAGTTTAATTAACAACAATAATGCCTGTGTGCATTCATTTCAAAATCTTTCATTGTTATGATATGCTAATCACTATGTAAATGAAGACCTGTTGGTAAATTACAATAATTTATGGTCCATAGTTAATGCTGTATTTTGCAGCAAGTATCTTTAAGAAGATCGATAAATAGTAGTCTAAGCGAAGGTCTTTGCTTTCTATACCATTTCTCCTATTATGCAGTACTTGGAAAAAGTAACTTGAAGCACTATACACTACAGCAAGACAGTAAATCAAATACAAGTAGATTTGATTTTTTGCATTTTAATTTAATACTATTAAGTTCCAATGCACTTGAAAAAGGGCTGATAATTCGTCTAACAGCAGCAACCAATACTGTAGCATTGTTGTATATTAGAACATTAGAACTATGGCAAGAACAGGCCATTCAGCCCAATAAGCTTGCCAATCCTAATTGTCAGTCAGTCATCGTCCAACCCGCTATATATTAACACAGGGTCACGGGGGGTCTGCTGGAGCCAATCCCAGCCAACACAGGGCGCAAGGCAGGAACAAATCCCAGGCAGGGCACGCACACACACACACCCACACACCAAGCACACACTAGGGACAATTTAGGATCGGCAATGCACGTAACCTGCATGTCTTTGGACTGTGGGAGGAAACCAGAGCACCGGAGGAAACCCACGCAGACATGGGGAGAACATGCAACATGCAAACTCTACTCAGGGAGCGAACCCAGGTCTCCTTACTGCAAGGCAGCAGCGTTACCACTGTGCCACCGTGTTGCCCCAATCCTAATAGTTGTTCTTTAAATGCTCACTTGCTTCTTGTCAGTCTAGAAATCTCTGATAATAAGGCTAGCAATGGGCTTGGTAATCCCACTGACATGGAGCTGACTACTGTTATTGTCGGAGAATGCTATCGTTCTCATTGATAGCAAACAGATTGGTTGAACAGAAAGTCTTGTGTAATGACAACGTAATCTATCCAAGGAAAGATAAATCCAAGTATGGTAAGTTATTTAAAGAATTTCAATTACAGTTTTGGTTAAGTAGTTCAAGAAAACATATGTTATTTTTATTTATTTTTTTTACTTGTATAAGTTTTGTCAGACAAACAGACATTATTTAATATGTAATAAAATGGGAACCTGGTTCGTGGCAGCTAGTCCTGTTTTCAAAACATGGTTTAAGTCCTGTCTGTGTGGAGTCTGTATGTTTTCCTCATGGCTATGTCGGCTTTCTCAGAGTACTCTGGTTTCCTGCCACATCTCAGTGGCATGCCTTCTCAGCTAATTGATAGATGAGTGTGGGTGTGCCCTGTGATGGACTGATATTGTCATCCTCCAGCACAACCCTGCTTCGGAACAAGTAAGTTTGGAAATGATTGAATAATTGAAAAGACGCCTGTGCAGCACTTTGGTGTGTGGGTTTAGATATAAGCCTGGGGCCTTTCTGTATCCATAGAAGTTTTCTCTTGATACTCTATTTTACTCCCATATCCAATGGTTCCTAATTTGTTATGGCTGAAGTTCTAGCTGCTTTTATCCCTGTATTAGTTTTAGAAAGAAAGTGGGTTCAGGAAAAAAAAGTCACAGCCTAACAGATTTGGTTTCCAGATGTGGAATACATTTTTTATATTAGTCCAACGATGCACAGCGGCTTAGCTCTACCTGTTTCTGGATACACAATTATACAATACAGGTTATTTTTTCAAATATTTGTGCTGCTTTCCTGAACAGGATCATTCCTTGTCTCACTAATGTTCACCCACTGATTTTGAAATACTTAAATACTTTAATACTTACTTTAATTTTCATATCTTGCTTAATACAAGTGTAGTATCATGAGTAGTTGAAGCCTATCCTGGCACCATTAGGTGAAAGGCAAGGCAGTAAGCGGCCCTGAATAAAACAGTAGTCACTCAAGTCAAACCAATTTGTTTTCTCCATTTAACCCATTATACATGTGTTCTGTGTTGACACTGGATGCCGTGGTTACATGTGATTGCATGTACATTGATGTCATGGTGTTTTTTATGTAAGGTTGAGAAATTGTCTAAGCTTTGTTTGGCATAGGGAATATATTTAGTAAATTTAAACTAGTTTCCCAAATAGTTTCTTCCAAAAGATTTTGATGCTGGTTTATCACTCCTTTTTGTTTATGAATTTTAATCTGGTTTGCTCCAATTTTTTGATTGCTAGGCTGATTCAGTCATTTATATATATATATATATATATATATATATATATATATATATATATATATATATATATATATATATATGATTTAAAAAAAATAAGCAGAAGGATGTAGGTTTTGGTGTGTCCTAGAAGTTTCCCTAACTGGCCTTTTATCTTCCCCTGTTCAACAGCTCAGGCCTACAAATAGCATACTCATGATGAAGCATTTGGTCTTCCCTTATTTATCTGCTTGTATTATTTATTTGTTATGGAGAGATTCAAATGCCACAATGTTGAATGAGGAGGAGGGGAATGTATTTTCAAATTCCGTGAAACAGACTTTTTTCCAGTGACCTTGATTTGTTATGTGCCTTAGCTGATTTTTTAAACTCACTTGAAAAAATGTCTTTATTTCGCTGATAAGAAAGAATTTTTACTTTTTTGGCGTCTGGTATGACCCTTTATTGCATCTTTTGCTGATTCATTTTCAGATTTGTGCTGTGATAGTTGGGTAGTGATTCAGCAGTGACCAAGGTGATTAAAATTTATCTTCATTCATGGTTTTAGGTATTCATAAAGTGAACAAGAGCAAGTATGTTTAGAAAAATTATCTCTTTGAAAAACAGTTATTGTGGCTCTCTTAAACCTCAAACTAGACAAATAAGCTACAACTTGCTGACTGTGTAGCTCAGAGTAAAGTGTCGCATATCAGAGCAGAGTCACCTCCATTAGCACTTCAGTATTTGGGACACGAGCAACCAGCAGCTTTCAGAAGTAGCCATTTTGTTGGTGTGTGCGAGTCATTTAGATTGCTGATATCTGAATGTGCTTTAAGTTGAAGAAGAGCGGCTTTGGACCTTTGAGAGGAGCGGATCTTTTGTTAAATTCATAATCATAGCTATAATCAATGACTCTTGGAGTTGTTAGGTGCATCATCAAGTTTTTGACTACATCATTGCTCTAATTGTTGGCTTGAAGGATTAAATGGGGCATTCTTCAATAAACTGCCTCTTACTTGTTTGTCAGGAACAACCTGAAACCTGCAGAGTAGCATTTTTATCGCTTTGTCTTTGTTTTTTTGAAGGCCAGTTGGTGCACGCCCTTTTCTTTCCCAATATCCAGCTGGTGAATACACTACTGAAACTCAACAGTTTTCATGCGCTTCATTTCCTAGCTCATTTTAAAGCCATCACTACAATTTTTTATCTGTTGCTTTAGGTGTTTAAACACATGGCTGCCCCATTTTATTTGATAAAGTTTATTCAAATGGCCTTAAGCCCAACATTCCTACCTTGCTCTGTATGTTTTACTGTGTGAATTTGGGGGTACGGCACTATATAAATAAAATGTATAATTATTGTTATTATGGATTTTTAATTTGAATACCAATCCTCTATGAAGTAGCATTAGCACTTTATCAGATCACTGTAAACTAGCTGAGTCTGACAGGAAAATAAACTGGTGAAAATAGCTGGAAGCATTAGTAGTGACTGGTGAGCAAAAATTTTGCAAACCATGAAACAAATGGGCAATATTCTTGAAAGCAGTGCACAACCTCTATTAATTTCTTAGATCTTCTGAAGAAATAAGCATAGAAGGTATTTAAACAGCAAGTCCGTTTAACTTTTTTTCTTACACTGAAACTCCCTTCTGAATGCCTTCAGGCTCATGATGAGTTTGGTTGTACTCAAAAATTGCAGGCATAGTGATCTTTGAAATCTCTGACAGATAATCCTTTTTATCCACCTTATATAGGGTGAGCCAAAATGAAGTACCACATTTCTCAAAGTCATTGCACAAGGTAGAGGCAGCCGAGTGGGTTTGGGGTGGGGGGAGGGAATGTTCTTTGATAGGCGATCCCTTGTAGTTTTCAGTCGGCAACATACCTTGGTCCGGTGCACATCGCGCTTTCGCTGTGAAAGTGTCCTTCTAAAACATCCATCCATCCATCCATTTTCCAACCCGCTGAATCCGAACACAGGGTCACGGGGGTCTGCTGGAGCCAATCCCAGCCAACACAGGGCACAAGGCAGGAAACAATCCTGGGCAGGGTGCCAACCCACCGCAGGACACACACAAACACACCCACACACCAAGCACACACTAGGGCCAATTTAGAATCGCCAATCCACCTAACCTGCATGTCTTTGGACTGTGGGAGGAAACCGGAGCGCCCGGAGGAAACCCACGCAGACACGGGGAGAACATGCAAACTCCGCGCAGGGAGGACCCGGGAAGCGAACCCAGGTCCCCAGATCACCCAACTGCGAGGCAGCAGCGCTACCCACTGCGCCACCGTGCCGCCCCCTTCTAAAACAACAAATCCATAATCACTATGCGATGCACTTCAGCATTCTTCCTAATGGTGATGTCCCAAATTGGAAAACAATTCTTTACTGGGTGGCTAAATTTAGACAGACAGGTACAACATTGAACAGAAAATCTCCAGGCCATCCTCGGACTGTACAAACGCCTGAAAATATCTTAGCTGTAAGAGCATCAATTTTACAGTCTTCTGGACTTTCAGCATGCAAACATTCTTCTCCTTAGGCATTTCCAAAATGTCTTTGAGGAGCATTTTACATGAGGACCTATATTTCCATCCATACAAAATGATGGTACTGCAGGAACTCACTGAGAGAGGCTGGGAGAGCCGTAGAGAGTTGTGCGCAAACATTCTGCAAACTGTTCATTTTCAAATGAATGGTTGCATAATAAGCAAAACTTTCACTATTGGGCTGAACCCTCGTGAACTTCATGAGAGACCGCTGCACCGTGAGCATGTTACAGTTTGGTGCGATGTTGCAGAATTTGGCATTGTAGGCCCTTACTTTTTTGAGGAGGGTGGAGCAACAGTCACCGTCACTTCAGAATGTTACATTGAAATGTTAGATAACTTTTTACGGCCCAACTGGAAGAAACAGATGTGGAGGATGCCTGGTTTCAATAGGATGGAGCAACAGCTCCTACAGCGCAGATATCCATGCAAGTTTTGTGGGAGATGTTTCCAGGGAAGCTTATCTCCTTACGCAGTGATGTCGGGTGACCTTCACGTTCGCCTGATCTTGCTCCATGCAATTTCTTCTTGTGGGGCTATCTCAAGTCAAAGGTATACACACACCAACCTCAAAACCTTGAGGCCCTCAAGGATGCTATTCACCACAAAATCGCCGATATTCCCCTTGAAACTCCCCGAAAGAGTTATACAAGCGTCTCAAAGAGTATCACTAATGATGGCCACCACCTTGAAGACATCATTTTTAAAACACAGTGAAAAAAAATCTATTTTATAAACCCTTTCTTGTGTCGTAATTAAAATTATTTTATCTTGTACCATTTTTGTAGAATAAATGTTTGAAATGTGGTACTTCTTTTTGGCTAACCCTGTATTTATGTAGGCAGCTTCCCCACTCTGATGCATGTGAGATTTCTCATGACATAATCGCTCCATATGCAGAAGCTAAACTTTAACTTTGCCTTTCCTTTTCTATAATCTTTGAAGCATCTTAATATTGATAAAAATATGCCACCTAACATTAATTTATTTTCTGAACTTATACACCCCAATACAATTACATTTGGGAGGTGTGCACAAATCAGAAGCCAGCCATTGAAAGGATGCTAATCTGATGCAGGCACACACACTCCCATACTCGCTCATACCAGAATAATTTAGAGGCATAAATCATCCTAACACACATAACTGTAAATATGGGGAGAACTCCACACATAAGGAGGCCAGACCTAGATTATAAACCAGAAATCAGAATGTGTAAGGCAGCAGTGCTTGCCATCATAACACTGCATCATTCACCCTGTTTCATTGGACCAATTTCTGTTTCATTTACTCCACAGTTGCCCGAAAGCACTGGCAGAAGGACACTGCCACTTGCTGCACAATCATGTCTAAAAGCTGGTAGCAGAATCTATGCACACAGCTGTAAATAACATGAAAAGTCACTGACCAGGCAAGTTACTAGTCATCTTCATCAGGGCAAGGTCATATCCACAACCACAGCTGAGCAGGAATGCTGTAGAAAAGGATGCAGAGCATGATGTGACCCCATTGAAGTCTGGTGCAGAGGATTTTTTTGTCACCTTGCACTGCAGAACTTACACTTTGCTTATTATCATAGGGGTAGCAAGGAGCTGAGGCTGAAGAGAAAGCTTCCAGATGGTTCTGGATAATGAGCAATGACCTGTGGACTAATCCTGCTGGAACATAATTCCGACTAGGCAGTCTGGACGAGAATATTCTGTTGTTCAAAGAGCTGAAATACCCATTTACCCTAGGTAACATCACTGATGATGTGTACCAGCGCATTGCTTGAAGAATGTTTCATCTGTGGCATTAAAAAGTTCGGGTACTTTTTTGTACAGTTATTTGCATCACAGACATGACAACTGACTTGCTCAGGGTGCCCCTTATTAACTCAGCAATTGAATGTGAAGTTGCAGCTTTCTGTTTGCAAATCCAGATTACAAGAAGCAAGTCTGTCTGTTATAGACTCAATACACAACTCTCTTGTCATTATGGGTACAGTGCAGGTTCTGGTGAGCACCATGCTCTCTATAACAACAGTGCAATATATTTCACTTGTTAGATTTGGGCAATAACAACAGTTTTCTGTGGTGTGCTTTAATGGACCTTGCATGAAAAGCAACTACGCTTACTCTGGCCTTAACCATCCTTTTTATTTTTATTTTTTTATTTTTTTTGGCATTAATGTTTTTGTTGCATGAAATAGATGGTGCCGACCTGTAAACCTTCCTATAGGTCAATTCTAAAGGTATAAATCTTGAAACACAGAAGTTAAAACATATCAGATTGTTCTATTCTTATTACCATTTTATTTTATTTTTTGGCCATGAAACTGATCTGTATGCAACTGATTAATGATTGTCAGTGCCCTCATGGTGTCACTCCATATACAAAATAATAGAGGATAGCACTCTGTCAAGGAATGGCCAGTTTGCTTCTAAAATGAGACACACAGGGGGCAGTTTCACAAGATAAACAGAGATCTCACCAAGTACCCAGGATATTGAACACAAACAAAAACACTGCCTGCATAGGTAAATTGTCCAGCATGTCAGTCTTTTAGATATCACACCAAAGCATTTTCTTCTTCTGGATACTCTCTTTTGTCATGTTTCTGCACTCTCTGCCTCCTTCCATTGAGCCTTTGTCCACACAAGACGTATTAATTCCTGAATGTGAGGCAGCTTTTAACTTCCTTACTGGAGTCACTTCCAGGTCATGCTTTGGAATTACATCCTGAGTCAGAGAAAGCCCTTTTTAACTATAGGTTCAGCAGAATCTAACTCTCAAGGTGCTTCTGGTGTCCTTACAGCACAGAGCCCAGCATAGCTTCTAATAGGTCATATCTTTTATGCAGCCTCCATACGTCCTGCTTTATCTCCCTGGCAGCACGGACCCAAATTATGAGACATCTGGTGCTCCCCCTGCTGGCCTGGATTTCATTTCATATCTTAATAGTCCTCCATGGTCTCATTTTCTTTAACAAATAAGCAGCTTGGCCCTAGTTTTCTTGGCCTGCTCCTTTCAGCCTGGAGGTTTTGTGGTCTCTTGCCAACCCGCAGTGGAGATCTTGGTATCTCACTGATAGAGGAAGGCAGCTTTAGCAAATCAAGTGTTGCCTGCTTTCTACTATATCTGTCTGTTGGTTTTTCTGTGCCCTTTGTTGTCCTGAGAGGTAGCTTTCAGCTTTATACTGAGCCACCAAGACCCCTTTACCATTTTTGATGTGCTCAAAGGTTTTGTTTCTGATCATCCGTCCTGACATGTTTTTTTGCCCCATAGTGGTCCTGGTTTTTCCACACAGTTGTACCCTGGCATTACAAATTTTTTACATATTATGTGGGATTCACTGTTTTTGCAACACTGCTGAGTTTAAAGCTCTGATTTCCTCCAGTCAGCTTGGGAAATCTTCAGAATACCAATCTAATTTAAATTAAGGGCGTAAAACGAACATGGAGGGTAAAGATGATAAAGTGAAGTGCCCACCTATTTAAACGTCTAGGGATTATATATAGTAAAGGAGAAAATGGGTGATTTAGTGTAAAAATGTTGAAAAGGTCAGTGTTATTATTTGCTTTTTCATCCAACAGGAATTGCCAGTTTAACTGGTTACTAAGACCAAACCCGAATATTTACCCAGCAAATCCCCTTTCTACTTGATCTTTAGACTAAATGAAGCATTTTACCCAAAGCAATGATTTACATCATGAACATTGCTGAATTTTTTCATGTAATGTTTTATAACTTTTTTTTAATAGCAATGGAGGTCAAAGGAGTAAAATTAGAGTATTAAGAAATTACAATATTAAGAAAGTATGAGAAACAGACGTTAGCATCAGTTGAATAAAATTTTAGAAACAGAGTAACTTTAGGTTAGATTTTAACATGTAGCAAAATGTTATTAATTATATTTTTTTAGTGCATATATTTACCAGTTATGTATGTATGAATGTTTTACCAGAACATATGCAGATCATCAAGGATTCAAGCAAGGTCTCTGTTATTCAACAGCACCATTCAAGTTGTCAGCTCCACCCAGATAGTGACTAGGATTTAGCATATGATGGGATGGGTTTTCTGATTTGGCTCACTTTCAAATAAAGGTAGATGGATTGGCTGAAGAGGTGACAAGAACAAATAGACTCAGCTTCTTGTTAGCTAACTGGTAAGGTTGTTGGCCTGAATTGGTTCCTCTCGAATGTAAACTTGAAGTTCTAAATTTAAGACGGGCAAGAAAAGTTGCAGATGGAGCAAAGGTAGTAGTTATGGTTATAGACCCTCAAGATTGTGCAAGAAGTGAATACTATCTGTATTACTGTATCTGCAAAGTGGTGTAAGGAGAATGATCAGAATTTTTAAAAAAGGTATATTTTCAGATGTAAAGTATTATTTAAAAATAAGTCTTGCTCTAAAAGTATAATGTTGGAAATGTCTTAGGCACACATTTGTTTTGGCAACAAGAAGTGTACCATAGCTTTGGATGGCCTACTGGAAACTCCTAGCTGTAACACATTTGGAAAAATTAAGCTATTGTTAGTACATGAAAGAAAAGAAATTTATATTTATGTAGAAAAGATATGCACTGGACAAAGTAATCATAACATTACACACTGCAACTCCTATTTTACTCTGCTTGCTATACTGAAAAACAATACTACACCAGTTCTCAAGCCTACTTAATCCAAAGAAGTTTAATGTCGGGCTGGAGCCCATCCCAGCAAGCATAGGGCCCAAGGCATTAACGGTCCCTGAATATGGCACCAGTCCATTGCTGGGAAAATACGCCAATTTATTCTCACTAGTTCACCCTACCTGCATGTCTTTGGACTGTGTTGGAGGAATCCAGAGCACCTGGAAGGAAATTCACGCAGAGGATATGCAAACTCCATGCAGAGTGGGCTTAGGACACGAACCCTGGCCTCCTTACTATGAGGCAGCAACACTACGAGTGTGCCACCATACCACCTGCTGAAAATGAATTTGTTTTCTAAAATATTGGGTAGGGAAGTAGTGTCATTGTCTTTCTTGCATGACCCAGTTCTTTTTTGGATTGTTGAGGACAGGAAAATGAAAAGTAGCTGAAACGGATCATTCACACTACTGCTGGCTGTTTTGTATTAAAGCCAACCTGATTATGGACACCTCAAAACATAACAGGCTAACACCTTTGTTTTAATATAGATAAAACATTCTGGCTTTCATGACTGCAGTGTTTACACCACACACGAATGAAATGGAAGCAAACAGATACCTTGATGCAAAACAAAGCCATTTTGGAGGCCCAGGAAAAAGGGGAAGCCAGAAACATTCATTTGTCTTTGTTTTCCATGTCAAGTTAGAACTGAACTGTAACACAACATGGAATAATCACAAAAGGCTAAACAAACTGCAATGTCAGAAAGCTGTCAAACACTTCGTCAGGATTTCACTTAAGAAAGTGACAGAAGAAATCTCTTTCTATAGCTCTTCATCAGGCTGCCACACTCTTTCCAGTTTCCATGTTGCATTCGGTTTGCAGGTTGGTTGATCCCGTTTGTGTTAATAAACTGATGGCCACATCCAAGAAACAAGGTGCTGCTTAGTATTTTTTGGAGACACACTGTGGTTTAATAATTCATGCTTGGCGTTCCTGGACAAATATTCTGAATAAAACATGAACTAATGAGACTGCATTTTCTCAAATCCAGATAAAGAAGGTTTTTTTTTTTTTATTAAGATCACTTTGAAGTGTGCATTAAAAAATAAAACATTTATAAAAACAAATATACTAATGTAGATCAGGGAGTCAGTTCCATACAATATAATTTTTTGGCTGTGCCTGCAACACAATCCTGAATGGTAACAGCATTTATATGACCAATATTATGTATTTTTTAAGACAAAAATGAAGTATTTTTATTATTTCCTTTTAATGAATTTTATGGTGATACTTGCTATGAAAGCATTGTGTAAAAGAAAAACTGACTGATGGATTAATCAGAATGGAAGAGAGCTGTAAATGTTGTGGTGATTGAAAGACCATTTTCAGCACAGGTTAGAATAAAGAAGGAACAGTATTTATGCAGTTAGTGACACATTTGGCTATAGTTCAGTTTTGATATTTGGAAGATATCCTTGTCACCTATCTGCAGTGGGCTGGCACCCTGCTCTGGGTTTGTTTCCTGCCTTGTGCCCTGTGTTGGCTGGGATTGGCTCCAGCAGACCCCGTGACCCTGTAGTTAGGATATAGCGGGTTGGATAATGGATGGATGGATGTCACCTATCCATATATTTTCTGAATCTAATTACTTAAGACCTATATAGGTCTACTCATAATTGAGAGGGTCAAACTTAGTATTTTATTCTTCGAAGCTTAACCTTTATTTCTGTAATGCCTAAGTGTGTGTTTTGTTTTTCTGTATGTCTGTATCTTCAATAGATGTGTGTATAAATATATGAATTGTAATATTGTTAGAAGGAGAATTGAAAGTGAGTATTCTCCTTCTGTGTATGTCTTGTTTTTCTACATTTGTCTCCATAGAAATATCTTAATGTGCATTAGGGAATACCCATTATTTTGGAAGTATGTTAATATCAATATATCTATTTATATATTTTCTTTTTTAAAACTCTTTTATCTACTTCTACTAGTGTTTCAATATATTGCATACATTAAAGATCAGTAAAACATGAATTACTGTATTTTATTCCATTAAAGTCATAGAATCAGACTGATTCATGTAGCAATATCATCCATTTCTTTTTCTATTCCATTTATTCAATTCATTGTAGGGAAGGCGGACGTCAATCTTAGCAGCACTGAGTGCAAGGTCTGAACAGGGTTCCAGTTTATAGTGATACTGCAAGGTAATTCAGTCGTTAGTCCATCTGCCTTGCAGATCAAGTGATCGGGGTTTGATTTTTTGCACTTGGTTGCTGCCTGTGCAGAGTCTGCATGTTTACCCCATGTGCATAAATTCTCCTTCCGGTAGTCAGGTTTTCTTTTCATTTCAGGAAAAGCCAAGCAAAATGACACCTTTTATTGGCTAACTAACAAGATTACAATATGCAAGCTTTCGAGGCAACTCAGGCCCCTTCTTCAGGCAAGATGTAATCATTTTCATTTCGGAAAAGACATACAAGTGTAAGTTGGGCCTTTGTGTATGTGCCCCATAGCTTACTGACACCTGTTCAAGGGCCAGTTCCTACCTTAAACTAATTGCTGCTATAGCCCTGAGTTGAATTAAGCAGAACTGAGCATATTGTGTCATGCCACATTTTAATTAATCATGACTAAGTTCTTACTAAGTATTGTGCATACTGGGCAGCACTCATGACATTCTCGGTTGACTGCAACTGTTTGTACCTCCTTCTAGACTGTATCAGTCTCTCTTAAGTCTTTTTGACAGTGCTACACTGCCCCAGTTTAGGTCTTCCTTGTCCCATTTAAGTATTGTATTGTTATTTTAGAGTATCAGTTGTCAGAGATGTGCCAGTTGTGTTCTGCCAAACAGACATTACATTCAGCCGTAATATCCTGCAATCATCGTGTATGGCTTCTTTTAATTTGTAAATGCTCCAACTAAACTAATCTAAAATCTAAAATAACATCATAATATTTATTTGTAGAGGTACAACCTCCACTTTTAAATGCTGAGTACATGTCTTCTCAATAAAACAGGCATGATTCATTAGACACTGGGAAGGCATTATCGTAGTGCTTTATTTTTGTTATTATACTGGACTGTAGGTTATCTAAGCAAGACTCAACTGAGAGTGAAGAATTCTGGAAAATCCTTGTAGTAACTGTATCCAGTGTATGTGTGTATATTTCTTAAAGGGGCATGGCTGCCGTCAGTCTGAAGCCTGCTGTGATATGCTCCTGCAGTTGTTTACTGCCCAAAAGGGTGTACCTGTACAGTAAGTGGGAGTGATTAAGGGACAATTCAGGCCTGTTCTCTCATTGGCTGTGGTGCTGTTATAGTGGTAAACAGTACTCAGCAGTGTTATTTGAGTAAAAGTCGAAATACAACGTCAAATGTTTAATTTCACTGAAGTAAAAAGTATTTCATTAAAAAAATACATAAGTAAAGTAAAAAGTATTAACTTCCAAAAGCACTCAAGTACCAAAAGTAACAGTACATTTTATAATAATGAGAAGGTGCAAGGCTTTGTATAAAAAGCTCCATACATATATCATATTTTATTTTTTCATGACATGTAATATTTTTGCTACAGAAATGCAAACAGAATAATGAATCATGCAAATGCAATCATTCTTCTGTTTGATCCATACATAAATGCAGTCAGTGTCACAGTGATGATATGTGTAGTACCAGTGAGTGTGGATATGACTTAGGCAGTGTCTCCCCTATTGGGATACCTGGCAACAGTAGACAAGGCACTCCTACTCGAGAGAAACTAATAATAAAATAAAATACAAAAAAAAGAATAAACAAATTAAGTGATCAGCTCTTAACCTTATCACTCAAACAGATACACTATATAAAGAAACTGAGTGAAAATCCACACAGATTGGTTTTATTATACTTAACTGAAGTAAAGATTGATTTGAGAAGGGCAATTATTGCGATAGACACTAAAACACCAATTTCAAAATTGTTGTTTATCTTAAACAAGAATTCTCTTCAGAAAGCTGTGGTTTCCTTTGCTCAGTTTGGTACCAAGTTTTATCTTTAAGCTACCCGCTCGAGCACTCATGTAATCTACAGAAGTAACCACACTTAAACTCAAGGCATATTATTAACTCTCTAGCATAACCAGATGTATACCAGTTGGTTGTGTCACAATGCTCGAAAACTGCTTTTTGTGACTTCAGGGTCTCCATATAAGATAAGTTAAGAAGAGGGAAAAAACGCTTACTTTAACCTGCTTCTTTAATTTTGAAGGCGAATTCTTGAAAGCAGAAATTTCTTTAGGTGCAGTTTTTAAATACGACGTGGGGAAAATACACATTCAATTTCCATGTCTCAACAGTGAGTGGAAAGCATAGAAATGGCCCTCAAATAAGCAGTGGAAGGCGCTGTTGTTCTTTTAGCTTTGAATGATACATAGGATTTAATTGATTGTGTCTGAGGAACAATGAACTTTAACTTAAGTTGACACCACACCTGATAGGTCTGTTTTATGATTTTTCAATAGTTTGGTCTATGTAATGAGTAACAAGTACTTGCAGGAAAATGTAATGATACAAAGTGCCCTTTCACCTAAAAATATAAGTGGGGTAAAAGTAAAAAATGTAGCCCTACATGAAATGTACTCATGTAAAGTATAAAATAGCTAAAAAATGTAATTAATTAATGGAACAAAGCAGTTAGTCTTAATTATTTTTCATATCTGGGTGCCAATATTGTTGATTAAAATGTTCTTGTTAGGTTGTTTCACAAAGAAAGACACTCAATTTCAGTTTTATACAGTATGCTAAAAGTAACATAACTAGGCAATTTAACAGCTGTCCTTGAACTAACAGTAAAATCGTAAGTCGTACAAATGGCAAAAGTGATGTAGCAAGTGATGTAACTAAAGGGCTTATACATGCATGTATTTAAACGCCCTCCTACTGTGTAGTAAAGTGAAAGCTTTTTTGTTTCAGGAAGAGACCGTATAATATGTTATGTTTACCATCAAATAAGAGCAATTTATAGTCCTTTTCAAAAATTGAACAGCTCCTAATTACCTGAGTCATTTTTGTCTGTTAATATTGTAATATTAAAATAAATGAGAGAATGAATAAAAAAGAATTAAATCAATAGAACTTAGTTTACATTTATGCTCTGTGTCAAACCAAATCAATAATATTCAAAGTAATTAGAATACAAGTGTTCATATTATCTTTATTAACGTAAAACTTTTTTGTGTCTTCCTACAGCAGGAAAGCTGATATCAGAGGAGCTCCTTCTACTCAAGCTTACAGGATTATCAGGTTGTTGAGGAACTGAGATCTCATGTTCTGAAAAAGTGCTTTATGTAAGTAGAAAGACTAACTGAGGTAATTGTAAAAGGGCTTTGTGTAAAAGCAGAAGACAGTCAACTTTTCACTTCCTACTTACAAAGCTGTTTTGACGTTTTGGATATTAGCATGGCTTCCTACTTTATAGGTGTCTGGATTTAATTATTCTAGCAGTAACCTGTCAAAATCAATACTTTTGGTGTTGTTAGCAGTGTGGGCTTCATCAGTATTGTTAGTCAGTTTCACTGTGCAGGGTGTTACTTTTTAACTCTGATAACTAAGAACCTCAGCCAAGATTGATTTTGACTCCTGTTGGGTTTTCAAGATGCATTTGCATAAAATCAGAAAGCACCTACTGCTGCTGTTACATTGTTCTGTCTATCAGTTTGGCCACGTGAAACAACTCCCAGTGGTTTCATTTTGTTTAGGTTTAGTATACTGTTTCTTTGAAGTCATTTCTCTGGAAAGTTTAGTTTTCTTGGCAATATCTTACACAGAGTGCACTGTACAAATGATTAGAATTTCAAAATTCTTATTTTAAAGTTATTGGTGAATTTTCATAATCATCTTTCTTAAAACAGGGAAGCATTTTGTATGGTCACAATTACTGATTCATTTACTCCTTAAAATTTACTTTAGGAGAGGTAATTTCAACTTGTATATTTTCCTCTTTTGCACATTCAATAGCTGCTCCAGATGGTAAAACCAATCCACATTTCAAGCTATTGACTTGTCTATAGAGTTGGACTTCAACATTCATTTTAACACTCCACTTCTTTCAGCAACCTTATTTTCCAGAAATAAAAACTAAAATTAGCTATAGACCCTCCCCAACTAACAATAGTACATCAGTTGATGTAATGTTTATATCTCTTGAGTTAAATCTGGTGCCAATGAACACTATTTCCGCCACTACAAGTCTGTTTGTGTTTAGATTTTAATTAAATGATATTATAAAATGGTCTTAAAAATCTGTATTTGATGTACTCTACTAATACATGCTTGTACATTACATTATCACTGTTATTTATAAACAAGTCATTGTTACAAAAATATGTAATAAACAAGAAAATGTAATCTGTTTTTGATGAAGTAAATAAACAAATAAAAAATATTCCTACCTTCAAAGCAGTTAACTAAGTCCTTGAATGCACTGGACTGTTTTGCCATACATATATTTGTTCACTTGTTACACCTGTTTAAAGAACAGGCTGAACTGGAGAGGACCCGGTAGTTGTGTCTGGGAACAAATTTGCATACTATGAAAAACACCTCTGCATCTTCTAATATAATTTAGATTTTTTTTTTTGACCATGTTTTCTGTAATCTTCCTGCTAATCATTTACAGTAATGTGCAGTGAGGCAACAAGCAAATTCATTTTATGTTTAATATTAGCGTGGCAATGAAGAGTGAAATCTATTCCTCCAATAAATTTTATTTTGGCAGTATGTTTTCAATGTTGCTGAATAAAAATGGTACATTCTGTTATTCCAGTTTGTATTTTTATTGCAGCTGCTTTGTTCAGAAACATTTTTAAAGAGAAACGTATTTGTCCGTGAACTGAACAGCTGAATGCTCTGTTCCCAGTGGTGGTTAGACGGGCGAGAGGGACAGTCAGATGAATAGAGGAAGAGGATCTAAGATTACGGGAGGGAATAGCAACATGAAGAAGGTCGGACAAATATGGAGGGGCGAGATTATGAATGGCCTGTTAACAACAGAATTTTGAAATCAATTCAAGACTTAATCGGGAGCCAATAAAGCTGCTGAAAGACCACAGTAATATGGTGAATAGACGGGGATCGAGTAATGATGCGAGCAGCAGAATTCTGGACTAGCTGAAGCTTATGGAGATATTTATTAGAGAGACCAAAGAGGTGCGAATTGCAATAGTCCAGACGAGAAGTAAAAAGACAGTGAACAAGGATGGCAGTGGTATGGGGAGTGAGAGAGGGGCAGATGCGATTAATATTACGTAGGTGGAAGTAAGCAGACCGGGTGATGTTATTAATGTGAGATTGGAAAGATAGAGTACTATCAAGGATGACACCCAGACTCTTGACCCAAGGTGAAGGGGAAACAAAAGAGTTAATCAATAGCAAGTGAAAGATTATCGGCTTTGGATAATGTTGATTTTGTACCAATGAGGAGAACCTCAGTTCTGGAGGAGCCTCTTATCAGCAGTAAATGGACAATTAGTTAAACTGGAAGAAAAACAGGTGGAGCAGTGGGGGAAGATTTTTTCAAAATGGATCTTGGTTTTAATATGTCAGCATGACAGTGATCCCAAGCAACAATGAGGAGGCTCAACAGTTAAAGGTAGAAGCGTTTGTGAAAGGCCTACTTGAAGTTTCAGCCTCAACCACATCAGAAATCTGTGACTTCATGTGAAAATGTGCAAACACATGATCCTAGAAATTTGAATGGAGCAAATCTTTGAAGAAGATTCTACAAAAATCTCTCCTAAGTGGTGTGTAAAGTTAGCAGCACCTAATTTAAACGATTCAGAGCTGTTATTAAAAAAATCACTAAATAAAAAAGTTGCTTAATAAATATTAGCTGTTGAGAACTGAATACTTACTGAAACCGTTTCATTTAACAGTTTCAGTTGACAAATAAATCATTTTGCCTTTCAAATTTTTCTACGGGACTTTAAGTTTGAAAAAAAAAAAATTGTAACCCAGCAGCTTTTGAATGTTTTTCAAGGACCTGAGCGCTTTTGGACTGTTACTTGGGAAGCTGGTAAGTCAATAGGTTGTGGTACAATTGTTACAGTTTTTAGAAGCAGGGGATTGTTGTTTGCACGTAAGACGTGCAGTGAACTTGTGAAGTCTGTTGAAAGTATTCTTAAGTGCTAACATGTGCAGAAAACAAGTTATAAAGGAAATCTGCTTTGCACTTGAAATTGCTGTTTCATCGGTATATGATTTTTCATAAAGTGTAAGTAGTTTTACCTCACTCTTATAAATTTCACCTACAACAGAATGATTACTGCCTGTAGTTGTTTCAGAGATAATATTGTAACTTTACTCAAAAAAAAAATAAAACAACAGCAAATTTCACACTTTGCAGTTAAATATTTCTGTGCTTAGAGGATTGGTAGGAATGAGTTAATTTGGTAGATTTCATATAGTGAGAAAGAGAGTTTCCATTGCTTTAAGTCACAGCAACAAAAGAGAGAACTTAGTGTCAGTGTGGTCTAACAGACAGGAAGTGACAGAAACCCCCTTCCATTTCCTGAAGTTCTAGATTCTCGGGTCAGTTTGTGGGGACCTTTTTTCTTTCTCTTTCTCGCTTTCTTCCTGCTTACACTATTAAAGAGTGGTGTGCTACATGAAGATAAGAGAAATCCTTAAATATTATCTGCACAACTTTTTATGAGGTTCAAAGCAGAAGAAAGCTTGTCTGTAAAGTATTCTTTTTTTGCTGGTCCCGCTCAGACCATCTTATTTTTAGTTGCACATTTTTAATCTTTGTTAATGAACGCTCCATGTAAGCCTGCATTTTAAATGCAAGCACCGCAGGCGTAAGAGCTTCTAATATTTTCCTGGTTCCTAAATGGCTGGATGAGGTTTTGTCATCAGCTGTGTCCATGAATTGCTAACTATATTATTTGAAACTATCCCTACTTACATTTAAAAGTATGCTGTTTTCAATAAATATAAATAATAACCATCTATGCTGTTGTATTTATTTTCTTTTTATGAAATTAAGTGTTATACAAAGATAGTGTGATGGACACCCTGCTGTCAAGAAGTTCCCAGAGCAACGATACCACCAGTATTTTAATTTGCCAGTGTAAAGTCGTTTAAAAAATCTACATCCAAAAGCGTGTATACCACACTGACAAGAAGAAAAGTCCTTTGTATGCCAGTAGAAGAAGTCAGGAAGTGGTGGGACTTTACCCTGCCCAATGATGTCCTACTAGTACCCTTTCAGTCTATTTACAGTTACGTCATTTAGTAAGCTTTATAACTTATGTTGAATGAGTTGTAGTGGTACTTCTGCAAAACGTACCACCATGTAGAAAAGAATTTGTTTTTTTTTTGTTTTTTTTCAGGAGTAAATTCCCCACCCACAGTTTTCCTTATCTTTGATGGTGGCATACTCCTTCATCCCTTATTTTGTCTAATTGAGACTATAATTTACTGCAACATGAATTGAACCTTGCCCATAGACAACATGCAGGAGACATGTAACATAATGCCATTTGAGTTTTGGTCCTGCTTCATGCTTCTGTGAATGAATCCTTCATGATATAATAGTTGCTCCCATCCCATCTTTGTTTATTCCAAAAAGTATACTGCAGTAAACCAGAGAAATGATTCCCTTTATTTTCTGTAACTAGACTTAAAAAAGCCTTGCTCATCTTGCTTATATACCTATCAGATTTGAAGTCCATGGTTTTTTATTCTACTTGTGGCTTTTCTTGCTCCAAGCTATCTGACTCCCATTAAAAAGACCCTAGAATAACTAAAAATATCCTGATAATGAAGCAGGCCCAGGTCACCTGACAAATTGGAGTTGATGTTATAGAGCTGATGAAATTTAAAGATGAAAAGCAGCAATATATGTCATTTCATTTTGGGCAGATTGGACAAATACCTTGCCAGTCTCAACAAAGTGAATGTGGCCCATAGCCTTTTTCTAGAAAGGTAATGGTGCAGCCTCTCTATCCTGTACCTTGGCACACCTCCTTCTAGTTATATGTTGCCTTTCAGAACAAGCAGCCTTCAGAATGTAGCTGGTCAGCAGCCAATATATAAGAACCCTGGGGAAAGTAAGGATATGTCAAGTACAATGATTCCTCAACCCCTGAAGGAAGCATAATGATAGTGATTACCCTTTGGCATAATGTCACTGCTGGTTCACGGGCTAAAGGACCATGGTTGAATTCCTGGTGTGGTTATTGCCAGGAAGCAGATTGCATGTTCTTTTTGAGTCTTCTTTGAGTATTATGGGTTCTTCCCCCATAGCTAACACATTCGTGTTTGGTTATTAGTGATTTCATGTTGGTCTGGTGAGGGCATGAGTGTTTTCCTGGTGTCATTCCTGCCTTGAGAGTTTTACTGCAGGGAGAGCCTCTAGCTGTCTGTGACCTTGTACTGACATACGTGGGTTGAGGAAATGAGTGGATGGACCACTTTATTCAGTATATCAGTGAAACATATTTAAAATGTAGTGCAATTTAGCATTTAAAAAAAGTTGTTTTTATTGTAAATTACCCTACTGTAAATAATTTGAAAATACCTAACTGGTTTTGTCAAGGTTTCCATTTTTTCATTTTTTATTTAATATGTTTTACAATTCAAAAGGCATAAAATACAATAAATGCAATAGAAAAGTTTTGCTGTTGGATAATGCCTCATAAATGTGGTAGATTTGTGACAAAAAGATTTGAACGGATGTCATGTAGTAGTGCTATGGTTTCATAGCTTCTGAGGCCTGCATTCAACTCCCAGTGTTTGAAGTAAGTATGTTCATTCTGTGTTTTATCCAGCTTTTCCAGCTTTCCTCAATAAATAGGCATATTAGGTTAGTTGCAGACCCTAAATTTATAATTAAATCTAATCCCAGTGTGGGCAAGTGCACATTGTGAGGAGCTGGTGGTCCCTTCTAATTGTGAGCTTTAACATTTGCACTTGTCATGCATTATAGGCACTTGTTCTAATGGAAATAGCAGGTTCACAAAATGGGCAAAGGCAGGCCATTAGTCCATTGACAATAGCTGTTTTGCCAGTTTCTAATAAATGTGTATTTGCACCAGCCATTATGTTCACAGCAAGCTTTCTGACACATCTGTGATTAATTTTATGACCCTGCCATAATTTGCATTGCAGTGCACAAAGTCATATTTCCTGCTCATGTTGATCTGCCTCTGGATTGTTATCTTATGGTCAGTAACTACAAACAGTCCTGTAACTTGGCACTCAACAAGTCAATTGTACTTTTTGCCATTTTGTGTTTTACGTTACTTACAGCATGTTTAAAACAGCTGATGTGAGTGATACTGCGCCAGAAGCAACAAGGAATGACTTGCCATTAGAGAGGAAATGTTAAATATTTGCTGGTAAAAGAAGTTCAGTGTCTTTGTGCTGCTGTTTCTTTGCAGATGAGTCCACAGCTATCCTCTTTGCTGTGCCATTTAAGGTGCCTCTGGAGACTCTTGCTTCCTTCCTTAGAAATGCCAGTCACATAACTGCAAGTGATGTATATGTGTGGCACAAATGAGACTTGAGAACAGATACTGTAGATTAACATGTTTTTATTTCTGATAACTTCAGAATGTTGGGATAGCACTGCAACTGCATTTGTGCTCCCAAGTGTGATTCTAGTGTAGCACAAAGAAGTGCTTGACTTGTTAATTTTTTGTATTTTCTGTCATTTTTATTAGCTGTGTGTTTTGCACCTAATTTACAGAAAGGTTTAACAATAAAAACATTAAATTGTCTGTAACTGAATGGCAGCTATCTCGTGAACTGGATGGTGTGGGTGGGTCCAAGTTTATAGTCAATATTAAAGCATATCGTTAGTTTTCCTTTACCATGGCATTCTCATATTTTACTTGGTTACCGCATTATAGGATGTGTGACAGATAGATGAATCCCAATCATTCTTAAATTTGTGTAGATATTTATCCTTATCTAAGTATAAAATAAAGGGTATTGTGAGAAGCAGTTCGCCGTGATTAAGAAATACTTTAAAACATCTTCATTTTCTGAAACCTCTTTTTTACGGCAAAGCTGCTAGGCATACATGTAGCTCCAACTCATTCCGACTAGGCCATTTAAGAGTCATCATTTTAACTATTATGCATGTTTTTGTAATTTGAGAGAAACAGAGTTATAATAGGAAAGCTTATAGAGAAACAACAAGAACATGCAAACAGCTTGTACACTGACAGGATCAGAAGTGAAAACTTTGTCCTTAGATTTATAAGGAAGCAGCTCTAACCATCGTGCTTATATGCTGCCCAGCTGTTAAATACAAAACCATCCAACCATCCATTTTCTCATACTACTTAATACAAGTCCACGTTTTGAAGTGCTGAAGTTTGTTACAGTAACAGTAACACAGGTAGATGGAGGCTATCGCTGCAGCACAGATCAAGAGCACAGCCTAGATGAGGTATCAGGCCACTGCAGGATACCCTCATGTATACTGTATTCTCACAAAGGACCACTTCTATACCAGTCAATTTAATTTCTAAAATTCTTAAGAGACATCCATTCAGCCATCATTGAACTTGCCTAATCTAGTTCAGGATCACAGAAGCAGGAGCTTAGTATTGGGCACAAGGCATGAACCATTCCTGGAAGAGATGCCAGTCTTTTGCAGGCAGACTCACATGTACTAATTTCATTTTTTTATCTTCATGCTATTAAGAAAATATCTGCAATAGTCTTGTATCTGTCTTTTCATTCCAGCAGCAGTTTAATCCATTTCAGGATAATGGAAGCTTGAGTCTAAATAGGCAGATGTGAGTGCAACTGTCAGAACAGGTACCTGTTGATTACAGTGCATATTCACACTCATTCCTAGCAGGCAAATCTAGAACGTCCAGCTGACAGTGACAGGAATGGCCTAGAGCTGAGAGGCAGGAGTGCTGTCCGCTGTACAACTGTGCTGTCAACTTCAGAAACGTGCACAACTTCAAAAACGTGCACAAATTCACTTTTTATCTAATTATCTTAAAGCAAGGTGACTCAGAGAACAGAACAGTTTGTCAAAGTAAATAAAACAGTAGTACAAACACTACATTTTAAACAATCAGATGAAGTATTTGCCACTCAGCTGCTTTTACATGATGAGCAGTCCAGTTAAATCCTTCCATGTTCATAGCTGTCCCCCTTTTTTAGTAATCATTGAGAAATAAGTGCCCCCTCAAGGTGGAATCTTTTACTCAGAATATTGGATAGATTGATAATCTAATTCAAGTTGTATTCCCTTTTTCCATGATATGTACTTTATAAAGTCATTTTAAGCCATATTTTTAAGACATGTCTGATTAGATTATGTTTATAAATTGAATTGTCTTTGGCACACCACACCCTATACAGTGCATCCGGAAAGTATTCAAAGCGCATCACTTTTTCCACATTTTGTTATGTTACAGCCTTATTCCAAAATGGGTTAAATTCATTTTTTTCCTCAGAACTCTACACACAACACCCCATAATGACAACGTGAAAAAAGTTTACTTGAGATTTTTGCAAATTTATTAAAAATAAAAAAATTGAGAAAGCACATGTACAGAAGTATTCACAGCCTTTGCCATGAAGCTCAAAATTGAGCTCAGGTGCATCCTGTTTCCCCTGATCATCCTTGAGATGTTTCTGCAGCTTAATTGGAGTCCACCTGTGGTAAATTCAGTTGACTGGACATGATTTGGAAAGGCGCTACACACCTGTCTATATAAAGGTCCCACAGTTGACAGTTCATGTCAGAGCACAAACCAGGCATGAAGTCAAAGGAATTATCTGTAGACCTCCGAGACAGGATTGTCTCGAGGCACAAATCTGGGGAAGGTTACAGAAAATATTCTGCTGCTTTTAAGGTCCCAATGAGCACAGTGGCCTCCATCATCCGTAAGTGGAAGAAGTTCGAAACCACCAGGACTCTTCCTAGAGCTGGCCGGCCATCTAAACTGAGCGATCGGGGGAGAAGGGCCTTAGTCAGGGAGGTGACCAAGAACCCGATGGTCACTCTGTCAGAGCTCCAGAGGTCCTCTGTGGAGAGAGGAGAACCTTCCATAAGGACAACCATCTCTGCAGCAATCCACCAATCAGGCCTGTATGGTAGAGTGGCCAGACGGAAGCCACTCCTTAGTAAAAGGCACATGGCAGCCCGCCTGGAGTTTGCCAAAAGGCACCTGAAGGACTCTCAGACCATGAGAAAGAAAATTCTCTGGTCTGATGAGACAAAGATTGAACTCTTTGGTGTGAATGCCAGGCGTCACGTTTGGAGGAAACCTGGCACCATCCCTACAGTGAAGCATGGTGGTGCCAGCATCATGCTGTGGGGATGTTTTTCAGCGTCAGGAACTGGGAGACTAGTCAGGATAAAGGGAAAGATGACTGCAGCAATGTACAGAGACATCCTGGATGAAAACCTGCTCCAGAGCGCTCTTGACCTCAGACTGGGGCGACAGTTCATCTTTCAGCAGGACAACGACCCTAAGCACACAGCCAAGATATCAAAGGAGTGGCTTCAGGACAACTCTGTGAATGTCTTTGAGTGGCCCAGCTAGAGCCCAGACTTGAATCCGATTGAACATCTCTGGAGAGATCTTAAAATGGCTGTGCACCGACGCTTCCCATCCAACCTGATGGAGCTTGAGAGGTGCTGCAAAGAGAATGGGCGAAACTGGCCAAGGATAGGTGTGCCAAGCTTGTGGCATCATATTCAAAAAGACTTGAGGCTGTAATTGCTGCCAAAGGTGCATCGACAAAGTATTGAGCAAAGGCTGTGAATATTTATGTACATGTGATTTCTCAGTTTTTTTATTTTTAATAAATTTGCAAAAATCTCAAGTAAACTTTTTTCACGTTGTCATTATGGGGTGTTGTGTATAGAATTCTGAGGGAAAAAATGAATTTAATCCATTTTGGAATAAGGCTGTAACATAACAAAATGTGGAAAAAGTGATGCGCTGTGAATACTTTCCAGATGCACTGTAAATACTACTAGAGTCCTGACAGTTTGGTTACTGTAGCTGTCATGAATAAGCTTGTGGTCACCTCATTTTTATAGGTGTTCTTCCACTTTGTAGTTTCTTATAACAAAAAAATGGATAATTAGGAAGTGTTGTAAAAATATTTTTGAGTAAGATATGCTGCATGACTTCACAGTTAAGGCTCTGGACTTTAAACACGATGTTGTTGGTTCAGTCCTGTGTCACCTTAGAAAGCTCACATTATCTGCCTGTGCTGTGATTGTAGCTTGTAACTGTACTTATGTAACACTTATTGAAAAGAGAAGGTATATAAACTAAGGGATATATGCTGCACTGGCTCTGTGTCAATTTTTTTTTTTATTGACAATTATTTAAAATGTAAGTGGAGCCTCAGAGTCCAGAAATCTGAAAACTAGTAAACATATAAACATATTTGCGTTCCTTCCAATCCACTGAATGTTGTTGTCCCAAAATAGGAGTTCTACAGAAAGGAATTGTTAGGCCAGGCCTGCTGGCTAAAGTTTAACTCCATGTAATATTTACGAGACAAATTTCCTTTGAAAGAGTTAGGTGGTAACGGTTTAGATTCTTTCCTTCCTTATTTAATTTCATAATGCTTTTATTTTTAGTAAAGTTCCATAATTCATAATGATTATTAATTTTCAGTTTGGTATTTAACAGAATACCCTCTTTATTAAAAATGCCAATAACATTTCTAATGCTCAGGCTCAAGAAATACTAGCTGAAGTAGCTTTATTTGAGTGTTTTCACATTTGTCCTAGAAATGTAAAAGGTGTGTGGTGAATTCAAACCTAGAACCTCCTTATCATTTTCTTGCCTCAGTGAGCAATGGGAAAAGTGATAAGATTGCTGCACATCAATTGTTCAGCCTCTTCCTGTTTCTACTGGTTTAACTGCCCAATCTTTGCTGTATATAGTATTTACTGACTATGAGGACTCAAAATATCATGAATAAAGATACAGTGCCACAATCAAACAGTGGTAAACACTGCTGCCTCACCACTCCAGGGATCTGGGTTGTATTTACAACTGTGTTTCCATCCTTGTAGAAAATTTTCATTTATTGTACAGTTGGATTTGGTAACATCATGATCATCTGCATTTTGTGATGTTTATCACAATGATGCTGCATGTTGTTGCTTATGTGGGCCACACATGGCATGGTATAATAATAATAATAAATAATAATAATACATTTTATTTATATGGTGTCTTTCCCATGCTCATATGTAATCTCATGATAGCCATCTTATTTAAGATTAAGCAACTTTTTTTTATTATTTTCCAAACTTTGTTAAAAATAAATGAAAAAGTTGAGCATTTCAATTTGGAAGATTGATTAGGTTCTGATTCTGTGATGATTTAGTAACTTGTAATTTAGTTTTGCCCTGTGAATTGGTTTGCCAGTCTCTGCCCTTGATTGGTTTATGGAGTCATTATTGTCATGTGTACGGAGTACAGTTAAAATTGTACTTAGAAGTGCTAATCATCATGCAACACATCGAAAATCTACGGCACCATGATAATTTAGTGAGTAAAAGTATTTTACCTCATAACGTCTGTCTTCCTTACCTGATATAACTACCTTGTTATGAAATTAGTGTATCATCACCCATAGTCGTGTAGTGACTCCTTCAGTGGTTGGCTGTCAATGAAAATGTTGTCCATTCTAATACATTTCATTTTTTAATAGAGACGCACAGAACAGGTTGTGTTTACTCTGGGTGTACCAGTATCCTTCCACATTCAAAAGACGTGAATATTTGGTTAATCGGCTTGCTATGAATGAGGTTGGCAGCATTCCAGAGTATGTTCATAGCTGTGAACTGGCGGCCATGGATTCTTGGTGCATGCCCAGTGATAGTGGAATAGGCTCTAGCTAGTCAAACTGCAATATTGGGAAAAGTGGCTTTATTAGTTAAATGGGAACCTTTTGCTCACCTGGGTTGATTTAGTAGAATTATTAAATCAACCTTATTTGTTGTTCATCTGAGAAAAAAAAATGAGTGATTACATAAGTCAGAAAAGGATATTTGTCTCCAGCCTTCCATTTTGATTTAGGGTTGTGGCACTATCATGCATAAGGCAGGAACCAACCCTGAATTGGGTGCCAATCCACCATAGGGTACAGTTATATTTATACCTACTATCACTGTCATAAGTGCAACTTAAAGTTAACTGGTAATCTAACCTGCATGTCTTTGGGATGAGGAAGGAAGCCCCAAGTATCCTGAAGGAAACTTGAAAGCTTCACACAGACAGTAATCTGGCTGGGATTTGAACTAGGAGTCTATGGCTGCTGTACCATGTTGTTTTTACTGTGTGTTATGCATATTATTATTCTGCAGAGACAACAGTCTTTGCAGAAAAAAACATATATTTTTTTAATTTGCTGATACATAAAGAAATCATCAGTAAGGCGTGTTTGAGACCCTATTTTGCATATCTGATTTTAACAACCACATTGATTTTACATAGTGTTGGAAAAATATGGTAAGTTTTTAAATTTAATGTGGATAGGTGAAACAAAAAACAACTGAATAATTAGTACTATTTTGGTTGCACATTCTTCGTAATGACACACTCGTTCTGAACGACTTTTGTTTTAGGGAAATGAAGGCACCTAAAGGGGCTCCAAATGCAAACAGTCATTTGATAGGCAGAAGCTGAAAATCATAAGAAATGAGACTTGAAACAAAAATGTAGTGCCTAAACAAGAGCTAAAATTCTTTTGAAAAGCTTTTCATAACTCTTAGCTACTTTGTGATCATTTCTGTAAATAACTAGTGCAAAGCAAGAGTCTTTTGTGGTTTTTATCCATATATTCAGCTGCTGTTAAAGCATCTTCCTAAATTTCATTAGCATTTGTGACATCACACGTAGCTTTGACATCAGAACAATTCTGGTGCTTGCAAAAATACTTAAGCGAACAAAAAAGAAGCCATAAAAATGCACCATTAATAGAATTGTAAAACATAATAACCATAAGAAACCATAAATCTAATAGATACATAATCATGCCATAATAATCCTAGAAGCAAAAAAGTAGAATAATAACACTTAAGTGAGCATTGTCACAAACACTTTGATTACTTATTTCTGAAGCTGAGCTGAGTCATAAATTTCACTAGACTAGATAAAGAAATGGATTGAATTCAAACATTTTATTAAAATAGTGTAGTATATTAAATCAAAAAATCAAAGTTAATATTTTCAGCTATATAACATAATTTAGTTCCTTGCCCTTTGTTTTTCAAGTCTTGGAGTCACAGTTCAGTGATAGTATCTGTTTACCTTGTTTCCTCTTCTTTTACCTTTAACATTAAGTCTTGATGCATTCTCTAATAAGCCTTATGTACTTAGATATGATGAAAATATCTTATTTTTAGCTGTATTGCAGATGAGGCTAGTAAAAATGTACATTGTTTTCCCAGTAGCAAAACATAGCCGTAAAGTTGTTCCATCATGAAAGTGAAGTGAAAGATAATAAATACGTTACTGTGCACATCATGAGCTGCAAGGTATTCAAATCATTTCATTTTAAGACAGGTCAAACCAAATGACAGTACTGAAATCATCTGTTGTCAAACTAAAGTTATGACATATCAGACATCTTTCACCCATCTATCTTCTAAACCTGCTTTGTCATGAGCAGGGTTCTGGGGAAGCTGGAGCCTATCTACAAAATGAAAGCTACAAATAACTAAAACTGGCACTCAAACAAAATAGATCATAAGGCAGAAAATAAAGTGGAAGGGAAGGGTGGAGTGAACATTATCACGCAATATGAACTGGACAACATATAGTAGAGAGAAAAGTTTGGAAAACTGGTGTTTGTTGAATCTCCAAGACCTGGATACTATATGGATGAAACAAAACCAAGCCCACATGACTAATCCACTCAATTGGATTTTAGGGCGTCCGGGACCCAGAGCCTATCTTGGCAGCACTGGGCACAAAAGCTGGAAACAAACCTGAACAGAGTGCCAGTCTATTGCATGATTCACTCAGTTTCACATGGGAAACTGGCAAACTAAAAACAAAAAGACCTGGAGGTGAGAAGAACACTACATATAAATGAGTCAAGGTTAAAACCAGAAAGTTAGAAAATGACAAAGCCCAATTCTCAATTCAAAAATCAAAATCAAAAAAGTGTTTTGTTCAGTAGCCCTAAAGTCTTTCATGAAAAGAAAAGCACACAAATGTTTTTGAAATCAATATCAAGAAACTTGAACATGGAGGAATGGACACTGCGAAAGTGACACAGTAAATAAAAGATAAGGATTGGACTGACAACTTCGTGTTTAAAGTCCAGAGCTTTAGCCATGATGTCATGCACCATCAAAAATAATTTTACAACAGTTCCTAATTCCAACTTTTTTGTTATAAGGAGGTACAAAGTGGAAGGACGCCTATAAAACAGAGGTGAACACAAGCTGTCAAGCACAAGCACATGGTAGCAGCCAGAGTACCATTCCTAAAAACAAAAATCAGTCCCCACAGTCAAAAAAATAAAACTACATTTCAGTGAAAATATAAACATTGTTAGATTAATCATGTTATGGAATAATAAATTAAAAAATACACGAAAATTCTTATTAATTGGTTTTGTTTTCAGTTTTTTCCACATTTTGCAAGCCTTTATTTGGGACTTTGTACATGCAATCATAGGGTCTTTGAGTTGATGAATCTATTTCTGATACCATTTTGTTTTTATGGAGGCTGCTATTTTATAGGTTTTTTTGTATAGAACTGGAGGTCGTGACCTGTGATGTCATTGGGTCAACGGTTTTAAGGTGCACAGCATACACTTCCGGGTTATCAGAGACTATAGATAAAATACTTAACTTGTTGGCATGTTCTTTGCTTCGTTTGTTTTCCTTAAATACCAGATTTGTGATCTTCAATTTTCTGACATTTATAACATTTGGGTTGTGGTAAAAGGCAGGACTGATAATTGGCTGTAGACTTTAGCTTGACATTATAACTTTATCTCTTTTCCTGGTGCTTTCAAAAAATCACTTACCTTTTCCAGCAGGTATAACAAAAATGAACCTAGCAACAAATACATATCACACTCACTTATACTGGGTCAGTTACTGCAACCTGTGCATCTTTGAGACGATGAAGTATGTGAAGTAGAAAACGAACAGACAGGGAAAATTTGCATGGATCAAATAAGACCATTCTTGGACTAAATCTGTTAAAAAGGGGGGTGGTGTCATGGATTAGTGCCTGTGCAGAACTTAATAAAATGTCATAATAAACTATTGGTACATTCTGTTCCAAGGTGAATCAGGAATATTCATGTATCTGCTTCAGAGATGATGTTTTCATAGATGAGGCCTAAACTTAAGTTCAAGTGATGTAAAAATTAACAAGGTGAATCAGGAATATTCATGTATCTGCTTCAAAGTTGATGTTTTCACAGATGAGGCCTAAATTTAAGTTCAAGTGATGTAAAAAATAAAATTGTGGCTTTATGTGTTCAGGACTACAAACTCTTGGGTTGTTAGTAAAGTCTAGAATTGTCTACAAATTCAGGCTCTTTTAAGCTTAATATAAATTCTTAAATTATGTTTAACTTTTTCATTTCTATCTATTATAAAAAGAAATCCTGTCCCCTGTCCTGATAGTCTACAATACGTGATCTTCTCGGAAGATAATTTAAAGACCCGCAAGACGAAAGAGACCTGCCACGGTGCGTCTCACGGGAACATAGAACGAGAGTCTTGCAAGACACGCCCTACTTACAAGCAATATCAAAAAAAAACAAATCAGTAGTGTAAAGGCAGTCATGCAGCACACACAGCTCAAGGGCTCTTAGTGCATATAAAGTGTATAAGGTCAATACGGTAGAAATGAATAGGGTAGAAATGAAATGAATAGGGTAGAAATGAAACGTTGACGATTAAACGAAGAAGAAAGAAAAGCGCGGAGAAAAGAGACTCAAATGCGTTGGACAGAAAAAAGAGCAAAAAAGAATAATCGAGGTGCAAATTCAGAAAATAAGGAAAGTAATTATCAGCCCGGAACAAGTGGAATTGAAAAAAAATCAAGTCCATTCCAGCTCAGAATTAAATGACAGTGAGTAAAAGACAAAGTAGAAATTCATAAAGACGTTTACAAACGTTGGCGCTAAACACATGCAGAGCAGGTTAGAGACTATGAAACCAGGGAAATTAGAAAGGCTCAAAAAAAAAAACATTGGCGCTATACACATGTGGAGAAAGTTAAAGTATATGAAAGTAGGAAAATTAGAAAATATAAAAAAGTAAAGATTGCAGTAGCGCAAACAAACAAACCGCCTCATTTAACTATGCACCAGTCTAACTTTGGTTTTGCACAATAATTACTACACTATTGCACCTTAACACTTACAGTGGTTGGGGCAAAAAAGTATTTAGTCAGCCACCAATTGTGCAAGTTCTCCCACTTAAAAAGATGAGAGAGGCCTGTAATTTTCATCATAGGTGTACTTCAACTATGAGAGACAAAATGAGGAAAAAAATATCCAGAAAATCACATTGTCTGATTTTTGAAGAATTTATTTGCAAATTATGGTGGAAAAAAAGTATTCGGTCAATAACAAAAGTTCATCTCCATACTTTGTTATACAGTAATCCCTCCTCCATCGCGGGGGTTGCGTTCCAGAGCCACCCGCGAAGTAGGAAAATCCGCGAAGTAGAAACCATATGTTTATATGGTTATTTTTAGAATGTCATGCTTGGGTCACAGATTTGCGCAGAAACACAGGAGGTTGTAGAGAGACAGGAACGTTATTCAAACACTGCAAACAAACATTTGTCTCTTTTTCAAAAGTTTAAACTGTGCTCCATGACAAGACAGAGATGACAGTTCTGTCTCACAATTAAAAGAATGCAAACATATCTTCCTTTTCAAAGGAGTGCAAAGCAAGCAGTCAAAAAAAAAAATCAATAGGGCTTTTTGGCTTTTAAATATGCGAAGCACCGCCGGTACAAAGCTGTTGAAGGCGGCAGCTCACACCCCCTCTGTCAGGAGCAGAGAGAGAGTTAGAGAGAGATAGAGAGAGAGATAAAAAATCAATACGTGCCCTTTGAGCTTTTAAGTATGCGAAGCTCCGTGCAGCATGTCCTTTCAGGAAGCAGCTGCACACAGCCCCCCTGCTCACACCCCCCTAGTCAGCGCAAGAGAGAGAGAGAGAGAGAGAGAAAGTAAGCTGGATAGCTTTCTCAGCCATCTGCCAATAGCGTCCCTTGTATGAAATCAACTGGGCAAACCAACTGAGGAAGCATGTACCAGAAATTAAAAGACCTATTGTCCGCAGAAACCCGCGAAGCAGCGAAAAATCCGCGATATATATTTAAATATGCTTACATATAAAATCCGCGATGGAGTGAAGCCGCGAAAGGCGAAGCGCGATATAGCGAGGGATCACTGTATACCCTTTGTTGGCAATGACAGAGGTCAAACGTTTTCTGTAAGTCTTCACAAGGTTTTCACACACTGTTGCTGGTATTTTGGCCCATTCCTCCATGCAGATCTCCTCTAGAGCAGTGATGTTTTGGGGCTGTCGCTGGGCAACACGGACTTTCAACTCCCTCCAAAGATTTTCTATGGGGTTGAGATCTGGAGACTGGCTAGGCCACTCCAGGACCTTGAAATGCTTCTTACGAAGCCACTCCTTCGTTACCCGGGCGGTGTGTTTGGGATCATTGTCATGCTGAAAGACCCAGCCACGTTTCATCTTCAATGCCCTTGCTGATGGAAGGAGGTTTTCACTCAAAATATGACGATACATGGCCCCATTCATTCTTTCCTTTACACGGATCTGTCGTCCTGGTCCCTTTGCAGAAAAGCAGCCCCAAAGCATGATGTTTCCACCCCCATGCTTTACAGTAGGTATGGTGTTCTTTGGATGCAACTCAGCATTCTTTCTCCTCCAAACACGACGAGTAGAGTTTTTACCAAAAAGTTCTATTTTGGTTTCATCTGACCATATGACATTCTCCCAATCCTCTTCTGGATCATCCAAATGCTCTCTAGCAAACTTCAGACGGGCCAGCACATGTACTGGTTTAAGCAGGGGGACACGTCTGGCACTGCAGGATTTGAGTCCCTGGCGGCGTAGTGTGTTACTGATGGTAGCCTTTGTTACTTTGGTCCTAGCTCTCTGCAGGTCATTCACTAGGTCCCCCCGTGTGGTTCTGGGATTTTTGCTCACCGTTCTTGTGATCATTTTGACCCCACGGGGTGAGATCTTGCGTGGAGTCCCAGATCGAGGGAGATTATCAGTGGTGTTGTATGTCTTCCATTTTCTAATAATTGCTCCCACAGTTGATTTCTTCACACCAAGCTGCTTTCCTATTGCAGATTCAGTCTTCCCAGCCTGGTGCAGGTCTACAATTTTGTTTCTGGTGTCCTTTGACAGCTCTTTGGTCTTGGCCATAGTGGAGTTTGGAGTATGACTGTTTGAGGTTGTGGACAGGTGTCTTTTATATTGATAACGAGTTTAAACAGGTGCCATTAATACAGGTAACAAGTGGAGGACAGAGGAGCCTCTTACAGAAGAAGTTACAGGTCTGTGAGAGCCAGAAATCTTGCTTGTTTGTAAGTGACCAAATACTTATTTTCCACCATAATTTGCAAATAAATTCTTTAAAATCAGACAATGTGATTTTCTGGATTTTTTTTCTCATTTTGTCTCTCATAGTTGAAGTATACCTTTGATGAAAATTGCAGGCCTCTCTCATCTTTTTAAGTGGGAGAACTTGCACAATTGGTGGCTGACTAAATACTTTTTTGCCCCACTGTAATTCTACTTTATTCACATAATTGTACTTATTTATTATGTTCTACTATACTGTTCTCTTTCAATCTATGACTTTTTGTTAATCTAACTGATATTCTTCTAACTTTACACAGTTTTTGATAAGCGGATCAGGATGCATTTCACTGCGTGTTGTCCTGTATAACTATGCATGTGACAAATAAAGAATCTTGAGAATTTCAAAAACAGAGTTTACCACACATGCATTTATTGGTTACTTTGTTAATGTATATATATTTATCTGTCTGCTTATTTAAAAACCTAAATTTACCCCAAGAGTCAAAAACGTTCTGTCTAGCCCTTGTACAAAAACCTAGACAAAAGCTGGGGTATCAACTTGGTAACCCCATGTACTTTTGGAACTGTGAGAGGAAAATAGCACGACTTTACAGGCAGGAGTCCAATGCAGAACTCTACTTACTTTTTTACTTTGTAAAAAAAAATTATTAAATGCTGATGATATAGATCGTTTTGTCTATGCTTAAATTCCAAACAGAGAAACCTATTCAGACCTCATTAAAAAGATTCAGCATATTGGGACTCGCAAGATTACAAATATTGTTTTTACAGAAGTTCTGAAATAAAAGTTAAACTAATGAAATAGCAACAATTCAAAGAAAAAAAATCTTAAAAGCGTGTATCCGCAAAACCAAAAAAGGGGGTTGGCGAGCGAAGCCCCCTAGTTTATTTAAACATGAACTTTGTCTTAATATTTTTGGTCACTGCATAAGTAATTCATTTTAAATGATAGATATTGTTTGTTTCTTCATATAACCAATATAAACTTATTACCTGTTACCAGCTGACAACATTCCACATTGAGTTAGTTATTAAATTTATTTTAAATAACAATTTTTCACTGCTAGGTAAACATAAGTGGCAGTTTCATCTTTCATAGTAAATGCTGGTATATCAATAGGGAATACTTAAATATGAAAATATGAAGTGATAAAGCCAGATATCTATTTCTGTTCACTTGCAAATCCTTATTTCAACTACAATGAAACTTACTTGTAGAATTTATTAAAAGTTGGATAGTTTTTTACAGAACAATATAAGAAAAAACAGTAACATAATTAAAATAATAGGGATCTGATTTGAGAGAGGACTTAATAATAGAATGAAAGTGCTACAGAAATATTTAAAATCTGTAAGCAAATTTGATTGGAAGTTGTTCAAATTATGACATCATGAGCCATTATTGTGTGTCAAGTAAATCGGAGGTGTCTGCCTGATGATTTTGTTATCAATGATACAATAAGCATTAATGATCATTCCTAAATTAATTGGTAATTAGTCCCTTACTGAGTTTACAAATAGATTTAGGATAGTCATTATTACCAATGTAAAGAGTAATAATAATACTCATGTGCACTAAGAGTAAGTAAATGTTTACATAGCTTTAATTTTAATAATTAAGATAAAAATTAAGAAATTTATAACTTTATGGACAGACAGTTTCCCAGCTGTAATTTTACCACTTTTGAAAATGCAACATATAAAAAAATGCTTAAGCTGTGAATTGCATTTGCCTGTTTTCATGAAGTACTTTTAATATGACATTCATTTGCATTGTATAAATAGAACATTCACATCAGCACGTCTCAGCAATGACAGCTCTTCAAACGAACATATTAGTAATGTTATCACCCATTAAATTACTGATACTATATCACTAAAACCTCCAAGCACAATTAGAAGCTACCTTGATGACTCATTCTTGTAAGAGTGATGATTACTGATACTGTGTTTTGAATGGAATGATAATAAATTGATCTGATCAGATGAATGTGAAAGGTTTGAATAATTGTACTAGTCATACATGCAGCTCTATGAATATGCACTCAAAGGTGTCTGTTGTTTTTTGCAGTATTGGTTTTTTCCAGTATTTAAATAACAATTTAAACAATTTATAATAGTAAATGTTTAGCGAAAGAAGACAGTTGAATATGTATTAAGAAAAATACTGTATGTACCCCCTATTTGAAAATGGGATTATATTAGTCTAACAAGTGTATCAAGTCAGTGACAGATTTAGAATCACTAGTATCAAGCTGAATATTTAAATCACAAAGTACAATAAGACATAAGGAATGGACAGATTCCAACGAGTCAGCAGTTAGTAGAGTAATTTTTTTTCTTACACTGCCAAGTGTTATTAGTAGAATAAAGAAAATGACAAATGCTAACAGTTATTATGAAGTTTGTCTGCTATTGAGTTCCAAAATGAAGCAGAATATTCAAACAAAAATTCTCTATATTTCTTTTAAATTAATTTTTATTTCACAACATTTTCAAATCTTCTTAATCTAGTTCAGGGTAAGTGGGGGCCAGTCCTTTACAGTGTCATCTTACATACACCACATTCCCAGTCTCAGAAGGCCAAGAGGCAATTGACAACCTAACCAGCACATGTTTAAATTGAAGAGGAATGAGAAAAAAAAAAGTTTTTTCTTTTGATAAAGGTTTTTTCTACACATTGCAGATAATGCATCACACAGTGGAATCATTACAGTTATAATACATCCTTTGTTTACCTATTTGTACATTTTGTTTGCACTGGAAATTTTTCTGAGAAAATGCAAATGTAAATATTTAGCAATGTAATTACGGCAGAGGTCAGTCTGTGAAATGCTTCATTAATGTAAGTCACAACCTTAATGCACAAACTTTACCACCCTTCGACAACATGTCAGCTAGTGCTTTTATGTTTTTTATTGAAAAACCAGTTCAAGATATATATTTCCCCAGATGACTGCATACATAGAAAAAAAAAAACAAAAGAGTTAAAACGAGTCTACCAAAGATGTACTGCATGGAATAAGACAATGAATTTAGCTGAGAATATTATGTGCTATTGAAGGGTGAATAAAATAATATTTATGAATGTAATGGACAACTAGTCAACTACTGCCTGTTAATAATTTACATATTTATCTACAACGTGATAAAGTAGATGTGAAAGTGCATCACAATCTCTGCATAGCAGCCACAAACAACATGGCTGCAGCCATGCAAAAATGGATGCAAAATAGTGGCACCTGGGACCAAACATTATCTCAAAATGGTGGTCAGGTGGTGTCCCAGACAGAGTAGTAAAACCAAACACTTTCAGAAATGCTCAAAAATGTAAAAAATGATTATAAATAATTCCAAGTGTGTTAAAAACAAAGATTTATTACAGTAAACTTTTAAACAAAGCAGAAGGAAAAGGAACATAAAAGAAACCCATTACAAAACTGCTGGAACACTGTCCTTTAACATGTATGCTAACATTTAAAGAAATAAACACAACACAAAAGTGAAAAGAGGGTCTAAGTGGATTGTTCATATTTGCAAAATTATATGTACATAGCAGTGATTAGCATTTTGCAGTCATTAATAACACAAAAGGCACCATGTTCTGGCACTTGATATCCATCAGGCTGCTCACCTTCAGGTGCATTTCTTTCTGTTTCTTCCAATGTGGTTCTACAGTTCTGTCTTGTACTAGGAAGGCTGCTGCAACCTATTTAGGTACACTGACCATGCTAGCAACGGACAGACACAATGCTTTATAGAATCTACACACCTTTCAGTAACTTTTTCTACCCTAGCGTGGCTGAAATTGCATTGATCCTTGGTCATTATCACATGATATGCAAATTTTCTCACCTATCTGTTGTATATAAAGACTACACAAGTCTGCACAAACCTTTCTTACTGATGATAACGTCTTCTCTGCGAGTGTGCAACAAGATATTTACAATCAGGAAATCATATCAAAATCAGTCTCAGATTGGAAGAGGGTAATTTGCTTTAAATGTAAATATAGACAAATTTTAGTTTTTTGCCTATTTTATCTAGTTTTCGCAGGGTAATCATTCATTATGTACTATTCTTGTTAGTTTTGTAAAGCATCTTGTATGTACCGTGAAATGAGTCATATATAATAAATTAAGATGACATTAAAAGCTTGTCTTATTTTTTCTGCTTAGTTTGGTGCATTCATACATTGTCTATATTGGTAAGGCTCAGAGCCAAGCTTAATAACAGTCTGAGCAAACAAAAAATCAACAGTACAAAAACACACTCAATAGAACATTTTAAAATAAGGCTTTTATTAGAATACTTGATTCCCTCCCCTCAAACAAAATTACTGTATAATTAGTCTATACTTGTGAAGCAGCTATTTAATAAAAATAAGATTTTTGATAATTTACTTAATTTGAATTACTCATTCCAAGGTACAGTCATATGAAAATGTTTGGGATCCCCTCTTAATTCTTTGGATTTTTGTTTATCAGTGGCTGAGCTTTCAAAATAGCAACTTCCTTTCAATATATGACATGCCTTATGGAAACAGTAGTATTTCAGCAGTGACATTAACTTTATTGGATTAACAGAAAATATGCAATATGCATCATAACAAAATTAGACAGGTGCATAAATTTGGGCACCCCAACAGAGATATTATATCAATACTTAGTTGAGCCTCCTTTTGCAAATATATAAGGCCTCTAGATGCCTCCTACAGCCTTTGATGAGTGTCTGGATTCTGGATGGAGGTATTTTTGACCATTCTTCCATACAAAATCTCTCTAGTTCAGTTTAATTTGATGGCTGCCGAGCATGGACAGCCTGCTTCAAATCATCCCATAGATTTTCGATGATATTCAAGTCAGGGGACTGTGACAGCCATTCTAGAACATTGTACTTCTCCCTCTGCATGAATGCCTTTGTAGATTTCGAACTGTGTTTTGGGTCATTGTCTTGTTGGAATATCCAACCCCTGCGTAACTTCAACTTTGTGACTGATGCTTGAACATTATCTTGAAGAATTTTTTGATATTGGGTTGAATTCATCTGACCCTCAACTTTAACAAGGACCCCAATCCCTGAACTAGCCACACAGCCCCATAGCATGATGGAACCTCCACCAAATTTGACAGTAGGTAGCAGGTGTTTTTCTTGGAATGAATGTGGTGTTCTTCTTCCACCATGCAAAGTGCTTTTTGTTATGACCAAATAACTCAATTTTTGTCTCATCAGTCCAAAGCACTTTGTTCCAAAATGAATCTGGATTGTCTAAATGTGCATTTGCATACAACAAGCAACTCTGTTTGTGGCATGAGTGCAGAAAGGGCTTCCTTCTCATCATCCTACCATACAGATGTTCTTTGTACAAATTGCACTGAATTGTAGAACGATGTACAGATACACCATCTGCAGCAAGATGTTCTTGCAGGTCTTTGGAGGTGATCTATGGTTTGTCTGTAACCATTCTCACAATCCTGCGCATATGCCGCTCTTGTACTTTTCTTGGCCTGCCAGACCTGGGTTTAACAGCAACTGTGCCTGTGGCCTTCCATTTCCTCATTACATTCCTTACAGTTGAAACTGACAGTTTAAACCTCTGAGAGAGCTTTTTGTAGCCTTCCCCTAAACCATGATACTGAACAATCTTTGTTTTCAGATCTTTCAGAGTTGCTTTGAGAATCCCATGCTGCCACTCTTCAGAGGAGAGTCAAAGGGAAGCACAACTTGCAGGTGACCACCTTTAATACCTTTTCTCATGATTGGACACACCTGTCTATGAAGTTCAAGGCTTAACAAGCTAATCCGACCAATTTGGTGTTGCAAGTAATCAGTATTGAGCAGTTACATGCATTCAAATCATCAGATTTCAAGGGTACCCAATTTTTTGCACAGCCAGTTTTTCACATTTGATTTAATTTCATACAACTAAATACTGCTTCACTAAAAATCTTTGTTCAGAAAACACCCTAGTACTCAGATGTTCCTAGGAAATGAAAGACATACCACTGTTATCTTTTTTGTTGAAAGTAGGGTAAATTACAGTATTATGCAGGCTGAGAGGGGTTCCCAAACTTTTTCATATGACTGTAGGTTTGCTTGAGTCTCTGGCTTATCACAGTATCATTTAAGCTTACTAATTGGGCTGTTTTAACATGGTTTATAATTTAAAAGAAAAACAAACAAAAACAAAACAAAGAAACATTTTAGAAGTATATATGGTTACTTCATTAGTGACAATTATAAGTGTATAGTTGGGGCTAAGCCTGTTTGAACTGCAAGTGACAAAAGCAGTTTAATTTGGGTTAGTGTTCTGGTTGTACATGTATAAATTTACTGAATCTATTTGAGAGCTCTCCCATCTTGTGGAATGAAAAGAGGTATAATCAGGTGTAAGCCAATACATTTTAAACCTTTTAAACATTTTCTTGATGCACTGGTGTCCATTCAACATGTTATCTAGAGGGGCTTATCTTTTCTAGTCAATCAAAATCTAAAATATTTTGAAAGAGATTGTGATTAAAGAAATTCATAATTTGCGGTTAGTTCCATTTATCTGAAAAGAATGTACTTAGATTAAATCAAGATCCATAAAAATGTAGCATAAGTGAACAATATGGGTAATTATTTGTAGTTTTAAAGTCATTTATTTTACTGGGAAAAAATGAATAATGAAAATGTTACAAATAATTCTGTCCTTTTTAAAAGAGTTAATAAAATGGTACAAAAACTTTAAAAAATACTTCATGATTTCAGCTTCTGACCCATTTCAATATGGCAATGTAAGGATCTGTTTCAAACAGAAATAACACGTTTGTGCATTAACATGGTGAGCTGGGACAGACCCTTCATTGAACTGATCTTGCTGTGATGGCTCCGACTGCTTTTCTTGATGAGATTTGATTGATGATTCTAGGCAGTGTAATTGACTAGTTTAGTTAACATATGATGATGAGATGGAAAGACATACTCCAAATTTTTCAGACAAGACATGTGTAATCTTGGGGGTTAATTGTTACATTTAAAGAGGAAGTGAAAAGATAAAATAGTCAATATTAAAAGGAAAAATTTTAAAATCTCATGAACAAAAAATATTGTGAATGAAATGTGACAGATTGCTTTGCTGAGGACTTTTTCATGCTGTCTCTTGATGTTGTACTGAGTATGCCAATTAACAAAGAACTTTGTATTTCAGTGAAGTTTGCCTTCAAGCTATCATGAGCCCCTGATGGGTATCCCATGATCTAACATTAAAACACAATATTCAGCTTGCCAAAAATGCAAACATGAGCTCAGAAATACTTTACAATGCCTTGTCACGGCTTTTCTTTCAAGATGTCACTTTGGAAAGGAAATATGTTCATAGTTATTTTAATCTACCAATTTTAGTATGCATGGGAAAGCTACCAACAAAACTGTTCTGTATGATTTCTGTGTACTTGGATGTTTGATACAAATGTCGCCTTTAAGTAGAATTTTTTTCCACTCTTAAAGAATTAAAATAATTCAGTTTTCAGACATTCACTTCATAATAATTCACAGACTTCTGTTAAATATCTGTAGCATTGTAATGATTTGAACAGACTCCTGTGATTGTATATGTTACAGTATATGTGCATGTACTTAAGTCTCTGCTCTTTTCAATTGATCATCACTTACATCTTCTTTAGTTGTTCCTTATTTGATCTATCACTTCTAATGCACACCTTCAATGGCTAAATAGTTAAATAGCTTTGTCGCCCTTTTTTGTAATGGTTGCTTTTTGCATTTGTCTCAAATGTTCACCTGTAATTCATAAGTCTAAGATGTTCTAAACACCTGCCACGTCCTTGACCATACCAAGCTCTGTTCTGCTGGCTTTGCTGTAATTTCTGAATATGGCAGTATATTGTGCTGTTGCTTAGTCAAGCATAAAGTAGTGAACAAGACAAACTGAATGGATCAGGTGTCTAAAGGTCTCAGATCACTTCCTTTCATATGATTAATTTTATATAAGCATACCAGACAGAATGTAATATGTTTTTTCCTATTTTCCTACATATCGGAGACAAGCATGTGTTTTTTCCCCATATATCGGAAGCATGTATGTTACGCTAATTGGCAAATCCAAATTGGACTGGTGTTTTTGAGTGTAGAGGTGATCCTGAATGGTCTGGCATTCAGGTGGTTCAGGTTTGGTTCTTGCATGGCTCTAGTTATTGCCTCAAATGATACCGGCCAGTGTGTCCCAGAACCAGATTAATTGGATTCCATAATGGATGAATGGATTCAGGGTTGGAGTATAGATATTTTCTTATTACAAATTAAGGTATCTCTATACAGATACAGAACAGTACAGTATCCGCACACAACACAATTACCCACGCGGATGCTGCACTGACTCAGAATTTGGCTGTTAGTATGATGTTGCACCTACACTCTTGCCGAGACTATCTGACTGGAAATTTGTCAACAGACTTTCACTTTTTTTTGGCCTAACCAGAAAGAGACAGCCTGTTGCAGGGTTCTCGAGATTCAACGAAAAGTGTAGTGCGGCATTAAGTATTTTTTGCCTTGTATTATTATCTTTAGTGGCCATTTTTGTCCGAAAAAAAAGTTAATTATAGTGAAATTTACATTTCGTTAAAACGAAATCCGTTAAACATGATGTTGTATGAATATTTGTCCAGGCATACAATAGGTATTCTTTGTTCTGAAAGTTTTATTACTTTGGTATTCATTATAATGGGATTTGACCTGTACTATGATTCACAATTTAATCTTTTACACACTACACAAATGGTAAATGTGATTCTCTTTTCTTTTGCAAATGGAAGAAATTCTTTTAAGACAGAATAGCAGGGAATAGATACTCTTTTCTGAACACATTTTCCTGAATAAACTGTCTGGTTTCTTTACTAGGTTTATCATGTCAGTCTGTGTATGTCCCCATTTTTTCTGAGTCTTATTCTGTTTTCAGTGGTGGTGTGTGCACATATTTTAGGTATTTTAAACAAAAGAAAGTATGGCATTTGTAGAAATGTCTATGTTATGCTTTGGTGACAGGCTACAGTAGATTAGGTTGGTTGCTGCAGTCAGTGCCTTGTGCTTGCTCAGGATTGGCTGGTAATACAGTCATGGAGTTTTTTCTAATTTGCGACTGGTTCTACTAAACAGACAAAGGACGATCTTTAACCAGTATTAGTCAAGTGAATTAAACTGTCACACTACAGTGGTGATTATAAAATGCTGAAAACTGGTTTAGCTTGCCCTCCACACCTATAGTACATTACATCTTGTTTTTCAAGTGACAAATAGCACTGCTTTATACTGAGCATTAAAAAGTTAATATTGTCCTTTTTTGTAAATTAAAAAATACCATGCCCATCATAACATTTAAAAAGCCCAAAGCCATTCATTTAGTGTCACGAAATGAACCGATAATTATCATGATAAGGCTTTTGCTTTTGATATTTTATAAATTTTCCTTCTCAAAAAATTGTTTGGTCCTTGTTTGAAGGTTTTTAGAGTTAAGGAAATCTCATTTTTTCATTCATTTTTGTGCCTGGTGTGTTTTTAATGATATTGAAAATAGATAGCAATCTCCTGCAACACTATGCTGCTTTTCATATAAGCATCGCCATTTTGAGGAGTATTTGTGGACATTTGCCATGCCATTGCAAGATAAGGTCAACCAGAAGTGTGCAGTGCATAACAGGTCAAGGGATAAATGTCCCTTTGTGCACTTTCTGGTTGTCCTTGACAGGATTCAACCCAAACCTTAAAACTATGATTCTTTTGTTGTTTTGGAAAATATCTGGTTATGTGTGTATTTTAATGTTTTTCATATTTCTGTCTTTTCTATTTGACTATGATTTTAGTTACATGTATTGATCCTTGGTTACGTTTTTTGATTTCCTATTTGTAACTCGATACTTGTTTTGTTCTAATTCTTCTTCTGATTCATTTGTAACTAAGTTGTGCTGCTGTCTTGTACAGTCAGTAACCCAATCACCCAACATTTTTAATCCTAGCTCTGTGTGCTCCCAGCACTCCAAGCCCCAACTGCTTGTTTGCCTAAACAATATCTCATCCAGAACTGATTAGTCAGTCATTTTCTAACCCGCTAAGCTCTCAACAAGTTTACAGGGACAGCTGAAGCCTGTCCCAGCTAGCAAAAAGGGCACAATGCAGGAACAAACCCTGGACAGGGCCCCAGCAGTACTGATCAAACTTATATTACATCTATAAAAGCTATAAAAGCTTGTCTGTTGACTTTGAATCTCAAAAATGCAGGGACATAACTAGATAGAACTTATTTCACACTTTTCAGTAAATCGCAGGTAAATCTTTGATGACAGTCAGTAAGGCTTTTCTAAATAAGAGTGGGCATTGGGAGGGATCTTGAAGCATTCATTTCTCATTGTGTATAGAATTCTACTGGACTCTTGACACACACTCACATCTACACAAAGGATCACAAGTTTTCAATCAGATTTAAATAATCCAGAGACTATGATTTTTGTGTCTAGTCAACCATATGCTTTATGGATTTGAAGGTGTTTTTGGTTCAGTTGCTTGCTAGAAGTTCTGTGACTGCGTTACAGCTTTCTGGTACCTCCAGCAAGGTTTGTGGTCAGAACATACTGTTCGTTATACCATTGATTTTTAACAAGACAGCCTCACAACATAATTTTTAACCAGTCATGCTTCGGAGGAAGGTTGATATTTGTTTCTCTCCATATTCCAAATGTACTGATAATGCAAATGACAAAACAATTCAATCAGAGCAGACATTTCCTGTCAGGCTAGCCACTTTAGCCATTCAAATGATAGCTAGTTAGCTAGTTGTTGATTTGGAGGCAAGATGATCCCAGTAATGAGTAATCCACTTGTGATTACTCATCCTCCTCACTGTCTTTGTGCATAATATACAGTTGCATCATGTTTGTTTTATGTCAGCCATCTTTTTAGTAGTAGCTTTGAACTTCTTTACATTGTCCCAATATTGTTAAGGAATATATTTTATTTTCTAAGTATTTTTGTACCAGTTCCCAGACAATCATTTGTCTCTTTTAAGTTTTTTTTTGTCTTTTCTGTTCGAAGTGACGATAGGTTTTATTGCATGTTACATATTTTAATAAACTTACTATACAGAAACACATTCCGCACATCACTGGGTAGAGGAAAGTTCAAAGTGTAAAAGCTGTACTAAAAGTACTAGCGCTGTTTCTCATTTATAGTAAAAGGGCGACAACACAATAAGAGAAATCATTTTGCATGCTGCAATTTGCGAAATGTGAGTTCATTGTTCAATGGCAACGTGAATTCCACAGACGGTTCAACAAATATCCGCCTCGTCATAAGCAAATTTATGAGTGGCATAAAAAATTTGTAGAAGGTTGCATATGCAAACGTAAAAGCATTGGTCGTCCACACAAGTCAGATGAAAATGTCGAGCGTATCCAAGGTGTGTTTGAACAGAAACCTGAACAACACCATTCCAGGACGATGGATTAGAAGAGGATGACAACAAGATCTTGCTCATCATCTATGGCCTCCCAGGTCTCCAGACCTTACCCCCTGCAATTTTTATCTATGAGGTACATTATAGAAAGAGTGTTTGTTTCACCTATGCCTGCTAATCGTCAAGATATGCTGACATCAAATTGAGGAAGCTGTGAATTCAGTAACTAGGGAACAGTTGACTCATGTGTGGCAAGAAATGGTCTATCATTTTGGTGTTTGTCATACTACACATGGTGCTCATGTTGAGTGCATGCAACCCAAAGGACCATAGGACCAAAGTTTTAACTTTCGTCCATTCAGTGATGTGCGGAATGTGTTTCTGTCTGTCTTATACAGTTTGTTTGAAATAAATTTTTGAATATATACAAGGCTATTCAAAATGAAAGAGCAGATTTCAAAAACCAGAAATTTGGGGTGACATGACGTTTGTGTGTATTAGGGTTATGTACAGTTTCTACATTGGCCCCTTGTTGGAGCCTGCATGGTCTCTGTGCTCCTTCAAGGGTTAATTGCTACCTAGCACCTTATGCTGCCAGGATAGGCTGTATTCCCTGAGTGGATATGATTGAGTATTGCATTATGTTTACCAAAATGGATTAAAATTTGGCTAAACAGTTTTTATTTTCCACTTGTAGGTATCTCAAACAGTCTTGTAAAGAATAACAATATAAATGCAGAGTCTCTAGTAATGAAAATTTTAACTACATTGAGCTTAAAAACCTGTTAAATATGTTTAACTTCTTTATTCAAATTTTCTAAATTAATCATCAGTTGTCTGAATCTGCTTTTTCTTTTGCGGAGCCATAAACAAATGTTAACATTGGGCGCAAAGCAGAAATGAACCCAGAACTGAATGAGAATGTGTACATGGTTTTGCACTGAGTTGATTCAACATCCCATTCAGGGTTGGCTCATTCTTTGAATTTAGTGATGTATTGCTTTCAAAAAGAATGAATCTTAAACAGAAATTTTGCTTTCAAGACAGGTTGCAATGTATCTTATCTTTATGATACACTTCCCTTTTTTTAGTAATAAATTACTTTTTGATGAATTTCTCCATAGTATGTATACAGTCATTTGTAGCAAAATTGTACAAGAGGATTCCAAAAAAGGATACTTGATAATATATTTTGCAATGCCCCAAAATATTTTAAAATTTAATTTTAGCCTTTTTTTCCTGTTTTCCTCTAAGAGTTGCTATATTTTCACATGAATGTAATATTAGATCTTTAGTAAGAAAATCAAAATAGAACTGGTAAATTCAAGCTTTGCGCAATCTTCAGATTAAAGATAAGCAACATTACATCAAACAAATATTCATCATTTTAATGTGTTAGTACATTTTGGACTGATCATGTTCAGTTTAATGAAGGAATTTTGTATGTCCACTACTAGAAGGATGTGAATATGTAATACAGAGTAACATAGGTCAGGTTTTATTTTATTTTCTGCTTAGATTAAAGATAAGCAACATTGCATCAAACAAATATCCATCATTTTAATGTGTTAGTACATTTTGGACTGATCGTGTTCAGTTTAACGTAATACAGAGTAACATAGGCCAGGTTTTATTTTATTTTCTGCTTGTAAACATTGGGTGTGTTTCAGTTAAGATCATTATTTACTTTCAGTATCAGGATTCTACACAAATGAATGTATCTGATCACGCTGAAATACGCATCAGTTATTTCCTCTGTTATTATCAAGCTATTTTCCACCTGTTTTTACAAAAATATTAAATAGTGTCTTATGTCCAATGTCTTATGTCTTATGTTTCTTGTGTTATTTTTATCTTTCAGTGATTTACATTAATTCTTATGGGACAAGTCAATTGGTCACATACTTTCACCCTGATGGACATATGCTGTATATGAAGAAAAGACTGTGGTTTGTTATCTGATTGATTAAAAAGGTCAATCAATAAATCAACCTCAAAGACCCACTGACTCCTCTGTAGACACGTCACACCATCTGGAAAGAAACTGAAGAGCTTCGACTTTCTGGTACAAAGTGACGGCTTCCTGTATTCTGGCAGATTGCCTGAGGGAGGGATCCCCCCTCTCTCCTTATCTCCAAAATCTACTAGTGGCCTAGGCGTCATGGCAACAGTGGTCCACCCAACAGAGCTGGTGTTTGAATTTGCCAGCAATGGGATGGATGAAATAAACCAGGTAATGCAAACATATTTTCTTGCAAATTATAGCTGGTTAGGATTCTTTGTTTCACTTGCAGCTTAGTAATATAAAATTCAACTCATTTAAATTTCAAGTTTGTTCTTAGTTTTTATAGCACTCTAATGAGCAAGCAGAACAGCCTTACTTTAAAAAAGTTGTATAGACTCCAAAATACACTACAATTCTGAGTTTCAACAACATTAGGTGTAAAGCAGGAACAAACCTCATATGTGATTCCAACTCATAAAATCTCCCCACCGTGTCCATTCACATTCAACGAGTTTAAACTACGGATACAGCAAATGAATTGGGAAATGTAAGGAAACTATTGCATAATTTACTTAAAAACAATGCTTCCTGGAGATAATGCTTTAGGCACTGATAGTACTCCCGGGTCCAGTTTAAAAGGACACCCTCCACTTTGCCCAGGGAGTTGGAGTTGGGACAGAGCAGGATACAACTCATCTGGGAAGAGGAAAATAAAGGAGATGAAATGAAAGAAAGAACTGTGATGATTGAAATGGAGAAACCTGTACAAAAGTATTTTGTTAAATAAAGTAAACCTGTTTGAACCCGGGACTTGTTTGTTGTAGTTGTGTCTGTGGTCTTGGGACTCAGGCCACCTAATGTACATAGTGTGCATATGTGTGTATATATATATATCCATCCATCCATCCATTTTCCAACCCGCTGAATCCAAACACATGGTCACGGGGGTCTGCCGGAGCCAATCCCAGCCTACACAGGGCACAAGGCAGGGAACCAATCCTGGGCAGGGTGCCAACCCACCGCAGGACACACACAAACACACCCACACACCAAGCACACACTAGGGCCAATTTAGAATCGCCAATCCACCTAACCTGCATGTCTTTGGACTGTGGGAGGAAACCGGAGCAACTGGAGGAAACCCACGCAGACACGGGGGAGCACCCGGAGGAAACCCACGCAGACACGGGGAGAACATGCAAACTCCACGCAGGGAGGACCCAGGAAGTGAACCCGGGTCTCCTAACTGCGAGGCAGCAGCGCTACCACTGCGCCACCATATATATACATACATACAAACTCTGTTAGTAGCTTTGGGCAGGAACCAACTTTGTCGCTGCTCAGTTGTCACACACACATCTTGGGATATAACAGTAAAATGGGAGGAATGTATGTTTTGAGAATGACCAAACTGAGATTTGAACTCTGGAGTGGTGAAGTAGCAGGGTTTAACCACTATCCATCCATCCATCCTTTTTCCAACCCGCTGAATCCGAACACAGGGTCACAGGGGTCTGCTGGAGCCAATCCCAGCCAACACAGGGCACAAGGCAGGAACCAATCCCGGGCAGGGTGCCAACCCACCGCAGGACAAGGTTTAACCCCTATACCACCCCTAAATCAAGTCATGTGTGCTCAGAGATATGCGTAAGAACAAAAAGCATATTTCTGAATTTCAAAGAAAAGCAAAAAATTTTCTATTATTAATTTCTATGATAGCAAGTAGAAAGCAAATCTCTGTCTTGTAATTGAAAAAGTTCAGTTAATGGTAGCATACCTACATCAAAATGGCAAAGAATCTGTGCTGCTGTAGGCTGATAAATGGGTGAAACCTTATACAGTATCATTTTCCATTATCTGTGCTGCATGCATTATTGCTGGGATCAACTGGCTGATCCATGAACATGGAATAGAAGAGCATTTTAGGAAGTAGATGGATAGATTAATGATGTGACAAATTTATTTTCAGTTCTTGTTGCATAGATGCTAATAGCATATTTATTACATGTTTCAGGTCAGTTGTATTATTGCTGAATGAGTGAGTACTCAGTCTGAAAACTTTAAAAAGTCAACAAAATGTTAATATACAGTGCATCCGGAAAGTATTCACAGCGCATCACTTTTTCCACATTTTGTTATGTTACAGCCTTATTCCAAAATGGATTAAATTCATTTTTTTCCTCAGAATTCTACACACAACACCCCATAATGACAACGTGAAAAAAGTTTACTTGAGATTTTTGTAAATTTATTAAAAATAAAAAAATTGAGAAAGCACATGTACATAAGTATTCACAGCCTTTGCCATGAAGCTCAAAATTTTTACAGAAAAATTTCTGCTGCTTTGAAAGTTCCAATGAGCACAGTGGCCTCCATCATCCGTACGTGGAAGAAGTTCGAAACCACCAGGACTATTCCTAGAGCTGGCCGGCCATCTAAACTGAGCAATCAGGGGAGAATGGCCTTAGTCAGGGAAGTGACCAAGAACCCGATGGTCACTCTGTCAGAGCTCCAGAGGTCCTCTGTGGAGAGAGGAGAACCTTCCAGAAGGATAACCATCTCTGCAGCAATCCACCAATCAGGCCTGTATGGTAGAGTGGCCAGACGGAAGCCACTCCTTAGTAAAAAGCACATGGCAGCCCGCCTGAAGTTTGCCAAAAGGCACCTGAAGGACTCTCAGACCATGAGAAAGAAAATTCTCTGGTCTGATGATACAAAGATTGAACTCTTTGGTGTGAATGCCAGGCGTTACGTTTGGAGGAAACCTGGCACCACTCATCACCAGGCCAGTACCATCCCTACAGTGAAGCATGGTGGTGGAAGCATCATGCTGTGGGGATGTTTTTCAGCAGCAGGGACTGGGAGACTAGTCAGGATAAAGGGAAAGATGACTGCAGTAATGTAGAGACATCCTGGATGAAAACCTGCTCCAGAGCGCTCTTGACCTCAGACTGGGGCGACGGTTCATCTTTCAGCAGGACAACGACCCTAAGCACACAGCCAAGATATCAAAGGAGTGGCTTCAGGACAACTCTGTGAATGTCCTTGAGTGGCCCAGCCAAAGCCCAGACTTGAATCCAATTGAACATCTCTGGAAAGATCTTAAAATGGCTGTGCACCGACGCTTCCCATCCAACCTGATGGAGCTTGAGAGGTGCTGCAAAGAGGAATGGGCGAAACTGGCCAAGGATAGGTGTGCCAAGCTTGTGGCATCATATTCAAAAAGACTTGAGGCTGTAATTGCTGCCAAAGGTGCATCGACAAAGTATTGAGCAAAGGCTGTGAATACTTATGTACATGTGATTTTTCAGTTTTTTTTATTTTTATTAAATTTGCAAAAACCTCAAGTAAACTTTTTTCACATTGTCATTATGGGGTGTTATGTGTAGAATTCTGAGGAAAAAAATGAATTTAATCCATTTTGGAATAAGGCTGTAACATAACAAAATGTGGAAAAAGTGATGCGCTGTGAATACTTTCCGGATGCACTGTACACTGCTGTTAATACAAATTTTGACTGTTAAACAGGTAATGTGTTGTCTTGTACTTGTCGACTAGACAAATGAGCTGTAATTAAAGTCAATTCCACAGAAAAAGCTGCTTGGCTTAATTGGAGCAGTTTACATAGTGTACAGAATAGAATCTCTGTTGGTTGAAAAGAAAATATAGAATATACAGAGTGTTAAACGCAAAACTGTTTAAAAAGTGAGCTAAACTTTAATATGTACTGCTATCGTGTCACACATGAGTGTCGGTTAATATCCTCGCATGCTCCATCGAGGTATGTGGTAACCCTCCGAGGCAAGAGGGGGTGCTGCTGCTAACGCTGTCTTCTCCTTCTTTAAGCCAACGGTGAAGGCAATTAATCTCACTCCTTCTGACCATAAAAAACTGTGATACAAAAACTTCACATTTTACATAGTATATAAATGAAACTAACTTGTTTATCTTTACTTTTGTCACGCCACCAAACTTGTATGAATTTTCTCTTAGATACAGAAATAAGTACTGTATAGTGGGTGGAAGAATACTGAGGAAGCAGTATTATCCTTGTTTATCAAAAAAGGAACTTGGGAGAAGTGCATTCTGTTAAAGGACAAGCCATGTTTAGATATTTGTAATGGAAATGCTATTTCTGCTAGTTACTTATAATGGAGTGTGGTTTTCCTTTTAGATTGTGTCTAACTTTTTTTTATTTAATATTAAAATCTGAAATGTTCCAATTGCACATTGAATAAAGTGACTTTCTTCTTTGTGCAAGTCGTACTGTATATTTGAGCTTTTAGAGATGTGAAGCCATCCTACACTGCACCAGTATGCTGTTTTTAAATACTTCTTTAAGTATCACTACTTTTATTGTGTTTTAATTGATATCCAGTTTTAATTTGATGCTTGTTTCAGGTCCATTTAACTGAATTAAATTAATTATACTAACAATCTTGTCATAGCTGAACATCTGTTATTTCTACATATTCTTAATTTGAAAAATTTTTTCATACAAGAAAGCAATACCTATATATTCTTTATATGTGAAATAAAAGTCAATGTCAGGATTTTATGTAAGTCGCTGGGATGACAAAGGTAAAGAAACATTCACGTATATTAGTTACTCACTGTATAGCACTGAACTCACTTAAGGTGCCTGTGCTTCCTGTAAAGTCATGTTGTGTATTTTAAAACAAACATTGTGAAATTTGATCTATACAGTTAGGGTGGTTGGAAAATCTACATATATTTATATATGTATACATATATACATATGTAATAAGTCTGCTTGATATGTCTCAAGCTAAGTGCAATGCTAATAACAGCATTTTAAAGATAATGCATTTCTTAGTAGTGAATTTTAATTAAAAAAATATGTTTTATGTCTAGCTGGATGACCCCTCAGTGTTCCCGGCAGTAATTGTGGAACAGAACCCTGCTGCGGATCTCATGCAAGTGTATTCAGGGCTGGAATCAGATGAAGTTCCTAATGGGATAATGGCTGATACCTCTTTGGATGTTGCAGCGGAGCAGATCATTGGAAGCAATATTGGACTTGCAGGTTAGAACCACATCATTGGGCAGCTAAGCACCATATCTACTGAATGTGCTCTAATTTTGTGATGAGTACAGTTCATTTCTTCCAAATGAATGGAGCTGCTGGTGCAACCTATTGTTCTTACCTGCTTTCATTAATGTTACTTAATGCTGCTGTATTTGTATTTATTTTTAGGGCTATTCCTATTACAAGAGCCACAAATTTGACATATTAGACACATGAACATTATTCAGTGAAATGTTTGACCATTAACCTCCTGTTTTTGGCTATCTCTTCTTTCTGTACTGCCTCGCCATTTTTTTCTCTGCATCTGCATTGGAAGCCTCAGAGTATGTAACTTAACACTTTGCTTCCAGTTCCCACAGCAACAGACTTAAGTGGCTGAAGTAAGTGCTACAGTATTTCAGACAGTGTCTATCATGTGGTAAAGGCATTTCAGAGAAGGTATGAAGTGTTGCAGTATTGTGTTGCCTTTGGGAATGAATAAGGAATAAATGAGCACCCATTCTATGTTCCCAAAAAACAGTAAACACCAAAGACACAAAAATAATTGCCAGAAAGTTTAACAGTATACCATTGTCTATCAGAAGAGGCAGGTTGTTTGCTTTAAACTCTATCTTTTATGATTCCTACCTTCTAAAATTTTGTAAATAATATCTTTCCTGATTGTTTCCAAATTATAACCACCCTTTTCCATACTAGAAATATAATTTCCTCTGTAAGTTTTATTTGCTTGGAAGGAGGCAGCCACTTAACCCCCTCCCAACATTTACTTGTTGAATTCCTTCACATCATTTTTAGAAGCACGAGAGTCCAAATTATGTATAAAGAGACTGGGCGGTCTCGTGGCCTGGAACCTCTGCAGATTTTATTTTTTTCTCCAGCCGTCTGGAGTTTTTTTTTGTTTTTTCTGTCCCCCCTGGCCATCGGACCTTACTCTTTTTCTATGTTAACTAATGTTGTCTTATTTTAATTTCTTACTTTGTCTTTTATTTTTCTTTTCTTCATTATGTAAAGCACTTTGAGCTACTTTTTTGTATGAAAATTTGCTATATAAATAAATGTTGTTGTTGTTGTTGTAAAGTTCACCATATATAGTACCCTCTGGTGGCTTATTGGTGTCTCTGCATTTACAAATGGTTATATTCCATTAAACAACAAGGCAGTAAAATGAGTTCCTAACCATCTAGCACTAGCTAGTAGATAACAGGGTCTCAGTAGCATAATTTTGAGAATCCCTGGTGCCCTTTGGCTGTCTAAGGAACATTGGTTAAGCTCATTTTAGGGTCCCCGTTTTTTTGCCCTTGTTCAGTACTCTGTAGTTTCCAAATTTCAGGTCCCCTAACATAATGCACACCTTCTCATTTAGGCCAGTCATTGGACATTATACCTGCATTGACCTGATGATCACTCTCTTCTTTTCATAGTTGCAGGAGGGCTTTTGCCTCCTTTGGTTTGGAAGCCCTTCTTATGTACTGTGGTGATTCTGGTGACTTGTCAGATAACCTCTATATCCATTGTAATTCATGGTATTGTTTTATCAAGATGGCAATCAAGGTGCAAATTATGGGTGTCCTGTTAGACAACCTTGAAAGCTTCAAAATCACATCTACAGGGGGGTAGGGTCCTTGAGAATAAATATTAATGATATTTCATGGTATTATAAATCATTAAGTGCCTTTTATTGGGTTTATAATAAAATATGCTCAAATACAAACATGGAAGAAGGTCATTGTTAGGATGTTTATTTTTATTTTATCCAAAAAACAGTGTGTTTATGTTGCATATAGTGTTAACTAACTAGAACTATGCCATTGGTTTACTATATGCAGTTACTTTATGCAACATTACAAGATTGCCATTTTAGCCAGTGATATTTCATTTAACCTAATTCCACCCAGAAATTAAAAAAGAAAAATGTTTTAGGTTATCCGATTCTAAAAAAAAATAGAAAAGTTAATGAAAATGTTCCAAATGATGAAACTTCAACAGAATCTTTTGATACAGTTGAAGCGAGCATCAGCACAGTTATAGCAAGCAAGTAAGGAGCTTCACACAGAAGGTCCTTTGTGTCAATAAAAGTGGCCATTTTGCATGATTCTGGTTAAAAGTAAAAGGCTATGAGACTTTTTTTTGGAGATTTCTTATCTACCATACAATTATGACATAACTATCCTAACTAATAGCATTCTGTATGTCAGAGTAAAATTTCAGTTATTAGCAAACACTGGAGCACTAATGTAACCCTGGATTACTAAAGGGTATTTCATACACTAACTAGGGTTGATCAAAAACTCTTAGTTGAGTTTGCAGGTGGTCAAAGATTAGCATCTTTATACTAAAATTATACTAAAATATGTGAAACTCAAGATTCTAGCATTCGTGGTTTATAGTATATGTTTCTTAATTCAAATCCAAGTCAACACAGATGCTGAAAACCTTAAAATTGTGTGTTGTGTAAATTTTGAATTTCTAAAACTAGAGGTCAGATATACCTTCAGAAATTCATTCTTGCATAGTCAACATATAGCAGGACCAGTCCACATTTTGAAAGGATGTCTCTCAGATATAAGCCAAGGTCTGGGTGACCTACAACACCAATAACCAAAGAAATTGTTGCTGCTGTGGAGTGAAACAGTAGACACGAAAGGGATTAGTTAAGGGTCAGCTGAAATCATTCTTCATGTATAATTAAACATTAGGTAAGTTCAGTGTATATTGGTGTCCAGAATTCTGACCCTTGAAATGAAGCATCACCATATCTAATGATCCAAAAAGAACCTTAACCTAATGCATTTGTTAAGAATTAATTTATTAACCAGAGATGAAACTTGGCAGTGAACAATGGCACAGAGTTTAAGCAGCAATCGAAATGATGGAAGCATGGTGAATTTCCAATGTCAAGGAAATTCAAAGTAAAAAGCCAGTGCCAGTAAAAACATGTGCATAATTGTTTATGACACTGATGATAATGTCCATTTTGATTGCATTTTTCAAAGTCCCCCTAACTGGTCCATGTTACGCTGGCTTGCTTTGGGTTTTGCAGCAGTCAATCAAGGCAAAATGGCAAGGAAAGCTGAAAACCATCCTTATGCTTGTTAAGAACAATGTCTCTGCAAATACTGCATGGATTGCAAAAGATGTTCTGCAAAACTTTGGATGTGAACAGATGCCATACCTACCGTATTCCCCAGGCCTAGCCTTGTGCAAAAAACTCCTTTTTCTCAATCTGAAAGGAACCTGCATGGTCAGCTACAGAAGACAAGTTGCATTAGCAATAGAAAACATTTTATCTGAGTGGAACAAAAAACTTTTAACATTTTAACGAATGTATTAGTTTTCAAGGGAATCATGGTTAAAACATGACTTGGTTAGTGATATAGTTGAGGTTCAAAACTTTTTGGTCAACCCACATGTACATAGCATTCATTTTTCAAGATAATTAACCCTATAACAAGACATTTTTGTTGTTTTATTGTAAAACTGTCGAGTTTGAAGTTTTTGATTTGTTTTATATCTAATGTTCAAGTAAGGGACTGGTGCACCTATTGGTGTAGACATGCCAGTCACAAACATATGCAAAGTAAACACTCTTTTTGGTTCTGCAGTTAACTACTTACTTGGTTGTTACATCTGCATTCTTTTTACAGATAAATTTTAAAAGAATTTAGTGCTGTGCTAAGTTGTAAAACCATACTGTGCATAATCTAGTGTATGTTTTTTGTTTGCATAGCTATCATAATTATCTTCACAATTTTTAAGAAGAATGAGAATCCTGAAAAATTACTTTACCTTGGGGACAAGCCTGGCAAACTGATATCAACCTATTTATCATACTCTGTTTGGCCCTTGTCACTTTTATGTTAGCAACACTAACACTTCTCTTCTACACACTATTTTATCGCTTTAATTAACAGTTTTTAACTTACATGTGAAGCTCAACTGCCCTGCTATTGACCTGGATTTAGATGTGTCCTCCAGGATTTGACATGTTTTAAGTCTACTGTGCCATCTTAGTGGATTCTTACTCTGCACTATTGCTTTATTTTTTGGCATATTGACTGCTGTTTGCAACTACACTATCTATGCAGCTGCTATAGTGTTACTGTCGTTCCCAGCTGTGGGAATTCTGTTTCGGCTTCGCTAAAATTCTGCCATGTCCTGTTCTCAATGCAGTGTTTGGATCAGGGTATAATCAGAATAAGTTGCAAATAAGATACTATTCATGAAGCTCTCCTGCAAGAATCCCTTCCTTTCACAGTGCTTTACTTTTTTAAATAACAATTCATAAACAAAAATAATTATCTTTATTTCACAAATGAATTATGTTTTATCCTTCTTTTTAATTAGCAAAACCACTCTATTGCGTGTAGTAGCTGAGGTTTGCTTTTCCTTGGTGCCCATTCCATTTCATTGCCCGCCACAAAATAAAACAAAACAAAACACAGTCAATAAGTTTGTAAATGAGTGTCACTTGATGTGCTCTGGTGCTGATTGGGCACTATATATTTCTAAGAATGTCACATTCATTACATACCGCAAAGTTCAAAGGTACCATTTTTATCCATCCATTTAATAAAACAACTTAATCCAGTTCTTGGATTCTGGGAAAATTGGAGCCTGTCCTTTTAGCATGAGGGGTTGCACATAAGGCACCTGGGAGAGAAACGGGAGGTCCTGGGAAAGAAAAAAGCACACAGGTTTGGGGTAATATGTAAACTCAGCACAGTACCCAATATCATTTATGAAGATGAAGATAAGTGTATATTTTGTTGGATTTTGTTTCAGAACACTGAGAAAATTTTAAACTATAAATCCCTACTGGCTGGAATCATTTAGTTATATACCCATTGTGAGGATCTTAATTCTCATGTTTATTTATTGCATAACAGCTAACAGTGATACTACCTAGCAGGCATATTTTTATTTTGTTACTCTGGCCATGTTTGGAAAATATTGGATTATGTACAATATCTGGGATGTTGGTCAGTCATTCAGAATAACAGCTTTTAAGTTAATAATTTTTAATTTAACAATCACATTTCTCTCAGCTTTCAAAACCAGAATAATGTCTGCACCAAAGCTCTGGCAGCATTTTTATACACTCGAGCACTGCATGAAATGACAAAGAAGTCAATGCCAACATTTTACTTTTCTTTCACTTCCAGCAGTACTCCAGCTTTTGCACAAGTTCAAATGACACACATTATACTCAATCGTATTTTGCTCCAGAGTAAAAGAATGGATAATAAGTGAGCAGCTTTTCGTGGGGAAACCTTTTATGGCTTTAATTATCCATCTGAAATAGCCACATTTTACATGTTTTAAGTATAATTCCTAAACATGAATGCATTTCATGTTTATCAGATTTTCCAAAAAACAGAAACATATACTGATGGGTAATAGACAGTTGCATCAGGGTGTGCAGCAACAAGCCAAACAAGCAGAGTTGAATAAACTGCAAGAATATGTAGGTATAATTAAGAAAAAACAAAGCTTGGTGAACCTGGGGTTTAGTGTGCCAGGGCCAAATATCTAATTAAAGCTTTAATATTTAATTTTGTCACAAGTCAAGTGTGTATCAGATAAGGTTAATCATAGTTTTAACCATCCATCCATGCATTTCTGTTACAGCTTAGTTGGTGGTACATACAATAAATGTAATGCATGTAAAACTTTGTTTAAACAGTTTTCATTTTGGCAAGGCAAATTGCACAAACTCCTGAATAAGGATATGACATAAAGTGCTATAAAGCTAGGATTTTCAGATTTTTGGTGTGACTGAGCCATCTAGTGGTTAAACTAAAAATAGCACAAACAGGTTTAATAATAATAATAATACATTACATTTATATAGTCTCCTTACTGTAAAGTAAGTGTTTAAGGTTTCATTTCATCATGTTTAATCAAAAAAAAGAATTTTGACCTTTCAGTTTATTTGACTTTAAAATCAATGTTCAAAACGTAGTATAAAAAAGTTGCTATTTCAGCACTATCTAGGTTTTTTTCTAATATATGATCATTAATTAAAGGACAGGATATCCTAAGTTTGAGCTTTTGAGCCTGGACAATAGAAAGCCTTGCTTTCTTTGGGTTTTTTGGGTTTTGTAGATTCTCGATGAACAACTTGCAAACAGATGTTTCGGAGTTTAGTCTTATATATAAAACAACATTCTGTATTTTTTTTTCTGTGGCAGTGACACTTGATTGTTACTAAAGGTACCCTTTTAATTTTTTTAAAGTATTTATAGGAAGAACATAGACAGTGCAGTACAAAGTTTGAGTAAATTGGAAATATCAAATACACCCATTGCCAAAGGTAAATTGTTAGAGACAGAGAATTATATTGAACTTCACATTTTTTAAGGACATGTTGAGTTCAGACAGATACAGTATATTCAAAGATGTATAGCAGTACAACTAATAGAAATACTACTCTTGAAATGTAGTAGTAGCACTATTGTCATGCGTACAGAGTACTGTGAGATTCTTCCTTTTATGTCTGACCAACTTCAAACACATCATCACTTTCCAGAGCTATCCCAGCAACATCAGATATTTCTGTTATCATAAATTTAGGAAATAAGCAAATGAAGCCTTATGGTTTTAGTTTATTTCTTGAAAAATTTATATAGGGTCTGTTATTAGTCGTTGTATTAAAATAAAAAAATATAATTTAATACCAAACATAAATATTTTTTGATGTCATATTTCTTTACTTTCATATTATTGTCACTTGCAGTGAGCATAATCAAAGCTCAGTGACAAACAGTAGGAAAAGAGCAAAAGAAATCCAAGGACAGGCACGGTTTACATGTATGTGGCTTGTTCTGCAGTCCATCCATCCATCCCACAATCCATCATGAAACCCACTTTAGGGTTAAAGAGGGAAAATAACGTAATATTTGATATAGTATATTTGATATATAAATGAATTTGATATTTAAAATTATTCTTTTTATTTGTTATTGGTGATTATTCTAGCAAACCCTGCTTACACTGAAGCTCACTTGAACTTTTAAAGTACCAGTAGTTTCAGTAGGTTATTAAATTTTGACATGTACAATTATATATGCACTAGCAAAATACCCGCGCTTCGCAGCGGCAAAGTACTGCTTTAAAATTTTAAATAATAAACTAAGGGAAAATGTACCAATAATTATTTGTTAAGGATCTCTTTGTATACCACATTGTCAGTTCGCCCCTCCGGTTGTAATATGACCAAGCTGTGCGCCGAGCTTACTCTTGAGCATGCAACGTATAGTTGGCCATGTGAAAAGCAATCTTGCCTCAAATCAATGCCAACCTTTTGTAGAGTCTGTCCCTGAGACTTATTAATTGTCATTGTGAAGCAGAGCCTTACTGGAAATTGGAGATGTTTGAATTGAAATGGGAGATCAGAGGGTATAACGGGGATGCGAGGAATAAAAACTCTCTCCCCTGAGCCACCGCCAGTAAAAATAGTTGCCTCAATTAGGTTCTTTTGCAAGCATGTGACCTGAAGTCTCGTGCCATTACAAAGTTTCGGTGGCTGTAAGTTTCTCAGTAACATTATTGGTGCCCCAACCTTCAAAATTAGATTATGCTCAGGAGTGCCTGGAGGATTCAGAGTGTGGACCAAGCTGCAGGCTATGGACATATATATGTACGTAAGTAGGATTCAGTTAGCATTGGGAACCCGCGTACCAAATTTCTTGAAGATGGGCCCATTAAGTAACAAAGACCGTTGGAAAGTTCAATATGGTGGCCGACAGTGGTGTCATACCACCGAAATAAGTACGTACAACGGTTTCGGTTACCGCAGGGAAGCCGCCTACCAAATTTTGTGAAGATGGGGCCATAAATAAGAAAGTTTAACATGGCGGATGTTGTCGACCATTACGTGTAGAATTTCGAAATGAAACCTGCGTAACTTTTGTAAGTAAGCTGTAAGGAATGAGCCTGACAAATTTCAGCCTTCTACCTACACGGGAAGTTGGAAAGTTAGTGATGAGTGAGTCAGTAAGGGTTTTGCCTTTTATTAGTATAGATGTATATGTGTATGTATATATGTGTGTGTGTGTATATATATATATATGTATGTGTGTAAAAGGCGAGCCTCAAAAGGGCGACCTTAATTGGGCGCAGCGAATAAAGGCGCGCGTAAATAAAGATCTGCACCTTTGTTGCTCTTCACATATTCCAGAGCCATTTGAACTAAATTATCTACGAATGCCTTTATTCGCCGCGCTCAATTGAGGTCACCCTTTTGAAGCTCGCCTTTTTGTGCGCGCCCTTATTGAATAGAGCCGTACAAGCCAGTATTACTGTCACAGAAAATTAAAGACACACAATACACGGAGGCAGCCCACGAAGAACGGTCAGCTCAGCAAGTAAACATCAACAAAAGAAAGGCTGAAAGAAAGAAAAATACGACCAAGAATGAGGTCAAAGTCCCTTGCTATTTAATATAGACTGTTCCTACTAATGTTTATGTACTACTGTTCTAGCGCCCGTTATTGTAACGGGCTAAATGACTAGTGTATATATATGTGTATTTGAAGAAATAGTAAAAACTTGATCACTTGGGTCAATACCTAA